>NC_090278.1:32895175-33562675 GCF_040414725.1 Anabrus simplex
GAGGTTAATATGAGTTATATTCCGAAGTATTAAGAATACAATAGTTCTTCCTTCACAGTTATTTGGGCGCGTGTTGGAAGTTACGCGGCAAATAGTGGAACTATATTATGTCTCTCTGCGCAGGACACACTAATTCCATCCGCTTCTTCGATCTCTAGTTCAAATCGCCACAAATAATGTGAAGTGTTACAGCATGCGAGTTAGAAAACATTTGTAACAACAAGATGATGTATCGGTAGGCAGGTTTTCTTCACTGGGTGGGTAGCAACGACGAAACTAAGCGTTCATCAAATGGTATATCAAATGTATTTTCAAATTAAAATGAAACACCGGATAATGAAATATAAGCAGCTTCGACATACGTTGTTTCCAGTGGCATTGCCGGAAGGAGTGTCATCGTAAATTAGCCAGTGGCCAATTTTCCACAAAATACAGTCAGTACTTGAAGTTCACATGAAGTTCTCTTTGCAGTCCGTTCTGTTTTGTAAAGCCACAGACAAACATAATTCTATTTTAATTAAATATAACATATGAAATGCTACTAGCAGGTTGTGTTTCGCATCGAAACATACCCTCCGCGAAATTCAGCAATGAAATTAATGGCAGAATGTAAACAGTGTGATGTGTTATATATAATTAAATTAATAACCAACTACCTAACAGTCTAAGAACATGTAGAAAGAGTGTACACAGAAACACACATCTTTTCACATACTGTTATGCCTTTCATCGTTCAATCTGCAACTCTATGTGAATTTAATAAATGCTGATACAATCCTATATTTGTAACTGGTTCTGTGGTCTCGATTAGCTACATGCCTCCTATCTTTAAATTATTACCAACTGAACCTAACCATCAATGTCTTCGTGTCCTTCTGCATCTCATACTCTCCATGATCCAGTCCATTATTCTCCTATGTAACCTATTCTTTTCCAGTCGTCTCTCATGACCCTCCTAGCGAAGCCGATTTCAGAGTACAACTTCGTCCATCGAGTTCATTTCTAACTCAGCTTTTATTTTCTAATTCCGTGTAACTCCTTCCATTGTTCCTACATGTTTGTACCAGCAAAAGGATTATACATAAATATAAATAGTTTTACAAAAGTCACAATATCAGAAAAAATATTGAATTTACCTAAATTATCAACAATTGTTAATACTGAAGGAATTCAGTGCATTTGTTATAGCAGTTGTATTTACAATACTTTCATGTAGAGTTCAATGATGCAATAATATACAACTATTACTATAAAATGATTATATGTATAAAAACTGGCTTCATATCATGAACCTCGTGAACTAACACCATACAGGTTCTTTGTCGGGGGGGGGGGCTCTAAAATGGAGAGGGTGGGGAAAGAAAAGAGAGGACAAATATTTAGAAATTTAGAGAGACGAATGAAGAAATGTTGAACTGACGAGTATTATAAATTGGAGTTTAGCCTGATCTCACATGTTATGTCTTGTGTAGGCTCTACTTCAAATGGACCTGTATATTAACTGTAAATTTGGATGTTTTCGACTCGAGTATAATAATAATAATAATAATAATAATAATAATAATAATAATAATAATAATAATAATAATAATAATTGTACCGTGAAGAAGATTTCCTTTCACTCTTCGTTTTATTTTATCAGTGTAATTGTGCTTGCAAGCTCTTTTATTTAGATGTTATTTATATATGTCATGTTGTATTATGTTTTGCATCGCCCTTCCTAAATAAACGTTGTCCTCATGCCCTCATGGCCCCAGGATAAAGGGAAGTTTCTTCCCGTCCTGGGGTGTTTTCAACCTTAGGTTGGCTATCCTCCTCTTGCCTGCACGTCTGGTGACAAAACTCCCCTCCCCTTTGAGTGCGCGTGCGCCTCTCCCTGCTGGGCAGGCGAGCGCTCGCTGCTCCTCGCCGTCATTCTGATTCTGGTCTGCTTGACTTGCTCGCTGCATTCGCAGCCGGTCCCGTCGCGGCCTCGAACTGAGGACTCACCAGACGTGGAGGTAAGACGTTAAGACAGGAACCCCTTGTGTAGCGCGTTATGAAAGTTGAGGAAGCGGATTGCAATTGTAAAGAATTTCATGTTAAGGCTTTAGCCTACGTAAGGTTTTAATAGTTCTTTGCCCCGGGCAAGTTTCACTTAAAATAAAGTATGTATGATAGAGGTATTTTAAGGTCTGTAGACCTGAGTTCGTTTGCTATGTTGTCCTTATGTATGGGACGGATAATGTTTTAAAATTGTTTTAGCGTAAACTATTCCGGTCTCTGAACTTTAAAGAGTTTTGGTCAATGTGTGAAATAATTGAGAACGAGAGGCGAACAGAAGGCTGTGATGTAATGAGCAAGCAGTATGTACTTAAAGTTCTTGCTGTTATGTATGACACTTTAGTGGCAAACGCTCTTGCGTATTTTTCTAGTAAAGATCATACTGGGTAGAGTTAGAATCTTGGTACTATTGAGCAGATTGGCATACCAAGAGACTCTAAGTTAGGTGTTGGTAAACTAAATCATGTATTGTTTACAGGGCTAGACCCCCGTTTCTAATGAATGATCTATTAATCAGTATATTGTGCTGGTCACATGTGTTTAAATTCCTTTAGTATTGTACCTTAAATTGGGACACGTCCCTGGTCTTGTTTAACTTTGTATACCGAAGTAACGCAAACTAATTTATATAATAAATTACTATCTGGCAAACTTTATGTGCCTTCAAGCCCCATTCCCTTGGCCCACCGCTTCTTTCTTCGAAAGCTATCGGGTATAAACCCAGTACAAACTCTGGAGGTCCTCCGGGCCGGATAATAATAATAATAATAATAATAATAATAATAATAATAATAATAATAATAGATATCTTCCATCACTTGGAATATGTACAATGAGAATTCACGTTCCACCAAAGCCAAACTCCGCAACTGTCTCACAGTTGTTCTCCCACAAACACTCCCTATGCAACCACCAAGGAATCAGAGAAAATAGAACTGCAGATACTCAGGAAGATATTTGGACCCAAGATTCAAGACGGTATCTGGATGAGTAAAAGCTCAGAAGAACTGTATTCTATGACTGAGCGATTCTCCTCAGTTGCACGGAAGAAGCGCATGAAATTTTACGGACACACAGCACGAATGGACGACTCTCAACTGACCAAAAAAATCTTTTTCATCATAAACGGAAGCCGACAAAATTAAATTACGCTGGTTGGTAGACACTCAAAGAGACCTTGTAGAAATCAATATTGGCCCTCTGGCAACTATACGGACCACATTCAGAAGAAAATCAATTGACATAAGTTCATATGCAAGAACCCAACAGCCAGAAACTTGAAACTCGGAAGTGCTTGGACACAGGAGTGAAGACAAGCCCATAGTGAAAGGTTGAGGAAGTTTTGGGAAGATAAGAAGAGCAAGACGTCCAGTGCTAAATAATGGCTCTACGTACTCGTTAGAGAGCAAAACCCTTTATATATAATATATATCTACCTGCAGCACTTGTAGGCTGCTACAAGGATAAGAGTATCTTAACCAATATTTCACGAAATATTTTTGAATACTTAAATGAAAAGAGGGTAGTTTAAAGATGGTTGTTATGGTCTAGAGGTGTGGTTTATAAGGATGGTTATCGACCCTTTAAATGCGGATGTTAAAATTCACTGGAGAAGATGAGCACTTGGTCCAAATATTTTCAAGACGACCACGCAGTGGCGTGCACTGAACCCCATCTACCCCAGCGCTGCTGGGGTAAAGAACGTTGTATTAACATTTGCTAATTATTCCTTAGAACGACTTTGATAATGTTTAAAAATTGCGAATGTCTAAGCCACGCCAAGCAGAGCTGTCTCTACAATCCGCTCGCACTACCGCAGTTTAGCTTCTCCTGCGAGGTGGGTTTCCTTGCCGGCGAAATTTCAGGTCGCTTGGGTGACGGATGCACTTGAAGCTTCCTCGTCCTGGGAGCGGGGCGGAACTGTAGCAGCAATTTACGGCGACAGGCCAGCTATCTTAGGTAAGAGATGTTAGTTTTAATACTTGACAGTCGAAGTCTTCAGCGCCACACACTAGAGACAGCAAGAAAAATATCAACATCTTAACAGTATATCCACTTGCACATCGTCGTGTTAATAAATATAGAGCCAGTATATGAAATCAATTGTAATATAGAAGACTATATTTTAGTCTTGGATTTCGGAATGTATACAGTTTGTTTTAATTTAAACAGATCAGGAATGTCCCCAACTGTCGCTCCAGATACAAGCGGAAAGTTTTATTTCAGTTCCACAGAGTAATTTGCACACTAAGTTTGATACATACATCTCCTTTAGAACAACTTTGAACTAGAGGAGTTTTGTAGGGCAATTACTGTGTCTGTAAGGAGGTCACCGGAGATTGGAGTAGAGTTACATATCCCCGCGCCAGGAATTAAATGTAATTTAAGAACAAAGAGCTCATTCGGACTTCTACAGTTGTAGCACTAATTGGAAAATCTTCATTAGTACCAGAGATCATTTTAAAAGTGCCAGGATGTCATTGCTTAGCCCCGCATCATATCTTTACTGTCAATTCTACTATTTATAAAAATATCGTTCAGTTACACATTCAAGGAGTACATTTCTTCATACAAATCTACAGTTCTAGCCATTCAGGTGAGCAACTCAATGCTGGAAATATCCTGGTTGTATGGGCTATGAAATTTTATGAAGTATCAGAATATAGTTTTAATTTATTCCTAAAATTACAATCCTTTTCTTAATCACCGTTATCCGCTCTATTAGACACGGCTGACTGGATCCCTCGCTGCGTTGTAGCTAGAGCGCCGCGTCAAGTCGGCCGTGGATTAGATTAGCAGTTTGCCTATTTTACCGCTACGAGCGCTAATGTGATTCTATGTAGAGTTTCATTAAGGCCATTCAAACTACATTCGGTGTGGACATTTTCCAAAAAATGAAAAGAAAAGCCTGGGGATATTGAACCAAGGAACACATTATAGAAATAATTATGTAAATAATTTGATTTGTTCAGTATTTCAGTCAAAACGAAGACGGGTAAAGAAACAAGCGATTTTAGGCTGCTTTTCCGTAAGTTCATTTAGGCCGGACGTGATTTTCGAAATTGGATTTTTAAGTTTGATACAGCTATTCAAGGCTCACAATTTGGAATTTTTCCGGGCCCTTTAGACCTTCAAAATAAGGCACAATTGAGGAAATTGCTTAATTTAACGCTTTTCGTAATATGGGGCCCCCTGCTTTGTCTGCTGCGAAATGTCTTCAACGTTAAAATATCAGCCATACCCTTACAGACTGTTGATCGATTTTTGAAAGGTATTTGAGAGCATCATTAGGTCCAGAGCGATGTAGATATTGGGCTTTTTACCGAGCGAGTTGGCCGCGCGGTTAGAGTCATGCAGCTATGAGCTTGCATTCGCGAGATAGTAGATTCGATCTCCACTGTCGGCAGCCCTGAATGTGGTTTCCCGTGGTTTTCCATATCCACATCAGGCAAATCATTTTAATTACTCACAGCTGATGTACTAGTCCAGACAGGACTTTTTGTGTGAGAAGTTTTAACAACCGGGCGAGTTGGCAGTGCGCGTAGAGGCGTGCGGCTGTGAGCTTGCATCCGGGAGATAGTAGGTTCGAATCCCACTATCGGCAGCCCTGAAGATGGTTTTCCGTGGTTTCCCATTTTCACACCAGGCAAATGCTGGGGCTGTACCTTAATTAAGGCCACGGCCGCTTCCTTCCAACTCCTAGGCCTTTCCTATCCCATCGTCGCCGTAAGACCTATCTGTGTCGGTGCGACGTAAAGCCCCTAGCAAAAAAAAAAGTTTTAACAAGGTTTGGTAAATCCATTAAGATCAAAAATATTAACTAGATATGATGAGGTGCAAAATAACGATTATTTTACCTTAAAGGCACTTGTCTGTGAATACCACTGTACAGTAGTGGAAAATCACTGTTTGTGCCATCAAAATTTGGACAGATATACTTACTCTATGTGGACAAAATTTATCATGTACAATTAATGTACATTGTAGCTTGTTGTTAGCTTCTTGGATACAGATTATACTTCATGGTTCCTTTTTTATGACAGATAATGACTGCAAATTCACTTCAAGGTGTAGGAAAGGTACAATCAGAAACTACTCATGTGACATGAGTGATATCATTTATAGATAATACCCACGGAATATAGGTACAAAGTTAACTACAATCTTAGTATTTTGTAAAACAGTTTTTGTAAGTAAAGTTAAAATATTTTTATCGAAATTTTCATAAAGTTTGTTGAATATTCTATTGCCCTTATTTTCGTAAATAAAGAGCTATTTTCTTTATTGTAGTCCATTTTTTATAGTAATTTGACACTAAAACAGTGTGTAAAATTTCATTGGTCTATCATTAACGGTAACAGAAATAGCAAAATCAATATTCTAAAAAGTATAATTTTACAGGATACCAATTCAAAGTACGAAAATGTAACTCCAATATCTCCGTAAACAACGAAGATAGACCAATGAAATTTGGCAACTATGTAACTGTGAATTACAATCATGAGCTTAGCTCTTTATTTATTTAAAACAGGCCATTAAATATTCGACAAAATTTATGAAAATTTTAATAGAAATAATTGAAATTTTCCTACAGAGAGACTATTTTAACAAGTATCATTATTGAAGTCTAATACCCACATTCTGTCGTTAGTAGATGTAAATATGTTATTCATGTCCCATGAGTAGTTTCGGACATTTCGAAGTGAGTCAGGAGTCTTAAAAACATCGCAAAATGTACCCTGTCTAAGAAAATTAACCAAGAATTGTCACCAGTACCTAAGAAGTTATTAACAGCATACAATGTTTACTAATTGTACGTGATAATTTTTGTCCACCTAGAGTAAGCTGTCCTGTCCAAATTATTACGGCAAATATAGTGATTTTTCACTGTTGTATTGTGGTCTTCACGGACAGGTGTCCTTAACTAAGGGCCCAGTTGTTTCCTTCTCACTCCTAGTCCTATGCCACCGTTGCCATAAGACCTCTCTGTGTCGTTGCGACGTAAAGCAACTAGCAAAAAAAAAATATCGATGGACATTTGAAATGTTTCATGCATATGATTCTAAGTGAAAAGAAAAACACATTTCCTGAAACATGATGTTTTCTGAAAATACTCAGTTTTGAATAAAACGCTCCTCAATTATGCCCTCTCCTTTATATCCTTACTACAACCCCTCAATACTCTCATAGCCATACGAAGATATCTGTAAGCATTCTTAACGATGTCATTACTATGATGACCCCAATCAGGATCATTTCTTACATTAACACCTGGGTACTTACAGTGTTTTTCATGACGTTCTAACACCCAATCAACATGGTAATTAAAAGGATTGTTCACTTTGTTGAAACTTACAACTTCTTCTTTCCATTTACCTTCATCCCATTGTCCACTGTCCATCTCTCAACACTGTCTAGGTACCGTTGATGCTTTCATGTCCGTATTAATAGACATGATATAGGCTTTTGGGCTTGTGCCGTGTCAAGAAAATAATGAGAAATTCTTTACGTTTCGCACAGAACTTCGCGTCATTAGAAGAAAATCTCGACTGTTTACGAGAAAGGCTTCACAAACAATGTGTTGTTTGAATTTAGACCTTGTAATAGAAGTGGAAATAGTATGTTCATTCGTCACCAGATGGGTCCCCGGACGCGGTATAGCACTAGCGTTCGAAGCGGAAGCTGACGGAACCATCGGAATCAGTCTGGAGGGTCACATAACATAACAGGTGTCCACACATACGAATGTATGACATTGACACAAGCCTGGAATGAAACATCTGGCGATGAGGAACGTACGAATTTCGAAAACACCGAAACGAAATAACAATAGTGAAGGGACAGCGAATGGAACTACCTACGTATATTCTTAATGGCTGGCAACCAGGTATTTCTTAATTGATAACCACTGTCCCTGTTGACATTCTTAGGATTTCTACGTATATCCTGAGCTTCCCGTACAATCCTGGACCTAGTGTGGGTAAGAGCTCGAGCATGATGGAACATGACATAATGACCCAACTATAGCGCGTGCTCAGCTATTGCAGATTTGTCTGGCTGGTTGAGATGAATATCACGTTCATGTTTCTTGATACGAGTACCAATGGACCGGCATGTTTGGCCGATGTATACCTTACCGCAAGTACAGGGAATTTCATATACCCCACGATGTAAAAGTGGGGACAATTTGTCCTTGCTTCAGGGATGGTTCTGTCAGCTTCCGCTTCGAACGCTAGCGCTGTATCGCGTCCGGGGAGCCATCTGGTGACGAATGAACGTACTATTTCCACTTCTATTACAAGGTCTAAATTCAAACACCTCATTGTTTGAGAAGCCTTTTCCGAGGACAGTGTAGATTTTCTTCTGATGACGCAGAGCAAAGTTCTCTGTGAAACGTAAAGAATTTCACCTGATTTTCTTGACACGGCATAAGCCTAAAAGCCTATATCATGTCTATCATTTACTACTCTTCATACGTACGAGGGCTACTAGAAACATTGATTTGGTTTACTTTAACAGGACATTCTATACAAATAATATTATTGCGAATTTAGGGAAACCATTTATACACATGTGTAATTTACAATTGTTTATATTGGTGATTTTCAGTTGTATTATCCCAGGAAACTACCTCTTGTTTATATCGCTACCCACGCTCTCTTATTTCCTCCCACGCTGTGCCGAGAAGTGGAGGTGGATGTTTCTTTATCTACTCGCTCGCTCACTTGATCCCTTGACCCCAGAACAATTCTGGGTTTCCATCCACACCCCTTCTCCACAGACTCCCCTTTACAACACCTCAGAGAGACGACATTTTAATGGAGAAACACAAAGGCGGCAAATGTTTATGAGGAGAGGGAAGTTAACAGTACAAATTCTCTTTGAATTATCCTGTAGCTAGAGAGTTTCGTTAGGATACTCGAGTTTCTCTTGTTAAAGAGAAAGCTATCAATCAACAATCACTACTCATATGCACTTAAGGGATGCCGTCCATATGCCAGATTCCTATGAAGGAATATTTGACTCAATTTGTACACTTTAGTTCCTGTCATTACTGAGAAACATCTGTCACCACAGTGTAAAATCAGCAATATAATTAGCTCTACGTGATAGAAATTTCCTGATGGAAGAGGAGTTTCACGGCTTGGCAGAGAACGTATATTCTAGACGAATTGACATGATTGCTATCCAGAAGGACTAAAATAACGGTTTCATTATTTACTCCACAATCAGAATGGAAGCGTACGAACGCCAGCACACACATGTACGTGAGGAGAAGTTTGACACTTAGAGTTCAAGCATTCCTTATTATAATCCATTGAAGTAATAGGTTTGATGATTGGTCCTGGAGGAACAATATTCGTGTATTTCTAAGAAAATTGTTTCTATTTTTTATATTCCTGAGATTCTTGTGGCCTAAAATATTAAAAAATCGAATGATATATTTTATTACTTCTTATATGATTTATGTTTTAATTTTATTGGAATTGGTACCTGTATTTTAATTTTTAAGTTTAATGTTTAATTTAATAGCCCGCCTGGTGGCCATGATCGTTAAGGCGCTGAAGTCTAAAACGGTCTAACACCGAGGTTAGCCGGTTCGAGTCCCGTTGGTCGAAAAAATTTTCACCATCAGAATGTTGGCCGGCAGGGTAGGGGAGGTGGTGGTATACAATTTCTAATCACTAGATTGCGTGCCAAAAGCCTGGATTAAATTCCAAACCTCTCCGCAGTGCTCATATGGAGTGAGGGCATATGACGCTGTTGATGGTGATTCGTCCGTCGGATGGGGACGTTAAGCCTTGAGCAGACCCCTTGGTGCTATTCAACAGGAGTAGGCTATGTGCCGGCACCGGGTTTCACCCTCTCCCTACTATCATATATCACGTCATTCATTTCATCTCTCATTAACTCCTCTGATGAGGTTGACGTCAGGAAGGGCATCCGGTCATAAAAAACCGCCACGACAAATTCATCTCACCTCATACCCGACCCCGTAGGGAAAGGGGACAAGGGCTGGACAAACAATGTTTAATTTAATATTTTAATATTATAAAATGTAGTTAGCATATTCATAAACTTGTATTGTGTTATAAGTAGACGGTACATAAAGGGGCTTTTCAGCCTCAGTGGCATGTATATCATCATTATCAATTCAATTCAATTCAATTCAATTCAATTCAATTCAATTCAATTCAATTCAATTTTCTTTCTTAACCCCCCCCCCCCCTCTCTCTTTGCAGTCATCAGCTGGTTGGCAGCAGCTCTGCATTCATCACGTTTCTCTGCTTTATTTTTCAGTTCGTTGTAGAAATCACATCTCATGTCGTCTAATATTTGCTTTATGTACTCTAATCTTCGTCGTCCTCTATAATGTTTTCCCTCTATGGAACCGTTTGTTATTTTCTTCAATAATACACCCTGTCTAAGTATATGGCCTATTGGATGATCCAGGCATCTTTTTATTTCTGTCATAAAACGTCTTCTCTCTCCTTCTCCTCCAAACACCTCTTCATTCATGATCATTTCTCTCCAACAAATTTTCAGTAATCACCTATACAACAAGCTTCAAATACAAGTAGTCTCTTTTTTCCCTTGCACCAAATGTCTAAGTTTGACTTCCATATAAAGAAATACTCCATATATAGGTATTCAACAGTTGTTTCCTCACCTATACACTTTGCAGTAAAAAGGTCCTTCTTCTTAAAGCATTCTTAGCTTGAGCAATCCTACTTAATATCTCTCGACAAATGTTTCCATCACTCCTGATTTTACTTCCTATGTATGTAAATTAAGACACTTCCTGTAATGTTTCATTCTTAGTCTTATCTCTGTACATTTTTGGCTATTCTTTATTCATTTCCATGTTAGGCTACATTCTTTTTCCAGTATTTTATTCATCATATGAAGAATCATTTGTAAATCTCGCACATTCTCTGGAATTAATGCTATGTCATCGGAAAATCTTAATATGACAGTTTTATTCCTGTGAATTTTCTCCAACTACTAGTTCCCCTCTTACTCTGACCATTGCTTTATTTACGTATAGATTGAATAGATATGGAGATAAGGAACGACTTTTTCTTTTTTTTCTTTTTTTTTTGCTAGTTGTTTTACGTCGCACCGACACAGGTAGGTCTTATGGCGACAATGGGACAGGAAAGGGCTAGGAGTGGGAAGGAAGCGGCCGTGGCCTTAATTAAGGTACAGCCCCAGCATTTGCCTGGTGTGAAAATGGGAAACCACGGAAAACCATTTTCAGGGCTGCCGACAGTGGGGTTCGAACCTACTATCTCCCGAATACTGGATACTGGCCGCACTTAAGCGACTGCAGCTATCGAGCTCGGTACGACTTTTTCTAAGAGGCGTATACTTACGAGCCTTCTATATAACCAATAAGGAATGGGTACTAATCATGCTCTCCGTATGGAAAATTCAGAAGATTCCATTGCAATCTTTGTAATAATATTCAGATAAAAAACACATTTATCTCAAACAATTATACGAGGGTTATTTTAAGCTGAGGCTTTCTTAAGTTCATGCGCCTGTCGAAATGCGCTCGTACAATGTCTCTCGGCATGCCTTGGGCATGAAACGACACTACTTGCTGTCGTAACAACATAGCGTACGGTTCTGTGCGGACAGTTGGAATGTTTCAGATAACTGGACGTCCCGCCGAGTGTGAAATAAGGTCTGTGATTCATATTTTTACAGCAGGGAACGTGTCAGCTGCGGTCATTTATCGGCATGTTGTGCAGAATAAGCGACGTGGCCTACTGTCATCTGGAGTTTTGTTGCTGCATGACAATGCACGGCCTCATTCTCCTGCTCAAACTCAAGAGTAAAACCGATATTTTGTAAGGGGGCAAATGGACGATCCGCAGTACATCCCGGAGCGATTATCACATGTTCCTTTACCTAAAGCTGGTCAGCGGTTTGACACCGACGAAAATATTAGTTCAATCACAGGCGGCAGAGTTTTACAATAAGGGGATATAAAATTAGTGGAGCGCTATGATGAATGCTTAACCAAACACGGTAACCATGTAGAATAATTAGCTTAATGTATAAACAGGTCACAATAAAAAGGTTTTGGCAATAACACAATCACTTTTATTTCTATTGTCAAACGACCCTTACTTAAAAAAATCCCTCGAGCTAAGGAAGTGCTTAATTTAGGTAAATACAAGATTATAAAATAATGTCATTCTTTTGCAAGCTTTTTCAGTTTAGAAAATCTCCAATTATTTGGAAACCTGAATCATAATTCATTCCAAATGAAATATAATCTTTTGTACCTTTGAACACCCCACTCAAGCTTCCACTGAACTATTGCACTTAGTCGAGCAGCTCGTCTCTTTTGCCCAAAGTCTTTCCAGCCCAAAGTTTGCAAAGTGTTCGTAATACTACTCTTTTATCGGAAATCAACCAGAGCAAATCGTCCTTATTTCATTAGGATCTTTTGCAGTTCTTGAATCAAGTAGTCCTGCTGAGGCTCCTACTTGATAGAAACATACTCTAACTGGGGTCTTACCAACGAATTATACGCCCTTCATTAACCATTCTTATTTCAAATCCTAAATGCCCTCATAACTATATGATTCGTGAGATTTCCATAGAGCAAATATACTATGAAATCTACTAACAATACATTTGTATTAAAGAACAGCAAAAAGTTGTCCACTAAACTTTCGGTACCCGATTACCTAAGATCCCGGTCATTTCATGTGGAAGTCTTGAAATAATGCGCACATAATAATAATAATAATAATAATAATAATAATAATAATAATAATAATAATAATAATAATAATAATAATAATAATAATAATAATCCCCATGAGGAGACAGCCACAAGGACAAGGTGTCTTCTTATTCTTCCTTTCCTACCGCTTTTCCCCACACCTATGCGGTCGCGGGTGCGAACTACGTCGCGCATATGGATTTGGCCCTGTTTTACGTTCGGATGCCCTTCCTGGCGCCAACCCTATATGGAGGGATGTGATGGTCAATCAATCAATCAATCAATCAATCAATCAATCAATCAATCAATCAATCAATCAATCAATCAATCAATCAATCAATCAATCAATCAATCAATCAATCAATCAATCAATCAATCAATTGTTTACCTAGTTTTTCTTGGATGATTTCAAAGAACCTGGAAATTCATCGAATATTTTCCTAGATAATTTATTCCAATCCCTTGTACATGTATGTTTTCAGGAGCTGGGGTTGCATTTTCGATCATTCTTATAACATTTGATTCCTTCAAGTTGTATCAGAGTACAAAGCCAGGTTGTTTGCGACTTGTTCCGCCAGTCTGTCCTAGTACATATTCTACTCCTGATCATCGTAAGCCGGTTGCGGAACATATCTATAGTAGGGTTTATGCTTGCTGACAAGACCTTTGCCCGAACATATCCGCTGATGAATGACATTGGCTACATTGTTATGTCATTGGGTGAACTCAGCAGTGCTTAGAGTAAACTGACCATTTGTGTCTCTGAACAGTTGTACTTGGCCCAGTCTACTCTGAAGATGAATACTGTGTGTGAACTTGGCTTAGCAGTTGTCACGCGAAGAAGATTGACGTCCAGTTAAATAAGGCCACGAGACTGATGTATTAAATCCACACCACTCTACTGGTTATCAACACATTGCGATAATACTTCTCCATATCTCACCCCTCCCAATCAATCAATCAATCAATCAATCAATCAATCAATCAATCAATCAATCAATCAATCAATCAATCAATCAATCAATCAATCAATCAATCAATCAATCAATCAATCAATCAATCAATCAATCAATCAATCAATCAATCAATCAATCAATCAATCAATCAATCAATCAATCAATCAATCAATCAATCAATCAATCAATCAATCAATCAATCAATCAATCAATCAATCAATCAATCAATCAATCAATCAATCAATCAATCAATCAATCAATCAATCAATCAATCAATCAATCAATCAATCAATCAATCAATCAATCAATCAATCAATCAATCAATCAATCAATCAATCAATCAATCAATCAATCAATCAATCAATCAATCAATCAATCAATCAATCAATCAATCAATCAATCAATCAATCAATACTGATCTGCATTTAGGGCAGTCGCCCAGGTGGCAAATTCCCTATCTGTTGCTTTCCTAGCCTTTTCCTAAATGATTTCAAAGAAACTGGAAATTTATTGAACATCTCCCTTGGTTAGTTATTCCAATCCCTAACTCCCCTTCCTATAAAAGAAATATTTTCCCCAGTTTGTCCTCTTGAATTACAACTTTATCTTCATATTGTGATCTTTCCTACTTTTATAAACGCCACTCAAACTTATTCGTCTACTAATGTCATTCCACGCCATCTCTCCGCTGACAGCTCGGAACATACCACTTAGTCGAGCAGCTCTTCTTCTTTCTCTCAATTCTTCCCAACCCAAACATTGCAACATTTTTGTAACGCTACTCTTTTGTTGGAAATCACCCAGAACAAATCGAGCTGCTTTTCTTTGGATTTTTTCCAGTTCTTGAATCAGGTAATCCTGGTGAGGGTCCCATACACTGGAACCATACTCTAGTTGGGGTCATACCAAAGACTTATATGCACTCTCCTTTACATCCTTACTACAACCCCTAAACACCCTCATAACCATGTGTAGAGATCTGTACCCTTTATTTATAATCATATTTATGTGATTACCCCAATGAAGATCTTTGCTTATATTAACACCTAGATACCTACAATGATCCCCAAAAGGAACTTTCAGCCCATTAACGCAGTAATTAAAACTGTGAGGACTTTTCCTATTTGTGAAACTCACAACCTGACTTTTAACCCCGTTTATCAACATACCATTGCCTGCTGTCCATCTCACAACATTTTCGAGATCACGTTGCAGTTGCTCACAATCTTGTAACTTATTTATCACTCTATAGAGAATAACATCATCCGCAAAAAGCCTTACTTCCGATTCCACTCATTTACTCATATCATTTATATACAATATAAGAAAACATAAAGGTCCGATAATACTGCCTTGAGGAATTCCCCTCTTAATTATTACAGGGTCAGATAAAGCTTCACCTACTCTAATTCTCTGAGATCTATTTTCTAGAAATATAGCAACCCATTCAGTCACTCTTTGTCTAGTCCAATTGCACTCATTTTTGCCAGTAGTCTCCCGTGATCCACCCTATCAAATGCTTTAGACAGGTCAATCGAGATACAGTCCATTTGACCTCCAGAATCCAAGATATCTGCTATATCTTGCTGGAATCCTACAAGTTGAGCTTCAGTGGAATAACCTTTCCTAAAACCGAATTGCCTTCTATCGAACCAGTTTTTGGTTGGGGGTGATAGAATACATCCACGGTATCCCTTGCCTGTCGTAAGAGGCGTAAGAGGGTCTTAAATTGGGAGCGTGGGTAGGCGACCAATTGGCCCTTAGCTGAGTTCTGGCACTGCTTCTACATACTTGTGCCAGGCTGCTCATTTGTTTATATCCTATCCGACTTCCCTTGGTCAACTCTTGTTCTTTTCCGACCCGGCGGTTTTAGAGCTTTCATTTTCACGCCCTTCGTGGCCCTTGTATTTATTTGGCCGATACCTTCATTTTTGGAAGTGTTGGAACCATTCAATTTTCTCTCTCTGATCAGTGTAAATAGAGGATTGTTGCGCAATTGTACTTTCTCTAAAAATAACGATTGGCATTACCTCTCCATATTTGAAAGGGAAAAGCTCGTCAGTTCGTTAACGTCCAACCCTCACGAATTCATACTGAAACGCCCGCCTGGTAGCCATGGTTGATGATGATGATGATGATGATGCTTGTTGTTTTAAGGGGCCTAACATCGAAGGTCATCGGCCCCTAATGGTACGAAATGAAAGAACAAAAATTGCAAAGGCATCCACTGACCAAAATAAAAATAAATTATGGCATGAAGAATGAATGGATGGATAGGAACTCAACAAAACACAAAACAAACAAACAAAAACCAGTGGATCGGACTCAATACAGATCGAAAATAACATTATTACCGACCAAGGAACCACTTATAAAGCACAATGATGCTTGATGTCTAAAGGGGGTGCAAAATCCACGTCTAAGGCCCCACAGAATGGTACATGTCGCGAGTAAAATAGAACCATGGTATGTGTCATGTTGGGGTACTAATCAGAAGTAGCGAAGACTCACGGTGTTCCACAAAAGATGGTACTACTCACAAGTATTGCAATACGTACAAGTAACGCAGACCTATGGTGTGTCTCACACAATGGCGCAACTCATAGCCAACGCAAACCGAGAAGGTTCCCCACCTAGGTGTACTAAACACGGGCGCCGGTATTCCCGTGGTGTTCCTCACATAGTGGGTACTAATCACAGGCAACGCAGACCCACGGTGCTGCTCATATAGTGGTACAACGCACAGGCTACGCCCAGACGCGCGGTGTTGCTCACATGGGTACGACGCACGGGTACTGGAATCCACCAGGCCAGGCTTTTACTGCTACTAACCACAAACCTATGTCGTACCGAATTTAGTGGTACTACTCGCAAGTACAGGCAACCTATGGTGTTCCCCGCGTGATGGTACGGTTCAAAATTAGTTTCATGGTTCTAATTCAGTCAGCCCTTGGTCGCCCCTTTTAGTCGCCTCTTACGACTGGCAGGGGATACCGCGGGTGTATTCTACATGTGCGTCCCCCACCCGCAGGGGGTATAGCCATGGTTGCTGGTAGCTTCACGTCTAACTAAATGGTCTGACAACGTGGTCAGCTGTTTTGAGTCCCATTGGCCGGCAGGATAGGAGGGGTGGTGGAATACAATTGCTAATCACTAGACTGCGTGCCAAAAGGCTGGATTCGATTCCAACTCTCTCCGCAGTTTCATAAGGAGCAAGGGTAAATTACGCTGTTATTGGTGATCTGACCGACGGGTGGGGACGTAAAGCCTTGAACAGGCCCCTTGGTGTTGTTCGACTGGAGTGGGCTACGTGCCAGCACAAGGTTTCAACTTCTCCCTAACTCATCATCATTCTACATACGGATGCACAGATCGCCAACGGACGTCGAATAGAAAGAACTGCGTCAGGCGAACCGAACACGTCCTCGGACATACCGGGCGAGTTGTCCGTGCGGTTCGAGTCGCGCAGCTGTGAGCTTGCATCCGGGAGATAGAGGGTTCGAATCCCACTGTCGGTAGCCCTGAAAATGGTTTTCCGTGGTTTCCCATTTTCACACCAGGCAAATGCTGGATCTATACCCTAATTAAGGCCATAGCCGCTTCCTCCCCACTCCCATTGTAGCCGTAAGACCTATCTGTGTCGGTGTGACGTAAAGCAAATAGCGAAAAAAAAGTAGGTCCTCGGACACTCCCGGCACTAAAATCCGAGGGAGTTGGTCGTGCGGTTAAGGGTGCGCAGTTGTGAGCTTACATTCGGGAGATAGTGGGTTGGAACCATAAATGTGTTTTCCTGTGATTCCCCAGGAAGGTGCTGGGGCTGTACCTTAATTAAGGCCACGGCCGCTTCCTTCCCACTCCTAGCCCTTTCCTATCCCATCGTCGCCGTAAGACCTATCTGTGCCGGTGCGACGTATATTAAACAGTACAAAAATAAAATGTACTTACACTTACTACAGTATTTATTCCTTTTACTAGGAGTTCTACGTCCCTGTAACACTAAAATATGTACTAGGAATTCAATTTTCTACAGACAAAAATTATATGAATTTTCTTCGTAGTTCTACAGAATACGCTTTTAAAAAACACGCGATCCACTGAACGACTACTGTAATAATGTTATTGATTTTTCGTCCCAATGACTACTTTTACACATTTCCAGAGATTACAATATGGCAGAGATTTTTCCCGCAGGAGTTGTTTTATGAGACGGTAAATCTACTGACATGGAGTGGAACAATTGACCAACTTCAAATACCACTGGACTGAGTCAGGATCCAACCTGCCAGCTTGAGCTAAGAAAACCAGCACCTTAACCGTCTTACTCATTTAATATTGGCGACCACTCAGTCTCTTCTGCTGCCACTAACGTCCGCTAGATGGTTGAAACTCGTACAACAACTACTGCCTTCTTGCTACTTTCCCACTTATATATGTATATGGTGGAAAGCTGTCGAATGACAGTTTTAGTGTAATGGAGTGGACCGACTAGAATTTTACCCGAATTCGTCGAGGTACTTACTTTTTACTTTAATTTACGTGTCCGGAAGGCACATTAATTTCTTCCTCTCCAGAACTCTGCACCTCTTATCCCTCGGTCTGTAGCAAGCATAAGATCTTCCTGGGTACAGGAGCCATCCATCTCTTGACATATTGTGGAGTCTGGATATCTCCACAGTAACATATTAGATCTTCCGCATAATCCCATTTCATAAGATTACTACCGCACTTGGACACACCTGTTCTCATCCGGTTTAATGACCTCCAGGCGATATAGGGGAAATGGCTTCCACTACTCATTTCTTCTTTAGGAGTAAACCCCTCTGGCAGTACTTGTTTCCAGAGGGATATACGTCGAACTTCTGGTTTGGTATAGAGCGGTACTGTTCTCTCCATAAAGCTCTTCCTGGATCTTAGCCGAGATGTGGTCACCTTGTAGTTAGACAACCCGCGTCGAATAGCTTGAGACACAATACCAGTGAGAGGGTAGATCTTCTGCACTGGAGTAGGTCTTAAACACCCAGTGGCAATATGGGTTGACTTGTTGAGAGCTGTATCCACTGGCTTGGTATGGGCGGATCCTCCCCACACTGATGATCCGTACGCTCCTGCAGCAAAGCACAGTCCCAAAGCAGGTGAACGCAGAACAAGGAGTTCGCTCCCCAGTCTTGCATTTCAGCTCTCTACAATGTTTCATGAAGCTCAGAGAGCTATCAAGCTTGATTCCCAAATAACGCGGCGTATCACAATTCTCAAGTGTCACTCCTTTACAACCGAGCTCGATAGCTGCAGTCGCTTAAATGCGGCCAGTATCTAGTATTCGGGAGATAGTAGGTTCGAACCCCACTGCCGGTAGCCCTGAAAATGGTTTTCCGTGGTTTCCCATCTTCACACCAGGCAAATGCTGGGGCTGTACCTTAATTAAGGCCACGGCCGCTTCCTTCCCGGTCCTAGTCCTTTCCTGTCCCATCGTCGCCTTAAGACATATCTGTGTCCGCGCGACGTAAAGCAACTATCAAAGAAGATAAAGATTACTAGACCAAGGTGCTCACTGGCGTTGATATTGAACTATCCTGGTTTCGAATCTCATTACCAAGCTATACGACACCACCAAGGATATGAAACTAATGAATGTCATACGAGTAATGCTCCAGAACAGAATGTTCCATGTCACATTTCAAGGAAAAAAACAGCCCATGGAGAAATTAGAAAAACGGGTTATCTCAAGCCATTGTGTTATCACCATTACGACTTATCCAAAGCTCTCCGCGGTATTAATATGGAGTGAGGGCATAAGACACTCTTGATGATGATTTGTCCGTCGGATTGGGATGTACAGGTTTCAGCAAACACGCTGGTGTTATTCGACAGGAGTAGGATCCGCGCCGGCACTGAGTTTCAGCCTCTCCCTACTTCATTAACACCCCTACTACATAATTGGATGCGCAGGTCGCCTACGGGATTCAAATAGCAAGATATGCTCCAGGCGAGCCGAACATATCCTCGGACACTCCTGGCACTGAGGGCAACAACGTACTGGCGGTTGGCGATCGATCGAGCGGCTATCACGTTGTGAAGATAACATATGAAGGACAACGCACTATTTACCGCCCAACCGCGCGGGTGCATGGCCGACTCTATTGGTCGCGGTGGACTTGCATGGGAGACAACGCCACATTTCTGCACACGGTTTCCATTCGGGAAAGGATGTCTGGCGATTGATTTCGACGTAGAAAATCTTATTTTTTAGATAAAATCTCTTCCTTCATTATGGAATATAGAAGAGGCTGAGTACAGTGACAGAGTCTTAAAAGTCAAAATGACTTATTTGAAGGAAAAGAAATGTCACAAGATGAGAAGAACAAACTGGATAAGTTTTCTTTTTAATATTTCATTACATTTTAACATACTTTGTTAGTTACATATTTATCAATAATCTTTCGCATACTGTTACGAATAAAACTCCATCTGTTTCGTTACTTTAATTTATTTAAGGATGATCCAATAAATGTACACACACATATGTATACGCAAACACACAATTCTGATCAGCTACGTGCTAATTGCTGAGTATTTAAAAGTCCCTCTTCCTTACAGCACCGCAGGCGGTCCAGCCCGTTAATCCTCATTTTCACTTCCTCAAGCCCAGTCACCTCATACAGCAGCTGTGTGTAGACCGTTGGATCTGAACACAGGGCTACGGGCCACTTGACACACAATGACTGTTCGTTGGTTCGACTCCACAGACAGTCCAGTAATTCACACAGTCACATGCAGTGAACAACTAAACACCTCAACGGTATACAACAGCAGGACGATACTCACAACAGCGAACACAGGTCCATTTACCCTCACACTCAACGACAGCGTGTTTCCTCGCTGTCTCATGTCCACAGGAATACACAAGCACTCTCAGGTAGTACACGTCTTCCGTTCCGTCCTCTCCAGCCCACCTACTCACAGGATTCTCCGACACCACAACCACAGCTCCTGGTTCAGACCTCGGTGGGACACTAGCGATAGCCAACACCTCCGTCACCCTCAGCCCAGCCACCGAACCCAACACACTGAGTCTCCCACTGATTTCTCCAGGGAGTCCAAAATTGACCCCGAGTCCAGAACCAACACTGACCCCACCACAAAGCCCAACACTGACTGACTGTCCTCGGCTAGTCTCCCCTTTTATAATTCGGTTGATTTGAGCCAGAATTTTTGCGAGGTGACTAGAGCCAGAACATTCCCGATGAATCTCCAAGAAACCACAGGTAAGCCGGCCGACGAGAACAATACACCCCACAAGCCAGCCGGGAGATCTCAGGTCATGTGAGTCACTAACCCCTTCCTGGAGGTACCGCAAGGGGTTACCACGGGGCTGGCACGTAACAATACTATGTAAGTGAAAAATCTGTTGACACATACTTAAAGTGATTTTCTTGTACTTATTTCGATTGGAAGTATTGCAATATTATTTACAAGCTTATAATATGACTTTATATGCCAGCTTCAGTAACATTTTAAACATGTACCTAAAAGACAACAAAAATTAACTTCTTTATAAAAAAAATAGCCTATGGATACACTTTTTGTCAGTTTTGATACTATTAAATTGTCAAAACGTGCGTAGCGAGATTGTTCTGGTATTTATTCGCCATGATATTTTGAACACTACCCTGAACCGCTGCGGGAGATCAAAGTTCGCGATAGATTAAAAACACTGCAAAGAAAAATCATTGAAAATCTGAAAAGTAGTTTAAATGAAATAGCGCTTCGAAATAAGGCTAAATATGTGACGTCACACACATACTCCGTTATAAGGTGGTACAGTGTTGTATCTCACTCTTAGTTGGAGGTTAGTTGTCGTTGTGAATAACATCATGGTCACTTCTAAAGAAAAGCAAATTTAATAATGGAAAGGAAAGATTGATGTCACACGCATACTCCGAGTAATTATCCACATTCCAAGTGTACCACGTGCTATTGAATAACATTTCCTATCTACATAATATTTTTCTTTTATTTCTAATAAGTCTACGAAACCCTCAGAGCACTGCGGCCATTACAGTAGTGACCGCCTACCCCTAATTTTTCTCTTTTATTTTATGTAAGGCAGTTACATAAGGTCATTGGAGGAACTGAGAGTTTCGAGGTCATCTGGCGCAGAGACTGTTTGTTCAAACTGAGCAACTATCACGTGTGCATTTTCGTTTCCTCATTCCCTCAATTAATTTCTATTATTTCGTGACTGATAAACAGTGCCCTAGTGTTAATTTCCATATTGTCAAAGTATTGTTAATTATTTAATCAAATACATGGTTTAACAAAGACTTCGTATCCGTATACAGTCCATTCTTATTCGTCATCTACAACATAACTGTTAATCTTGTTTCTGTGTAAGTTTAGCTTTTCCTGTTTTATTTACCAAGTTAGCACTAATAATGTCTTTGTTGTATAAAGAGTAATGTGTGGGTTTTCCGGGCAATTTCCCTACTAGCCGATAATTTAATTAAGTATTAGCCGATGTCTATCAGAGGGTTACCGACGCTGCAAGGGGGGAGAGAAGAGAGAATAAACAAGAAGTAGTGAGGGAGGGGCAGAGAGCTGGACTCTAATGGACAGCAATATGGAGTGAAAGAGAATAGGCAGAGTCGTTGCTGTACTAATCCCCATTTCACGCTAGATGGAGTGGAAGTCAGTGCGGTGGAGGTTTGCATAAGCTTCAAGCCATTTCCGTGGCCGAGCACTGTACCGGAGCAGTCATTATACAGCATGTCCCAATATTTATCTTACAAACATACTGAACGTATCTTTTCTGATAAATGGTAATTACATCCATTATAGAGTATGTCCCAATGTTTACCTTTCGAATATTCCCAACGAATTTTCTCTGATAATTGTCAATAACTATATAACATATTATATTATATTACTACTAGAGGAGCCGTGTTCGTTATAAGTAGGTCAGATAAGTCGTCTTGATATGCCTGTCACAGTCGTATTGTTTCTACCTGCCATTTTCAATGGTTTTATGGACATTTAATACGAAGCCCGTTATGGTTAGCCGTAGTTGGTAATACGAATTCATTCAATCTGATGTCATCATGCTGTCTGTTTTGGTAAATATCTACCCATATTTTCAGTTTTTATCCTGCAGTTCTGGTGCTGTATCACAGAAGGCAATAGCAGTTATATATGGAACAGTTATCTTCTGATGTCACGGCTTAGTCTCGAAGAAGCATTCCTTTTTGCCAGACAGAGAACTGTTTTAATATACATGACCTTCAGTCTTTCTAGTTTATCTAGGTTGTCCTTCGATAGGTGTTCCTAGATAATGGCATAGTGAGGTCTGTTTGTACGTAGACTTTTTCTCTTAGCAGCATGTAAGTTATTAGAAACGCTCTGACATCCGTTGAATATATATGGAAGCTGGGAAAGGTTAGAGAAACTGAGACTATCTAGCAGGTAATATTATTCTTCCGCGATCAGAGGAAGTGTATACTCTCTGGATTGACAGGTAGTAATCAAGCATGGCTGCTTGCAATGACATTACTAAGGATGATGATCACATATATCAGAATATTAACCTTTTCCATCCCATACCCGAGTTAACTCGGATGTCAACATTTCTCCCGCTGTCCCAAACACGAGTTAATTAGGATTTAAAGCAATGGGATTTTGTTCACTTCCGAGTTCAGTCCAGCGCTGTTGACATGCTCATGCTTTGTTCAGACGACGGACGATTCATAAATCGCCTTACCGTTTTTTAGACGATAATTATGTGCCTTGTGTTTTTCTTTCACAGCCGTCTTCTGAGGTGGGTGCACGGGAGTGAAAAGAAAGCATAACGAAATATCATATTTTAGAAATTTTAAGCAATGATGATGAGTCTGATTTTTTATGAATATATTGGAGATAAGTTTCAGTGAATCAAGCTGTCGACATTTACCAGGCTAAGTTCTTATCAAGTTTAGGGAAAAGTGTTAGGAGAAAACTATGGCTAATATTGTAGTTCCATGACTTTTCAGTAGCTGTGTAAATACAAAGTATTTTTGGACTATTACAATCACTGTCGAAATGTCCACAAAAATCTGGTATGGGGCATGCATAAGGCTGAAAGAAACATGGGAGAGGAAAGGTTAATGAAAGTGTTAGTCGCTTAGCAACCTGCAAAGTACAGAATGTATTGCGGGTTAGGGTAAGCCTTCGCCTGCAATTATTGGAGTGATCATTTAAGGATTTGTTTTTTTACTCGAAGTTGGCTGGACTTAGAGACCTGTCAATGTCTCATGATTCACCGGCAGGTGATTCCGGAAAGAATAAAATAATCGTCAAGCAAACCGATCCAGTAGAACGGATGGACGGAGCTGTTGTTAGTAAACAATTTTAATACATGGATTGGTTTAAATTAGCAATTTCCCTATTTCACCCCTTTTACGTCAGCCGCCCGCTCTACAGGTATGTGTTTCACTACAAAAGCGGCACAAACAAGATCCCCAGCATATTGTGAAGCACTACCAATTAGAGGAATTTTTCTGAATTCTACTTGTAATTAATATTATACCTTTTTGGGCTGGGGAGGTCTATCTGAAATTAGGGCCTTCAATTTTGCTTCGATAAACATCCGACACTGGAACCAGGCAAGCAGTTTACGTCATATGCATAGAGGAATGACGCCATTTTGTTGCACAGAAAGGGATGTTTTTTGGAAGATGTTGATGCTGGACGTATAAGACCTATAAAGAGAGACTGTAAATAAAAGAATGGTGAATAATTTTAAGCGGAATCATTAATACAAATTCTTACACTGACAAAGAAAGTGAAAATTATTAATTTCTTTACATTTATCGAAACTATTTATTTCCCCTGTGCGTGGAATGCAAGGATGCATTCACTATCTGTCCGCTGCAAGTCGTAACAGGGAAAGAACTATCGTCTTCTAAGGTCCAAGATATATCCATGATTCTATCTTTATCCATGTAGCAAGGACATTTAAATGCATCAGTTTTGCAAGTATTTTTTTAAATTCCTCATATTTTACTCTGACCGCATCAAAACCATCGAAATATCAATCTATTCGTACAAATCACTGTTCTAAACGGACCTCCATAATCATACAAACAGTTGCAGTGTGAGCCTCAGTGGAGTTGCCGGTCCGGACGAGTGGATGATACAACAGCTCACCGAGTGATGTCATGGTCTCATTCTGCGATAAGCTTCCGTACTGCGTTAAGTTTGCTTGCGTCTCGTATAGTGGTAATTGATATGTGTAGAACTTCTCTTGGCTTTTAATTAAGTGCTGATCGCCGGATTATTCATTTGATTTAGAATTTTAAATGTAATTCGTACCAAACTCCAGAAGGATCTTGAGGCTGAGTTACACGCAGTGAACTGGAATATCATCACACAACGCAACTCTTGTCTACAGGCTGAGGGAAGGCATCTTTAACACTTACTCCTACGGCGCACGTTTCACTGTTTTTCTATCTGTTGTTCAATCTGATTTTGCGTTAAATGAAGCTAACGCGTTTTCTACGGGCTTACAAGTACAGTATGACGGTGACCCCTCACTCATTTCCCCACACGTGGCATGCAGAAAGTACGGCAACATTTCCGGGACTCACTATATATTAAGTTAACTGGTACGGTCGTATTTTATTTTTTAACCCATTTCGCTATTTCTGTTCTTCGAAACTTGAAAGCAAAGCGCACGAGTCACTCCAGTTGATTCTTAACCATGAGGAGTGAAATGAATTTGAATTTATTTATTAGAATTTGCCACTGAGGCTGATAAGCCCCCTCTGTAGCATTTAGAATGAAATCAATACACTGAACTATTATTAGAGAAAAAAGAAGAGAATTCAGCTGAAACCTGAATAGCATGCACTTAAACATTATAAATATAAGCTACGAACTACTACAGTCAATACGTTTGTGGACTGGCGCCTACAGTGTAGGCAACACAGTGTACACCTACGTACGTACTACAGTCATTACGTTTGTGGAC
Source organism: Anabrus simplex (assembly GCF_040414725.1). Taxonomy (NCBI): domain Eukaryota; kingdom Metazoa; phylum Arthropoda; class Insecta; order Orthoptera; family Tettigoniidae; genus Anabrus; species Anabrus simplex. The sequence goes on from NC_090278.1 coordinate 32,920,917, forward strand.
TGGCGCCTACAGTGTTGGCAACACAGTGTACACCTATGTACGTACCATAGGCAATATGTTCGTGGAGTGGCGCTAACAGCTCAAGTTCACACAGTCTTTTGACCTGTCTATGCGCGTCGTTTTCACGACGTGGTAATCCGGATGATTTCGTCTTGATCGTTTCAAGTGTTTCGCTAGCGAATTTGCCTAATTTTTTAGCAGAACTTGAAATTTGCCCTTTGTTCAAACTACGACATTCTGAAGTTCATCCGCTGACATTCAACTACCTCTCACAACAGAGAATGCAGTTCGACTTCTGCCGCATACAAGCAACTGCAGCTAGCGAAGAACTGTCACGGTAACACCCTGCGGTGAAAACTCACCGCTATAGTGCACCACAGCGACACTAGGAGGCCACTCCGCGAACTTAATGACTCTACTACATAAAACTAGGTATATATTAGTTAACCCCAAGTATTGAAATTAGTGAACCTGGTTGCGGAAAGGAGCTATGGTAATGATTAACAAAGAGTTAGTCTAATTATACAAATGCTGCCAAAAGAAAGGAATCAATTTATAGGGAATAAAGTTACTGTCCGCCTCTGTCGTGTTGTGATAGGTGTGATTAGATGCCAACCCCGGAGGCACGGGTTCGATTCCCACCTCAACGATACTCCAAGTGATTTTCCGTGGTTTCCTACTTCTTCTTCTGTCAAATGCAGGAAGGGTACCCAACTTAAGGCAATGGCTTCTTCCTTCCCTTTTCCTTGCGTATGGCTTCCAAACTTCCCAACCCCACAAGTCCCATGTTCAGCAAAACAGGTTAGGCCTCATGGGAGAGACACTGGTCCCTCTTCGCTGTTTTTATCCCCGACCAGATGTCTCACGCTCCAGGACACTGCGGTAGAGCTGGGATCTCTCGCTGAGTACGACGGAGTAACCAAGCCTGGACAGTAAACCGACTAAATAAAAATATAAAGGAATACTGGAAGAAAAGGAAAGAACAACCGAGGAGGAAGGATTGAAATTGTAACGTGGTCCTTAGAAGGCCGGAACGCAAGAAGAAGAATTAGAAGAAGAAAATGTAATGACAATAGTGGCTTATAAAAAATGTATCAATGAAGTTTGGTTTCACTATGTATAGACCTCGCTTCGAAGTAGATATTTGTATTACACTTACAGTTTGATTTAACGTCGCACCGACACAGATACATTTTTTGGCGACAATAGGGTAGAAAAGGGCTAGGAGAGGGAAAGAAACGGCTGTGGCTTTACTTAATGTACAGCCCCAGCATTTGCCTGGTGTGAAAAACTTATCGTGGACTGCCAACTGTGGGGTTCGAAACCACTATCTCCCGAATGCAAGCCCACAGTAGGACGACTCCAAAACGCACGGCCAGTTCGTTCGGTGTATAATTATATTTAAGGGTAGAGTTTATAGACAGAAATTTAGGGGCTGTCAGTTAAACCATCTCTGCTTGCAAAATTTGGCAACACACTATATTTTACACATCGGGGTTGCAGAGGGCGGTGTGTTATCTTGTGGTAAGTAACACAGGGGAGTACATCAGACTATCCGCTGCTATTGTGTTGTTCGTCGTCAAGAAGGCTGGTTTACGAGAACTTCCTTCGTTATAATATATCAAAGCCTCCAGCCCACAACAGAAACCAAAGCCTCCCTCGCTCTCCTTTCGCTCACGCTTTAAATCGTTATGAGTTTCGAAAACACGCGCCCGCTATCCGTCTTTTGTTTTACGAAGTGATGACGTTGAGCCTGCAGCTAATATCTTCATCTCCAAAAGTCCTTCATATCACATCATCTTTGTTTTCTTCCCGGAAAGGACACGTATTCCTGACAGCAGTAGATTATCACAGCAGAATGAGGGTTATTCATAGCTAAAAGGGAAGTTATTTGTAGTTCTTGGAAGTTCAGGATCAATGAGTAATGCGGTAACAAATAATTAAATAGTACAATATCAATGAGAATATTTGACATACAATTTTGTCGTCGGAAATAATGAGTTTAGGCAGTAATAGGTTGGAATGAAAACTAATTTGCTTATTAGGAGCCGGCGTCTACTCCGTTCCTCAGTAATGTAGTGAAAGTAACATAAATTCTAGGGGTTCTGCTGAGCCGTATCCTTTAATATTTATACAAAGCTCATTTAAGGCTCGGAAGTTGAAGGCCTATAAATTACCTAGAAAAGACATACAAACAGATCTAAAATGTCCAGGAAGGGACCTAAAATGGTAAATGGAACGTAAGAATGTGATTCAAATTAAATTACAATTTAAGTTTTAATTACGTATTTAATAACTGAATATAATGTTATAAAATTCAGAATTGTGGTGGTATGCGACTTACGGTGCAAAAATGTATGAGTGAAATACTACTTACCGAGCTCGATAGCTGCAGTCGCTTAAGTGCGGCCAGTATCCAGTAATCCGGAGATAGTGGGTTCGAACCCCACTGTCGGCAGCCCTGAAGATCGTTTTCCGTGTTTTCCCATTTTTTTGCTATTTGCTTTACGTCGCACCGACACAGATAGGTCATATGGCGACGACGGGATAGGAACGGTCTAAGAATGGGAAGGAAACGGCCGTGGCCTTAACTAAGGTACAGCCCCGGCATTTGCCTGGTGTGAAAATGGGAAACCACGGAAAACCATCTTCAGGGCTGCCGACAATGGGGCTCGAACCCACTACCTCCCGGTTACTGGATACTGGCCGCACTTAAGCGACTGCAGCTGTCGAGCTCGGGGTTTCCCATTTTTACACCAGGCAAATGTTGGGGCTGTACCTTAATAAGGCCACGGCCGATTCCTTCACCTTCCTAGGCCTTTCCTATCCCATCGTCGCCATAAGACATATCTGTGTCGGTGCGACGTAAAGCAGCTAGCAAAAGAAATTAATACTACTTCTTTCAGACATTATATATTTTTAGACTAACAGAATTTAAGAAAGGAATTACGTGTTTGTTAAAAAAGTACCTGAAAATTTAGAATGATATTTTTCCCACCTAGAATGAATTCGGCGAACCAGCAATGGACATCTTGGGGAAAGAAATTGAAATTTGTAAAACTGGAATCATATTGAACTTAACCTCACCAAAACCAAAGAAAATCCCATGGCGCGATAGTTCCAAAGGGCCATGATCTACCAAGCGACCGCTGCTAAGCCCGAAGGCCTGCAGATTACGAGGTGTCGTGTGGTCAGCGTGTACTCTACGCCGTTATTATTGATTTTCTAGACCGGGGCCACCATCTCATCGTCAGACAGCTCCTCAGTTGTAATCACGTAGGCTGAGTGGATGGACCCCGAACCAGCACTCAGATGCAGGTAAAAATTCCTGACCTGGCCGGGAATCGAAACAGGGGCCTCCACGTAAGAGGAGGCCGGCCGTTAACCTCACCAGGGTTACAAATATTAGAATACGGAGACATTTGCCGTACATCACAACAGTCATCTCCAGGTTCTCAAGTATAGAGGATCGTCGGTTTACATACAGCACGTTGCAAAACATGTCTCCACATAAGGGTTCATACTTGAAGCAAGTGAAATCTTCCTCTCTTTAAAAACACTCACCTCAACCATTTTCTGTTTTCAGTATTTCACGTATCTTGCGCACAATTTGATACTGCTCGATTTTTTAATTCATTAATTTCATTTTTCTTTCATTTTATCTCTTACTATGAAAAAAGATAATACGAGGTGGTGGATGAACTAATGAAGATTCGAAAGGAGGACGTGCAGTACATATGTATTCGAAAGACGGTGAAGTAGCAAGAACTGCCGTTAAGACTTAAGAAAGAGGCTAAAACGGAACTATAAGCTAAAAACTCCGATAAAGCCAAAGAAAGACATATTTTTTTGCTGTTGTGCTTTACGTCGCACCGACACAGATAGGTTTTCCTGGCGACGATGGGACAGGGAAGGTCTAGGAGTAGGAAGGAAGCGACCGTGGCCTTAACCAAGGTACAGCCCCAGCATTTGCCTGGTGTGAAAACGGGAAACCACGGAAAACCATCTTCAGGGCTGCCGACAGTGGGGTTCGAACCCACTATCTCCCGGATGCAAGCTCACGGCTGCGCGACCCTTAACAGCACGGCCAACTCGCTCGGTAAAAGACAAATAAAACCCACCATTTTCTGGCCTACAGTGATCCAGAATGAACACATATTATGTACCATCTCGTCTTCCGACACTCGAAAAAAACAATTCCTCAGCTTCCCGGCCCTACTCATGAACATAACCATTGTCCAGGTTCATGTATACTTCGGGAAGTTTGAATTATTTCAACCTATTATTTCCTAAACATGCGGCCACGAGAATGTTGTAGATTTATGAGCGCTAACTACGAGGTTACCTATAGTAATAATAATAATAATAATAATAATAATAATAATAATAATAATAATAATAATAATAATAATAATTTCTTATGAAAGGACGAAGTATATGGAATGGACTAAATCACGTTTCAACAGTCAACTGTAAATCAGCAAATATGAAAATATCGCTCAAGTAGACAAATTAAAGAACCTAGGTAAAAAAATTATTGAATCAGTAGGTTTAAAATCAGCAAGCTAGCAAAGAATTGCAAGCCTTCACAGAGAATACAAAATTACTTGGAACGGATACAATAACAGAACAAAAAAAGAGCAAAATTACGACGTTATAACACAGTAGTTAGAAGAGAAGCATTTTATGCATCTGAAACTCTTCATATTGAAGGCTGGTATCCAGTATTCGGGAGATAGTAGGTTCGAACCCCACTGTCGGCAGCCCTGAAGATGGTTTTCCGTGGTTTCCCCATTTTCACAGCAGGCGAATGCTGGGGCTGTACCTTCATTAAGGCCACGGCCGCTTCCCTCCCAATCTTAGCCCTTCCCTGACCCATCGTCGCCATAAGAGCTATCTGTGTCGGTGCGACGTAAAGCAACTAGAAAAAAAAACGTATTGGAGGCAGATCTGAATTTAAAATGATGGAAAACCAAGAAAAAAAATCCTTAAGAAAATCTTAAGACCACAATGCGGAAATGAAATTTGGATGAAGAAGAAATTACATAAAATCTATCAAGTTACAGAAAATCTCACAGATAATTACAATTTTATGCTCTCTTATATAGAATCGGTAATAACAAGCTCACAAAGAAAATTTAAAATTAGACTTATCAACAAAAATCACAATAGTTGGTTAAAGGAAATCAGTGAAGACCTAAATGAAATTGGGATTAATGCTAGGGGCTTTACGTCGCACCGACACAGATAGGTCTTATGGCGACGATGGGATAGGAAAGGCCTAGGAGTTGGAAGGGAGCGGCCGTGGCCTTAATTAAGGTACAGCCCCAGCATTTGCCTGGTGTGAAAATGGGAAACCACGGAAAACCATCTTCAGTGGCATTAATGAAGAAACCATTCAAGACAGACTAAAATTCAGAACCTTAATTTACAAACATAGATTTTCTGTAAAGCACACCCGACTAAGAAGAAGAACAACGTAAAAAGGAACACAGCGAGAGGATGCAGAGATACTGGGAAGGGAAGAAGAAAAACAAAAAAAGTGCGAATAAGTTCAAGCGAGCTCCTGCATTGGGCATAACCAATGAATAATAATAATAATAATAATAATAATAATAATAATAATAATAATAATAATAATAATAATAATCATCATCATCATCATCTAAAAATGGCTTTACGTCGCACCGGCACAGAGAGGTTTTAAGGGAGAGAAAAGGTATAGGAATGGGAAGGAAGCGGGCGTGGCCTTAAATAAAGTACAACCACACCGTTTGCGTGGTATGAAATTGGGAAACCAAGGAAAGCATCTTCAGGGCTGCCGATGGGTGGGATTTGAACCTGCTATCTCCCGAAAGCAAGCTCACAGCTGCGCATCACTAACCGCACGACCATATTGCTCGGTAATGTTGACGATTATAATAATAATAATAATAATAATAATAATAATAATAATAATAATAATAATAATAATAATAATAATTATGGTGTGTGGGATTTGGAGTGGCCTGCTGCAGGTGTTCCGTGTTGACGGCCATAGGCGTCCTGGGCGTCTCTGAGATTGTGGCCAGAAATACTTGCTACTGCCCCCTCTTTTACAGTCACTTCTGCGAATCGCAGGCTCCAGTTTGCGTAGTTCTCTCATTCGTTCTGAAGTTGTAATTTTGGTATTACTGGGTCCCTAATGGGCTCTGTATTCCACCTGTCTACGTTTTACGTACATGGGCTTATAGCGATTTACCAGCCATCTATTTGGACATCTTTGTAAATTGTACAAAAAAATCATCAATTTTTCGTCTGACCCCATCAATATATTTTTAATTTACGGTCATGTTCTATCTCTTCTGGTGTTCAGTGACAAACGTCATCGAAAAACATAAATGAAATTTCACTCGCCTCTGTGGAACATCTCAACACCAAACTTCACCGCGCATTAACCGAATTTTGACAGCTAAGTACGTAGTTAAATTGGCGGCCATCTTGTGATGACGTCATGGGCAAAACGTCATCAAACGTGGTAATGGATTGTGCAGTCACTTGTCCACCTGGTTGCCATGATCATTAAGCCGTCAATGGCCTTTCACCATGGTTAGCCGGTTCGACCCCCGTTCGTGGAAAATAATCACCACCATAATGTTGACCGACAGAGTTATTTTATTTTTGCTAGGGGCTTTACGTCACACCGACACAGATAGGTCTTATGGCGACGATGGGATACGAAAGGCCTAGGATTTGGAATGAAGCAGCCGTGGCCTTAATTAAGGTACAGCCCCAGCATTTGCCTAGTGTGAAAATGGGAAACCACGGAAAACCATTTTTAGGGCTGCCGATAGTGGAATTCGAACCTACTATCTCCCGGATGCAAGCTCACAGCCGCGCGCCTCAACGCGCACGGCCAACTCGCCCGGTGACCGACAGAGTAGGAGAGGTGATAGTACTGTATACGATTTATTTATAATCACTAAATTGCTTGCCAAAAGCATCGATTCGGTTCCAAACCTTTCCGCAGATTTCGTATGGAATGAGGGAATATGACGTTGTTGATGGGGATTCGCCCGTCGGATGGAGACAGTAATACTTCAGCAGACTCCTTGGTGTTATTTGACCGGAGCTGGCTTAGTAACCGCACCCAGTTTCATCATCATCATCACCATCATCATCTCGTATCCAGACACACACGTCGACCGTGGGCATCGAATAGAATGACCTGCACCATAAGCACCGAATAAGTCCTTGAGCACTCTCGGCACTAAATGGTATACGCTAAATAAAATTAATTCCTTCACCTCGCTCGGTTCCGTAGTTCAAATCCCGATCACTCCATGTCCGATTTTTACTAGACACTTTGGACAGGATTTCAACCAGGAACACCGGTTTTCCCTGTCACCCTTCATTCCAGCAACACACTCCAATGCAATCTCATTTCATTTTTCAGTAATTAATCAATGACCCAAACGAGGGCCGCAGGCTCCGGCAGCCGGCACAGTTCTTATGCTCACCGCTAGATGGGGGCTTCATTTATCCAATTCCTGACCCGGATGAAACTGGAATCATGCTTTGGATTTGCTTTCTCACTTAACAATGAAATAATTACTATAAACGATGACATGAAAACGAAATATTAGATAAATTATATCAAAAGAAGAAACTGTCCTATATCGAAAGGAAAAAAGAAATGAAATACATGCAAATTAAAAATTACTAATACTAAATAATGCTATATGCTTTACGTCCCACTAACTACTTTTATGGTTTCCGAAGACTCCCAGGTGCCAGAATTTAGTCCCACAGGAGTATTTTACGTGCCTGTAAATCTACCGACACGAGGCTGACGTATTTCAGCACCTTTAAATATCACTGGACAGAGCCAGCATTTAACCTGCTAAGTTGGGATCAGAATCCCAGCGCCTCATACGTCTTAGCCACTCATCCGGTCTAAAAATTACTGTATTGTAAAGTAATAATTACATAAAGTAAGAATGTTATTGTTTTTATGTTCCATTAACTAATTTTTCAGATTTTTGGACGCGCCGAGGTAACAAAATGTTGTCTCGAAGGACATCTGCCGACACGAATCTGTCCTATTTGAGCACCACTGCACTGAACCAGGATCGAACCTTCCCAGTTGGACACAGAAGGATAGCGATCTACCGCCTGAGCTACTCAACCCGGCAATAATTACTAGAGTCCGGACTTTTATGCAGTAATAATTTTGAATGCAAACAAGTTGGGCGCCAATATTTCTTTCTTACTTTACAATGTGGGCCGACACTTTAGTCTTACTCTGTGCAAGTGGATATCCGCGTACGCCATGGTCTAGCAGGAAAGCCAAAAATAGGCATCGGAGTCACTCAACGCTTTAAGCGGGTAACAAATATAGTCTAACCCGCACAACGATTGTGTTATGAGTCTTGCATAAACCTTAGGGGTAAGGTCCATCAGAACTCCTAGAATTTATGTTACTTTCGCTAAACTACCTAAAAACCAAATTAGTTTGCGTTCTAACCTATTACTGCGTAAAAATTCAGGAGTCAAATAATTACAACAATCGCAATTTTACATGAAATTTAAGGAATGTAAATAAGCGGTGTAATATACACCAAAAGTATTTCATTGGTCTTGCCGGAAGTCATTCGATTCTGCGGCTGCTAGTTAAGGGTAGGGTGTAGCGATTAGTAAGCAATGCGAAGGGCGGTCAGGAATAAACCCCAAATTGCTTTGAAAATAATTTCATAAATATGCAAAGCAAACACCGGGCTAAGGATGACATCGTCGCACGCATGCACTCGAATTATAAAAACACATTAAGCTATTGTATTTGAGAGTGGGTTGCAGAGATTCAACCCCTGCTAATACGGTTTTTTCCTGGTGCTAGCGTTGTGGGATGGATACACAGGTGCGCCCCGCCCGAGGCATCTAATGGCCGGTACGCAGTAATTAAGCCAGCCAGCCACCCACCCACCGGCGTGCACCTTCCTGCAACACCCCCTCATACTCCATCCCCCTCTCACACGCATCGACCAGCCAACCAGCCGTACGTATATCGGGTCACAGCTTCCACTACCTTAACGCTTCTATTTTGTTCATTTTATCACCCCGTAGTCGATAAATCATGTAATTTCAATTGGCTTAAGAGATATCGCACCTCCACAAGACTGGTCACACATCTCATTTCTGAGAAAACAAGTCTAAAAAGTTTAAAACACCATACCAAAACAATGAGCATATTTTTATCAGACTATTTCTACATGATATAATTCAGCATACATGAATGGATGAAAATCATAACGGCATAAGTAGCGTTTTGATCATTCAGAGAAAGGGGCATTTAAAATTTCTAACACTCGTATAAAGCATGCTAATTGTAGTTATACCACCTATCACTAGAGCGCAGAATATTACCGCTATCACTTGTATCTCTTTGTTGGTGAAAGGATACATCCTACCGGAATTACATCCTGCACTTAACTCTTTTTTATGTCACTTATACCCTTATGGTTTTCATCCATTCATATTATATAATATTTTCACAGTATTTCCGTAAAATAAATCACATACTGATGATGTTCAGTATGCAGTTATTATTTCTTCGCGAGAAAGAAAGGATTTGCACTTTTGACAGTTCTCTAGATCGAAATAATGAGTATTTTTTGCATATGGTGAATGCCATAAGTAAACAATGACATTTTTGAGGTGTGCAACTATTCTTTCAGGAGTGCGATATAATTCAACAAAAAGATTCTTGAAAATATCATCCGCTTACTGAAGATACTTTTAAAAAATGAGAAATTCAAACTTCCTCCCCATGAATGGACTGCACTAAACCGATTAGAAAATGCGATCGAAGATATTCTTTAATGATGAATGCATTGCAATTCAAAGACAGAAGCCCAAATGGTGATTCATGTTGTGGAAAACTTTAAATTTCGAATTTTTAGAGTCAGAGTGTGACTCCAAGTGCAGAAACCTGGTTGTCAAAACCGAGTATTGATCTTTAAGTGTACATTCCTTGCTTAAGTTTACACTTGTTGTTTATACTTTTTTTCAGAACATTTCTTTATTGCCCACCCTAGTTTACACCTTCCGCTTACCAGCAAAAAAGACAAAATGGATACAAAAATACAAAGGCAAACATACAATATCTACTATCCTATCTTAAATACTACCTAAACTACCTCACTAAATCTGCTACGATGCACCAAACAATCACAGGTAATAAATAATGCAAAATAAACAGAAATAAAAGAACAAAACTATAGATGAACAATCACTACTCTACACCCCTTGAACTACTACCTATGTCCCTAGTAATTTAGTGGCGTCACCCAGGGGGATAACCATACCATGGGTAACTCTACCCTACACTAAACAAACCATTAACTACCTTGGTGGCGCTGCAGAGGCGGTTAGCCAGACCATAAGCAGCACCACCCTTCAAGGAAAGCAACTGGCTGCTCGCAGCATCCCCTGGTAAATAGGGAACCCCTTCCACCCATGATGCCACTGTCAGCTTTATACTTTATACTTACTTTATATATTTAATGGTAATCCTATAATGATAATAATAACTAATAAAAATAGTTCGAACTATATAGATTCCTGTACTACCTTACACGTTGGAAGGAGTAATGGACAATTGTCAGTTAGGAGTCTTGTCTAGTAACTCCCCTAGTGTCTCAATAAAAGTAATTCAATGGGAACATTTTCGACATTCAATTGACATAATTTTCTGTATGTGTAATCAATAAATCAAACGTCATCAGATAAAGATATCATTACGTAAACCCTCTTTGGTATTATAATATCAAAGTACACGCGATTGACATAAAAAGTCCCTTGAAGAGTGCTATTTCTATGTTACTTGACGATTATGCAAAGTACTAATATTACTCTGCTTAGTAATAGACTTACAGAAACTTAACGTCAAAAATTGCGTACTTAATATATACATTCTAACTAAATATAATTTTAATTTGTCCCTCACGTAGTTTGGGCGGGTTTGTAGACTTTACAGCCTTGGGGATTATGTCGCACAACTATCATAACCACTCTTATCCTCCTTGAACTACGAGGCTTACAGACGCTGCTCTGCGCTTAATTTAAAGCTAATTAAATTGCCTACAAATTATATTCTGCAGGTTCTACTCGTAGGATCAATGGTTTCGACGCCATGTCGGTCCAAAGAAAGTCTAAAATAAAATTTACAATTTTTGAAAAAATGGCCTATTTTCAAATTGCCGTAATTAGGTAACCAATTGACCTACAGAGCTACAGTTGGGCTTAATTTGTCACAAATTCAATGCGCATAAAACGTATACATTACATTTTGATGAAAAATGCATGAATTAGGAGATATAGAGCAGAATCTGAAAAAAGTCCAAGAATTTCGCTGTTTTCCGTGTGTAGACATTTTTAAACAACTTTTTGAGAGTTGCAAACTTGGGTATACATAGCCCTAATGGGCCCAAATAACATACATCATGCTTTGCGAATTTAGCGATTTTGTGTCGATTTTGACTGAACTATAGCAATAAACGCTTAGGAGAGTTCTGTTTGAAATTTTCGCATTTTCACATTACGACAAATTGAGCCTTTCTATTTTATACTATTTATTATTATTATTTTATCGACTCAACTGATCGCTGCATAAAAGTTCTGCTTCAAAACTTGAAATGTTTGAGTTAGGTTTAAGTCAAAATGGTTGATTCTTGAAGGAACGAAAAACATGTCATTTCATTTCGTAACTGATGGCACAATCTGTGTTTTCCTTCCTCTTGATCCTCCTCCTTTTCTGATGCCTTCATCTCGCAGAAGAATCACGCACTTTACGGGGTAGTTAGCCCTGTTATTATACGTTCGTCCGATAAAACCAATGGGAAGCAATTTTAATTCACCATGGAAATATTTTCATATTTTTCTGCAGAATTGCAAAAGAAATAGGGACGAACTGATGGAAAACGATTAACAGTTCAAGAATTAATACCTCGTACAGTTGCTTCTTTACAAGAGAGATAATGGGATAAGACAATGCACTATAAGAACTGCAGAGCTAAAAGGTGGAACTAATGTTCATTGAGATTAATAAAGTTACTTCAAAGAAAACTGGTGTAATCGTACCTGTTAATGTAAGAAATGTGGGGTATTTTCTGGACTGAAGAAATCCATTTCGATGAAATATTGATATTTTCCATCGTTCTTACCTGAAACAGAAAGAGAAGATTGTAATTATTTTCTAATGAGTTGGACAAGTAATACTTTAAATGTGTATTGAATAAGCATAAGTATATACACAGTTTATTATAGTGAGAACAAAACATAGGACTATCTTCAAAAAACTAAACTTAATTGACTTATTTACGTTTATCCACAAAGTATCCTTATCCAAAACTACTAAATCCAAGTTAGCGGTGATAATTTTTTGTCATAAGTAATTGAAAAGAACTATTTCCGTAAATGCCCCTTCATGACAGTTTAACCCTTAAATGCGCAGCATTGAATATATAGGAAAGAACATTTTACCGACTTCATAAATTTCTCTAGTACACACGAGTATTGTTATTTCTACTTCTCCACTTCACAAAAGCGTGTATTTGCTTCTGCTGTGCAAGTGGACTCGCTGTGCCGATAGTGTAGCAACAATTAACAATATTTTGTTTCAAGACCTTTGATGCTAATTAACTACAGTGAAGTGTAAACTTCGAGCAGTGAAAGTAAAATCACTACTGAGAAGTTGATTATCCAAAAGCATTTCTGAGCATAGTCATACCCTAAGGATTAAGTGTGGTAGTAGTCTCTAGCATTTAACAGCACAGCTTTGCATACATGAAAAACATTTTTAAAAAAGCCCTTTGATTTTGACTTTGAATTGAAAACTATGTTTTAAAATATTCTTCAGATGATTATGCATTAGTTATATAATGAAGGAAATTAATATTTGAGAGAAAAAGTGAATTGCGCATTTAGAGGTTGTTATCGAAATACACCAGACGACATCGACAGGTCTAGTGGTATCGATTATAATTTCTAATTAATATGTCTTTATATATTCGTTTCATATCACATTTCTCCCCATCCCCTCGATATTAACAATTTACGATCGTGAAACCTTTCAAGATAAATTCTCATCACACGATGATTGGATATAATAAATTTGCTGTGTTTATATGCTTCATGAGTAGTCGGTAAGGGACTTAATGAGTTCCTTCATCCGCAAGGAGCACAAGAATGAGAAAATTGTTCATTTCGTCCAGTTTACTTCTCTTTAGTGCATGATAATTTATGTAAATATTCAGGCGACTCCAATCCTTTCCTGTACCTCGACCACAATAACACAGTGCATGAAAAGTAATAAGATCAAAATACCTAGGGAAGAAAATCGACTCGGTGGTGAAATTTCATTAGTAAAATCAAGAACATATCAGATCTGTGTATCACGATCATGATGGTATAACAAACCACAGGAAGAGTAGCTGAAGGTAAACTTTGTGAGTTAAAATACCGGAAAATAAAACAAAAGTTATGAAGAAAAACTATCGATAGCAGAAAACGTAAAATCACAAAAAATAAAAGCATTAAAACAGAGGACACAAAATACAAGAATAAAAATAAACACAAACCTAAATAATGAAATAGGAAACGGAAAACATTGAACAATGCAAAAAACCATTGAACACAAAGCGAACACAAAATCACAAAAGATAACACAAAACAAAGAGTAATAAATATGCGAAGAAAAATAGTTAAGGCAGGCCTACTGAATCTAAATTAGCCGAAACAAATGGAAAACACAAAAAGCGAAATAAAAATAAGTGAAAAATACAAGGCAAATTAATAATAAGGAAAAATTCTTTGTATTAACAATTAGTTGAAGAATCAGTCGTTGACGGGGTAATTACTTGCCATGTGCATGATTATATATTTTGTCTGCCCCTCACGTTATTCCCCAGATTCTGAGACGCATAAGTGGACATGCCTCTTCCTGTGAGCGGCTTGTCGTGACGTACTCACTTCCTTTCGCTCTCTTGCCCTTCCCAGTTTAATGTTGTTTTGTATTATTGCTCATCTTCCTTCCGGTATAAAAGAAAGCCGGGTGTCAGGTTCCGATATTGTAGGCCGTCACATCCAGTTTCCTTTTGACTGTGATTTTTGGGTATACAATTTAAAGGGAATCCTTGCTCCTTTCATTACGTTCCTTCAAGATTTTTTGTCACTTCGATAGTCTACAATTTTTCTTCGCGATATGTTGTGATCATCACACGCATTTTCACTTTATAACAATCATGATAAAATCACCACCATCGCCAGTTAATATAACTAAACAATATTTCCAAATCATATACGGTAGCGAAAATCTGTATAAAGCATAAATGATCGGATATTGTATTCTCCATAACTTTCGTTATGTAGTATTATGTTATCAACAGGACCACAATATCTGAAAATTAAATTTCATGCCATTCCCTGAACAACCATTTCATCCAGCCTGAATAAAATTCTTTATACTCTAGACTATATTGCAAGTTGCTTTACGTCACACCGACACAGATAGGTTTTATGGTGACGATGGGACAGAAAGGAGCTAGCAGTGGGATGGAAGCGGCCGTGGCCTTAATTAGGTACAACCCCAGCATTTGCCTGGTGTGAAAATGGGAAACCACGGAAAACCATCTTCAGGGCTGCCGACAGTGGGATTCGAACCCACTATCTCCCGAATACTGGATACTGGCCGCAATTAATCGACTGCAGCTATCGAGCTCGCTTGACTATATTGCCTTATTCCCCGAATTTATATGCCGATTTTCATTAAATTCTGTCACCCATTTCCTCGTTTGTTCGGCGTTGATATGGACTAAGCACAAACATTTAAATCCATGAATTTCTGTGCTATCATAGCCGATACGATATCAGATCCAAGTGATCTAAATTGTATTATCCATATTTGAGAATTGCATTTTAGGCCTTCCATAAACTACCATTTCACTCAGCCTGAATAAAATTATTAAGAGCCTAGATATTAGTGCCTTATTCCCTGACGTAGCATAACGATTGTCATTAAATTCTGTTCATCCATACTCTCGTGATGCATGTACATACATACATACATACATACATACATACATACATACATACATACATACATAAATGACTGAAAAGTAAAAATTGCATTTCCATGTTGCTGTGGACCCGACCGATACTAAAATACCATTTTTTTGACAATTTGCTTTACGTCGCTCTGACACAGATAGGTCTTACGGCGACGATAGGATAGGAAACGCCTAGGAGTGGGAAGGAACCGACTGTGGCCTTAATTAAAGTACAGCCAGAGAATTTGCTTGGTGTAAAAATAGGAAACCACAGAAAGCCATCTCCAGGGCTGTCGAAAATGGGGCCATCTCGTTCGGTCATTATTTTTGAATTTTTTTATGAGTAATGTAGACACAAAGCTCTTGTTTTTTACTCGTATATAGATGGACATGAATTAGAAGACGATCGCCAATTTCAAAATGACAACATAACGAATAGTTAAGTATATTCTTGGCGACTTGGACATAGCGAATAAATAGTTCCGTAGTAATGGAGTTGGTTTACCAAGCTTTCGAAAAGCAGCTAGCAGGAGCATGCACCACTCTCAAACCGAATGCAACTTTGGACCAAGTATACGCTATGCTGAGTGTGTCATTCTTCGAGAGGCACAGCTGATTCAAATATGTAACACTTGTAAACACTGTGGACATTTTCAGTTTATATACCCGTCGAATGTGTTCAGTGAGATCATCTTTACTGTCTCATTCCCATTTAATAAAATTAACTGCCACTCATACCTGATTGGTTATTCTGTGTGGCGGTTACGTTACACATCCTCCTCCTTATTATCGCCATGGTCGTCATCTCCACAAATCCAAATTTATTGAGCAATATGGAACTTTCTGCTTTATTTCACTCAGTAGTTTGATTTCTTGATAAAGTCATACATGTCTGATGCTATCGAGGAATGCTGGTGTGGGTGTTCCTCTGGGTATTTTGACTTCATTACATCCTTCCAACAGTGTGGTGCTCTAATTATAAGGTGGCCGATAAGTTCAATTCACAATTTATCAATTGCTTCTAAGAAGCGATAAGGAACCATTAGTCATACACTTTCCTTGCAAAGATATATATAAAGAACGTCGCTAACTTCACACCTCAGATGCTTTAAGTTCACCATTCACAGCCCATCCGTGGATCAATGTTTCCGGAGCGTACATATTCGACGCTCCTTCGTATGTTTCTATGAATCTCTTGCTTCTTGTCAGTAACATAGTTTTAAAACCCACTAGGATTTTCCTAACGAGCCAGGAAATCATGTGAAGTAGAATATTTTAGTCACATAGTCTGAAATGAAAAATACAGTCTGATACAACTGATCATAAAATGCAAAATAGAAAGGAAACCAGGAGAAAATTAACCAGGACGTGGAACCTCCGACAGTGATTCGACATCTACCATACAGCAACTATGAAACGCGAAACACGAAGTAGAAAACTTACTCCTTGATGGTCACCAACGCCCTTTGAGAAAATGGCACCAAAAAAGAAAGAAGAGAAGAAGAGAAAAAAGAAGATGGAGAAAAAGAAGAATTATAATTTATTTTTCGTTAAATACTTGTGTTAGTCATGCTATCCCGGTTAAATTTTCGTTCTGATATCTGCCATCTGCCTCTGTGGATCAGTGGTACAGTGTCGGCCTCCGGATCAAACCCGGCAGAGGTAGGCGAATTTTTGAAGGGCGGAAGAAAGTCCATTCGATACTCCATATCGTACGATGTCGGCATGTAAAAGATCTCTGGTGACACATTTGGTGTTTACCCGACAAAATTAATTAAATCTCAGCCATAGACACCCAAGAGAGTTTCGGTTTACTCGGTCTGTCATCTAGTGGGCCTGGAGTAAAACGGAACGTCGAAATTGACGAGCAGACAGCCAGATGGCGTCAAATTGAAATGTCTGCACACGGTAGCTGAGGCCATACGATTATTATTATTATTATCTGTCATCTAATGTTAAGAGACAGTAGATAAGCAAACTTTTTACCTAATACAACTTGTCACCTTCTATCCAGATGTGAGCCTTCTGATCATCATACTTTCCCTTTTCTTCCTGTAAATTTTCATACTACATATTTGATTTAACTTGTCGTTCGTAAGTTGCTGGACATCATGTATCATGGATACAACACCTGAACAATTCATAATCGATGCTCCATCGTAACCCTGTGAGGGTTATTGAGAATCACTTTTACATAAAATTATTCCCTTCGGATTCGGATGTATTACAGCCTGCAAGTGTGAGAAATATGCGGGGGATGTGTTGAGTTATTAGGGACTACATCTAAATACTGAAAAGACGAATAACGAATTTAAATTAATAGCAGTAAAATCAAAAATAAATCTTATGTGCTACAAATTGGGCACGTGAAGTGATAGATTTAGAGCTTAGGTTTCACAAAATTGGTGTGAGATTTTCAATTGATTTATTATGAATATTCTTTAAAATAAATGTATGCTACATGAAGTAAGTTGTAGACTCAATATTAGCACGTGTCAAGGTTAAATGCTTAACACCTAATCACCTAATGCAATGTAACACATTTACATGTCTATACGACAAGTCCATCCATGACCTGCACTGGAGCTATTATCCGTTGCCTAGCAACCGCTAACTCTTGATAACACAACGCCACTCTCCACAAGATTATCCAAACTTCAAGTTAGTTCCACCTGCTGATGAATGCAAATGTGTCTCTTGTCTTGTTCATTAGCCAACTCGACTCAACTCCACTACACTGCCAGTCGCTCCACCGGGGCTTGTCCTCACTCCAGGTCACATGCTACACCGTCATTATGGATAAAATATCTTACCAATTCATAACAGATGCACCATCGCAATCTTATTACTCAGTATCATTTTAACATAAAATTATTCCCGTTCGATTCGGATACATTAAAACCTGTAAGTCCCTGAGTAGAATACAAACTAAAGAAAGGAGCACATAATCTGCCGTCATGTAATGAGGGATCAATAGTTTATCTGAGAGAATCTGGAGCTAGAGTTGTTTTTATTTCGCTATTTAGCGAATAATTACAAACATTAAGTAAGTAACGAAAACGGAAATGTATAAATATAAAACAAATTAAAAGACATTGGTTCTCATCATCAGTAGCGGTGGTTGATAATTTGAAGTACGGAAGGGGGAAAATTTCATATAACAATACGAAGTTCCTGAGTTTGAGCGAAATAGCGGGAGGAATGGGGGTACAAAAGACTTTTCAAAAACATATATTACCTGGTAGGCTTTCACACTCTACCAACTTATTACTCGCTCATCGTTTAGTGATACCTGGGCTCCCTAGTGTTGAATCGATAGATCTCGGTTATCTTCGAGATTCGTATTGGCAACCTTTGAAACACAAACTATGAATCGCTTATGAATCGCTTATGAATCGTCGTGAGTCATCTGACGTACACTTTACGTACTAGTACTGTTGTTGTTTACACAGCAAAGCAAATGTATATAATTCATGCTAAGAACAAGATTCGCATCGAAAAATGTTATATAATGTTATACAGTACAACCTGTGATAATAAAGTTCGGTGAATGAAGTCAGAACGGTCGATCCAGCAACACTGGTGACACACAACGCTGCACCTGCGTAGCAGCAGGTTTGACCACCTTCTCCCTATGTGCTCAGTTGAGTATCGTGTGTGTGCCGTGTAAGACCTGTTATACACAGTGCGTGTTTAGTGCGTTGGTTCTGAACTGCAAACAGGAACATGAACGGCCAAAAGGTCAGTGCACAGTTTTGTTTTAAGCTTGGCAAGACACTGAAAGAAACGCATGCGATGCTGGTCGTGTTTATGAAATTCAAGCACTGTCCTTGAAGTGTGTGTACGAGTGGTTCGCCCGTTTTCGAGGAGGCCGGGAAAGTGTTCCTGACAACCGCCGTCAGTGACGAAAACATTGAGAAGGTGAGAACTTTAATCACGAACGATCGGCGATTAACTGTGCGCGTGATAGCGGATGAACTGCTGATTAACCGTGAATGCGTGCGATAAATCGTTACCCAGAAGTTAGGGAAGAGGAAAACGTGTTCTCGTCTTGTGCCACATCACTTGACTGACGATGAGAAGCAGGCACGTTTAGAGGCTTCACAGGATTTTGTCGAAACGGCAGATGCGTCACCAAATTTCTTGAACTGTATCGGCTCTGAGGATGAAACTTGGTGTCTCAGTTCATGGCAAAAGAATGGGGGTGGTGCAACTTGAACATCCGCCATACTCGCCAGATCTCAATCCTCCAGACTTCTTCCTATACCCATGAGTCAAACTCGCTTTGAAAGGAAAGAGATTTGATGATATTCCTGACATACAACGAAACGTGACGAGGCTTTTAATCACCATCCCAAAGGAAGCCTTCTTTCAACGTTTCCAGGACATGCATCGCAGATCTCAGCAGTGAATAGTTATGAGAGGGGACTATTTCGAAGGACAGTAAGGTCACTGTCGTGAATTGTTCATATATGTTGATACTGCAGGACTATTCACCGAACTTTCTTGTCACAGGTTATATAATGTCTGTGTGACATAGTAGTTGGCTTAAGTTAACAAAGGTTTAGAAAATTCATATAGATCAATCATATTATCGATTCAATTCAGATTTCATTTCCATTCAGTTGGCAGTATTACCGGAACCGGGAGAGCTCCCTCCTTGCTACTCACCCCCCCCTCCCTTCCCAAAGACCAGGTATCACTAAAAGTTGCGCGAGTAATAAGTGTGGCCATAATAGCTTTCTTTGAGATTTTAATTCGATATTATAGAATGAAAGGTGCAGCAAAGGGACAATAATTACCCTTGTATTGTGAGTAAGTATAAGGACGGCGTGATTGTACAAATCATCTAGTGCTTGACTACATAGTGACAAAGTAACAGCCACTAGACAGAACTACACCGTCACATTGAATGAGTGAGATTGCCAGACTGAAGATTGCTCTCGGCAAACGGGTGAACCAAACTTCAGAGCCTAGACAGGAATATACCCCTCCTACCCTTCCTAACAACACATGCTGCATTCTGCTGCGCGAATCTCCGCTATTTGCTGTGGCGCTGTCCGAATCCGATAGCCAGGACGAAGGATATTTTGTGCGTATTTCCGCAAAGTACTTTTCTTAATAATTAAATACATTAAAGGAAGGAATTAGCTGATAAGACAACAAGGTTTGTAAAAGTTGCTTTTCATAATAATTCCTAGTTTCAGTTGGCTCATGGCCGCCACTGCTCAAAACTGATACAGAGAGCAAAACTTTCAGCATGGATATAGACGGTTTTATTTCTGAATTGAACTCACTGGGAAGCATTCTCCCAATATGTCGGCTTCATCTGATTAATACTATTACTTTTTATTGATTGTGTGTTGTGTGGTCAGGTATGCTGGTGACAATGTTTCCGTGCGCTATTCTGATCTATTTATTCGAAGCAAGTGCACGAAGATGGAATAAAATGAAAGTGATAAGAAGAAAACCATAAAATTATGGTGACAATTAGCTATTCATTGGATGAAGTTCCTGATATTCTTAATCAATTAATTCTGAAATCAAGCGGCGACTGGCGTTTGAAAGGAACATAATCGTTGCTCCATCGTAATCCTATCAGGGTAACTCAGAATCACTTTCATATAAACTAGCACATGACAACAGTATTCTTCTTCTTCTTCTTCTACTTCATCGCCTTTTACCAGTTTTATAGGAATTGGTACTTGTTTTGGAATCGGGAGAATTTTATTGCAGGATGCCCTTCCTGACACCAACGCTAACTACAAGGATGTATTCAGTAATTCGTGTTTCTGTGCTGATTGGTAGTGTTATGTTTTATGTAGAAGGAGAGAAATGACACAAATTGCTATAAAGATATCTTGACTAGTTAATACATGGAGTTTTATCTATACTCTGACAAATTAATCGGGTCCACTTCTATACACTTGGAATAAGTTTAAAACATAACAGTCTCAACACTATCTAAATACTCCTGGTCTCTTTCCGAAAAATAGAGAAATACGTACGTTTACTGATAGCGAATGTACTGGAAAATGGATATAACGAGTGAGGCCAGAATTAAATTATGACAAAAAACGGTGCTTGTCGTTGCTCCAGGTCACATGCCACACCATCTCCATGTATGCAGCACCTGACTAATTCATAACCGATGCCCCATTGCAATCCTGTGAGGTTTACTCACAATTCCTTTCACACAAAATTATTTCCATTGCATTCGGATGCATTAAAACTTTCAAGGGTAAGAAATATGTTAGACATATTTTGCGTCATTTGGGACTAAGCCTTGTCTTCAGTCCTTCCAGCAAAAGTAGTGGTAAGTGTTAAGATAAAATACTGCATAACATACAACCTCAACGTGAACGTAACAAAAAAAGCTTGAAGTTGAAACATCATATAATGGGAGTTCGAAAGTTCACCAACGTCGAGCGTGGTTGTAACTCGGCTAATTGACAGCAGGCTGTTATCTGATGTAGAAGCGGATATGCTAGTGGCTTTACGTCCCACCGACACAGATAGGTCTTATGGCGACGATGGGTCAGGGAAGGGCTAGGAGTGGGAAGGAAGCGGTCGTGGCCTTAATTAAGGTACAGCCCCAGCATTTGCCTGGTGTGAAAATGAGAAACCACGGGAAACCATTTTCAGGGCTGCCGACAGTGGGGTTTGAACATACTATCTCCCGAATACTGGATACCGGCCGCACTTAAGTGACTGCAGCTTTCGAGCTCGGTGAAGCAGATATGAATCGTAATAATCTCTGAGATATGATGTCTGACCAACGTTGGCTTAAGAGAAGATACTGATAATATTACTCCGTACTGAAATTAAACACGAAGATAACTGCACCTCGGAAATCAAGCGGTGACTGCCACTTGAAAGGAACATAATCGCTGCTCCATCGTAATCCTGTCATGGTTACTCAGAATCACTTTCACATAAAGTACCACATCGCAACAGTCTTCTTATTCTTATTGGACTTTTACCAATTTTATAGGAGTGGGAACTTGTTTTGGAATTGGCAGTCTTTTATTACCTGACACCAACTTTAACTACAGGGATGTGTTCACTAATTCGCGATTATGTGCTCAGGGGTAGTATTGTGTGTTTTATGCAGAAGAAGAGAATATTATTTAGACGACACAAATACCCAGTTCCTGAGCCAGAGATATTTAAACTTACACAGTCGAATCCTTAGCCTGGCCGAAAATCGAGGGCGAGACTCTCCGAAATGGAGGCCAGTACACTGACTATTCAGCGAAGGAACTGGGTTAAAGCAGGGGCATTAGTGAGGGAATCATTTTCCCACAGACACTTTCGGCTGCCATATATGGACACTAAATAATGCCGATTTCTATCATCTTAGAACCTGGTTGCCGACGGTAATCTTAACAGGCATCGGTGCATTTCAGCTTCTACGTTGCGATGGGCATGGGAACAATGCCAGGAGGAAGACGACTTACAAGGGAGACTTGTCTCTTTCCGAACGACCCTGAATGTTGTTTAAAAAGTGTTTGAACGGAGAAACGCAAAATTATAATTAATCCTTCAACAATGTTGTGTGGTAGAGGTTCCACAAAAATGTGCTCGCTCGGAAGAACTACGTAAGTTCATTGACACCGAGTGTATTCGAAAAACGGATATTAACAAGTAAGTCCAGAATTGCTTTGTTATGGAAATCCGGGCCGCTGCCTTACATCAGGTTACATACTACTACACCGTTACCCTGGATATACCTGACCAATTCATAACCGATGCTCCATGACATTCCAGTCAACTATCCTACCATGGCCACGTAAGGAGAAGTACTAATAAATAATAATAATGTTATTTGCTTTAAGTCCCCTAACTATTTTTTATGGTTTTCGGAGACGCCGAGGTGCCGGAATTTAGTCCCGCATGAGTTCTTTTACGTGCCCGTAAATCTACCGACACGAGGCTGACGTATTTGAGCACCTTCAAATACCACCGGACTGAGCCAGGATCGAACCTGCCATGTTGGGGTCAGAAGGCCAGCACCTCAACCGTCTGAGCCACTCAGCAAGGAGAAGTACCTCCCTGGAAAATGCCATTCTCGAAATCGCGGGTGGCAACAAAGGAACTGGAAGGTCAATTTCGCATTGGTTAGGTGGCATCAAAGGAGGCAAAGGCAAGACGATCGCTTAAGGGAAGACAAGTAGGGCATTTTCACTTTGTTACATTTCAAGAATATGTGGATCATTCTGATTAATTAGCCATTTGTTTTTATTAAAATAGTCCCACGTTTGTTATTTAACATTTATTTTTAAATATATTAGTGCGATGTATTGCGAACGAAAATCCTGAACCTGTACATATTTTTTGTTCTAAGACTTGGTGCGGCAAAGGTTGGAGGTACCCTATAAGCTTCATGAGCAAGAATAACACACCAAAGGCTTAGGGATATTGCCCATCCTGAATGTTGCTTAAAAAGTGTTTGAACGGAGAAACGCAAAATTCTAATGAAACCTTCAATAATTTTGTGTGGTAGAGGTTATCCAAAAATGTGTTTGCTCGTATGTGAACATTACAACTGGATAATTTTTACTTACATTTTAAATGCCTACAAAGCAAGGCTACAGACCTTGGGGGACCTTGGAGTACCACTAGGATTCAGTACTGTAAAGAGCGTGAAGGAGTTGGGCAAAGTGCGAATTTTGAAGGAGGATGTTGCAGCATCAGAAAATGAACAAACATGCTCCACCTAAGGGAAGGAGTGCAGTAGTGGATATTGGAGACGATGAGGACTACCAATCAGAAGGGTTTACATTTATTATCCCGGATAATGTGAGTTTAGGCAGCATTTTTTTATTTCAAACTGAGTTTACTCGAAAATAAATGTATGTGCATAAATTTCTTCTAATCTAAGAGACTGCTAGTTATAACTCCGATAATTTTTTACCATGTGTACAGAATAGCACGATGCTGTTGTGGATTCTCTCAAAATAGTTTACTTTAATAGATTGGATTATTTGATTTTAAGAAAACACTTAAAGGGAGTCTTGTCTATTTCCGACAATATTGACACCAAGTGTGTTGGAAAGATAGATATTAACGACTAAGTCCAGGAGTAGTTTCTTACGTCAAAACAGTGCTTGTACTTACTTCACGTCACATGCTACACCTCCACCATGGATATATCTGATCAATTCATAACCGATGCTCCATCGCAATCCTGTGAGTTCGCCTATCATTTTAAAAACCGTTGCCTTTTCTATAATAAATATTTTTTTAATAATAGAGCATCGGTGTATTGCAGACTAATGAATAAATATCTTGTAGGAAAAATCAGATCTCGATACCCGACCGGATCATGAGAAAATGGGGAACTAAAATCACCATTTTAACAATGGTAACTTAAGGCTTTACCATTCCCCATAAGTGAATGGGGACACATGATCAACAGATGACGGAGAGCGGTACTCAACTGAACGGATGAAGAGAGGAAGAAAATGAATCTTAAAATTCTCGGTGTGGATAACGGTTTATATTTTTTGTTTGATTAATTGTCACTTCCTTGCATTCTGAAATAAGCGAAGTTTCCATAACATTTTGGTGCACTCTGTACGTTGAAAATATATTCCACCATCTCCCGCCAGCGAGAGGAAACTAATTGTGGTGCTTATTACTCTCATTAAATGCTATACAAACAATATCAAGGAAACAGTTTCGTTGAATGTCCGACCGCACGATCGGATTGCTGAACAGTATTAAACTGAGAGGGAAGGGAATTATGTAATATTCGACTTTAAGAGAGGCAAAGTGAGAGAGCCTGGATTTCCATTGTATAACATTCGATAATCCTCGATACGAGCTGTTATCGATATTACAGTTCTCCCGCTGGGATTCCCCCTTCTCTCTTCCACATGCTCTTTACCACTAAAACGTTCTTTCTCTGTCTCGCTCTCTCCCCTGTGTAATTACACGAATCCCGAGCAGGTTGCTAGCGAAGATTAGGCATCAAAAGCTGCAACATCACATACCGGTGAAACGTTTGAGGTATTTAGAGAGTGCATTCCACACTGCAGGCTGGTTAATTGTACGAGTATTGAAGACTGGGTTCGGGTTGAGAGTGGGTGGAAGAAAGGGTGGGGTTATACATTCAGCTTTGCTAGATGAGAAGAATTTAATTTTAGCCTGACTAATCAAGCCCGATCTATATGCAGCAGCCTTCAGTGAGTAACGTATAGGAAATACCTATTAGTAAACTGTGAGGGTGGTCATAAATTTAGATTCTTCCAGTTTCCAATTATTACAGACAGATTTTACTTCTTTGGCGATTTCCACTTTCAGAATTCCTAATTCCGTTAGTCTATTAAAGTGAATTTTAAAGTCCCTGATGCAAAATGCTTTTAGCAGTTCGTCCAGGGAAGAGAATAGTACTTGCACAATTTATATTTAAGTATAGCACAGGCTCAACTCCTCCGTGGCTCAGGCGGCAGTGCCCCGGCCTCTAACCGCTGGGTTCCGTGGTTCAAATCCATGTGATATTTGTGTTAGACAAAGCGGGCACAGTTCCTATCCTCGCCGCTAGATAGAGGCTTCATTCATTCCATTCCTGAATCGGTCGAATGACTGGAAACAGTTGGCTGAATTTTCCCATGCTAAAATGATGGTCATGATCGTATGATCTGTATGGTCTGACACCGGGGTTAGCCGACTTGAGTCAAGTTGGCTGCTAGCGTTGGTATACGATTTCTAATCGCTAGATTAGATGCCAAAACCGTGGATTCAATTCCAAACTTCGCGGCAGTGTTCATATGGAGTGAGGCATATGATGCAATTCGTCCGCCGGATGGGGACATTAAGCCTCCAGAACACCCCTTGGTATAATTCGACAGAAAATGACTATGCACATACACAGAGTTCTTCCCCCACGCTATTTCATTATCAGCTGACACTGAGACGCGGAGGTCACCTAAGTCAAATAGAAAGAACTTTACCAGGCGAGCTGAACATATGATCAGACATACTCGGTACTATAAATAAATAAATAAATAAATAAATAAATAAATAAATAAATAAATAAATAAATAAATAAATAAATAAATAAATAAATAAATAAATAAATAAATAAATAAATAAATAAATAAATAAATAAATAAATAAATAAATAAATAAATAAATAAATAAATAAATAAATAAATAAATAAATAAATAAATAAATAAATAAATAAATAAATAAATAAATAAATAAATAAATAAATAAATAAATAAATAAATAAATAAATAAATAAATAAATAAATAAATAAATAAATAAATAAATAAATAAATAAATAAATAAATAAATAAATAAATAAATAAATAAATAAATAAATAAATAAATAAATAAATAAATAAATAAATAAATAAATAAATAAATAAATAAATAAATAAATAAATAAATAAATAAATAAATAAATAAATAAATAAATAAATAAATAAATAAATAAATAAATAAATAAATAAATAAATAAATAAATAAATAAATAAATAAATAAATAAATAAATAAATAAATAAATAAATAAATAAATAAATAAATAAATAAATAAATAAATAAATAAATAAATAAATAAATAAATAAATAAATAAATAAATAAATAAATAAATAAATAAATAAATAAATAAATAAATAAATAAATAAATAAATAAATAAATAAATAAATAAATAAATAAATAAATAAATAAATAAATAAATAAATAAATAAATAAATAAATAAATAAATAAATAAATAAATAAATAAATAAATAAATAAATAAATAAATAAATAAATAAATAAATAAATAAATAAATAAATAAATAAATAAATAAATAAATAAATAAATAAATAAATAAATAAATAAATAAATAAATAAATAAATAAATAAATAAATAAATAAATAAATAATCGAGGAAAGACACAGAAAAATGAACATGGACATAGCGTGCTAGTTGACGAAAAATGTGTACAACAAGAAATCATTAAGTCTGAGAACAAAACTAAGGTACTATAACAACGTGATCAAACCAGAAGGACTATAGGCTGCTGAGACCTTGGATCTAACAAGCAGAGGATTGCTGGAACAAATGGACAAGAAAGAAAGGAAAATCCTAAAGGAGATTGTTGGACCTATGTATGTTGGTGGACAACGAAGATTAAGACCTAACAAATAGTTATACGAGGAGACTGAAGGAATTACAGAGTCGTTGAAGAAGGGAAGAATACAATTTTATGGACATCTCCTGCGTATGGGTCAAGAAAGGCTGACTCGAGATCTCGTTATATATTTCGAAGGGAAAAAGATTCTTCCCAGGTGGTTCAGGGAGATGCGTGCTGATATGGAGGGAGTGAGCATTAGTCATTAAGACATCCGAAACGGGACCCACTTTCGACAATTATTTTCATATTTCAAAGGCTCACGAGAAGAAAGAGAAAATAAATCTTCAAAACTGACATTTTTAGAAGAAGGAAGAAGATAAGGCATCGAATGAAGCTATCTTGCCAGAATATCAAAGCCAGGGGAGGGGAAAGGTGATCCAGGATCCCGTAGTTGTTACTCCCTCGTCCATAGTGGCTAAAATCGAACAGAAGGATAAATAAATAAATAAATAAATAAATAAATAAATAAATAAATACATAAATACATAAATACATAAATAAATAAATAAATAAATAAATAAATAAATAAATAAATAAATAAATAAATAAATAAATAAATAAATAAACAAACAAACAAATAAATAAAATAAATAAAATAAATAAATAAATATATAAATAAATTAAATAAGATAGGGCGTGATTTTCATTTTTAGAAACCCACGTATCGCTGCAATTTAATGCTGGTAATGCGACATAAAGTAAGCACTTCCCAGGCGTAAGTAGAGCCATGACTAAAATGTTGCGAGTTTTTCACAAAACACCGATTTTCCAATTTTAGTATTAAAAAATTCCTTAATTCGTCCTTTTTCTAACCCTTTCATCAGGTTTCTGTAACGCCATTTTAAAGCAATAATGTTGGAATTATAGGATAGTGGTTCGACGTATACAGAGCAAGCAGACACCCCTTTCTCTCAGCTGTCAGACAACATTAGCTTCAAACTCCTTTCGGAGTACCATTTCAATAACACCGTACCTCGTAGTAGGCCTACGCTGTGCGTAAGAGAAGGAAGTCATATGAGTGAGTAATGTACGGTTCGGGACAGTTTTAAAGCAAGTATGTTTCTTAAGAATTTCAATTGATTCTATCTATCTCAATCCTTTTTAGCACTTAGCCAAACATAAATTTCTCCTTGCTATAGTGCTCTTATCGGATTCCCCTGGAAGTTTCAAAGAATGTTTGAATGTCTACAGGAATTAAAAGTAGTTTTGAAATTTATTATCAGTTGAAAATTGCGTTCATATTTTTACTCCTGAAAAGGCACGAATCTAGATTTATGCCTATTGAAAGAATAATCAAGAATTGAAAAACTCTCCGATAGTTTATACCTGACTGCGAAACCCGGTGTTGAGTATTTTTGACAAGTTTGCCAAATTTTGGGCAAATAATAAAAGAAATCTGTCACAAGAAACATTTTTCATGCAAATATAAAAATTAATTGTCAGTAAGTTGGTAACTAATTAACTTTTATTTTGAAAGTTGCTTTACGTCGCACCAACACAGTTGGGTCTTATGGCGACGATGGGACAGGAGAGGGATACAAGTGGGAAGGAAGTGGCCGTGGCCTTATTTAAGGTACAGCATTTGCATGGTTTGAAAATGGGAAACCACGGGAAACCATCTTCAGGGTTGCCGACGGTGGGGCTCGAACCCACTATCCCCCGAATACTGGATACTGGCCGCACTTAAGCGACTGCAGCTATCGAGCTCGGTAATCAGTTAACTAATCAACTCCAAATTGTATGTGAGAATGTATCTTACTAATATGTGCTTGTATTGTAAATTTGGTTTTGTTTAGTTGAAAATTTTAGAAGTTCAAAATTTCAGCCTTGACTCTCCTAAAGTGACATCAGTTGGAAAGAGTCCGGCTCCATGGCTAAATGGTTATCGTGTTGGCCTTTAGAGACAGGGGTCCCGGGTTCGATTCCCGGCAGGGTCGGGAAGTTGAATCATCATTGGTTAATTTCGCTGGCGCGTGGGCTGGGTGTATGTGTTGTCTTCATCATCATTCCATCCTCATCACGACGCGCAGGTCGCCTACATGAGTCAAATCGAAAGACCTGCACCTGGCGAGCCGAACAAGTCCTCGGACACTCCCGGCACTGAAAGCCATTTGCCATTTCATTTCAGTTGGAAAGAAACTGAAGAAGTTTCAATATCATCTAAGAAACATAAAATTTGAATAGCTGCATCATTTCAAGTACTTAGGACGTGTGTTCTCTCGGGATTGTAGGAGAGTACGTGAAATCGAAGTAAGGTGTACCGAGGCTGCTGTCGTCTTTTCGCAGTGAAAATCACGCTATTCTGAAAGAAAGTCATGAGCACTCGGATAAAACTGGTCGGATAAAACATATTCTTGAATATGTAAATGACGAAGTACTTCTCACAACACTCAATTATTGCTTTTCTCTCAAGTATAAATGACTCATTCTCCTCCATGCCCACAATTCTACTGTTTCTAGCCTTCCATTTTCTTACTTGGTCAATGTCCACCTTTCACTACCTACGAAAGCGTGCTCCAAATGAACGATTTTACGAATAGCTTCTGTGTTTCTAATAAGCATGCTGGTGAGCAAATCCTTAAAATTTTGCAGAATTTTCTTAGCTATTACTATATTTTGTTTGACTTTTGATTTATTTTGCTATCCTGTATGATGAGACGTCCAAGGTAGCAAGACATATTTACTTTCATAGTTTTTTGTTGTTGCCAATTCTGATATCTGTTTGACTGGGTCTACATACTGTCATGGAACTATATACATTCTGATCGACAACACCCTTCACCTTATACAAACGTAACATCTGCAGTGGTCTTTCAACAACAGGAAATAGGAAACAACGAAATTTC
Source organism: Anabrus simplex (assembly GCF_040414725.1). Classification (NCBI taxonomy): domain Eukaryota; kingdom Metazoa; phylum Arthropoda; class Insecta; order Orthoptera; family Tettigoniidae; genus Anabrus; species Anabrus simplex. Next base: position 32,950,982 of record NC_090278.1, read on the forward strand.
GACTTAGAACGACCAGAACTAATGACGGAAACAAAGTCAGTGTTCTTGGTGCTGTAGCGAATAATCCAAGTGTGCGTACGCGCTATTGTTGGGAGATCAGAAGAATGCACATGCCTGGTGAGGCACGGGGCGAAGGGATTTTCACCAGCAGAGCCAGTGACGCAATGGTTACCATAGCAACTCGACTTTATATTATTTTCTACTGGCAGCTCTTCGCTCTTGTCAGTTGTAATCCAGCAAACTGCAAAGTGTGAGTCAATGTTTTTATGTAGCAGATAATAACCGATCTGTCTGAGCAGAACAGGAAGTTCATGCTTGCATTCTTCTCATCTCCACACAGTACATGGTTCGGGAAGAAGATAGGCAAGTGTTTGCCGTATCCTTGTCATTGCATCGGGAGCTCCATGTTAACGCACTCATTTTAATCCGTCGCTTCCCACTTCAGCACCTACAGGACAATAATTCATCCTTTAGCTCTATTGTATTTATAGTTGAAACACCGTTTACGAATCATAGAGATGTGAAATTACGGTATATGCATTGTTAGTCCGTGAAAGACACTCACAGGGTGTGTCAGGGTAGTTAAAGTCCGTGGAGTGGTAACGTGTGGTGGAGTGTAATTCACGATCGTATAATAGGCCCCTATCTCCTTCCGGGAACATTAAACGGAGCACAATAGGCAAACATTTTTTCGAGGCATTGAACCAGGTTTGCTCGAGGACATGAACGGGGCTGGAAACTCGTTCCTCAGTGTAGTTCCAAAATGACTATCTCTCCGCCCCCCCCCCCTACACTTCTCACGTTTGGACTTGTGGGTACTGAACGACAAATTTCCAGATCGTTTGTTAGGAAGCAGTGAGTTGTCCAGCTCGTTCCACAGACATCAGCATCATTACAAATTGTCTTCTCTGAGAGAAATATAGACTCTTCTTCTTCTGCATCTTTTCCCACACCTGTTAAGTCGCGGGTTCGAACTGCGTTGCACATGCGGGTTTTGTCCTGTTTTACGGCTGGATACCCTTCCTGACACAAACCTTATATGGGGAATGTAATCATTATAGCGTGTTTCCTTTGTGCTCGGTAAAGTAGTGTGTAGATAACTATAGAAGATACACAACAGCATATTCCTATGACTTGTATGATCATATTTGAGGAAACAATGTGAACTCTTCTATGCTCCCTTGTTGAACTTCTCGTCATATGAATAGAGGTGATCATTTTGAACATCTTCCTACGTGTTTATGCTAATGGTACAGGTATTTTTTGTAGTGTTTTAACATCACACTCAAATCAACGAAGGTTTTCGATGACGAAATGATGGCTAAGGTCTAGGATTGGAAAGGTAATGGCAATGGCCTTAATTAACGTACATCCACAGCATTTTCCTGATACGAGAACACTAAATCACTGAAAACCATTTTCAGGGCAGCCGAAGGTGGTATTAAAACCAAACATCTCCGCAATACAAGCGTACAATGGTACACACTTCGGAGATTTAGTTAGTTGTTGAATAAACAATACGATACCATTCTATATTTCTTCTTTTTCTTCTCCTTTTGAGAATCTGTCTTGAGACAGGTATCTAATTGACGTAATCCATGATTTTCGTTCATAAGCATCTTGTTTCAGTTGCTCATAGATTCTACCTTGCTTGATATCTGTTAACTTCTCAAAGCTTCCCCTTCCTCTTCCTTTTCAATATATTTTTTACTCCATCGTCCTGTATTAAAGAAAATTTCTACATAGTATGTGACCCAACCAGGACATTTTCCTATTCCTTATTGTTTTCATCAGGTGCCTGTTCTCTCCTTCTCTTCTTGGCACTTGATCATTTCTCACTTTATCTCTTCATTTGACTTTTTCCATTCTTCTCCACAAGCATATTTGAAACTTTCCAAAGACTTTGTATTTTTTCTTAATATCCATATTTCAGCTCCCACACTCCACACAAAACACTTTGGGAACCTTTTTCCTAAATTCCCCGAGAGGTCAACACCCTCTAACCCTTCCGAATGCTTCTTATCCCATAGATAATCTGCTTCCTACTTCTTCTGTACAACTTCCACTCCACGTTAACACACTCTCCATTTTGTATGTACACAGCAATTATTGTGCAATCACTTTATTATCACTACCTTCGATGAAATTTGTGAGAAAATGCTTATTTTCATATCATTCAAGTGTTTTACATGCTAAGGTGATGTTATTATATATAATTGTGGGAAGAAACTCTACAACGTCATTTATTTTCAGCTAATGATACAAAATCGGCTTCAGGATGAATACACATGGAATTGTGCCACCCGTTCATATACGTCACATTAGTGATTTGACGCATTTGGTATAGCAACCCGAAACAAAATCTATTATCCCCAATTCTGGGTGTAGTCTGTAATCGTAATTTGGCAAGGTAAATAAGCACGTTCTAATAAAATCATACCATTGTGTTGCAATGGGGATTTTGTTGTATTACTGGAGTATATTGATCGTCTCCATTTGTGAGCCCCTACATGGAAATAATTGTGTGATATCAGGTACTCCATGACTTGTTTCATCACGGAATTGTTTCATGTCACATATATATTCTCCCTGTCATGTAAGATTATACACTAAGAGTACAACCTTACACTTTATCTCCTGTTATAACTGAAGATAATGAAATGAAATGGCGTATGACTTTTAGTACCGGGAATTTCCGAGGACATGTTCGGCTCGCCAGGTGCAGGTTTTCCAATTTGACGCCTATGGGCGACCTACGCGTCATGATGAGGATGAAATGATGATGAAGACGACACATACACCCAGCCCAAGTCTCAGAGAAATTAACAAATCATGGTTAAATTTCCCGACCCTGACACGAATCGAACCTGGGAACCCTGTGGCCAAAGGCCAGCACGCTAACCACATAGCCATGGAGCTGGACTGATGGTAGTGATTTTTAGTTATTTTCTAACTGTTGAGGGCCTTAGCCGTGTTGAAACACCGATCCAGTGAGTTAAGCAACATTTGGCGTGGTCAGGAGTTGGATGGGTTGCCACGCGCTGATGGTGGGGGTAAGGGAATGGAGGAGCGGAAAGGAACTGGCCACCTCTACTGTACGTAAACTCCGGTTCAGGAACACCTCTGCGGAAGTTCGGACCTGCCTTCGGGCAGATTACACCCTTACCTTACCTCTAACAGTTGCGTTCGGTTCAGTGGGGCTAGCCGTACAGTTTAGAGACCATACTTGCCGATGTGACAGCTTAAGTTGCTGTTAATCCTGCAGGATGGCACTAAGCAGCCATTGCTTGTTGTGACTTGTGAGATTATATGGTATTGCCACTGCCGTATGGTGAAAATCACTAGTGTAACATTTGCGGAAGTAAAGCTTATTTGCCTCTCTTTTTTCTTGGAGGATTGTAAATATGTTTGAGTAATTACAGGTAGGGCCTAGGTAGAATTGAGGCATCTTCGATTAATGCATTTAATAACGCAGTTTATATTATATTTTGTTAATACGGTTTCATTTAGTCATTTCGTATGTATAGAATTCAACTAGAATGTATAAGAAGCAAGAAAATCCTTCCAGAACTCCTCCGAAAAAGGAAAGCGACGTTACCTCCTCTATAAAGATCAGTTCAGTTCAAATGGAAGGATATTTCGTTATCAACAAAACCCAACCTTTTCTTGTCACTTTGTTACGGTTTGCATACTTAGCCTTTGTGTATTCTTATTCACTCACGACATATCACATGTAATATATTTTTCTGTGTGTATTATTACAGCGTGGTTTCATTTCTTTCCGACAAGTAATAGTAAATTTCGAGAAGGGAGCTGAATTATTTACACCAGACAAACACCAAAATATACGGTTATAACAAATCGTATATCAAAATAAAAGCAGAAACAATAACATTACATTTAGTGAGGGTGAGGAAAAGTGTTTATTTCCTTATTTTTTCTCCGAGCTTGAAAACCAATTTTATTATGAATATCCTGAAAGATCATTTACTCGATTAAGGGAGCCTCCATTATACATGATTATCTCAAGGTTAGTTTGCTGATGTTTTGTGGTTTCAAAATGTAACTAGTCAAGTTGGCAGCAGTGGTGAGACATTATAACAATAGAACAAGGTGGCAATATTTGCTCTTTGTATATAGCCTTTCGTGCCGAATGAATGAAAACCTACAACCTGTTTTCCAGTCATTGACAGGGTCAGGGATCTAATGAATGAAGCAGATATAGGATATTAGTATACGACAGGGTCGCCACTCCCAAAGTGATTTATTAATGACTGATAGATGCTATGAAATGAGAATGGAGAGCGTTGAAGGAATGAAATATGACAGGGAAAACCGGAGTACTCGGAGAAAAATCTCTCCCGCCTCCGCTTTGTCCAGCACAAATCTCACATGGAGTGACCGGGATTTGAACCACGGTATCCAGCGGTGAGAGGCCGACGCGCTGTCGTCTGAGCCACGGAGGCTGTCGTGCCGAATATTATAATATAATAACGAGCACGATATAGTAAATAATAAACCTTTAAAAGAGACTCTAAAATGACCACTACTGTAGTTCTGTGAACTGAATAAATACGTCTGCGAGCTGTTTTATCGTCCCCTTGTTTTCAACATTATCGGCCATGTAACTTCTGCTCCTTAATTACTTGAGAATTAGGTCCAATATCTGCCTGTCTGCATGACAGAGATGTGTCCTGCAGCAGTCTAGTTACTGTCTCGGTAAGACAGACGATGTGTGTGAGCTGACGGTAGAGTTGCTAAGCAACGAGATGTCAATCTGTGTCCAGGGAAGTGAACGGAAGAGAACAGCTATTAGAGGTGACACGTGACATGGGGATAATATCAATAGCAGGCAGTCGCTCGTTAGGAATGATAAACAGAGTTATGTAATCAGACGGGAATATACACAGTAAGTACATGTGTTAACAACGACCATAAATCGCTAATCTTAATGGAGAGCGACTGACATGTGGGGAGTGGAAGCTTTATGCACTTAGAAAATTGTTTCTGTTGTCACACATAATTCAGTACTTAACGAAATGAAAACATATGAGGTAAACTCTGAGCAATTATAAAGCAAACGATTTCCAAAATATGTGTGTTCTATTAATTCCCATCTTCTTCTTCTTCTTGTTTCCCAATTCGGCCGTCTATGGGCCGCAGTGAACCTAAGGCTTTCTTTTCTTCTTCTTCTCCTCCTCGCAGAACCTCTTCATCCTTTCACTTTCTAATCTTCCTTTCTTTCTCACATATGATCAATTTGGGTCTAAATTTTGGTGTTGGAATATTTTGATGCTGCCCACTCGGCTTCTAAATTATTTTCTGTTGTGGATCATATCCATTGTAGGTTCACTTTCTATTGCATCGCTTTTTACCTCTTCTACCCACTTTCAGTCCAGCGATTCCCATCAATGAGGCTAGGCATCAAGGAAACCTCATTTCACAAGAGGATGAAAGGACTAGACGTGCCGACTTCGGGGGGAGGGGGGTAGAGCTTGTTTCCCAAATAAATTTTTGAACGAGTCTTGGGTACGGAGTTTTGAATAATATTCATAAGTAAACAGGGAAAATAGAACTTTATGAACTTAACCTTATGTAAGGCCACGGTTGCTTCCTCCTCACTGCTAGTCCTTTCCTGTCCCATCATCGCCATAAGACCTGTCTGTGTCAGTGCGACGTAAATCAAATTGTGAGAAAATAAATTACGTCACACCTCTAACACTTCTGTCCCGGCACAACCCAAAATCCTCAGCGAACTAACCAACCTTCCGCAGATTTGCAAGATGCCTGCAACTCTGCTGCAAACTCCAAGAACCTTACAGATATTCAAAGCAAGACAGTTTTAAATGAAACGAAAAATAACGATCTAATAAACCTATCGGAAATTCAGGAAATGGTGTGCGGAGATGTACAAACCTTGAACACCCTTGAGAAGCCGCCTTTGATCGAATGAGAAACTAAGGATGGATATCATGATCGCCACGCACTTAAGAACCAAAATAGCGGGTAGAGTGCCCATCTTACAGAGCCGTAAGCAGTGGGCAGTCAACGCGCGCCCGCCGGTCGGTCAATAAGAGAAACTCACTGTATACATCATATTAGACTCATGCCTTGCAGCGTTTAGTCTGCAACCCTCTGTAAATTAGCTAACAACCCCCACATTTACTCTTTTTCCGAACATTCCTGACCCACCATAGCCGAGTCCATTATTGTCGTACTGTAGGTTAACTATCTTCCTCCATATGCCTCACAAGGCCACCTTCGAACACATCTGGTTTATTCGCACCTATTCATTCATCCTGCGTATACTTAATTCAGCCGCCTCGTTCGGAATACCCTCATTCCACTGCTCCCACATATTTATATCAGTAATTACTCTTAACACTTTCATGTCCCTTACTTCTAGCTTGTGAATAAGATATACCTTTCAACACAGTATCGTTGATCAAAACTGTGACCTCACTGAATTAGCTTGTTGCACCTTAATTCAATTTCCTCTATGATAATAAAACAAACTGACTGACTGACTGACTGACTGACTGACTGACTGACTGACCATGTGTGCGCGATGCCCAGACAAATCTATGGCACGCAGAGATCTGTAACTCTTGTCATAGGTAGGCACATCATTTCACGAATCACGCATGGTTGTGTCAAAGAGCTATCCCTGCACCATGAAATAAAGTCGTCTACGTCATTAAGAAGCAACTCTCACAAGAATTACCCAGTGCATTACAAATGTAAAAGTCTATCGAAACGACATGTGATACAAATGATGGTAGAGCTTTTGAACAACTTGGAGAGGACGATTGTGGCACCGATTATCACTCTCAGGAATATGAATCCCCCTTCCCTCTGCAAGGGAACACGACTCTCAGTAGAGAAACTGATGCCGAATATATTATTGAAGCCACCATCATGACTGGACATGCCGCGGACGTAGTAGTATTCATTCTTATGATTCAGACCCTATCTTCGGATATACCGTTCGTCTTAGTTTCGGTATGTGCATCAACATGGCACGAAGACAATCGCTGAAAGTGTTAGGACTCGATCTTCGGAAACTGTGTTTCTCCCGTGGTCAACTGTACGTGGTTTGTTCTAGAGTTGGAAAATCAAACACACTATACATTTTAGCTCGTAATGTCAGGACATTTAATATAGTTTATTCGGAAGTTCCATAAGGAGAAATTAGCTTTTTATGTAATATAGTATTTTATATTGGTTCAGTGTTATTTTAACGATTCACCTAGCCGGTATCTTAAGCAACGAAAGTAACAATACAATTAAAAAAATTTAAAATAAGGTATTTTATGAAATTTATGTAAAACCTACCTGTGCTGATAAATACAATGTTATAACTTTGCTTATAAGGAGACCTGCACCTTTGAACATAGAAACATGGTAATGGAAATTAATACTAAAAGGAAACTTAGTGTAACAAACACAATATTCCTTACACTTGATGGACTTTTCTTATTCTAGTACATGTTCTGGATATAATATTGTTAATCATGATGAAAAATAATAATAGGAAAATATTTATGTGTTTGGAAATTATCAGGGAAACTACAAAATATTGGTCATGATACGCCGCCATTTTGAGTATTTACTTATTTATTTATTAATGCCTTTTTAAGTGGAGAAGTTAGGGCCCTTTTGCCCTCTCTTACACATAACCACTGTAGTGATACATCATTGGGAACAAAGTTTGAGCACATAATACTACTGTATGTAGTAAATAATAACTAAAGCCCGGTTTTTTATGCAGTAACAGGTTAGATTGCAAACTAATTTGGTTAGTAGGAAGTGTCGACCACCGGCTCTTCCGTAATGTAGCAAGAATAACGTAAATTGTAGGGGTTCTGATGGGCCGTACCCCTAATGTTTATGCAAACCCCATAGCATAGTCGTTGTGAAGGTAGACTATACTTGCTACTCGCTTCAGTAAGTTTGCATTCTAACCTATTAATGCATCAAAATCCGGGCTAACGTACACAAAAACACATTGCACTTTTCTAACTCACATTCATTCCATCATCCAGTCATACAAGTTAGTCAGCTGCATTCAGCAGGTAGTCTCGGCGAGCGGTCTTAAATTTAACTAATGAGGTGATATTTCTGACACTGACAGGCAGGGAATTGCAAAGTCTAGAACCCGTCACAACAAAGGAACTATTATACATAGAGGATCGGTCAACAGGAATAGAAAGGAAGGAACCAGTGCGGGTATTGCTGCTGTAAAAAGGAGTACAAAACTTAAGCTGGGATGAAATGTATAGTGGTCTGTCTTCAGAGAGCAGCCTGTATATCTGTATCAGTATGTGATAAGTTCGTCGTTTATCAGGTTTCACCCATAAAATAGTGTGATAGTATGAGGTGACATGTGTACCGTAACTCAGACTGTTTATACATCTAAGGCAACAGTTGAGCGCTCGCTGAAGTTTCGAACTCTACTCTTTTGTTGCATCTATAAGAATGACGTCACAGTAGTCGTGGACGGGAAGCATAGTACTTGTATGAGTTTGACTCTCACATTAAACGGCAAAATACTGCTGTTACTTTTAACTGAATGAAGTATCGAAAATATTTTCTTACAAACATTTTAAATAAAATTCAGATCAATTTAAAGTTTCGTTGTTTTTTAAATATAATATGTAATGGCATAGGTTTATATGATTTATAAATATGTGGGCATGTTATTAAGAAATAATAAGTTTGTTACACTAAGTTTCCTTTTACTGTCCATTTTTATTGCTGCAGAAAATGTTTTATACACTTCTTTTTTATGAAGTTATTTTCAAGTAGTCAGTTTGTTCATCAATTTTCATTTTAAAATATATTATTTTTAACTTAATCAATGAATCCAGCTCAATAATTCTAGTACATTTTCTTCTTCTCAATGAAATATACATGCATGCAAAATTTCATCTGAATATCTTTAAAACGTTCAGAGTTATCAGGGAAAGGGTTCAGAAAAACAAAAGTTACGGGAAAGTACCAATAAGGGGCTTGCTTGGGTTAGAGTACTTCGCGTTTTTGGTCATAACTCCAAACGTATTGCAGATATTAACAAACATTTTGCACTGTTATAAAGAGAAAAGCTCAATTTTAAATGGAAAAGGTGGAAAGATCACATTTTTGGTCAGTCAAATGTGTTGGTCCGCCCCTAAATAAACATCTAATGGTTGAATTAACAAACGCGGGCGAAGCTGCGGGGACATGCTAGTTTAAATTACCATCGTGAAGCCGAGTTCACAGGGAGTCGTGATCTGGATGAGAGCACTAACTCGTGTAAACATTCGGTAAAGGGAGAGGGGGTCGTGCGAACCCTGGAAAAGGCGTGTCGTGAGATCTCCGACTGGCTACAGTGATTATGACCGCTTCACTCGTATTCCTGCCGAAGTGGTGGCAACGTGTCGAGTAGCGCGCAGGTAATGAACTTTGTATCGCGAAAAGGTACGCTTGTAGAAAATAAATTAAAAAGCATGAAATAACCGAAATACAAGGGACGAAGTGAATGAACGCAGCGTGACATCCCCCGCACGAGTTACATGTGGTGGTAGCGGCGAATCAATTTTAAAAATTTGCCCTGGGCTTCATAATCGTTAAAGGCGGTCCAGTGCACACATTCTCCTCCTTCTTCTTATTATTCTGCCTGGCCTTCCTTTTAAATCTCCGTGCGTCAGCAATTATGTGGATTTAACTCAGTTACGGCCGGTTGCCCTTCTTGACGCCAAACATATGTAACTGGAGAGACACTATTCTATGTATCCGCGGTTTTGTAATTGATATGTTCGGTGTAAATTAAGATGCGTATTGAGACGTATACAAACGCCTGGTATCCGAGCCACAGGAATTGCGTTACACAGTTAAAATCTCCCACTGGGCAGGGAACCGAACCCGTGGCCATCTGAATCGAATTCCACAATGCATCCCATGTTCTGAAATGATCCACCTGTTAAAATTTCTTGCTTATTACCTGACAATCAGGTCTCTTCAGTTTATTCCAAACTAACATCACTTTAGACCTAGGTATGGATCTTCTATCCTCAGCCCGCAGGTAGGTTGGATCCTCAACAGCTCCACTATAAGCTGTCATTGATTGTTTCGGAAATGCAGAGTGAAGTATTTTTCCGTTGCTTCCCTCACTGAGCCAGATGTAGCTATTACTATTCAGTCTTCCAAGCCCACTGAAATGTGGTCCGACTCGTTGGCTGAACGGTCAGCGTACTGGCCTTCGGTTCTGAGGGTCCCGGGTTCGATTCCCGGCCGGGTCGTGGATTTTTAACCTTAATTGGTTAATTCCAAAGGCACGGGGGCTGGGTGTATGTGTTGTCTCCATCATCATTTCATCCCCACCATGACGCGCAGGTCGCCTACGGGTGTCAAATAGAAGGACCTGCACCTGGCAAGCCGAACCCGACCTGGGATATCCCGGTACTAAAAGCCATACGACATTTCATTTCCTGAAATGTGAGCACCAACCGACCATATGAAAAACATTCTCACACCATTCATAACAGGGACTAGCAGCGTAAGTAATGACTAGGTTAAGACTGAGACAGGCCAATGAGAGTGACAAAATTGTTCCTAGCCCATACCAGGAAACGTATTGCACTGTAAACACTAGGTCTTGCCAACACAGGCATACTTTAACCCATTCCAGTCTGGGCCTTAATATCCCTAACAAACGTTCTGGACTGGACAATTTTAAGGATCTTTAAAACATTATATCTCTCTACCTGTAGTACATATTGGCATGATTCTTTTTTCTTTGTGCTTGTTTGAGAATCTAATTTTCAAAAGCGCTCTTTGTATCATGTCAACTGTCACTTGAGATTTTAAAATTGTTTATATATTATACCATGTTTTTGCGAATGGAATAAAAGTCTGACGGATAACTAAGCAAGTACAGTTTTCTGAAATAGACTACAGTTATATTTACCCTATTTCACTAATATAAAATGTGCATTGCAATTACAAAACAACAACAATAATGAGTACGGTATGAAAACAATAATTTTTCAATAATAATAATAATAATAATAATAATAATAATAATAATAATAATAATAATAATAATAATAATAATAATAATAATAATAATAATAATAATAGTAATAATTGCAATAACGAAAATGGGAACTCTTACGAAATTTTATTTTAATTGGTAAATTTTGTTAAAACTTACTCAAATGTAAAATTATTGTTCCATTTACCACGAAAGACTTCTGAGAAGGAGAAAATAAGTCTTCTAAACAGACAACTTTACGAATATGTAGACAATCTTACGTATTCACGCAAATATGAAATACGCGGGAACATGCGCTAGGCCGTAAAACGAACTCCAATCATAATGAAATGCAAGAAGTTGTTCCGAATTCATATGTCAATAATATGTTCATTTGCGCATAAACTTATGATATATCATAAAATATCGAAAATATCACTTTCGTCAAGCACATGTTCGCCGCGAGAAACCATGTCTTAGAGCTCACTGAGTGACAACATCTACTGATGCATGCAGTTCAAAAATATCGTAAATTCTCTGACTTTGACATATAATACTGCCATCTGCTTAAATACTCTCGTAACTAATACATGAAGAAACACGATGTAACCACCAGAATGCGTGCATAGCTCGTTCTCGATTTCTAGCGAAATGTCAAACCTTACTACGGGCTATGCCCGCAGCGCGTCCTGAACGTAATTTCGACCGCTGCTCGCAGTTTGCTCGCAGTTAGACTGGAAAGAGTTAAACCTACTAATTTTCGTATCAAACTCACAGCACCTCTGTTCAGGGGTCGCAGGATTTTAGCTCAGTATGCCATGAAAAGCAAGTCGTCGACAGTTCCTTCGCCTACTCCATTTCCACCTAAGTCAATCCCAGTCTACCTTTCAGTAAATGTTCCATCTACACTATAAACAAAGTATACTTACTAATATTTTAGCACCATATACTTGTGTAGCATTGTCAACTCACCTTCGCTGCATTCGTCATTTTCCGATGTTTGATATCCGCACACTGCAACAGCTACGGGACTACTCTTCATGGACATTCTCGGTTATTCTAGTGCCGTGTGCCATGATTTCTCCTGTACCTCCCCACTCCAACTGGCCCTATGTAAGACCACTCTTTGCCTGCTACCTAGAGGCGTTATTAAACTGTTAGACAGAGGGGAATACGTTTGTGCTGTGCTGATGTAAAGTTTTCACCTCAATATGGATTTTACTATTCGACCATGAGGTATTGTAAACTTTTAATTTGTAAACTACCCATGACTATTGTTTTCGAATAGTTACACTCGATCAAAATCGATAAGAGAGAAGTGGCTCTCTAATTACTTTTAACGTGTACGCTGTGAAGATGAACATTATTTTGTCAATACGCTCGGACACCTTTCATACTTCTGTTCTTTAAATATTTTTCTATTTTGAAGATATGTTACACTCAATCTCTGAACTGGTAACTTCATTTTATGGGAATTAAATGCATCTCTGCTGTACCAAGTGTTTTCTAGAACTTGTCATTTGCCATCACGCACTATTCTCTATTCAGGTTAAGTCTTATCCTATGCCTGGACTTTAGTAATTTAATACGTTGATCTTTGGTTCAATTTCCTATACATGTGTTCCCCTATTTCCCTAATGTTTCTTACTATTCGTTTTACAGTTGGTTGGTAAACACTGGTGTCGTTTTATGTACATGTTCGTTCACTTTAAACTGATAAAGTTCGAGTCATATTTATGTAACCAACATCTGTAAAATCTATTGTAAAATGTGTCCTTCTTGTTGCACGCTTTATGCTGTGATTTTTTTAAATCGTGGATTATTTGAATACATTTGTTTTGTTCACCTGAAGTTGGCAATTCTTGTTTATCTGCTAGTTGCCTTGATTTTTCCTAACTACTCGTAATTATTGCCGTTAATTTCTTACCCCTTACCTTTCGTGTCCCAGCACACTGTAAACATATCGTTTTCACGGTCAATTTTATCTTAAACGATAATAATAATTTTATAAACATTAACCCGTAACACTTGGAGGGGCATTCTCTTAAGAACAGTAATGGAAACGGCAAACGTACCAATACTGTCTATTTTTCTTAACTCTTACTAGTCTACATTTCTTCGCCTTTGTGTGTATTGCTTTTTCCTCTCTTGCACTCTTTGTTTCTGGATAGGCTTGAGGCCAATATTCTATCACCATACATTTCACCCCCTTGCTGTGAGGGGTGGAATTCTGTAATGCAGCCAACGCTTCCCCAACCCACACACTCCCTGTAGAGTAGTGTTGGAAGCAACGCAGAAAACAAAACACATCTCCATATCTTGTCACCACCAGGCTAAAAACAAACTATTCTTTTCTCTTATCTGCACTGCAAAACAAAAGTCACGGTTGTTTTAGCTCTTCCCTCACTGTGATAGTAATCCTAATGTGCTGTCGATACTACTTCAAAATATCACACAGTTCTTCTCTATAATTAAACTGAGGTTCAAATGTGCGCAGTAGCACACACATGAAAAATATCTAGCACTCTGCGTGGATAATTGGTTGATATTTCCCAACTTAGGATCCAATGGTCTTAGGTCCAGACACAGCAAATCGGAATTTTGAAGGGTGGAGGTATGGTTGTGTCCTCTCACTAACCCTGTTTAACCGATATTCCGGAGTCATACCTCAAAATTGCCTTTGATGTAGTTAATAAAGTCATCGAGATAAACTGGAAGTGAATCAAGATAATCCGCTATTGCAAATGACATAGCAATACTCGCTGACAATTCATTTTGAACACCATCAAGGCAGAAAGAAAGGAGTTTGTTCTTAAAGTAAATATCATCATCATCATCATAATCATCATCATTATCATCATCTCCTCACAACAGGTTTGTCCCTACGATGAGTCTTCTTTTATGGGCTATTCTTTTAGCTGTTCCATAATTTGTTAGATTAGAAGCTTATTTCAAAAAGGTACCAAGTCCAAAATTAAAAAAAAAATTGAAATATTGATTGAAAACATACGTTTGTAGAAAGCTACATAATATGAAAGAAAATAAATCGTCAAAATAACCCAAATCCATGGTACACAGTGCGTTAAATATCACGTTTGATAGCAATAAGTACCAAATACCACGGTGTGAAATGGCCAAAAGGTAACGTATCCAAGGAACCAATGAAGAGCCACTTCCGGGACACGTGACAAGAACACTTTGTTTAACTTACATTTCATTGTGGGATAATTTCATTTAATATTATTTAACTAATCTCTGACTTCACTGAACGTAACTTAATTTCGATCATTGCATGTTTAAATAACGTCAGTGTCCTGATGACTGAAGTGAAATGCAATGACTTTCAAATGGAAGTACACTATTTAGAGCTTCAGTGTTCTAAAGTGCCAAATCCGTGATTTTACTTGTATACTTCTTAAACTGGAAAATGGAAAATTCTAAATTCTTAAATTCTAAATTCTAAGGCTTTTCAAAGCCTTACATCTGATATGTTTTTGACAATTTGGCATGCTCTATTGGTGAAAAATATCTAAATCCCCCCATGGGAATTTAGAATTTTCCATTCGGAATTGCTAGGCGGGTAATAATTGCATTGTGGAGATTTATCTCCCGTATGCAGTTATCAGACTGTGCCTCTTATAAGAGCTTCTGCTAAGTTCACCTGCATACACCCCAGCGTCAGTGGGTAGGGTCTGACACATCCCACTCTGATGAGTCTAGCGTCAGCTGGTTAATAGAGCAAACGCCTGAAAAGCCTTATATCTGATATGTTTTTGACATTTTTTTAAACTGGAAAAGTTATATCAGAAGCACTTTGTATGGTAATGCATTTTCTCTATTTGAACATAGGTAGCATGCGTAATGATCTCTTCCTTCGAATAACGACGTTCGTACTAAGTCTCAGTTTTATTTAGACATCCTTTTAATACCTGAAGATGGCAGAATTATTGCATCACCTGAAGACGTCATACTAGAATAAGACATTTTAGCTAGATACACAGGCACCTCCTCTTTGAAATGAGATGTTGGACATTGTCGACGTAAGTGATGTCTAGAAATAATTCCACTCTAAACACGTCAATTTCCTTGTAACGCTCAACGGTTCCGAAACTACATGCTGCCTAGGCACAGCGAAGGTACTGTGATCTAGGAATGAGAAGAGAAATAATGCTGAGCGAAGTTAAAAGGGGAAGATACAATACTATTAAAGATTTGGCCTAGGTCAGGAGCAGATGCAGTCATCTATGTTGTCAGGAATCTATCAAAAGGCAGAACAACTTGTGATGATAAAGATGATGATGATGATGATTAGTATTATTATAGTCCGGATGTTCAGGCAGAAATTGGTTAGAATACGGTTAATAGGAAGTGTCGTCTGGCCCGTTCTTCCATTACGTAGCGAGAGTAACATAAATTATTCTAGTGGTTTTGATGGACCGTACCCCTAATATTCAAGCAAACGTCATAGCATAACCGTTTTGTACGATAGTCTATGCTTGTTACTTCAGTAAGTTTGCATTCTAACCTATTACTGCCTCAGAATGCGAGCTCTAATGATGATGAGGATAATGATCATGCCGCCGTCTTCTTCTTCGTATAATTCTTCTTCTTCTTTTTCTTCTTATCCTCAACCCTAAGGTTGGTGGATAACGTGAATGCGTTCCTAGCCTTTCCGTTCTTTTGTCAGCAGATTCAAGTGTGAATAGGTGTGCTTGCCTTTGATGCTATCTATAAATTGCACTCCAGATCTTACTTCTGTCCTTATACCTCCAATTTTCCCCTCAAAACAGGGTGGTTCACCAGTCAAAACGACGAAGCAAATGGCAAACTTACCTGTTACTTCTTTTATTCAAGGTTTCAACCAAAGTACCTGCTCTGTTGAGAATGTTCTCGTTCGTGAGTATCAGTCCAAGGCATGTTTAATACTTGACGCCAGCACCACATATCAAAGACCTTCAGTTTCATCACTTGCGCTTTCCGCAGGGTCCATGTTTCTGAAACGTAGCTTTTCATGAAGTATTTTCGTACCTAGCTGAGGCAAAAATATGAGAGTGGTTTACTATGAATGAGATGGATTCGAAGTCTCTAAGATATCAGTTTAAAAAAATAACTCAAAATCACTAGTGATCTGAATGATCGCAAATGTATCGGTCTATAAAATGAGCCTGCCAAAATTGCGTACTAGAATTTTACTTGGTGAAGGTGGGGTGGGAAAATAAAGAGTTCTTCTTTTTCCTTTCTCGTCCCTTATTTACCCCCCATCACTCCTGCCTGGAATTTATCACCCTTCTCGCAGGCAGCGTGTGGTAAATGTTCCCTCATTAATTACTATCCCCTCTCACCTCACCGTCTCATTTACTCAGAACACTCGCCTTCACCGTGCCCCCACACTGAATATCCATGTGCACGACACTGGAATATCTCCTTCCCGTAATGGCTGTAAAGTTGATAATGGCATTGTTAGCAAGTATTTTACACACACAGGATATCACTGCCGGTGACAGGAAGCTGGTGCAGTACACGGTGTCTTAAAACTTCATTCCTCCATTTCGTTCATACTTCGTAAATCACCCGTATTTCATGAATGCCTTCCGCTTAACCAACCGAGTTCAATTGTTGATAAACTATACCGAAATTCTGTCTAATTTTGTATATGAAGATGCTATATTTAGAAAGTTAAACTAGCAGTATTTCTTGTAATATTTTTTTTCCATAAAATTGTTTATTTTACTCTTATTATTGTAGTTGTTGCTGTTTTTCTTGGGTAATTATGTTTTAAATTTTCTTTATTACCACACTACTGTAAGTGATCATTGCCAGCGGGATATTTCCCAATCGCGATGTATTTGTTAATAATAATAATAATAATAATAATAATAATAATAATAATAATAATAATAATAATAATAATAAACGACTTGCGGTGAATGTTGATAGCAATTGTTGTTTGGTTCTCACACAAATACGTCCTATGCACAGGATTTCTAATGTCAGAGATATCCGAGCATTCTAAGTTTCTTGTATTTTACCGGTTGTCGAATACGTCTCCTCAGCCTCGTTTATTTCTTCTTCTTCATATATTATCCCCCTGACCATGTACCATCTTTCCCTTGTGCAATTGTCAGAGTCCGAGCCCTCGTCTATCGCATTTTGAGCACTAACAAATTGCCAACCAACCTCAGAACTCTTTCTGCTGGGAGGAAAGTAGCCGAGATAAAGCATAATTAAAGACATTTTCTACGCAATAGGAAAAGTTTGGCCTTTACACTATCGATGAAACGGCAATAGATCAGAAACTTATGAATGATCGACACTTAGGCCAATTTCATGCGGTAGATAGTAGATTGATTTGCGTTATATTCAGAGGTCTGGCAGCAAGATTTCAAATATATGCGTCATTTTTCCTTTTTCGTAATTACGACGGTGCGGAGCTCCAAGGACGAAATCTGCAAGTAACAGCAGCTGTAGAAGAAATAGGATTCACTGTGTTGAGGACTGTGACCGAGAATGCTATCTTATGTGGTTATGTGGTGGGCATGTTACACAAGAAACGGTCCATCATTTAGATTAAAGGCGCAAACAATTTCTGAACTATGATCATAGTCACATATTCAATAATGTTCGGTTACAGGTTCTTTAAACGAAATTTCACGATGACGCAAAAGGTATCTCAGGAAAGCACGTGAAGACTCAGTACAGACTACAGAGGAGCTTAACTTTTTCCTCAGTTCGTTACGTGAACAGGAAGATGGTATACCCCCACATTTTTTTGAGAAAATGAACGTAAAGCGTGCGAAACTTTCATTTTCAGTCTCAATTGCAGCTGCTCTGGAAACTTGTAGTTCTGTTTCAAGTGAACGTTTCCCGATAAAGGGAGTCTTGACGCTACGGTGCATTACATGAATGTAGTGAGAAAGTGGTTTAAAATCCACGATGTTTGCGATCGAAATCATGCTCTATTTTCCCAAAATGCTGATAAGTTGTATTTCTTTTCTTTTAGTGATGAACGACAAGAATGGTTACACAGTCATGTCTAGACCAGGACTAGAACATTGTAACATTACTATCCTCTAGAATACTAACACATTCATATCTAGACCAGGACTAGAAAACAGTAACATTAACATCCTATACAACACTAAAGCAGTAATGTCTAGACCAGGACTAGAACACAGTAACATTAACATCTTATACAACACTAATACAGTAATATCGAAACCAGGACTAGACCACAGTAACATTTCTATCCTCTATAAACCAATACAATTATATCTAGACCAGGACTAGAACAATGGAACATTACCATATTCAACAATAGTAAATCAGTCATGTGTATTTCAGGACTAGAACACTGTCACTTAACTATCCTATACAATACTAACACAGTCATATCTGGACTGGGATTAGAACAATAAAACTTAACCCTCATCTGCAACTCTTTCGAAGAGGGGAAGAAAAAGTTAACAACTACAATTATTACTATAACTATTTTGCGTTATATTCCACGGATGAACCAGACATGAGTACAATAAGATTGTGACGGATGGTAAGGTTAGTGGACCGAGGATTTGCTGAAATTAATGTGCGAGAATTATTTCTGTCTAGTCTGTAAACGATACGGATTTCCTGCACTAATTAATTATTAATTTCCATGTGATAGTTTGTGTTATACAGCAATTATTGGCAATAAAGTATAGGCTTCGTTCTTTAGATTACAGAAATTAATTGCATGTTCCTCAGAAGGTTATATTCCAGATACATAACTCCACTTCCGTTCATCGCCAGATTATCTACAGTTTGTTTCATTTGTGAAAGAGTCATAGTTGTAATTTACGATCGTTACTTCAGTCCTCATACAAGTGTTCAAAACGTGTGTCGTAAAGACGGTCTCTGCAAGTCATTAAAGTCTCCACAAAGAGGGGACGATTCCCTTCTGAGCATAATTACAGCTGCTTTGAGGGTGTAATTAGTATATCTAATGGGAACTTCCTAATGTGCATTCTAGACTTTCACGGAACTTTTCAGTGTGTTGCAAACAAATAAGGTAGTTGCTTTCACATTTTGCTTATGAGCTTATAAGTAGATATCTTCAGCGTAGCTATCTCATTATTTCATTATGAACTTCATATACCCCTTTATCTGACGAAGAATTTACTTTAGGGGCGTCGATAACATTCTGTTTGCATGAATCGGGGTTTTGAGGCAGTGATATTAAACGGCATAGATGACATACGAGGTGTTCATTAATAGAAGTCTGCGTCGGATAACAAATGTGAGGTCTCCGGACATAATCTCTAATGAAGATCTTTGGACCATGAACAATCAGCAGCTGATTGACATCCACATCAAGGAGAGCAAACGGCACTGGATCGGATACACATTGAGGAAGCCGGATGGAGCTGTTGAGAGCGCGGCGCTGGACTGGAACCCTCAAGGCACCAGAAAGCGAGGTCGGCCAAAGAAGACCTGGAAGAGGACGATCGAAAAGGAAATCGCGGAGGTTAACAAGACCTGGAGCGAAGAGAAGAGAATGGCCAGGAACCGTACTGTGTGGAGAAATTTCGCCAAGGCCATATGCTCCAGAGGGAGCAACAGGAAATAAGTCAAGTCAGAAGACATACGGGAGCTGTGAATAAATTATTGACAATATTGATAGAACGCAATATTTAAGGAATTGACAATTGCATTACATCCCTCTAATGCAGCCACCCGCAAGGTGAGTTACCTTTTGTCGTTGGGGTCTGTTGCCAAGGCGTTCTCTGTTGATGACAGCGACCAAGAGCGCTATTTCCCGGAGTAGAGATGCCACGTCAGGAAATCGGTGGCCGCGAATGGGTTGCTTCAAATTCGAAAAGATGTCGAAGTCACAAAGACTCATATCTGGTGAGTACGGAGGGTGTTCCAAGACCTCCCAATGCCACCGTTGCAATAAGAGCTTGATACTCTTTGCGACATGACGGCGTGCGTTGTCGTGCAACACAACAGGGTACTCGTCTCACAATGAACGTCGACATTTGCGCCGCATACCCGGACGCAGATATCACTCCAGAAATCGGCAATAGTAATCACCAGAGCCCGGATTTTAGACTGCAAACTTATTTAAGCCAAGAAGAAGTGTACCCTACCGTGCACAACAGTTATGCTATGAGGTTTGCATAGACATTAGGAGTACGGCCTATAGAACTCCTAGAATTTATATTACTCTTGCTACAGTATGGAAGAGCGGGTTGTGCGACACTTGCTATTAACCAAATCAGTTTGCATTCTTTTTTTATTTTGCTATTTGCTTTACGTCGCACCGACAGATATGTCTTATGGCGGCGATGGGATGGGAAAGGCCTAGGAATGGGAAGGAAGTGGCCGTGGCCTTAATTAAGGTACAGCCCCAGCATTTGCCTGGTGTGAAAATGGGAAACCGCGGAAAACCATCTTCAGGGCTGCGGACAGTGGGGTTCGAACCCACTATCTCCCGATTACTGGATACTGGCCGCACTTAAGCGACTGCAGCTATCGAGCTCGGTAGTTTGCATTCTAACCTATTACCACCTAAATATCCGAAGTCTAGCAATCACAATTGACGGTTTGTACCTCAGGCACAGCAAGCGGAAGAATAACACCCTCGTAGTCGTGTGCCAAAATCTTCACCCGAATGGGTTCCTGTTTAAATTTCTATGGACGTGGGGAAACTGGGTGACGCCATTCATTTATTTGACGCTTTAATTCAGGCTCGTATGCTCGTACCCACGTCTCATGAATGGCGACAATACACTGAATAAATGCACCTCCTTCGTCGCGGTGTTTGTCCAGGTGGATGCCAGCCAGAGCATTCCGGTGCCATTTCTGTACATCAGTGAGTTGATGTAGAAACACAAAGGACACAATTTTCCTCATTTCAAGATATTTCGTCAGTATGTGTCACAGCGTTTGATGACTGAGACCAACATCTACCGATAATTCTCGGAGAGTCCACCGATGGTCTGCGGAAACGAGACTACTCACGATTTCAAACTGGTCTTTAGGAATGGACGGCCGATCTGTGCGGTGCCAAAGCCGCAGCCTCATTCCGACCGCACGCAGCGCCTTGACCCAACGTGCACCATCCTATGCGGTAATACACTCTCGCCACGGACTTCGTGTAATCCTCGACGACATTCTGATGCATTTTTGTCACGGACAACCTCGATTTTAACCCACGAACGCTGATCATGTTTTGAAAACATGCTTTACAGCGGTAAAATGGACACTCTTCACTTCAACGCCACACGGTAACAACACTCCCAACTGGATGCACGTCAAATACACACTACATATCGAAAACAGCGCCACTTGACCGATCCTATTTACGCATGTTCTCCGTTGTTTACACATTTTGGCACTAGCCACACATCGGGCTGTACCATCATTAAGGCCATGGTTTCCTCCTTTCCACTCTCACCCCTTTCAGATACCATAATGGTCATGAGATCTACCTGTGCGTTGGTCAGGCACTCTGTATCACTGCAAATACTTAGGTGTTACTTTAAAGAAAAATAACAGTAACCTCTCACGAAAAACTAAGTTCGAATTTTTCAACACTCACGTGACTCGGTGTCCTTTACGGCTGTGGACCATGGAAGGTCAATAAACAAATAACACACCAACTCCGAGTGTTAGTAAATCTCTGTCTGTGGCATATCATCAATACGAGACGACATGAATTGTACACAGATGAAAGCTTGCTGATACAAACCAACCAGAAACCCATTGAAGTAGAAGTAAGGTAAAGAAAGTGCGGATGGATAGGACATACATTAAGAAAACAGGATGGGTCAGTTGAATGGTCGGTTTTATAATGGAACCCAATGAGAAAGAGGAAGCGTGTAAGACTTTGGAATACTTGGTGGTGAATAGTTAGAGAGGAACTCTTGAGAATTTGGAAAACATGGGACGTTATAAAAGAACTGGCTGCAGAACGTACCGAGTGGGGAGATTACATTCATACGCTTTGCTCCATGAGGTAAAATAGGAATTAGATTAAATTGGATTAAAGAAAAATCTGCATGGGCGTATTCAAAGTAAGGAGATGGGAAACAAAGGTTACAGATCTCTTCATATGGTTATGAGGGTATTTAGGGGTTGTAGTAGGGATATAAAGGACAGGACATAATATCTTACATTTTTCTACTTGTTTAATATCGCACAAACACATCAAAGGTTTTGGGCAACGGAAGGATGAGAAAGGGCTAGCATTGGGAAGGTGGGCTTAATGAACGTACAGCCTCAGCATTTGCCTGATGTAAAATGAGAAACCACGGAAATACATCTTCAGAACTACAAACGGTGGGATTGGAACTCACATACATCTGACGTTGAAGACGGCACATGTCCCGAGTCCCAGAGCCAGAGTAATTCACCATTGAAGGTTAAAATCCTTCAAAGTGACCGGATATTGAACCTGGGAACCCTTTTAACTGAAAGTCAATGGAACCTGACGTATTGACTGTTGATGTGAACGGAATGAAAATAATCGTATATGCTTTAGAAATGTTGGTAGAGAAAGTTTTCTACTGGAGGCAGGTTAGTGGATTCCTAAACTTAGCATTGACCACACATTTTCCTACAAGTAATACGAGGTATTAACATTACCAATTGAACAGAGAAGAGGTGTTCTCCAGCGTAAGACCACGCATCCTCTGTTATACATAAATGAAAATAACAAGACCTTCACGTATACCGATGGTATGGTACTGCTCTCTAGGCGTCACACAGATTTAAAAGACAGCATTTGACTGACTAACATAATGGGCAAACAAGAACTCCTTTAGGATTAACAACTCGAAAACGAAGGTTATAAAATTCACTATACGAGGTAGAATTCCCAAAAGAAACAGACCATTGATAGACGGGAATTCTACCCTAGGAATAATGGTTTCCTTCAAATATCCATAAATGACACGCCAAATATTTGGCAAGACATTCAATATGCACATAAAAGAAAAGACGACTACAACAAGAAAAGCAATATATGCTTATCCAGAAACCGAAAAACCTTCCAGTTGAAACAGCGATGGCTCCCTGCAGACTCAAAGTATCCTCAGTTGCACCCAACGGAAAATAATTAACCTGGAATATACTTACTGTGGCTAAACTAAGAGAACTAGAATATCTAAAAGAAATTATTTGAATCACATCCTAAAGATTTCCCTATTTTGCTTTGAAACAGACTTATATAACTGCGAAGGGACTATTACTTTTCCAGTACACCAAAATAGCCTTCAGAATAGAGAATGTACACCTGCCCCTCACGCCGTCTTCGAGGAAAGAAAATGGGAAGACGAACAAGCATTGACGACCTCCAGATGGATATAGAAGGAATACAACTTCCAGTTAAGAAACATCCACAAGAAATTTACCCTGCACGGATTTCACGGAAATGTCTGAACGTCCACTGGACGATACTAGCAAATGCCAGTAATTCAACAAGAAATGCTCGAAGTGTCACTGGAAATAATACACCGAAAGAATGCTTACTCTTAAATAATATCCTATTTGATTAGTAGGAAGTGTTGTCAAGCCCGTTCTTCCGTAGCAGTAAATCCGTTATGTAGTGAGAGTAAGTTACATTGTGAGGATTCTGATGGGCTGTATCCCTAATGTTTACCCAAAACTCATACTAGAGCCCGGATGTTTATGCAGTAATAGGTTAGAATACAAACTTACTGAAGAGGGTAACAAGTATGCACTACCCTGCATAACAGATATGCTATGAGGTTTGCATAAACGTTAGGGGTACCTACCATCAACATTCATGGAATATACGTAACTCTCACTAGATTACGGAAGAGTGGGCAAGAGGACACTTCCTATTAACCAATTTAGTTTGCATTCCAACCTATTACTCCACGAGAATCCGGGGTCCAATCATCACCGTGTAATATATCCAGTAACCTCTCACACCACCATCTCCCATACGTGGTTCTAGTCACCATAACATAAAGAATTACCTGTACCCTATGGAGAATTTTAAGTAGCTCTCTGATTTTATGTAATATTAAAGTGCGAAATATGTAGCTTACATAAAACCTTTGTAAATATAATGAAATATGTAATATTCACAAACTATGGAATTAACGGACCCCGGATTCTTATGCAGTAATAGCTTAGAATGCAAACTAATTTGGTTGATAGGAAATGTCCTCTGGCCCACTCTTCCGTTATGTAGTGAGAGTTACGTAAATTCCAGGAATTTTGATGGTCCGTACCCCTAAGAGTTATCCAAATCTCATAGCATAACTGCTGTGCAGGGTAGTCTATACTTGTTACCCACTTCAGCAAGTTTACATTCTAACTATTAGTGAAGAAATATGCGGGCTCTACTAACGACTAAGCCAAAGACAGGCAATGAAACAACCTGCGGTTATTATGCTTCAAAAAATCATACTATTCACCTTTTGAAATAATGTAATTAATATCGATGTGCGTATGGGAGAATTTTACCACGGGAGTTGTGATTGAAAGGCGTGCTAACTGGTAGATATTAAACTGCAATACATTTTTGTGCTTTCACGCAGTAAAGGACATTCCCCAACTCTTTCAGAGTTTCAAAGTTGGAAACGCCGACACAGGGGAACTTCCCTTCTGTTAGAAATCTTCCCCTTGCACTACCACAAGGACAATGGGCTAGACCCTCTATAAAACTTAAGTCATGCTTATGATAAACCTTCAAAAGGAAGAAGGAAATGGGGGCAAAGAAAAGTGTTGAGCGGCATTTTCCTCCTCAAAACTCCATTAAGTCTAGAAGACGATCATTTATAAGAGCCATTCTACGTGATCTAGAAGTGTCTCTTAACAGGACAGAACTTCACTCACCACTTTCAGCGTCCCCTTTTTCCTTTCCCTCTTTTTGTAAATACAGTGAAACAGTTCTCCACACTGGAGTAGAAATTCCACAAAGCTCCCACTACACGAGATGTGGAAGTTATATTATGATCCTCTGCTTCATCCTCCTTTACATTCACGGCCACTTCGATCACACATACATTCACTTCTCTAACGACACTGGACGAAAAATGGCTGTCTTTGTTCTTTGTATTCCGCCTCCAAACTTTCCCTCATTAAAAAAAATATATTTCCATCCAGTTTTTTTCACTTGCGCTTTCTCTTGCTCCTTTGATTAAAATGAAACATTTCACCGATGAGTAAACATCGCCTCTTTCTGAGACTCTGCCATATCTTTCTGTAAGAAAAATGAAAACAAAGAGGAAAAACGAAATAAAGAAACACATTTAGAAGGCAGAGTTTGAAAAACTTTTAACTCAAGAATCGCCTATATACATTTCCGTCCGCCTTCAAATATGTATCCCTCTCACTTCGACTACCTCACTCGCAGAGTTAACATCAAAGAAACTCACGTATATGAAACTCTCTCTCGATGTTAGTCAGTTATAAATATTACCCCGGATATAAAGAACAAACAAAATAATTTCATTCATTCACGTCACTGAGATATGCTACAAATGGAAAGAAAGTTTGTTGCCCTACGTAATGCCCTTGGGAAACTCGGTATGTATCATTGAATATTAAGTGAATTTACCCTTCGGACAGGCGCGTGTTCAAAAGTCACGTCAACTGCCAAAATGGGCGCAGTAGGCCTTTTCTAGAAATATATAATTTACTACTCTAAGAGCCCCCAAAAGTCATCTGAACCATGCTTTAAGCCAATTCAGAACTAGGCATGCTTAAGAAGAGTGCAAGAGAAAAGATAGAATGTTTACGATGCGATGTGGAGAAAAAGGTGTGTTTGTTTCGACGTTTAGCTTCCATAAATTCATAGCATAATTTCTGATTAAATATCATATTACTTTTATGGGAAATATTGTGGAAATGGGTTATTTTCCGAAGACATGCCGAAGAAAATTTCTCTTCAGTCAATGAATCATCGCTGATCTACACCCCCTTGGCAGATTCCCTATCAATTGTATCTTTAGTCTCTCCTTAAATGACTCCAAAGAACGTAGATTTTTACTGCAAATCTTCCAAGGTATATTTATCCAATCCGTAACTCCTACTAATATAAAAGAAAATTTTCCCCAATCATTCGACTTGAATTCCGATTTTATATTCATATTATGAACTTTCCAATTTTAAAATATGCATTCAAGTTTATTCGTTTATAATCGCATTGGTGGAGCTATTTGAGGACCCTCTGGGCTGATGACCTAGCAAAGAGACAATATGGTAGATTAGCAGTTATAGACAACGTGCGCTAAGCAGAAGGAAACAAGACCAAAGTACGTCTTCAGATCGAATGAGACACTACCGTGCTGTAGCAAATTTGAGCCTGCAATGATGAGTTCATTTGAAAACAACGTTATAAATCACATATTTTTTAAATTTACTGCTACATACAATAAGTTTGTGGACTGGCAACTACAGTGTATGCAACACGGCGTACACTGGCAATACTACAGTGGATAAGTTACTGAACTAGCGCCTACAATGTAGGCAACACAGCGTACACCTTTGTACTATGGTTCGTGTACTGGTGATTACAGTACAAGAATCACATAGACTTCTGGCCTGCCTTTTCAGGACTTTTTCCCGTCATGGTGATCCGGACAATTTCGACATGTTCATCTCAAACGTTTCGCTAGCGGATTTGGCTAATTCTTGGTAGAACCTGAAATTAACTACCCTTGACAGCAGAGACCGTAGTTCTGCTTATACTGCAAACACGCAGCTGCCTCTTTCTGGGACTGGTGAATAACAGCAATATCCACTGTAGTACATCACAGTGGTACATATTAAAAGGCCAGTCCACGAAATTGACGACTCTACTACTCGTACGTACATTTGTTTAACATTTTGACAAATTGTCTCAAATTAAATTTGTAATTTAAAATCGTGAATGAATTATGTATAAAGAGGATTAAACAGATAGGAGCTTCCACTTATCCATTGTTACGTCTGTGATCGCTGGAGCTAACCAGGTTCATTTTGGTTTAGGTCGGTTTTTGAGCTGAAAATATTAACCCTGCATTGACCGGGATTCGACACTCAGCTTACAGTTGGGAAGCCAGCAGCAAATCTACTGAACTAATCAAAAGCTAAAGAGTACCTATCACATCCAGTAGTCCTATTTCTTGTGTTAATCTCACTCTTAGACCGAACCGAAAAATTCTCACATCGTTAACCATTGCTGAATATACTATGAGTGTCCAAAAGTCATGGGAAGACACTAAATGTGACGTTAATAATGAGTTGCTCATCCGCGAGCCCTCAAAACGGCAATATACGGCCAGGCATCGACTCTACAAGGTGTTGGTATTGTTGTTCTGGATGGATCTCGACCCCACGCATCTTGGACTGCTACCCACAATTGGTCTTGTCTAGTTGGTGCGGGGTTCGTGGAGCCTACATCAGCATCGACATCATCCCATAAGTGATCGATTGGATTAAAATCGGGTTATCTGGAGGGCCAATACATGGTCGTAACTACACTGGAGTGCTCCTTCAACCACCTGTGTGACACCACGGAGCGGTGACATGGCTAATTGTCCAGTTGAAACAAGGCATCTTCATCAGGGTACTATAGGGCCAGAAAGAAATGCAGATGTTCTGCATTATGGAGCCTAATTGCGACCATAAGAACGCTTCCCAGACCAGAACTGAGCCATTACCCGCCTGGACACAACCTTGTTGTCATGCAAGATCAATAGCATCATGGAGCATATGCCACACTCTCACGCACCCATCAGCCCGATACAATTAGAGACGGGATTCGTCGGATCATACCGTACGCCGACACTGTTCCGTGGTCCATTGCGGATGTTCGCGGGCCCATGCACGTCGTTGAGCTCTGTGAGGAGGTGTCAGCAAAGGGACAGGAGTTGGTCCTCGGCTGGTGAAGGCTAAGCAGTGCAGTTGCCTCCTTGAAGTCCTGGTAGCAATGTGTTCCTGTCTCCCAACATTCAACTGAGCAATTACCTGACTCACAATAGACCGTCGATCGCCCAGTATGGTTCTGCGGAAGTGACGTGATATCTGTTCGTTAAACACCTGTGGTCTTCACGTGCGTCAGTTTACGTCCTCAACACTGTTCATCTCGGACACTCGAAATCGCGTTTAATCTCCCCAGTGATCATCCCACGTTCAAACACGGTCAACTCTCGATGTGTTGCCTTCTTAACGACAGTGGTGTCTGTGACAGATTGCTCAGCTACGCCGCAACGTTCAAGGGTCATATACGACACGTTTTCTAATGTGACAATCCTTCCTGTGACTTTTGGCAACTCAATGTAATCTTATTCATTGCTAAAAATTGTGCAATTGTGAACTTTATATGAATAAATAAATGAGTGTGAACATTTCATTTTGTTCATATATATTATACAAGGAGATAGAAAACAATGTGAAACGTGTGTAAGAGCGGTACGGAGTTGGTCATACTGATAAATAGAGCCCGGATTTTTATGCATTAATAGGTTAGAATGAAAACTTACTGAAGCAAGTAGCAAGTATAGTCTACCTTCACAACGACTGTGCTATGGGGTTTGCATAAACATTTGGGGTACGGCTCATCAGCACCCCTATAATTTATGTTACTCTTGCTACATTCTTGAAGAGCGGGTAGCCGACACTACCTACTTACCAAATTAGTTTGCAATCTAACCTGTTACTGCATAAAAATCCGGGATTTACTGATAAATAATTTCGTCGCTATAAGACCTATCTGTGTCGGTGCGATATACAACAAATTGTAATAAAAGGCAAATAATTTGAAAAAAGTATTTTAAATTATTGTGCCGTTGTCATTTTCTACGTTCCTGAATTTAGGCAATTAAATAACCTGTAGATTTAGCAACACCACCTTGTAAAGCCCATTTTATAGGCAGTAAAATTTATTTGGTGGCAATTTCTACCTGAAGTTCCAGCTTCCAATACAGTACTACCTTCAGCACTGAATGTGTATTGAGTATCTATACAAGTCAACTGAGATGGACAAACAGAAATAATCTACGGAAGCCTTTTCATTTCCGTTATAGGAGAAAAGATTCTGTGCTCTGTCCATTGTAATGGACACTGCGACTGAAAAGGGGGGGGGGGTGATCCCGACCCTTATTTATATTTCAGAATTTTGTGCGTCTAGACTGATTGCAATTTATACTTTGAATTCCTTGTTTCAGAATTTCTACACATGTATTCTTGTTCTCAATATTGTGATAGTGAAATGCGGCATTGTACGAAGGTCATTTATGAAAAGATTCCCTAATGAAGCAGGGATGTACTCAGAGTATATATTTCTGATGTAAATGCCTTAAAACTTTTGCTTCGCATGTTACTAGCAGCAATGACCTCTGAATATTGTATTTTCTCCAAGTGGGTAGGAGTCAGGATTCTAATAATAATTTTGAACTTTGATTTAGTTTCATATGTCACTGCGACGTACAACAGGTACTGCAAATGTGTGATGCACAGCGACTGGTTAGAGATAAATCAACTGCTGGATCGACAGCTGTTAACCGCGTATATCAGCTGATCGCGTGGTCGTCCTGATTGGCAGCATCCTGCTCTACTGTAGTTCCTAGCTCGGCTGCTCTCTGACTTTCGATAGTAGCGCTGTAGTCGCTCGTATCATTTGCAGACGCCTTACTCTGATGTGTAATTGACTCAGCTTATCTGGAGACTCCCACAGTTTTATGCCCGCACAATCTCTCCTTGCGAACGCTCGACTTAATCCCAAGTCTCGGGTCGTTACCATGGAAATCTACCTTGCTTCTCGTGTCGTGTCGCACTAAGGTGGCATACAAAAGAAGTCAATACTGTCACTGTATAGTGGCAGATATTCCATCTCTTTTATATACAGGGTAGCTCATAATCCTCACCTGTACAGGTAACGGATGCCAAACGATAAAATCACTGACTTCTCACAAACGTTAAGTCTCGGTGGCTCAGGCGGCAGTGCGGCTACCCCCCACCGCTGAGTTCCGTGGCTCAAACCCCGGTCACTGCAGGTGAGATTTGTGCTGAACAAAGCGGAGGCGGGACAGGTTTTTACCGGGTACTCCTGTTTTCTCTGTCATCTTTCATTCCAGCAACACTATCCAGTATCATCTGTCAGTCAATAATCATTGCCCCAGAGGAGTGCCAAATATTTCGGCAGCCGGCACAGTTTTAATACTACGAAAAATGTAAACTTAAGTAATTTCCTAATTTGTGCCGAAAGTTGGACGGCTAAATGTCTAGGAAAGGTTTCAAATTGTGAGTCGTTGAGAGCTGTACCAAAATAAAAAAATATAAAATCTCTACCGGCCTAAATGCAGTAACAGAAAATACAGCCTAAAATTGCTTGTTTCTTTACTGGTTCTCCCTTAGATTCAAATATTAGCCAAATTAACTTATTTACATAATGCTTTCTGTAATATGTTTCTTGGTTCAATAAACTCAGGTATTTTTGATTCTTTTGAAAAATGTCCGCACCGAATGTAGTTATAAGGGCCTGAGTGAATCTCTGCATTGAACCACATTAGCGCTCGTAGTGGTGCTTAAGTGAAACAATGCACTGAATCAGTTTAGCGTTCGTAGTGGTAGAAAGAGGAAAACTGTTAATCTTATCGACCGGATAACGATGCTTAAGAAAGTGATTGTAATTTTAAGGAATAAATAAAGAATATATTCTCATACTTTATTATAATTTTTTAACCTAACTTCGTATCTCATATTCCTGGGATGTTACGAACATTGAGTTTCTTGCCTGAAGGGCTAGACATTTGGGTTTTTATCCTCGCGGCTAGATGAGGATTCATTCTTTCCATTCCTGACCCGGTCGAATGACTTGAAAGAGGATCTGGATTATCATTTTCTCACCAAGGTAGCCTTGATTCGAAAACGTTCAGTGTTCAACATTAAATATGGTCGTATTCTACGTAAAACTAGGCATTCCTTGACTGTAACAACAGTAGTGTATCTGTAAACTCGGCTGCTTTACAGTGGCGGTATTTAAAATCAGTACTTGCATTAGGAACTAGGAGATGCAGTGTGTAAGCGTGTGAGACAACTCATTAATACGTTTTCGCTAAACTTCCCTCTGATAAGGAAACTGCATAACGTTTCCTCTTAAGACTTCGATTAAACTCTCGCTGTTGAAGCAGGTATGTGTTTTGGAATGTAGGGTTACGTTCCACTTTTTGAAATTATATCTAAGTGTTAGTAGGAATTGAAGGAAGGTGTTATGCATTTCTTAACCCTGGAGCACGCCTGTGGAGTACAGGTGTCACCCACGTATTTTTTGATATAGGTATGTCTTATGGCTTGAGATCACATGAACATTTTTATTACGGAAGTTAGCGTGACTGAAGTTTAACACTAGCAACCGTTCAGTCAGTGATGTAGGGTACGGATGGATGGCCAGACAATGTTATATAGCAATAGGCAACAAGAGCGCATTGCGTGTCGCTAACGGCTTTTAACCAATACCCACTTTCATACTCCCCTTAAGCCGTAGCCAATTGTTTGAGATCCTATTGATGCTGGAATACTTAGACCCCTTGTTTTATCTGCATTTGCTTATGCTCGCCAAATATGTTGACAGGCAATGGTTAACTAACATCACAGGTCCATATTTTCCAACCAGAGAAGTCTTCTCCCCATCAAATCCACTGATAGGATCATTTTTATTGCACAGGAGACGCTCTTCGTTGCAATACTGAAACACATCACCTTATAATAATTAAAGTACAACCTAATATCAGTAACTTACCATTATGTCTTATACAATGATGCTTCCTTCCAGAAAAATTCATACGTATAATCATTTCCAGTTATGATCAGGAACACCAGCTATAACGGCCGAAAAGAAATTACGGCTTTTACCTCCTTCAAGTACAGAGATGAGCTCAACATTATAAAGAGAGTCCGGGTGTTTAGGCAGAAGTAGATTAGAATGCAAACTAATTTGCGTAGTAGGAAGTGTCGCATAGCCCGTTATTCAGTAATGTCTCGAGACTAACATAACGTTTAGGGCGGACGTCATCACGTAGTTGTTCTAAGGAGCCAGTGTTACTTGCTCCCGTCGGGACAGGTGTTTGTCACGTGACAAGAGAGCAGCAGTCAGGCGGGTTGCATACCGTGTCCGTACTGTACTTGGGCCACTGGTCTTCAAAACATACTACGTCATGCACTTCCCCTACTTGCTCCCTAAGCTGCTCTCGGTCCTCGAGAGCGGGGAGCAAACTGGCTCCGAAGACATTTCGCTCTCTATTGACGATGCCTGGTTTAGGGGATCTAATAGCGCGGCTCCTTAGTAGTTATGCATATGTCATAGCAGAACTGCCGTGCAGCCCTGAGAATACTTGTTACTAGCCCATGTACGTTTGTATTCCAACCTTTCAACGCCTAAACTTTCTGACACGAAATATAAAAGAATAACATCTTTATTAAACAATTAAAGTGATGATGTTCAGCACGGCACAGCACGACTTGTAATGATCGTAGGAGTCTGGAATTTCGTAGATATGCCAACTAAGCAATGCGCTCGCGAAATATGCCACAAAAATGGGTTAGTTCCATGTCTTGCCACAGGGGAAAAGTGTCGCTGTAAACAATGGTACGGTCGCAGAAAATGACAGAAAAGATCAACGGTCACAACGGCGATTCTGGTGCATTTATTAGGATTTATGGTTTCAAACACTGTTCGATTTGTCTTCTCAGCTCAGAAACATGCTGCATCCGTAACACGGCATGGTAGACAGTTGCCCGCAGCATATCGAGTGAAATCAGAGCGAAATGTCGTTGTATGCTAGCCTTTAGATCAGAAGTTACATGGGTATAGTTCGGAGGATACTGAAGATAATGGATGATGCCCAGAGACGATGCGATCGTTACTGAAGATTTACCGCTGCAAATATTTCACCTGGCCAGCGACATGTGGTGTAGCCCCACCTTGCATGAAAACAACGACGTGGTCACAGTTGCGTTCTTGGAAAGCTGGAATGACATGTTGCACAAGAAGGTCCCTGTAACGTGCAGATGTCACTGTACACCCAAGAGGCCCACGGGGGGTCATATTCTCAAAGAAAGCGAACCAACAATGAAGGAGCTTCTAAAACCACACAAGTCACGCAAGCTGAATCCAGTGGTTCTTCTTGCAGCAACCAAGGAACTGACACAAAGCTATTCCACCGGAAGAACATTCTAACGTCAGAGTTACGGAAAATTGCACGTTCTAACGGCTTGTAGCGCCATATTTTCTCCTGGTAGCAAGACTTGGAACTAATAAGTTTTGAGGTATAATTCGCGAGCGCAGAGCTTAGTTGGCACATCTACGAAATTTCAGACTCCTGCGGTCATTACAGCCAGCGCTGTGCCGTGCTCGAGACGATCAGTTTAATTGTGGACACCCGGTACTTGATAAACTTGTTGACAAAAGCCAACAGAGTAGTAGAAGTATAACCAGAGTACTAGAGCCACAATCGAGCAAACAGTGAACTCTGTACACCACATTAAGGACACCACGTACTCTTGCATGATGAAAAAAATCGATTTTTTGATTTTGGCACCATAAAATTATTCTTTCTTTTCTGAATCCAAATATATATAGTTTGTTGGGATTTACACGTCTAAAAGTACCTTAAATTCGTGTTCTAATATAAGCGTCCCAAGCGTCACGCCTACTTTAAATGTCATCAGTGTACTGTTGGTTATCATTAGACATAACACAGAAGGTCCCTTGTTTAGCATCTTGAAAAATGCATGAATTCCTTGGTTGGCAATCCTGGCTGATGTTTAAACTCCTTGAAATATTTCTGATTGCCCCATGTATTTGTGCTCATTGTTAATGTTGATCATCGTGTTCCTTGGATATCATCATTAAATGTTTGATTTTGTGGTGGGGAAACATTATCAGGACGAGGTAGATTAACTGATGTACCTCAAAATTATTATGGTCTAGCTATCAGGAGAACTGCACCATCTGTATATATAAAATAAGAGTTATGTCTGTACATTGCTCAGAATTTGAAAATAATGGTATTTCTGTATCGGTCATGTCCATAGTAACAAGAAAATGCACTTTTTGCTTTTCCGTAATTTCTGTCTGTCTGTCTGTATGTATGTATGTATGTATGTATGTACACGCATCACGAGAAAACGGTTGAAGAGAATTTAATGAAAATCGGTATGTGAAGTCGGGGGATGAGCCTCTACAATCTAGGCTATAAATCATTTTACTCACGCTGAGAGAAATGGTAGTTTAGGGGAAGGCCTAAAATTGAATTCTCAACAATTATGTTATTAGTGGTCGTATTTTAAAGAAAATGGGTATTCAAAGATGGGGAATAAGCTGCTACAATCTAGGCTATCAATAATTGTATTCACGCTGAGAAAAATGGCAGTTTAGGGGAAGGCCTAAAATTTAATTCTCAAATATTCATATTAGTAGTCCTGTCCTGATGAAAATCGGTATGTAAAGTCAGGAAATAAGTCGCTATAGTCTAGGCTGTAAATGTATTCACGCTGAGTGAAATGGTAGTTTAGGGGAAGGCCTAAAATGTAATTCTCAAATATTTCTTATTAGAGGTGTAATCGATGAATGCTACATAACTAAGGTTATATAATATTAAATTTCCTATTATTCATGTCTTATACATTGTTACCGTACTGGCTATGATCACAAAGATATTCATGAATTTGGATTTTTGTCACTAAGTCCATATCAGCACCGAGTAACGAGAAAATGGGTAAACAGTATTTAATGAAAATCTGTGTGTAAAGTCGGAGAATAAGAAACTACAGTTTTAGGGTATAAAGTATTTTACAAATCACAGAGTTGAAAGAAAACAAAATGTGAAGGCCTACAATATAGAAAGCTCATAACATTGATCAACAATACCATTACATTGACCATTGTTTGTCGTGATGTGCTTTGTGTCTTCTGTTGCCCCTCATCTCCGGTTGATAGGATTACTGCTGCGTACAGAGTATTTTTATTTGATTAACGTCGCACCAACATGGATAGGTTTTATGGCGACGATGGGATAGGAAAGGGCTAGGAGTGTCTTAGGCCTTAATTAAGGTACAGGCCCAGCATTTGACTGGTGTGAAAGCGGGAAACCACAGAATTGCATCTTCAGCACTGCCGACAATGGGGTTCGAATCCACTATCTCTCGGATGCAAGCTCACAGCTGCGCACCGCTAACCACACGGTCAACTCGCTCAGTCGTACAGAGTGTAACAGCCTGCCTGAATATTTATGGGAAGTAGCTGGGGAGTTAGATAACTTTCTTCTTTAGCATGCCATTCCCCTGGTTTATAAATTTTCTGATACTACTGGTACGTAACGCACTGGATCATCATAGTATTCGGGCTATTCAGTCCCTACTCTGAGGCACTGATTGGAATGAACAGTGTGCATATTTAACGGAATAATGGCCGATGAGTGTTCATGGCAATCTGAGGCCTGGTCATCCCAGCTCTGGAACTTTGGACTATTAGATTAGCACCGCAGTATAACCGCAGCACTGTTCGTTAAAAGTGATAAAACGTGCGGCTTTCCATTTGATAGAGTATTTTATATTATAGCATTGCTTTTAATCGCTACATTCATACTTACGTTTTTGTAATGACCTATGTTGATTTCGGTTAGGAAAACCACAAAGTCAGTCTTTCTGAGAATCCCGTAGCGAAGCACGGGTACATCAGCTAGTCGAATGAATAAATTTGAAAAGAAACAAAGTGGTTACTCATCTGCCAACGTCTATTCCCAGTATGTGAACAAAATTTGAGAGTATTTGAATCAAAAACAACTGAGAAATGTGTACCTGAAGTAACATATACAATTTTTTTTTTGGAAAATGTATCTCTCCAAATTTTTATTCATTTAACACATCCTATAAAAGCAAAGTAGTACTACATGGTCATAAACAGCTCAGAATATACTGCTTTTTATATGTTACAAGAATCATAGCTGTACCTTTAGCACAATACCCAGAAAATACTTATTAAAGTGATGCCAAAAAAATATACTTTTTCATCGTGTAAGAGTACGTGGTGTCCTTAAAAGGAGAGGGGCATTTTGGACCATTGGTATCCGAAATGATTGTACCCCGTTTCATGAGATCCATAATATTGAGCACTGTGTATATCCGTCTGTAAGTAGTCTGTATTACAAGTTTTCAGTCGCTCATTGCCACGTCCTTTATCTCCTCTCTGACTGTAGAGTAGACCCATTAACTCTCTTTATCTTCGTTCGAGGAAACGAGATGTCTTCATTTTATTATCTCCTGTCAGCAAAACAAGTTTGAAACCCTTCAAATGATCGTCTAGAAGTATATTACAGGGCTGTAATTAACTATCTTCTTAATGTCTAACATGAGAATTATTGCTTTAACTTGAAACATTATTCTACGTACAGAGATGAATAAAGAAACAAACAAAGACGTTGTTGTTCTGAACTCCTCTTACGTCTTATTCTAACTTTATTATACTCCAGTTACAACCATATTTATAAGGATGTCTTGTTCACTTAACCAGAGCAGGTTTCTCTCTCAACCAACATTCGCGAATGAATATAAAATTACGTTCGTGTTATTCAGTTATAGGTCTGCAGTAGAGTTATATGAGGGCTGTTTATGTGCAATTTCTTGATAAAGGGTGGAGGATGAGGTAAAATTAATTTATATTGTACGTTTCAAAGTCGGATGTCTTTCCTGACGCCAATTTCAGTTGAGGAGCTACTGATAATGAAATGAATGAGGGTGAATGAATTTTACTAAGGTGGTGGTAGGAATCATCTCTGGTCAATAAATCGGAACTGTCCCGGAATCAAGCAGGAAGTGAAAATGGCATACCATTGAAAACCATTTGCAGAACAGTTCACGGTAGAATTCGAACCCACACCATTCCCGAATGCAGAGCATGACCACTACGCTTGGTGAAATTTTTTTACTAATAAATAAGTAAATAAATAAATAAATAAATACATAAATAAATAAATAAATAAATAAATAAATAAATAAATAAATAAATAAATAAATAAATAAATAAATAAATAAATAAATAAATAAATAGCCTTGTAAATCCCCTAAGGGCTATAACCTCTTGCAGTATGCTCAGTTTAACTCAGCAGGTGAGCAAGTCCTGAGGAGCGTTACTATGTAGGTTATTTCCTAGTTTATTTCCTGAAAACGTATTACTGCCTTTTGTACACTTGTGTAGTCTCGTCTCCGAGTGGATGAAATTGTGTCTTCTGATATTAACATCTAGCGAAAACCTGTACAGTTTTTCTCCAGGAAGTGTTGAGATTCCTTCTTTGTTGAAGCGTTTCCCTGCACATTTCGTAATACGTTGTTGGACATAAGAAGCACTGGTAAAAATGTTCAGCTGTCTGTAGTCGTCCACAATCACAGAGGGGGGAGTCATTCGAACGCCCCCATTTCAGCTTCTGCCAACTGCAGTTGCTAGTCTGTTGAGCGCCTTCCATATAGCTCAGTCTTCTTTGTGTTCAGATGCAGAGATGCCCAGTATTTTTTCCCTTCCTCATTCTCCTTCTTGTGATATCGGCATTCAGGTCGAGACCGACTGTTGCCCGAAGGAAGCTTTTTCTCAATTTAAAGTGGGGTTGGGCGGGGGAATATCCAAACAGTGGGTGTGTTACAGTGCATAAGACTATGTAAGAACTTTCACATTTCCTAAATAAGTAGCAAGTCGGAAAGAACGGATCCGCGCTATTCCACAAACCAAGTGGGAAACAAACGTCTGGTCGACTGTTTGTATGAAATATTTTCATGATTCATACCCTTACCGAACAAAAAGTACATCGGGAAAAGATTGGCAAACAATGCGAATATACACTTAAAGCTTCTGTTTTAGGTGAAGATGCAGACCTAAATGTATTCCTAGCTTTACCATCTTAGCAGTAAGGAGAGTGATTCTCCTTGTCTAACTTTCCCTCTTGGCTTAGACAACGGGAAAAGCTTGCTGAATAAAATTGTCTGTCAGGCTTTTCCATATTGGAAACTTAAAATGCACTGGTAATTCCACTACCGATTTGATAGAAAATTATTAATCCTCTCAGCTATCTCAGTGAGTATGTACCACCAAGAAAATTTGAAAATGACAAGTTCTAATTGAGGTTTGGAGAGTACAGAAAAATAGCCTCATATCTGACTACGAATTTTAATGGGATATGCCGGGTTTCGATCAAAAATCATTGTTTCATTGAATTCCTCGGGGTAAACATTGTCAGTAGGGATGCGTAACTCAATTCTGTCAACAAATGGATTTGGTGGATTTTGATACCAGCTGCATAACAGGAATAAGGAACGTAAATAGGTATTAAAAGCGTTGGACAGTATAGACAACTAGCCGGAGATAAATTATAATATCCAACATAGAAGACTACAACTGCAGCACACCCGAGGCAATGGAGAGGATAAGTGAATTAGATACTCACTTCTAGTTCTGTCTGCAGTGCACATACTCACCGTGATATCAAATTTCTAACTTATATGAGCTGCTTGAATTGATTAATTTGTAATTCTCCTTCAATGTTGTTATGGTTTACATTAGATGTACAATTACTTTGAAAGAGGTTGCCATATATACATCATGCACCAGATAATAATAATATCGCAATACCCAAGCGGGAAAGAAAAATGTAGGTGATAAGGGCGTTCGGAAGGTTCAAAATGTCAAAATCATATATTTCGTTTTATATTTTATGAATTCCTAGTCTTCCCTTTAAAATGATGTATAACACATGGTGTTTTAACCATTAGAATTTGCCATAAATTTAATTTAATCATTCGATAGCAATAAGAAAATTGCCAGCAATGCCAGTTAAAACGAG
Source organism: Anabrus simplex (assembly GCF_040414725.1). Taxonomy (NCBI): domain Eukaryota; kingdom Metazoa; phylum Arthropoda; class Insecta; order Orthoptera; family Tettigoniidae; genus Anabrus; species Anabrus simplex. Next base: position 32,989,820 of record NC_090278.1, read on the forward strand.
ATGAATTACATTGCCATAACTGGTGCAAATATCTAAAATCAAAATAAGAAAGAATTCCCTATGTCCCTCCCAAGCACACACACGCTCCTCTCTCCTGTATGGAGGAAATGAAGCCCATTTTTAGAGAACTGTCCATTCTCCAGATGTTGGAGAAGTGTGTTCATGGCAAAAGTCAAAACCCCAATGAATCGGTAAACAATGTTATATGGTCTCGCATTCCTAACGGCACTTTTGTTGTTCTGGATGCAGAGCCCTATTTTAATAAAGGTAACATTGCCAAACGTCTAGTATTATGGCAGTAAAGACTAAAAATAAGAAGAAATTGTGTCAATTCTATGGAGGAGTTGGACCAAGAGAGATTACGAAAAGCTGAAAGAATGCATCTAGAAGTGCCAAAAGATCTAGCGAATCCAGAGACAAGGCTAAAAGAAATCTAGGAGACTTGTATAAATCACAGGAAGATCCACATTCTCCTTCATGGGGGACAGGGACGCACTGAGATTTGCAGATATGTGGGAAAAATTTTAATTGCAGTTTTCTCAGTTTCTTGTTTTTTTATATGCACGTTCCTATTTCTATGTGCCTATTTATCACAGAGCTGTGTAATTTTAATGATCAAACTATTTTATATTGATTCATATTATAACGGAGGGATTTCTTTATTTCGGCAATCCTCTTTGAGATTTGGCTGTTTATTTTAAGAAAAGATAATTACAATTTGGCACTTAAAATAATCTGACTCACCTGATGCCCATTCAAATAACGGCTGTATTAATATGTTAAGTTAACTATGAACAATATGTGGAAGAAATTTTATTATCATACTTTATTAGATACTGAGGAAAAGGAACATAAACTTAACAACATTTACATTCGCGAGATAGACGGTTTCGAATCCCCTTAAAAGAGTTTTTGGTCTTTATCCTTCAAAGCATGGAGCAGTTACGTTTTCAGTAAATAGTATCGAGTACAATGAACATAATGATAGTAGATGTGAAAGTGTAGCCATAGGTCAATGTGAAATGTCCTTATGAGTCTTGTAAGGGAATAATCTGGAAAATATTTATTTAATTTGATCATTCTGTATTTTATTGCAATTTACTTTACATCCAACCGACACAGATAGGTTTTATAGCGACGACGGACGGAAGCGACGTTGGTCTTAATTAAGGTACATCCCCACCATTTCCCTGTTGTGTATATGGGATACCACGGAAAAAAATCAGGGTTGCTGACGGTGGGATTCGAACAAACTATCTCCCGAAAGCACGCTGACAGGTACCTGATCCAAGCCGTGCGGTAGTGAATCAGATGATCCTACATTTTTTGTAGTTGTAGTTACTACTGTGAGGTTGTGGGTTCGGATTCATCTGGTGTTCGGTTGGCCATTCTTGTAATGTACTCAACATCTCTTTAACACGTACTATATATCTTATGCTTACAAGGTAACGATCTATCGGTACCTACGGGCCTCGTGAAAGCTGTCATGGTAACGATCCATCGTTACCGGTCTTTATAGTTATTATTTCATTATTTACATGCCAGATAGCTGCATTTTGCACTGAATAAGAAGGGCACAGTTTTAGCCCACTTTATACTCCACGGGAACTTCCGACTATCCGTATTTAACGATATACTTAGAGTTTAAAATATGTATTCACTGGACTTCGTTGTCTTGTTTACGTCGTGGTTGAACCCTTCTGGTTTAGATACATGACTCACATGCAGTGATGATAAGTGATATATACTCCATAAGTTTAAAAACCTTCATGTTGATTGGTTTGCCTACCATGTAATTTTAAGGGAAGTGTGTGCACAGTGCGCCAAACATGGCTGAGGGTTTTCACATTATATTGTGGGAATTGCACAAATTCTTGAATCAGCAAGGCATGTTTTTGGTCATCATGCATTTTTACCATTTAAGTGAAAGGGAAGTCCAGAATGACGACAAAATACAAAATACGTCCTGTTCCTGTGTGGTTCTACTGATTAACGTACTACATAGAAAATAAGTTGTAACATTGAAAACAAAGCGTTTCCGCACCCAAGTCCATATAAAATATATGGTTAAGAATGAATCACCGTGTGTGTTATCGCTGTAATTGTATTTCAGTATGACTCAACAAAATGCACACACACACACACAAATTCTATTCAACCACGAACCACGAATGACCTCTGTCCTCCGCACACACAGGTGGTGGTCAGGCGCGTTGGTATTACCTGAGACAACTATAATTTTTATTAACAGCTCACCTTACCATTACTTGGTCTCTCAATCCCAGTCCCTCCATACAGAAGCTGCCTACAGACGGATAAATTGAACACAGGTCATATGACCCCTACTACACATGATGATTGTTCGTTAATTCAACTCCAGGGAGTGACAAGTACTTCACACAGCCCAACGCAGTGAACTACTTAACACTAACAACTAAGCAGCAGGACAATACTCCTCATAACAATGACCATTAATACTGTTCCATTTACACTCACGATAGCTGCTTCACACCCTGAGTACAGGGCAGTCCACAATCCACGGTAATACACACACAGTACTCCGTACTCAGGTACTGGCTGGTGGAACACCCATCACGCAGTCGACACTCCAACATTACAATTCCTCGCTTCAGACTCCGCTGGGACACTGGCGACAGGCAAAACTGCTGACGCAGCAGTCCAGATACCGAACTCTAACACTGACTCCAACACACTGACCGATATTTTTTCGGGGGAGCCTCCGAAAACCGTTCCCCCGCGTGGCGATCAGCACAATATAAATTACCAACGACATGTTGTTAATTATAAGAAGAGAAAGAGACAGCAGGGAGAATTTGGAGTAGATACTGAACGAAGCATCTGCCTGTCCCCATGCTCAGAATGCTACCAGCCCAGATGGGGTGATAAGGTACCATAATGGTGAGCGTGAGGACAAAACCACAGGTAGAAATAGAAAATGCCTGCATGTAAAACCTGAATGATTGCAAATACCACATGCAAGGATGTGGGCTGGGAATATCCAGGTAATATTGTTAGTAAGGAACAGGTATCGTGCATAAATCAATATCCCATTCCATTGCAAGCCGGTCCAATTAATCGAAAGATCAGTTCTTCTGGGACTGCTGTGACCAGCGCGGCCCTTGCTGATTACCTAGTCTTGCCGTGAGAATTCGTACGACCTGCTGCACAGCTTAATTCACTTGGAGTCCCTGGTACAGAATGCGGCCACGCCCGTCGATGTAGGGGCCTACTGGAGGAGGTAGGCAGATAGTGGCGGGCCTCCCTCCTCTCTGCCCGAGCCATGGCTTCGTAAACCGAGCAACTGGTTTGAGAGGTCGGATTTCTCCCAGCGCAGTTGGCGTAGACCGGCGCCTCCCTGCGTACCGTGCAGGCTGTGGTGATCACCAGAACAGCAATTGCATCGTACTTGAAGCCAACAGTGACCCTGTGGATGTCCCCACCTCACACAGCGGAAACACTGGAATACCTCATTGCCGCATGCCGTCAAGGTCCACTCTTGTTTGGCTCCTCGTTCGACTGCCTTTCTTGGAGCATTCCTGGGTACTGCGACTGATAGTTCACTGCTACCTCCTTTTTATAACTCGACTGAGGAATTTGCGAATATTCCCGATGTGGTTAGAGACGGAACATCCTCATTGCACCTCCCAGAACAATACATGAAGCGGCTGCCCTATGTCCTCAAACTCTGAGCTCCCAGTTGACTCGCTAGTTCTTTCCAGGAAGTACCAAAAAGGCTTGTCTGTCAGGTTACTCTGCCGTGAGGAATGCGACCCGAAAGACTGGCCACACCTTAATTGTTCCATCCTGTATTTATTGGGCAATAGTGTAAACTGGCAAAGTTTGTCGTACAAAGGATTTTATTAGGGAAAGTATATGGGGGAATCGTACAACTATGAATCGGGTGTTTGGGCTGCCATTTCAAATGCAGTACATAAAATACACAACGAACACGAGACGGGAAATATTTCTCCAAAGAGACACTCATACCTCTTTTTGAAATACGACCAATAATTTTGTTAACATACACACAGATAGGTAGCGATGTGTTGCAGAAATTAACATGACACGCTAAAGGAAATTAAATGAAATTTCGTGTGATGTGAAATGCGCCATTTCATGTGGTTCGTTCTACATTCTATCAATAGTGACACATGATCGGTTAACCTCATCATCAATTAACAACCGCAGAGATGTTATTGACAAGTTGGCAGCAATGCGATTCAACAAATCTGGTTAGTTTGTTGATGTTTTTGTTATAATTATTACTATTCCTGATGTTTGGCCAACCGAGCGTATCTGAACCGTACGACAAGACCATAATATTATGTTTACACAGCCAATGTGGTTATTAATGGTAGTTTAAACTAGTTTATTATCAGTTGAGTTATAAATTATGTATTAAATGAATACTTTTCACGTTTATAATAGAAGTGACTGAATATAGATGTCTATACAGTAATGTCAGGTATAGCCCAATAAAATAGAGTCATATATGGCAGGTGTCAAAACTATATGAATGTGAAAGTCTTCATGCAAAGGGAGATTAGCTAACGAAATAAGGGTAATGCATCTGTCTTGCATTTGTAAGTCAGTGGATTCTAATCGTCATGCCAGTAGCACTAAATATACGTTTTCGTTGGATTTTCACCCCAGGAAAATGCTGGGGCTGAACCTTAATTGAGGCGCTTATTAAAAATGTGGTAGCCTCTTTGGCTCAGGCGGCAGCGCGTCGACCTCTCACCGCTCGGTTCCGTGGTTCAAATCCCGGTCACTCCATGTGAGATTTGTGCTGGACAAAGCGAAAACGGGACAGGGTTTTCTCCGGGTACTCCGGTTTTCCCTGTCATATTTAATTCCAGCAACACTCTTCAATATAATTTCATTTCACCTGTCATTCATTTATTATTGTCCCAGAGGAGTGGGCCAGGCTTCGGCAGCCGGCATAATTCCTATCCTCGCTACTAGATGGGGGTTAATTCATTCCATTCCTGACCAAGTCGAATGACTGGAAACAGGCTATGGATTTTTATTTTTCATAAAACATTTGGTAAAATTACAAAATTTAAAATATTTTTTATGCGGTGTACATACACAAGACACAAGACAAGAGACCGACTTGAGTATCGAACACGGACCTCCAAGCTGACAGGATCGTGCCGTAGCTAGTACGCTACGGTGACATTGGCTGAAATCAGCAGGTGTTTTTGTTTGAAACTGATCCTCCGGTATGGCTCTCAAGACGGTCTTAAACAACGAGTAGATTTGGCAACACCGCCCCGCAAAGCTAATTTGAAATCATCCAGGAATCAATAAAATGGCAACGGCGCAAGATATCGAATTTCTTTTTTTCAAATTGTTTATCAATATGAGCAACACTCTGACTCTCATAAACCAAGTTCAGATTCTATAGATGGAAAGATCTGTATTAAGGTGAAAAGGAACACGTAGTCCCCGAGCAAAATTACGTAGTTTAAATCTCTGTCCCAGTCGGAAAAAGAACCCAGACTCCCATGAACTGAAGGACAGAACGATGACAATTCGGCCAAGTAGTAGGGCAGTCTTAACATATGCAAAAATGACATTACGTCCACCATTCCCCTAATCTCCAATTAAAGTACAGGGTGTCTGAAAAAGAACTCCCCGGGAGATAGTGGGTTCGAATCCCACTGTCGGTAGCCGTGAAGATGGTTTTCCGTGGTTTCCCACTTTCACACCAGGCAAATGCTGGGGGCTGTACCTTAATTAAGGCCACGGCCGCTTCCTTCCTACTCCTACGCCTTTCCTATCCCATCGTCGCCGTAAGACCTATCTGTGTCGGTGCGATGTAAAGCCACTAGCAAAAAACTCCCTAGTTTTAATGTGTCCTAGTATCTGTACAAAGTGACATACACTATTCTAGTTTGTGGCGTGTTATTCACCAACACTCCAAGTTTGGCGCCCCTGCAGTTGGCAGGTCTGCTTGAGCTTGAGATGGCGCTAGTGCTGTTTAATTCCTCTGTTTTGCACTGCACACACGCCTGGACTGAACTGAGTGAACAGAGGAGACAAACAGTACTGGTGCAGTCTCAAGGTCAAGAAGACCTGCCAAATGCAGAGGAGCTAAACTTGGAGAGTTGATGAATCAGACACCACAATCTAGAATAGTGTATATCACTTTGTACAGATTCTAGGACACATTAAAACTAGGGAGTCCTTTTTAAAACAGCCCGTACTGGACGGCCGTCCCCTTCTGAACATGACGACATGTCGATTCGGTCAAAATGACCTCACATAGGCAATAAGAAGCCGAATGCGTAAAGAACATGTGTTTGTCCTCTCGTCTTCTGTGATATTGGAATAGGGACTACCTCGCCGAGGTGGTAAAGGAATGCTCGGCTCGCCCGCAAGGACGTGAGTTCGTCGTAAGTCGTAGAATTGGAGAAACGAGATTTCCACTTCCGGAGGTGTACGTGAGCGCGAGTTCCACTCAGCCGACAGCAAAAATGAGTACCAGATTAATTCCTGGGATATCGGAAACCCATGCGTTCCACCCCTCGAAGGGCCTCAATGGCCTGTACGGAAATTACATACCTTGCATTATGGTGATACGGAATGGATATTTTGGAAAAAAAATAGGTCATTTTTATTTTATTTCTGGTCCTTAATATTTGAAATGACCCCTTCAAAATGGCATTTCAACCATGATGATATGAAAACTCCAAGTATTTTAATTTAATTTTTATAAAAAATGCAGCGTCTGTGTTTCTCTTGTCAAGGGTGATGGCTGCCAAGCCCAATTTTCAAAATGTTGTTTTGATTTCTCTTTAAACATAGTGTCTTTCCCGCGGGTTGTTGTCCAACCTGTATTTGCCCTTGAATAAGCTTGGAATTGCTTTCTTCATTTGTTTCCTTGTTTGTTATTGTTTTTCTGAGTGAAGGTATGTATTTTACTGCATGAGTTCTTGTGTATTTGTATCACCTGTGCCGAAAAAATGCCTAGAGAAAGTAACAGAGTTTTCCTTAAAAGCGTGTGTCTTGGCAGAAGAGAGTTACATTAATCGCAAAAATTATCAGAAAACATTGCTTCATCAAGGTCAACATGTGAAGATCCCCTTAATTCAGGATAACAGTGTTAGTGATCCTAGGACTAAACCTCAGAGTGCCTCTCACTTGAAACTATGTGATATTCAGTCAAAATATAATGATTTAGGTGAGGAGAATGAAAAGTTTGAAATCATAAATATTAATATACTGTAAGAGCTGCTGGGGGAAAGCGTGTTGTAAACATTGCTTGAAGGAAGGCATCGCCTGAAAATTGATAAACATTTTGGTCTAGCAAATGAATTGAATTTAGTACGTAATAATTGTAAATACAGTTCAACGTTTTTCAGTTCATCCAGTGTAAGTGTGAATATTGGAGAAAAAAGCAAAGAAATGTTAAGTGTAAATATTAGGTTCTATGGTCTGCGTGCCATTGGAAAACACAAGTACCGGGCGAGTTGGCCGCGCAGCTGTGAGCTCCCATCCTGGAGGTAGTGGGTTCGAACCCCACTGTCGGCAGCCCTGAAGATGGTATTCCATGGTTTCCCATTTTCACACCAGGAAAATGCTTGGGATGTACCTTAATTAAGACCACTGCTGATTCCTTCCCATCCCTAGGCCTTTCCTGTCCCAACGTCGCCATAAGACCAATCTGTGTCTGTGCGACGTAAAGCAAATAGCAAAAAAAAAAAGTAGCGGAAACACAAGGCCGCAGGAGATTCGTTCTGTGGTGTTATGAATTTGCCTCCACTACGATCAACATTTGAATAATATAACTACGTGTCGGGCTCTGCTACAGAAGATGTGGCAAGAAAGTCCACGCAAATAGCAGTAGAAGAAACAGTAGAGGAAAATGTAATTGATGAAAAAGACAATAGTTTCACTGAACGTGATCTGTCGATTGCCATCGATGGCACATGCCAAAAACGAGGTCATACTTCCTATAATGGTGTTTTGACAGCAACAAGTGTTGACACTGGTAAAGTTGTTGTCCTGGAAACTATGAATAAGTATTGTTGGTGTAAAGACAAACTAAGAAAACATACACAATGAGGGGTGCAGGTGTGAAGAAAATATTTCAACACTCTGTCAACTGATACAAATGTATATATCTAAATTCGGTATGGAATGGGGATTCAAGGAAATTGAGGCAATGAAAGCATATGGTGCCCATGTAAATATTAAAGATTAAAATAAGCAACTCAGTGATGGCAAGACACTATTTCGTAGAGTAAGATTGACAGATTCAATAGTAGACTATATGCAAGGTTCTTATGGGCTTGCTATTAGACAAAGTACCCAGAATTTGGAAGTCATGAAAATAAGTGTGTGGGCATTGAATTTCCATCTCCAGTCGAGTGAAGGAAGTTCGAATCATGTATTATTTCCTAAGAGTTTTTTACAGCTGGTGTAAGTTCAATAAATTAAAGGTGACTGGAGAGAAATACAAGGACCGGCATATAATACCAGAAGCCATAATGATAGAATTTAAGCCAATTTTTAGGGACCTAACATGTCCCATTCCACTTCAAAAATGTCTTCACGGTCGGACCCAAAATCCCAACGAGTCAGTGAACAATGTTATTAGGACAAGACTGCCGAAAACTCTATTTGTTGTAATCAATACATTGCATTTTTCTGTATTTGATGCAGTGGATTTATTTAATGATGGATAATTTTCAAAGTGCAAGACACCGTGAGGGGGTTCTGGCAGCAGCTCACGTTACCACTCCAGGGCGCTCTCACTCGGAACAGGTTACAGCCTCAACTCAGGATGGCCGTCCGGCTCCGTGGTGAGAGGAAGGATTGGGATTCTTTCTGGTAAGCTGGGGTCGCTTCCGTGGGCATCGCGCGGCATTGAGAATAGGCTGGTGAAATGTGCCCATCGGAGGCATCTCCATCAGGACGCCCGAAGAAACGTAGCGAGTACTTTTTCCACCTAAGGAGCGACGTCAATCCTTTGACTATCCCTTCCTGACCTAACCTGGATAGAGAACAGTGGGAGCACGAGAAAGGCGTTAGGAAGCACGTCTCCAACATTTCACGGCAGCTGGCCACACTCATTTCCTGCGCGGTCCGAGTTCTCACTTAGAGTAGAGAAGTCAGTCATCTAGTGAAGCCAACCACGCCACTTATAGAACAGCCTAAACATCCACAAGACCGATAGCTCTCTCACCGACACAAACCACCACTCATCCCAAGCTTCGAACCAGAACTAGTCCTAACGAGCCTCGAAACCACCCTTGCCTGCAGCTGCCCCATTCAGCAGCTGAATGAAAAAGTGCCACCCGCTGCAACAGATGTGGTGATCGTTTTACAAGTTGCTGTATGTCGCACGGACACAATTAGGTCCTATGAAAGGGCTAGGATTGGGATGGAAGCGGCCGTGGCCTTAATTAAGATACAGCCCCAGAATTTGCCTGGTGTGAAAATGGGAAAATATCTTCAGGGCTGCCGACAGTGAGGTTCAAACTCACAAACCGCCGAATACTCGATACTTGCCGGTGTGGTAATCACCATCACAACTCTGTGTGTACTGTACCAAGGCGAAGTGTGCAAATTGCTTCGGCAATCACGCAGCTTCATATCCTGGCTGCCCTTTCTTCAAGAAGGTCATCAATGAGTACCACTTCAAACAGCAGTATCTACACAGACAGCCGTCTCAAACCCAAACTCCTTAGGTATACCATTGCAACCACCTCCACACACTCAGCAACAAACCAGGTCACTCCAACACAGCCCACAATTGTACTACTGAAGTCACTACTCTCCCTTGTATCAAATTCCTGTTAATCAAATGATCCCCCACTCCTTAAGCAAGATCCATCCATTTAAAAATACTGCATACCCACGAAAGCAAACTGCACTCCTCGTAGACCCCAATAAACGAGCCGGAACGGATGGCAGACACCTTCCTGCTATACGTTCAGTAGACCGACTTCCAAAATCGTGTACCGATCAATGGTAGCTAGCCGAAATCACATTTCATTTTCTCCTCGCGCACATTTCACTTTCTACCTTCCCGAATACCGGAAGAGTAGCACTGAAGTCACAACGACGCTGCTCACATAAAGTCTTATAATAATGCAATTAAATAAATCTTAATCAAGAGACTACCAACACGCTGTTATGGGACATATGACTTTAAAGGTCCGGTGGTCCGACCCTTCATTATCCAGTTGGGTGCACCCAAAAGACAGTTCAATTCAGAACTGATGAGCATTCGAGGTTGATTTTCTCTGCGCTGTTATGCGGATATACCAATCTTGACGTGGCTTTGACACCATTGATCGACCTTCTCTCGGCCTCTCAGGCACTCATTGGTCTCACGGTACCTTTTCCACGCTTTTAACACTGCCCTTTGGGTAACCCCTATGATGTCCGGGCCCACGGTGTAGGGGGCAACGTGTCCGCCTGTCACCCGGCATTAATATCCCTGGCCTGGTGACTGGGTGTTTGTGTCGTCCTTGACGTTCCTTTCCTCACATTCAACACTTCCGCAATTTCCAAATACACGCAGGTTCCTAACATACGTTGCCAGTAGGGGCAAAAGATCTTTGTAGGTCGACGCCCCGAACAAATAGCATTAAAAATCCCCGCGATGCGTGATGCTGCTATTTGTGTATGTCCATCCTCAATCAATGCAACAATTCTCGATGTCATAGGTTAAGCATCGTATGTGACATTACAGGAGTACAGAATAAAGTTGCTGAGACGTAAATATTGCTACCTGCTACCTTCAAAGCAGGACGAATGGACAGTTCTGACCGTGAGCCGATACAATAAGGAGTGCGACAATTGGTATATGGTTGAACTGTTGTATGATAACTTATAGTACCCGACATCACTGCTGCCAACCTGACTATTTACACACTGAAATCACGAGACATAACTAAAGCCCGGATTTTTATGCAGTAACAGGTTAGATTGCAAACTAATTTGGTTAGTAAAACGTGTCGGCCACCCGCTCTTCCATAATGTAGCAAGAGTAACATAAATTATAGGGGATCTGATGGGCCGTACCCCTAAGTACCCCTAAGTTTTATGCAAACCCCATAGCATAATCGTTGTGAAGGTAGACTGTACTTGCTAATCGCTACAGTAAGTTTGCTTTCTAACCTATTAATGCATAAAAATCCGGGCTCTAGACATAACCATCAACAAACTAACCTAAATGTATAAATCATTCATAGAGGTTCGCTTACCCAAATGATCAATAAATATATTCGTAATTAAGTCGGTTTTCCAGCTCAGTGAGGTATTAAGCAAATACACCCCCTTTCTCACCCATCAGTAAATATAATATTATATTTTTCTCCCTTTATTTTGATATATACGCATTACTATATACGTATTCCTCGGCGTTTGCCTGGACTAAATCATTCTGCTCCCTTCTTGGAATTTGCTATTACTTTTCGGACTGGTGTGACACAACGCTGTAATAACACACACAAGTAAATATATTACATGTAAATATGCCGTAAGTCAATAAGAATACGCAAAGACAAAGTCTACAGAACGTACCAAGTCGTGACAATACAAGGTTAGGTTGAGTTGATAAATAAATTTCCTTCCATTTCAACTGAATTGATTTTTATAGAGCAGGCAATTTTGCTCTCCATTTCGAAGGGGTTCTTGTAGATTTTTCTTGTTTTTTTATACATCCTAATTGAATTTTGTACATACGAATTGGACGAAATAAGACCGTGATAATAAAGTTGATTTGAGAGGCGATATTGAACAGTGTTTGTTGCCATAAATATTGAAATAAAAGGAGCAGAACCCCGTTGTTTGATATTTCCTGCATTTTTAAGTTTGAAACTTTTCTTGACAGACAATGTAGGGATCCCGAGAGTACGAAAACTCAAAATCAAGCAATTTCCTCAATTGCGCCGAAACTGAAGGGCTAAAGTGCCCAGAAATATTTCAAATTGTGAGACTTGGATAGTTCAATCGAACTAAAAACAATTCGAAAATCACTGCAGGCCGAGTTGCAGTTCCGGGAATACAAGACTAAATCGCTTGTTCCTTTATTCGTTTTATTTTTATTCAAATCCAAGCGAAGTTAACAAATTTACATAATTCTTCCTCTAATGCGTTCCTTGATTCAATACCCTCAGTAGTTTTTGAATTTTTGAAAAATATCCACACTGAATGTAGTTATAAGGACTTACGTGAAACAGTGTATTGACTCACATTAGCGCTCGTAGTTGTAGAAAAAGGCAAAATGCTAATCTAATCGACCAGATAACGACGAGGGAGGAAAGGATTGTAAATTTAGAATAAATAAAGAATATATTCTCATACTTTATGGTACTGAATTTACATGAAGTTCGGAGCGCATATCCCTAGGATATTTTCAACATTGAGTTGCTTGCCTGAAGGGAGAACTGTGGATTTTTAAAACTTGCTTACTTTGAATACTGAATTTGTAGTTTTATAAAAATCCCGTACAAATAAAGGAACTGAGAACTGAATATGAGAAAGATTTGTAACTGCAATATTCAGCAATAACTAACGCAAATAAACCTATTCAGACTTCACCTCTTAACATTTTGTTGAACTTGTTATAGTACGCTGTAGACAGACAGAGGGGCTGTCGATAGCGAGAGAGAGAGAAAGAAAAGAAAGAAGAAAAGAGTTCGATATATCGATTCTGATATCAAGAGAAGGGTGGGAGGGTGGAGGATGAGGAAAGTGGCGAAGTGGGTTGCAAGTAATGATCTTAATGGAATCAATACAGGGAGAGAGAGAAGGGGCCTTAATAGTGGTCTGACAGCGTTAATGATAGAGACAGGGCCTAGAGCAATTCTACCTTAATACCGGTACAGACTGAGCAATTACATTGCGCTTTAGTCAGAACGGAGATACAGCCAGAAATTACTGAGTAAGGAGTGACCATGCATGGACGTCAATGTCTGAGGAGCAGACAGGCCTCAGAGAAAGGTACGGGGTATTCATTTACCAATACAGCAGAAATCCTTTATAAAGCTATCCAAGGGACTGAAAAATTGTGTCGTTATGAACGAGTAACGTAGTGACCGAGATTCTTATTTTCAGTCTAGTGAGGTGGAAAATGAAAAATACAGTAACAAACTTAATTAGGCTTCATCCATGTCACTCTGTTCAGGTTTCGTAGCCACATAATTTTCTAACCATTCTAACAATTTTATCGTTGCTTTTACAACTCGTTTGGACTAAGGAAGTAAGGAAACTTGTAGATGAACATATAGAAAATGCTCCAATATTTGCTTATATTCATGACACTCCTGCTACTGAAGTTTAGAATACATACGGATATAATTAGTATGATAATTTTACTATTCCTTTGGAAGTATTTTAAACCCAGAAAAGTTGTCCTTTCCCAAAATTAATTTTTGTTATAATCTTTTTAATGAGCATTTGGAACACGGTATAAATTTGGCACTTCATTGGTTGTTACATGTATCTCAGAACCCAGCAACATATTAGAACATTTATAGATGTTCACCATAATATGTTCTTAAGAGTAGACCTTTATTGCATTTCTAGTGTGTGAGAATTCTACAGGGTGACATTTTATATTTACAAACAAAAATTATTGAAAATTTTCAGTGGTTGGTCCTAATTAAATATGGGATGTATTTCACCTAGAACCTTAAAAATCGTTTGAATTAATATAATATGTGCTCATGTGTACTATACAAAATTTCAGCATTATATCTTCAATAATTTCTGAGATACATGTACCAACCCATGAAGTGACACATTAAAACACATTAAAATTATAAAAAAAATAATTTTTGGAAAATTGAGATAAGTCGTAAGATAGTAGATGTACTTGAAAGTGTATCTAGAATACAGAATAAAGCTTAAAGTGAAGCATCTTATTTACACTGAGAGGATGTTCGTGCGATTCGAATTATTTTGAAAAATATCAATTTAAAATTAGTGAATGGGAGAGCTTACTTAATTGAAATAACATTAATAATGTATGATTTAGTATAGAAATAGAACAAATTTATTTATTTATAGTGGAGTAGTACTGTGAAGGAAAATTGAAAAAGTTTGAAAATAAATTTTTTGAAAACTAAATTAATATTGTACCTTATGTATCAAGTATCAAATACTTCTAAGTGTATAGCTAAATTACCATAATGATTATCATATTGCGAATTCTAAACTTCAGTAACAGGAATACCGTGAATATAAGCAAATATTGGAGCCGTTTCTATTATGTTCACGCACAAATCACCTTAACAAGGCCAAACTCACGCACACGTCAGCTTTTAAAATTCCATTCTCAATTTGGTGAATCACTTTAGCTGTTGCTTCCAAGGTTAGAAGTTTTCTTTTTTTTGCTAGTGGCTTTACGTCGCACCGACACAGATAGGTCTTATGGCGACGATAAGTTTTCTTTTAGTAGACATACTGTGTATAATGTGTGCACTTAGAGGAAACTTCCAGTCGAAAGTGACCGCACGCGGGATACTGTTAAAAACCGTAAGAATTCGGGCGGGTTACAATGCGGTAGAGAATCTGCCTATATTCCTGAGGTCCATGTCAAAAGGGGACAGGAAAGGTTTGCAAGGTTGCCAGATTTTAAGAAAATATTTCTTAAAATACTTTGGTTCTTAGAAATTCTTATTCCAAACTGAGGTTGAAAATGACGTATATACGTTTGTCGTAGAAAGCAAAGCTGAAAAACACATTTTTTTGTAAGGAGTTCGTCCGAACCACAGAAAACATGGCATAGACGAGTTGTCGCTGAAATTGATGTCGTTATAAAAAGGTCAACTGTACATGCATTTCCCAGCATTTGCCTGGTGTGGTTTTCCGCGGTTTCCCATTTTCACACCAGGCAAATATTGGGGCTGTAACTTAATTAAGGCCACGGCCGCTTACTTCCCACTCCCAGCCCTTCCCTGTCCCATCGTCGCCATAAGACCTATCTGTGTCGGTGCGACGTAAAGCAACTACCAACAACAACATGTATTTCAGTCTCTCTGGGGGAATTTATCTAATGCACGCTAAGAATGATGTTATTGCTTTTTAGATTCACATAATTAGGGAAACTTACGGACAAAATTTTAATTTTATTAGGTCCGGTTTTGGATCATTGGGACGTCGTTGGCCTCCCAATATTAGGATCTCAAGCCAAACCCTGCAGACAGAGTCGCATTTCTGAAGGGCCGAAAAAAAGGTCAAGTCGACACACCTTGCCGTACGAAGTCGGCATGTAAAAAGATCTCTGGTGACAGACACATTTGGTGTTTACACCACCAAATTTATAAAACTCAGCTACAGGTCACCCACTGGAGATCTGGGTTTTACGGCACGTCAAAATGGACACGCGCAAGGAGATTAAATGCCTCAGACGGTTGAGGCGCTGGCCGTTAGACCCCAACTTGGCAGGTTCGATCCTGCCTCACGTCGGTGGTATATAAAGGCAATGAAACACGCCAGCATTGTGTCGGTAGATACACTGGTACGTAAAAGAACTTCTGCACGACTAAATTCCGACACCTCGGCGTCTCCAAAACCGAAGTTTAAATGGCGCCGAATTAAAAAGAATGCATAAGGTGTCAGGAGCCATATTATTATTATTATTATTATTATTATTATTATTATTATTATTATTATTGTACCGGGCGGTACACCTCCACGCCGCTAATTTAAAATTTGCGCCTGTTGAAAATCCTCTGCTGGAGGAAGTCTGAACTTTATCTACGCTATTAATTCTCTACTTTCTCAGAAGATGTCACCACGTGGAAAATTTTGAGTTTTTGAACTGTGTCATTTTTGATGTGTTTTTGTTTTGCTTGAAGTAAGAAGTGTGAACTTTCTCTTCTAGAGGACACTACTGAAGATCAACAATAGTGCACCCTAGTGCGGAGTCAAAGAACTATTTTGTTGGAGAAATTTTTATTTCAAATGTTCGTTCTTTGCTAAATTTCTTTCAGTCATTGGTTAAGTTGGCAATATTAACCCCTTCTTTCCCCTTGTTTTAAATCTAGCCTATCCCGAATTTCTTAAATTAATTTTCCACCAATTATGTGTTTCTTCTTAGTATTGTGTAGGGGGTTTATGGATGAACCAATAAAATCCTCGTGGGAGGGTGTTCTCATTCCCCTAACGCCTAGAAACTTCCGCGAGAGTATATAAACTGCTAATTTTAGGGTCTCCGGGCCACTTCAGTTCCACCTTTCAGTGTATTAAGTACATAGCAGGAGGCGGGAAACGCCTCTTTCCTCGGCAGCAGTCAACAACAAGGTAATGGCCGATTAATAACTTCTTTCTTTGCTTGCTCAGCAGTTTAACTCTCGGGGCGGGTTCTAAGCGTTCCACCATGTAACCTTTTCCTAAATGTAACTACTCCTTTTATATATTCTCTTTTAAAGCTACATACTGGGATAGAGAGTGCTAACCCTCTCGAGCTCCCACTCATATTGTTTTGAGGTGAACTTATTTTTCTCAACCTATTCTTCGTTAATGTAAAACAAATGGTTCTCTTCTTAAGTCACCTCTTTAGTATGGGATTAGCCCTTGTATTAACGGCCTAGTGCCAAGTAGGTCTTAATCAAAGTGTATTAGGAGTGCAAGTTCGCCTCCTCTCAAATTGTTATTTTAGAGGTCATTTAATTAACCTCCTTTTCATTTAATAGACCTCAGTAGATTGGGTATTTTACCCCTGTGTTTACGTCCGTTGAGGACAGCTTGAAGGTGGAGTTTGGTGTGGCCTGGGAGAGGCTTAAATTTGAGAGCGAGTGGCTCTTTTGAAAATTGAGTGTTGTATGCCTCGTGGAGGCTTTTCAGTGTAATTTGGAGCTAGGGCTCCTAGGCATGAATGGGGTTTTCTGCCCCTCTGTTGAAACTTGTGTTTGGAGGTAAAACTGAGCTGATTGCCCAAGCATTGTGTTTTCAGGGCTCGAAGCCCAAATCCTGTAAATATTGTAACTACCCTTGGACTTGCTACCTTGTACCTGCCATGCTTGTTATTTCTTTGATTTTGAAAAGAAAATATAACCTGATTAAATTTTAAATTAATTTTACTTTAGTAGCTTGGACCCGTTCACCACCCCGCACCTTCTTTCACGCATAACTACCACAAAAACACGGTAACAAGTGGTAGCAGAGCGTGGTTGAATGGGTCTCAATTTAGCCCCTTTTGACGGCTAAACATTGTATTGTTCCGAACTCTAACTATTTTCCCAGTTGCTGGAATCTTTTGAGTTTTTGAAAATTGTTCTGTCACCATGCCCGGCCCTCGCGATGTTCTCCATCTTAACTATTTGCGCAAAGAGGAGTTGATATATGAGTTAACTATTAGAAATGTACAATCTGGAGGCACGGTTGCAGTAGACTCAAACAAGCTTAGAGAGTCCCTAGATTTGCCCATTTCCATCCCCAATTTGGGAGAGAAAGAAATTGACGACTCTTTTTCCACGATCACGGAGAATATTACTGGGCTAGCTTCTGTAGTTAGTTTTTTTGATGAAAATGATCCTTCTCCTAATGAAATTAAGCGTGTGCAAGCTAGGCTGTTTCATTTTTCCAATAGAGTTAACGATCTGTTGTCTCTAAAGTTGAATGACGTTCAGAAGAAGGAAGCTAGTACGCTGCTTGAAAATATGTCTGAATTATCTAGCAAGGTCACTCAATTGTTAACAGGGGAGGTTCCTCCCAAAAGCGATCTACCCACCACAGTGAATGTAGGTAGCGAGGAAGAGCCTCATAAGGGAGAAGTTAATAGGATAACCGTTGCTGCTCAAACTATCTCTGCCCCGTTGGACAACGAATCTGAACGCCGTGCATCGTTGAGTAACATCCGTTCGGAATTAACTTCCTTGCCATTGAAGCCTTTACCTACTATGTCACCCGGGTTTAGCAGCTTGCCTCACCCATTGGCAATGTTGCTCAGAGGTATCTCTAAGTTTTCGGTTAATACCACCAGTGAAGTAATTTCATTTTTAAGATTTCTGGTTGAATTTCAGGATCATGCCCTTGTGTTTTCTCTTTCTCCATGTCAAATTTTGCAAATTATCTATCCTTATGCAATTGGTATTCTTTCTGACAAAATAGTAAGAGCCATAGCCGAACAGTCATCTATTGAAGATTTTCATGCACACTTGCTTGCGAATTTTATTCCCGCCCGCGCGAGGTCTTCTCTGATTCAGAAGTACTATTGTCGTGTACAGCGATTGGATGAGAACTTGGCTGATTTCATACAAGACATTAAGTTTTATACTAGGGTGTTTGCTCTTCACTTCCCTGAGGATCAAATTGTACAAGCTATTGTGGAAGGTATTTCACCATCTTATAGGTCATACTTGTGTTTCGCGGCGTGCCCGCAAACTTTCTCTGAACTTGAAGCGTTGGCCGTCTCAGCGGAAGGAGTTAGGTACGCCGATTCTTTGCGTGTGGCAAAAGAACCCCCTCCTTCGTTTAGTAATACTCGGCCTCCACCTCGCCGACCAGTCACACCCCGTAAAGGTTATGCTTGCGGGTCGCCTGACCATCTTCGCAATAAATGTCCATTGGTCAAAACTAGTAGGGCAAATAATGGAGCTGGTTCATCACAAGGCTGTTTTAAATGTGGGGCTTTCTCACATATCGCCAAGAATTGCCCAAACTCGAATAGCACCCCCTCCTGCTCAACTTCTGGTGCAAATTCTACCTATGCCAATAATAAAAAGTGACTAGTGGCTTCGGCTGAGTCGACTAATCCATCTTCCCGAGACTCAGCCCCTGGTAAACAGGTTGTAAATTCAGGGAACGAGCAATTTTCAAATTTATCTTGTGAAGGTCCCAAAGAGTGTCTTAGGATTGCGGCGGATTCCCCCGCACCGGTTCCGTTTCTTAAGATTGAGTTAAATAACGAGCCTATAACAGCTCTCTTAGATTCAGGCAGTGTTTGTTCGATTATTTCGGCTGAATGGTATTCTAAATTGAAATCTGTTTGTAAACTACCTGACTATGTCTCATCTCCGGTTCAATATGTTTCGGCTAATTCATCCCCATTAGAAATTCTAGGTTCCTTATTGGTCAAAATTCGTATTTTTAAATTCACTTGGAAAGTTAAATTGTTTGTGGCCAAGCACTTGTCTTGCCCCATTATATTGGGAGCGGACTTTATTTTTCACACTGGTCTTGTGCTCGACCTTCACAGTAGGTCTTGCACTTTCAAATTTGCCTCTAATTGTAACATCCCTTTATTAAAGTGTAATTCTGCAACATGTTCTTCTATTTCGCCTACCCAGGATGAGATGTTGTTAGATCTTAGACATCTACCTGAGGAGCAGGCTGATAGTATTCGTAAGCTGTGCCAGTCGTTTCCAGAGGTGTTTTCTGATACTCTTGGTGTTACTGACCTGATCGAATACAAAATTGAGGTCACGGATTCGATTCCTGTCCGTTTTCCACCGTATAGGCTATCTCCACCTAAAATGAAGGCTCTGAAAGAAATTATCGATCAGATGTTGAAGGACGGTATTATTAGGCCCTCTAAGTCAGCGTATTCCTCGCCTATTTTTCTAGTCCCGAAACCCCAAGGGGGCTTCAGGCCTGTCATTGATTACAGGGCTCTCAATCGGAAGGTGGTGTTACAATCTGTGCCCCTTCCCGACCTTCATTCTTGTTTTTCATGGTTTCGTAAGGCCAAGTTCTTTACTATCTTGGACTTGAATCAGGCCTATAATCAAATTCCCCTTGCCGAAGAGTCTAAACACCTTACAGCGTTTGCCACGGACTGGAATTTATATGAATACAACCGCGTGCCTTTCGGGCTCCCCACGGGAGCAGCCGTACTCACTAGGCTGCTAGATAGGGTCTTCTCCGACATCAAATTTGAGTACTTATATCACTACTTGGATGATGTCGTCGTATTTTCAGAGACTTTTGAAGAGCATCTAGATCATCTGCGAGAAGTTCTCGATCGCCTTCGTAAAGCTGGGTTAACTGTTAAGTTGTCCAAGGTTGCCTTTGCTAAGCCCTCTATGTCTTTCCTAGGGCATATTGTGTCATCTGATGGTGTAGCCGTCGATCATTCTAGAACACAGGCCATCCGTGATTTTAAACCTCCCAAGGACATTAAAGGTATCTCCAGGTTCATTGGTATGGTGAATTTCTTCAGGAAGTTTATTCCTAACTTCGCTAATAGAGCGGCGCCCTTAAACCTTCTTCGTAGGAAAGGCATCAAATTCGAGTGGGGACCTTCTCAACAAGCCGCTTTTGAAGACCTTAAATTAGCTCTTTGTAATGCCCCTGTACTTGCTATGCCTGATTTCTCGAAGAAATTCATCGTCCAAACCGACGCGTCGTCGTCAGCAGTAGCGGCAGTCCTCCTTCAAGAGACTGAACTAGGGAGGCGACCCATCGCCTATGCATCTAGGACTTTGTCGGCTCAAGAAGCCAAGTATTCCATCTATGAGCTCGAAGGTTTGGCAGTCTTATTCGCCTTAGAGAAGTTCCGTCTCTATCTGGAACATGTTAAATTCGACCTGGAGACAGATAATCAAGCCTTAAGCTGGGTCTTAGGTAGGCCGCGTCGTACTGGTCGTATAGCCCGTTGGGCCATCCGTATTTCTGCCTTCCAGTTTGATGTTAGACATATCAGAGGTACCGAAAATATTGTCGCTGTTGGACTCAGCCGTATGTTTTCAAACGACGTCGAGACCCAAGAACCGGTCGACAGTTCATCACCTCCCGAGTCCATACTATCTGATGTTAATGCCATCTTAACGGATGCCCCCATGCTCTTTAGGGATATCGAGAAATACCAACATGAAGATCCGACGCTGGCTCCGATAATGGAAACCCTTTCTTCTGGGGAACATGTCGTCCCTTATGTTCTGAGGAATGGTGTTTTATGTTGCCCTTCGAGGCATGACAAGATGATGAAGGTTGTCGTTCCAGCTGTCCTTGTGCCTATGATCTTCAAATACTATCATGAGACCCCATTGGGGGGGCATCTGGGAATATTTAAAACTCGTGAAAAGATTCGTGAAATGTTCATCTGGAAAGGTATGGACGGTGAAATCCGTGAACTTGTAACAGCTTGTAAATCTTGTTTGCTCAGTAAACCCACCATGTCCACCAAGGTAGGCCTTTTGTCTTCGCATCAAGCATCGCGCCCCATGGAACGCCTGTATATTGATTATGTAGGACCCTTCCCCCAGTCGAAGGGAAATGCCAACAAATTCATCTTTGTATGTGTAGATGGTTTTACAAGATTTTCCTGGTTATTTCCGACTAAGCTGGCTACCGCTCAGTCCACCATTACTTGCCTAAATTCTATTTTTGCTTCTTTTGGTCCGTGCCAATATATTGTGTCCGATAATGCTAAGGCGTTTACATCAAATATTTTTCGTAAATTTTGTTTTGACTTATCCATCTCTCATGTAACTACTTCTGCTTATTACCCTCAACCATCTCTGGCTGAACGGGTTAATCGTAATCTCAGGTCCGCACTTATTGCTTATCATCATGATGATCATTCCAGGTGGGACACGTCCCTGCATTGGTTAGCTTTTGCTTTGAATTCGGCGGTTCATGAATCACATAAATTTACTCCAGCTTCTTTGATGTTCAAGTTTGTTCCCAACTGGCCGCTCTCTAACCTCTGGTCTCTGAGTGACATTCTACCCGAGACAATAGATCCGGATAATATTAAAGATCTTTGGAAGAAGGCTAAAGCCAATCTTAAGGTATCTCATGAAAAGGTTAGGGAAAGGTATAATCGTGAACGGAGACCCACCACTTTGAATGTAGGTGACCAGGTGATGGTCAAGAACTTTGTTCCCGCGGGCAAGCTTGCCCCCAGATTTCATGGGCCTTGTATCATTCTCGATTTTCTTACGCCAGTTACGTTGTTAGTAAGCAATCCAGCCACCGAGAGGATATTTAGGGTTCACCTGTCACAGGTGAAACCGGTGTAATTTCCGTGTTAACTTGCTTCATATTATTTTGAAAGGAATATGAAGGTTATATTTTTTTTTTTTTGAGTTTCACTTTTAAGGCTTTCTGCCCCTTCTATAACATTTTGTTTTATATGTAAGCATTTGTGTGAAACCTCCCCGGATTTGTTAAACTGCCATCCTGTCCTTGCCTCGGCCATTACCACGCTCCCGTCTCCTGCTCCAATACACACTGTGGCTGAATTATATTAAATGCCATGGACATCTGCACGCCGCTGACCCCTCAACCTCTTCACCAAGCCTGTGCCCTCAAAAAGATGATGGTCCAACACAATTCTGCCGCCTAGCTTTAATGTTTCAGTGCCCCCGCAGCCGCGCGGCGCCGTGCAGCAACTGGGGCAGAGGACGGGCCCCCTCTTCTCCAGCGAGGACGTCAGGTGCACGGCGAGCCGGAGCTCTCCTCCCGGCCAAGGCTGATGCGCGGCGCACGACCTGCTACTTGCCCGCAGCCTGTATATGTTCACCGCGGGCGCGGCGTGTTTCAACACCTCTGCTCCCCTCATAGTGCGGGCGAGCGGTATCTCAGGGTACTTGAGGGGTCCGAGCGGCCTCCTTTTGGACGCAAGCTGCAACGGCCGATTTGGCCATTCAACTTAATCAACATCAACTACATGGACAGTTACGATAAGCGATGACTACACTTGGGAATTCAACAGCAATATTTGGCGGCAATTGCAAAATTTTTCTTCACCTCTAAGTATTAAAAGTTTATCTTCAGAAATTCAACTTCTACAAATATAAAGACTTTACTTCACCTGCAACAACAAAATTTTGAAACTGAATCAAACCAAATTAAGAAATCTTATAAATGCTTCTGCAATCAATCTTCATATCCACAGCATAACTTGGACCTTGTTTCAAACAGATTTCATGTGTCACCCCTGGAGGTACTTTTAGGGGGGGAGGTCTGTACCGGGCGGTACACCTCCACGCCGCTAATTTAAAATTTGCGCCTGTTGAAAATCCTCTGCTGGAGGAAGTCTGAACTTTATCTACGCTATTAATTCTCTACTTTCTCAGAAGATGTCACCACGTGGAAAATTTTGAGTTTTTGAACTGTGTCATTTTTGATGTGTTTTTGTTTTGCTTGAAGTAAGAAGTGTGAACTTTCTCTTCTAGAGGACACTACTGAAGATCAACAATAGTGCACCCTAGTGCGGAGTCAAAGAACTATTTTGTTGGAGAAATTTTTATTTCAAATGTTCGTTCTTTGCTAAATTTCTTTCAGTCATTGGTTAAGTTGGCAATATTAACCCCTTCTTTCCCCTTGTTTTAAATCTAGCCTATCCCGAATTTCTTAAATTAATTTTCCACCAATTATGTGTTTCTTCTTAGTATTGTGTAGGGGGTTTATGGATGAACCAATAAAATCCTCGTGGGAGGGTGTTCTCATTCCCCTAACGCCTAGAAACTTCCGCGAGAGTATATAAACTGCTAATTTTAGGGTCTCCGGGCCACTTCAGTTCCATCTTTCAGTGTATTAAGTACATAGCAGGAGGCGGGAAACGCCTCTTTCCTCGGCAGCAGTCAACAACAAGGTAATGGCCGATTAATAACTTCTTTCTTTGCTTGCTCAGCAGTTTAACTCTCGGGGCGGGTTCTAAGCGTTCCACCATGTAACCTTTTCCTAAATGTAACTACTCCTTTTATATATTCTCTTTTAAAGCTACATACTGGGATAGAGAGTGCTAACCCTCTCGAGCTCCCACTCATATTGTTTTGAGGTGAACTTATTTTCTCAACCTATTCTTCGTTAATGTAAAACAAATTGTTCTCTTCTTAAGTCACCTCTTTAGTATGGGATTAGCCCTTGTATTAACGGCCTAGTGCCAAGTAGGTCTTAATCAAAGTGTATTAGGAGTGCAAGTTCGCCTCCTCTCAAATTGTTATTTTAGAGGTCATTTAATTAACCTCCTTTTCATTTAATAGACCTCAGTAGATTGGGTATTTTACCCCTGTGTTTACGTCCGTTGAGGACAGCTTGAAGGTGGAGTTTGGTGTGGCCTGGGAGAGGCTTAAATTTGAGAGCGAGTGGCTCTTTTGAAAATTGAGTGTTGTATGCCTCGTGGAGGCTTTTCAGTGTAATTTGGAG
Source organism: Anabrus simplex (assembly GCF_040414725.1). NCBI lineage: Eukaryota > Metazoa > Arthropoda > Insecta > Orthoptera > Tettigoniidae > Anabrus > Anabrus simplex. Next base: position 33,013,907 of record NC_090278.1, read on the forward strand.
CTAGGGCTCCTAGGCATGAATGGGGTTTTCTGCCCCTCTGTTGAAACTTGTGTTTGGAGGTAAAACTGAGCTGATTGCCCAAGCATTGTGTTTTCAGGGCTCGAAGCCCAAATCCTGTAAATATTGTAACTACCCTTGGACTTGCTACCTTGTACCTGCCATGCTTGTTATTTCTTTGTTTTTGAAAAGAAAATATAACCTGATTAAATTTTAAATTAATTTTACTTTAGTAGCTTGAGACCCGTTCACCACCCCGCACCTTCTTTCACACATAACTACCACAAAAACACGGTAACAATTATTATTATTATTATTACTTGGGGCTGCCTGACCTAGGCGCTAAAGGCGTGCTCGGTTCGTTTCCCTGTCAAGAAGTCGAAAAATTTAAGAAACGAGATTTCCAATTTCGGAGGTGCATATGGCCCTGAGGTTCACTCAGCCTACACCAAAAACGAGTACCTCGTTAATTCCTGGGGGAAAAGGCGGCCGGACGTAGAGCTAACCACTCTACCCCATCAAGTGCCGAGGTTACGGATAGTGGAAGCCTTTACCTTCCACCCCTCCAAGGACCTTCATGGCCTGTACGGAGATGGCTTTGTTGCTATTAATATTAGTAGTAATATTATCATCATTTAATTCGTTTAGGCCGCCTGAGGACCATTGCACTCGTGTTTTAGCTGTATTATAGTCGATGTATGCCGCTTTTGGTGTTCTTAATGGTAAGTTTAGCTGCTGCTTTCTTTGGGTACCTTGAACTTCCTTGTCGGCCCAGTATACCGTAATTTTCTGGCTGAACTCTATTTTGCGTTCCCCTGACCATTTCCTCGTCTCACTGTGGTTAGCTTCTGTAAAGAATTTTAGGAAGGGTGTGGGTTTTGATGGTTGAACGGTAGTTACTTCTGTTAGTTATTATGCCGTGATTAATATTACGTTCTCCTAGATCCTTCTCTACCTGCTGGGTCCACAGCGATCCAGTCGCTTTCACATTCCTGCCTACTTTGAAGATCTTACAGGACAGCCTGTGGGAGTCCATTCTATACGGGTGTCCGTAGAAAGCCGGCCGTCTTCTCCTGATGGCATCTCTGAGTGTTTCTTGGTGTTTGTAGAGTTCATGCTTTAGTTTGTACCATCGTCCTCCATCGGAGAGGATCCATGGTCCTACTCTTTTTTCTCAGGAACTTCTACGTTGTACTTTGGGAGCTCTTAGTGGGATCTTCTTAGTCAGAGATAAGCAGTCTGCTGCCTAGAGGATTGACGGTCTGACAACTGCATTTCAGAACCTTAGTTTGACATTCATGGATAGATGTTTTGAGGCGTACTGTTTTCTGCAGTCATGGATTTTATGCCTTGTCTAGTTTGATTCACCTCTGTTCAATAGCTAACTTTTCACTAAGGTTTTCTTAAAGCCACTCTCCAAGGTACTTTACTGTTTTGGCTCTCTTCATATGCTTGATATCACAAACTTACGTCGTTCTAGGGGCATCTCTAGTACTGGTAAACTAGGTCTTTCCGTTGTTGATCAGGAGACCTGTTTAGCCATTATTAGTATTACAGTGAGCTTCCTTCTTCGGTTGTGCGGCGTTCGTGCCCAGCTTATCTGCCCCCGTTGACTCATCACTTCTCGTTACACAGCGCAATGACAGCACGCGAATGGCCGCACTTCGCAGTTCAGGTCCGTGATTAGAACGTGTTTTAAGTGTTGATCTATCATTCCAATTGTTCTCGAGTTGTGAAGAGTTACTTGGAGTATAATTTTCATAATGACTCCACACGTGTACACGGCACAGGAAAGGGTATTTATGTACGATAATTATGTGAAAACAGAGTCTTACAGGGAAGTCGTTAGGCGATTTTTAACACAATTGCCAGGTGTACGCACTCCACACATAGAGACCGTGCGGAAACTCAAAAAATAATTGAGAGGAATTGGTTCTTTACCTGATAAGACGCGAAGTGTTTAAAGAACGTGGAAACGAGGAAAAAATAAATGAAATCGCTGAAAGATTAGAACAAACGCCTACAAAATTCCTAAGACGACTTGTAAAAGAAGCTGGGGTTTCGAAGAGCTCATCGTGGCTGGCTACGAAAATGTTCAAACTGAAACAAAATGATGCCAGAAATGTGTGGATGCAGAGGAGGATATTTCCGACATTTTCTGTCATAAGGTACGAGCTTATTTTCTTAATTACTAATTTTCTTAATTCTAATTTTCTTCATTTTGATTTTCTTAATTTTAATTGTTATCTCATGTCATGCACGGATAAAGTGAGCTAAGTGGTGTCCTTATTAATATGCCGTGGAGCGGGCAGTGATGAGTCAACGGGCGGCAGATAAGCTGGGCGCGCCTGCCGACCAACCCATGCGAGGAACTGGCTGTATTATTATTATTATTATTATTATTATTATTTATTTGTACAGGTAAAACACTTTTCCCGTGTTGTTTTGACATTGAAAGAAACAAACAAATAAGCAAAGAAGCAGGGAGACAGACAAAACTGACGTGATCCTACTTTCAACATTTGAGCACTTAATTGAAGACGGAATTGAAGTTTGGGACAATAATTTCAAGTTTACAGATACAATTTTATTTTTGTTTATGTAGAATGTAAGTTAGTTTTGCAGGACGAATATATAAAAATTACTAATTTTCTGGTTTAAAAATTTGCTCTCATCTGAGTTAGGGTTCCTGTAGACAGTTCTCGGTCCTGTAGCGACATACTGTGGGGCTTGTACATTGTTTCCAGCCAAGCAATGCAGTCATTCTGTTAACGGAGACTTTTCCCATTACATAGTATGGCCTCGGGGCCATTCCAGATAACTGAATAGGTCGGCGCGTAAAATTACATCGTTTTAATACGGAGCTGAGGAGGGACTGTAATATGGAAGTAAGGCTTAAAGCTGCGTCTGCTGGACATTTTAGTGCTTGAGGTATAGTCTACGGTTATGATTCCTGGCCACCTTCATGTCCCACATTTATGGCACAATCTTGGCAAGCAATGAAACAATGCTCATACAACTCTTATCTCTGACAAGTTATTTACTTGTTACGGCTCCGTTGACGTTATAGCAACTTCCAATGTAATCCTGTCATAACCACGAAGGCTTTAGGAACAAGAGGACCATTTTTGTTCTTGATTTACATTCTCTACGTTGATGGCTGTTCTTATGATCGAGATAAGGAAATTAGGTTACACCTTGCTGGCTATACGATGTCTAGCCAAGGTGGTAATATTGTTATCCGTTCACCCACAATAACATGGGTTCGATAATCCGTCAAAAGGTCAAAATATTTCCAAATAGGATTTCCACTTCTCGACAGGTGTACAGTCCTGAGAATCACCCCCAAGGGGAGATCGCCATGCATTTTTCTGGAAAATGGTTCAAATTTTGAGGATTTGCCCTTCATTAAAATGTATTTTAGCCCCGTTCAAACGTTTTTACCAATGCGCCTTATTTTGTTGAAAATAAATTCTAAAACTTTTTTAGACCTATTCCCGCACATATTTTAAACCTATCTCCGTGGCGTAGTCGCTTTGACATTTGGGATTGAAATTTCCGAGTTCGAATCCCACCTTGATCATTTTTCTAATACCGAACACATTTCTTATCAGACAAAGTGGGGGTCCATATACTACTGAAGTTGAGGGGCTAGAGGGTCTCGGAAAGGTTCCAAATTGTGAGTCTTGGATAGCTCTATCAAACTGTCCGACTCGTTGGCTGGATGGTCAGTGTACTGGTCTTAGGTTCTCAGGGTTTCGGGTTAGATTCCCGGCCGGGTCGGGGATTTTAAAGTTCATTGGTTAATTCCAGCGGCTCGGGGTTTGTGCTGTTTCCAACATCCCCGCAACTCACACACCACACCTCCACCACAATAACACGCTGTTACCTATACATGGCAGATGCCACCCACCCTCAGCGGAGGGTCTACCTTACAAAGGATTCACCCGGCTATAAATAGCCACACAAAATTATTATTATTATTTTAAGAAACAAAAAGAAACAAATTTCGAAAAAACCCAGCCTAAAATCGCTTGATTCTTTACCCGTTTTCTTTTTGATTCAGATCCAAGCCAAAGTAACTTATTTACAGCATAATTTCTGTAATGTGTTCCTTGACCCAATACCCTCACGCGTTTTTTCGATTTTTGAAAAATGTACTCACCGAATGTAATTATAAAGGTTTAAGTGAAACAATGCATTGACTCACATTGGCGATCGTAGTGGTAGAAAAAGGCAAATTGCTAATCTAATTGACCGGACAACGATAATTAAGAAAAGGATTGTAGTTAGTAGAAATAAATAACGAATATATTCTCATACTTTATTATGTTTTATTTACGTCGAAATTCGTAGCTAATTCCCTAGGATGTTATCAAAGTTGAGTTGCTTTTCTCAAGGGCTAGAATTTTGGATTGTCTTTTACGTCCTACTTTTGCGGTTTCGGAGATACCGAGGTGCCGGAAGTTAGTCCCGTAGGAGTTGTTTTAGGTGCCAGCAATTCTACCGACACAAGGCTGACGTATTTTAACACCTTCAAATTCCATCAGACTAAGCCAGACCTGCCAAGTTGGGGTCAGCAGGTCAGTGCCTCAACCGTCTGAGTTACTCAGCCCGGCATTTTGAAATGGTATTTCCACTTGTGGAGAGGTGTTTGGTGCTGAGGATCCCTCAGCTTGCTCAGTAATTAAGAACCTGGCTAATTCCTCACGTCAAGGCGGCCGGGCACAGAGCATTGCAGTGTATCCCAGTTAGTGCGCTGGTCGCCAATAGGTGTCAACTTGAAAAACCTGCACTAAGCCTCTCAAGGTGCCAAGGTACGGGAAGGGCCATGTGTTGTCATAAGCTGTGGCAAGTGCAACGACATGGAAATACTATATTATCATCTTTACCTTTTCAGACATCTCTATTTTGACCAAGAAGCTACGGTGTGTGTACGTCGAACCCTTGTCCCTTTTCTCTACGGGGTCGGGTGTGAAATGAGATGAATCTTCAGAGTGAATTTTTTACGACTGGATGAATTTCCCTAAGTCAACCTCATAAAAGGAATTACAGTAGTGAGATGAAATGAATGACGTGTTATACGTTAATGGGAAAGAAGAGACTGAAACCCGGCACCGGCACAAAGCCTGCAACTGTCGAATAATATCAAGGCTGCTGAAAGCTTTACTTCCCTAGTGGGCCGATGACTTTAGATGTTAGGCTCCTTTAAACAACAAGCATCATCATTATCATCATTACTTCCCTATCCGACCGAAGAATCACCATCAACGTGGTCATATACCGGCACTTTATATGAACACTGCGGAGACATTACGGCTAATAATGTAAGGTTTCACATAGTGATCGGATAGTCGAATATTTTTAATAAAGGTGTACCGGGCGGTACACCTTCGCCCCGCTAATTCAAACATTGCGCCTGTTGAAACTCCTCTACAGTAGGAAGCCTGAACTTTTACTATAGTGTTAATTCTCAAGTTTCTCAGAAGATGTCCCTACTTGTAAATTTTGAAGTTTTCTGAACTGTGTTGTTTTCGATGTATTTTTGTTTTGCCTGTAGTAAGAAGTGTGGACATTCTTGTCTAGATGGCACTACTGAAGGACTACAATTATGCACCCTAGTGCGAAGTGAACGAACTGTGTTTTTGGAGAAATTTTGGGTTCATAAGTTTGTTCTTTGTTAAATTTCTTTCAGTCATTGTTTAAGTTGGCCATATTAACCCTTTCTTTCCGCCTGTTTTGAATTTGACCAATAAGGAATTTCTGTAATTAATTTTCCACCAATAAGGTGTTTCTTCTTCGTCTAGTGTAGTAGTTTTTGCCATTATTCAATAAAAGGCTTGTGGGCGGGTGTTCTCATTCCTGAAAGGTCTCGAATGTTCCGCGAGGGTATATAAACTGCTGATTTTCGGGTCTCTGCGCCACTTCAGTAACATCCATCATTGTGTAAATTATGTAGCAGGGGGCGGGAAGCGCCTCGTTCTTCGGGCAGCAGTTCAACCACCAGGTAATGGCCTTTTAATAACTTCTTTTCTTGCTAGCTCAGCAGTTTAACTCTCGGAGCAGGTCCGAAACCTTTTACCATGTAACTTTCCTCTAAAATGTAAAGACACTTGGTATCTATTCTATCTTTTTAAACTACAAATTGGGATAGAGAGTGCTTAACCCTCTCGAGCTCCCACTCATATTGCATTGAGGTGAACTTATTTTCACAACCGTTTCTTCCCTTCTAATGTAACGTAAATCGTTTTCTTATATAAGTCACCTCTTAAGGATGGGATTAGCCCTTGCATTAACGGCCTAGTGCCAAGTAGGTTTTAAATAAAGTGTATTAGGAGTGCAAGGACGCCTCCTCTCAAGTTGGTATTTTGGAGGCCATGTAATTGACCTGTTTCTTTACTTAATATGCCTCAGTAGGTTGGGTATTTATACCCCTGTTTTCATGTGCTTGGAGGACAGCTTGAAAGTAGAATTTGGTGTAGCCTTTGATAGGCGTGAACTTTGAGAGCGTGTTGCTCTTTCTTAAAATTTGGTTTCTGTGTGCCTCGAGCAGGCTTTTCTGTGTAATAGGGAGCGAGTGCTCCTGGGCATGATTGGGGTTTTCGGCCCCTTTGTTAAACCTTATGTATAAGTAAAGTTGGGCTCATTGCTCAAGAATTATGCGTCTGGCTCTCGGAGCCCAAATCCTGTAACACTGTAATTGCACATTCTCGATTGGTTGCTTTGCTACTCTGTACCTGCCATTCTTGTTATTTCTTGATTTTGGAAAGAAAATATAACCTTGTTAAATTTTATCTTAACTTTAATTTCGTAAGTTGAGACCCGTTCACCCCAGCACCTTCTTTCACCTCTGCTAATCCACCAAACCACGGTAACAAAAGGAATATCCTCCATCCGATTATTTAAATAATCGATTAAATAATCGAATAAAATAATCGAATGAGTTTCAAATATCAGCCAGTTTTAATGATGAGATAATCGATTACTATTAATAATCGAATAATCTCCGTCCGATTATTTCGATAATCGAATAAATAATCGAATATAAAAAACCAAATGAATTTAATATCATCTACCTGTAGTGATGGGATAATCGAATACTTTTAATAATCGAATAACCTCCATCCGATTATTTAAATAATCGAATAAATAATCGAATAAAATAATCGAATGAGTTTCAGATATCATCCAGTTGTAGTGATGGGATAATCGAATGCTTTTAATAATCGAATAACCTCCAACCGATTATGTAATAATCGAATAAATAAATGCATAAAATAATCGAATGAGTTTAGAATATCATCGAGTTGTAATGATGGGATAATCGAATACGTTTAATAATCGAATAACCTCCATTCGATTATTTAAATATTCGAAAAATCTAATAAAATAAGCGAATGAGATTCAAATATCATTCAGTTGTACGCATAGAATATTCAGATGTGTCATAATTCAATTTTTTGGTTTAATTGTGTCGGATGTACGTATAGTGGATTAGGCCTAGATAAGCTGATAGATGAACTGAGCATATTTCCAAACGTATCTCCAAATGTTGAAACTAAATGAGTGAATTAACTGTCTTAATAACATTGATTTTAATTCGGTTACTAGATTAATCACTATTCAGTTGCCTCATTCACTCTAATGCAGTTCCGAATGAATATTCGAAAAATAATCGAATTGGAAATAGGCCTATAGTGGGATAATCGATTAAAATGAAATAATCGAATAACATATTTTGTATTTGATGATCCCATTACCAGTTTCACATGAGAAATAACAAATTCTAAAGAAAGAAATATTTGAATTATATATTGTAATTATAATCCAATTCATGCAACAATCTAATCAAGAAAGTACAGTTTACAACATTAAGCACTGTGTACGAAATTTTACTGACAGAAATTTTACAATTTTCTTTCTACTTCAGGAATTCGAACAATTTCCCTATTCCTCCTATAACACCCTTCCATTCATGGAATAGTTTATAAATTCGGTGGATTTTCCGAATACTTTTCGAACACCTTATGGTGACCAGAATGAACAAATGGAGTAACCACAATATCGGGAAATTCTATGAAAGTTGTTCAAGGCATGCTTTTCAAGTTCCATCCAATGGACTATGCCGAAACCAGTTAACTTCAGTTAGCTTTCTGTCCAGCAGAGATGGGTATATCTCTTTTCTATATAATCTATCCGTTTTACGTTCGTCAAAATAATAATAATAATAACAATAATAATATCTAAGGGAGATTCTGACACCTAAGAACAATGAGAAGCCAGCTAACGAAGAAGGAGCAAGGGAGATGGAGATTGCGTACAGACAATGCCAGAGAACGTATTCCACAGCCTGTTTCCAGTCGTTTGACCGGGTCAGGAATGGAATGAATGAAGTCCCAGTCTAGTAGCGGGGATAAAAATTGTGCCAGCTGCCGAAGACCGTCGCACTCCTCTGGGCCAATGATTAATAACTGACAAATGAAATGAAATGATAGTGGAGAGTGTTGATGGAATGAAAGATGATAGGGAAAACCGGAGTACCCGGAGATAAACATGTCCCGCCTCCGCTTAGTCCAGCACAAATCTCAAATGGAGTGACCGGGATTTGAATCATGGAACCCAGAGGTGACAGGCCGGCGCGCTGTCACCTGAGCCACGGAGGCCCTCTATGCCAGGAAACGTATTGTAAATCCAAATCCCTCTGCTATTAAGCCAAACTCAGACACTATAATACCATGGTGAAACCTGAATGCCTCTATGCAGAAGAGACAATTGCCAGAGAGGGGATCACCGAACTGGAAAAGAAAGAGCGTAAATTTCTAAGGACCCAAGAAAGCAGCAGGTAATGAGTTTACCTTCCGTTTGAAATCAAGAGCTGTGTGAAAAATGCGAGAACATTTCAACCTCGATAAGAGAAAAGGCGACTGGCTTTCTATAGACACCTCTGAAGAGGTGGCGTGCCAGATGCGACCGTGCCGCATGCGACCCGTGCCACTAGCGACCGCATAATGTTTAACCGTGCCGGATGCGACCGTGCCGCATGCGACCCGTGCCACTAGCGACCGCATAATCTGTAACCGTGCCGGATGCGACCGGCGTTGAAAAGCAAATTGTCATTTGATAAGTTGTGTCATCACCCAAGATAAGGTAAGCTAAACGAAGTGCAACGCCATTTCAATAAGTCCCATAAGCAGCTACTGCCCCTACTTAATATAACACTTCTCGGGGAAACTAGTTTTACAATACGAAACATGGGGATGCGCTTACGTCTTTTGCCACCGGGCGAGTTGGCCGTGCGGTTAGAGACGCGCGGCCCTGAGCTTGCATCCGGGAGATAGTGGGTTTGGATCTGGGAGATAGTGGGTTCGAATCCCCCTTTTTCACACCAGGCAAATGCTGGGGCTGTACTTTAAGGGCCGCTTCCTTCCCTTCCCATTCCCATTCCTTGCCTGATGCAGGTCTTTCTACCTGACACCCTTGGGCGGCCTGCGCGTCTGGATGTGGGATTATGACAATGAAGTAGGGAGAGATGTAACCCGGTTTCGGCACGTAGCCTACTCCTCTCGAATAATACCAAAGGGTCTGCTCAATGCTTTACGTCGCCATCCGACGGCCGAATCACCATCAACAGCATCATATCGCCTCACTCCATTTGAACACTGCGAAAAGGTTTGGTTCTGAATCCCGGTTTCTGGCATGGAATCTAATGATTAGAAACTGTCTATCACCAACTTTCCTACCCTGCCGGCCAACATTCTGATGGTAATTTTTTTTCATCCAGGCTACGTGGCTCAGACGGCTCAGACGGTTGAGATGCTGGTCTTCCGACACCAACTTGGCAGGTTCGATCCTGGCTCTGTCCGGTGATCAAATACGTCAGCTTTGCGTCGTTGGATTTACTGGCACGTAAAATAACTCCTGCGGGACTAAATTCGGCACCTCGGCGTCTCCTTAAACCATAAAAGTAGTTACTGGGACGTAAAGCCAGCAACATTATTATATTTTTTCTTCGACCAACGGCACTTGAACCTGCTAACAATGGTGTCAGACCTTTATTTTAGTAAAGACCAAGTTAGCTACTTTTAAACAATCCGCCACTTGGTGACAGCCCTTAATGCAGATCAATTGTAAGTGATTGATGGGTCACATGCGGCACGATGCTTTTTTATCCGCTCGGTCGCTACTGGCACGATAATGGCCGGGTCGCATCCGGCACGGTCGCATCTGGCACGTAACCTCTGAAGAATGGGGCCGGAACGCCTAGCAGATAAGATCCTCGTCTTCCAGGAAAGAAGAAAGACCCAAGTACCACGGCTGAGAGAAGCTCATCAGTATCTTAAAAAATGTGGCATTGAGCAGGGAGATATCGCAAACATAACAGTGTCCAGAAGGAAAATCGCATAGGAGTCGGATGTGTTCGTGGAGAAATCCAGGAGAAGGAGAAGGGTGTTCTCAGATCAGGAACGAGCAAAAGCGGAACAAAGAATGGAGTATTGGCCTAAAAAGAAAGAACATCAACGGTTAAGGACGTTGTGCCATCGTAACCCATAGGAGGTTGAAACGTCCCTAAATAATATTAATAATAATAATGATAATATTAATGGCTTTACATCGCACTAATTACTTTCACGGCTTTCGAAGACGCCGAGGTGTCGGAATTTAGAACCTCAGGAGTTCTTCTGCGTGGCAGTAAATCTACAGACACGAGGCTAACATATTTCAGCACCTTCAAATACCACCTAGGTGAGCCAGGATCGAACCTGCCAAGTTAGGGTCAGAAGGCCAGTGCCTCAATCGTCTAAGCCACCCAGGGTAGCGTTTGTCAAAATAAACACCAACGGAACTGAGAGAGATCGATAAAAGTAACGAACTTGTTCTAGCCGATTTTATAAGGTAAAATGCCCCGGTAAATACTTTCTCATCCGGGACTGATCTCGGCTGGTTCCTCGTTAGCAGTGACAGCTGTCATCGACGACAAGGAGCAGATTTCGACGCGAGTCAAACGAGGTGCTAATGAAGTGCTGAAGGATCAGTGAAGAACTTCCTGGTAAACAACACTTGAATGACGGGTTCGTGCCTCTCTCGCCAACTAGCCAACGCCTAAACACGAGTTTACAAACATGAGAACGAGAACAGAGTGATTATCTCGGCGTTAGCTACGCTGTTTGGGTCACGCATCTGTTTGCTTGCTTTCAGGACATGGGAAGTTGGAACAGTAGCGGTGATTAGAATGGAAGGGCGGCGTAGGCGAGGTGCCCACCTTGTGGAGAAAACATATTTTTATTCCATTTCGACCGGCTGAAAATAGGATTTATAAGTATTATTAAGGGAAGCAATTTATGCAACCCCTCTTGTATTATCAGATAATTATTTATTTTATTATGAACAAAATTATTAGCGGAAATATTCACAAAATGTAGTTGGTCGCGACTAACCGACTTGTGTAGCCTAACAGCAAGTAGTGGAGTCTTTGCTTGTACTGCCATGTTCATGACCATTCAGGTATGATTCATGCGCTTGCCGCACGCATTCCTCAGTCACGCAGTCACCTTAGTGTGTTATTTTCTTATGTGTAGTCAAATACCGGCTGGTTTTTATAGAATAATCACGCCGAACTTCTAATTAATTGTAATACATGTGTAATATTGCTCATTCGGGGAATGTTTTATTGCATAGTATTGTATCAAAATAACAAAAAAGAATTATTACTGCACATAAGTCGGTAAGCACTCACTTTTACCTCTCTGTCGAAATTCGCTCAGAGAGCATAAAAAACATAACATTCTATAGCAGTTTTTATTTCATTTTTGACCCTCCTTGCCCGCTGTATCTCCCATATCCGGGTACTCTTTCTTGCCTGTACATTATTTTACCCTCCACTTCTCATTCCCAAACGCCGTCACTGGGTTGGGATCTCCATTATTGGCAGCGTTGAAGATGGTTTTCCGTAGTTTTCCATTTTCAAAACAGACAAATGCTGTCTGTACCATCATTAAGGCCTCAGTCGCTTCTCTGCCTCTGTAAGATCAAAATAGATCTTTTTATATCTCGGCGGCATGAGAGCAACTTCTAGTAGACTGTAGTGTGGAGCAGTGAGGAAGAAAATCACTTGTGGAAGAATATAAATTAAATAAGAAACATTACTTTGCTCTGTGGCCGTGACCTTGCATTCGGGAGGTGGTGGGTTTGAACCCCAGCCCTGGAGATGATTTTCCGTCGTTTTCCATTTTCACACCAGGAAAATGCACAGTGCAGTGGTTTAAAAACGCCAAAGAAGACCTTCAAATGCTACAGATGAAACCGGAAGACGCCTTTGACAGAGAACGTTTCCGAAAAACGATACTGACAAACAAACCGAGACGATCAACCGAAAAGAAGACACGGTGTCCCTTCGACAGAGAAGCGCAAGCAGGCCCACTCATGGAGAATGAAGGAATTCTGGGTTCAAAAGAAAGCAAAGTTCACTGCCAAATGTAGGAAGACTTAACGTGATTCTCGATGGCCCTAGCGAATAATAATAATAATAATAATAATAATAATAATAATAATAATAATAATAATAATAATAATAATAATAATAATAATAATAATAATAATAATAGCATATAATAATTTCGTGTGGCTATTGATAGCCGAATGCAGCCCTTGAAAGATGAACCCTCCGATGAGGGTGGGCGGCATCTGCCATGTGGAGGTAACTGCGTGTTAATGTGGTGGAGGATAGTGTTATATGTAGTGTGTGAGTTGTAGGGATGCTGGGGACAGCGCAAAGACCCAGGACACCGAAGGACATTATTCTAACCATTCAGCCAACGAGTAGGACATAATAATAATAATAATAATAATAATAATAATAATAATAATAATAATAATAATAATAATACTATCTGAATGTTTAGCGTGCTCGGGTTTGGTACAAGCAGTCTCGGGTACGACCCGCGACAAGGTCGGGGTTTTAACCTTCATTTGCTAATTCCGATGGCTCGGGAGATGAGTACGAATGCTTTCTTCAGCATTAGAATTCATCATCGGTACAACCGCCTCCGCACAGCTGCACAGGGCGCTTACAGGCGTCAAGTAGAAAGACCTTCCCCACGCCTGTTCGGAGGCCACACACCCTCCTGAATTATTTGAAACATAATCCATCTAGCCTGAAAATGATATTCTTACAATCTATATTCTTCCACTGAGATGAATTGCTCACTTTATCAGGAAATGTCCCGCGAATGCAGTAGGGAAAAACTACCGTCTAAATCACCGAGCTAACACGCTATTACAGTTGCATCCTCATTAATGAAATTAATTCTGTAGGTTAAACATGAAACCAGGAGGAGTTTATCTCCCCCACAAATTGTATGGCTATCCAAGCTTCCTCTGTGGACTGTGTACATTTATTCAAGTCTTGTAATCCGAGTGGCCATTTCAGTATCCGCACTCATACACGGAGGAAGGGAGGGTGGCATCTCTCCAGGGGCACCAAACAGGCTTTAGTTTGCTATCGAGGACAATAAGGAACATCTCTATTGCTCTTGCTTTACCTCGAGGGACCCTGCAGGGTACGTCAGCGGTAGACCACACTTGTTAAGAGTTGAAAATCTGTGGCGCTCTCACACTACTTTTAGCTCATAATTTCTGTGTTTCCTTAGAGGTCTCCGGTGTTTCTATTTAATTAAGCCACTCACTCCTACTTCTCTTGATGTTCTGCAATTTTTTTCCTCACATAAACAATACGATGTCTCTATGTGACATTCCACTGTTTCTTGAATTTTTATGTAGAATATTCCTTTTGTTTCTTGTGCAGAATTTCGAATGTCACTCGGGAATTTATAGTAAGATCGAATTTATAACTTTGAAACAAAATATTCAATGTGAATGGTTAATACTTGGTTAAGAAAGGGGTATTTAAACTTTGAAATTAGTTTTAATAATTGGTGGTGTCACAGCAAAATTAGTATAGCTTGCGACTAGAGCTCTATTGTAACTACCATCACTTCTTCATCTGGTCAGCTGAAATCTTGGAAATTGTGCTATTTGCAAAATTTCTCAATGTATCTGAAGGAGACTTAAGTCAGTTCGCATTGTAATTTATACAGCGGGAATATTCAGCCTGGGAAGGCCACAGTCCGCTCACTGCAGTGATAACACAGGTGTCCTTGCACTGGAATGGCTAGGGGTTAAGACGGTAACTTGTCCGTCCACGCTGTTGAGTAATAATGCATACCTTCCAGGCGTTCTCAATGCGGATTTTTGTCCTTACCCGTTATTTGGTCTAAAAGGACCAGAAAATACCCGAAAATATCGATGAATATCTGAAGAATCGAACAAGTCCAGGAAATCTGCAATACAACATGCCACGGGGAACCTGCAGCGCAAGAAAATAGAGCCGACCGCGTAGCTGGATGTACGTCCTAGCACTCCTACCACCTGTGAAGCCTGTGAACTAGAATGTAGATGACTTGATCGATATATGCTTCATGGATTTCGGAAGTCAAAACAATAATTAGCGCACACAATAAAGTTAGTTAATAGTCTCCTGAGATGCACGACGTAAAGGTTCTTATTTCAGCATAGTCGTTCAGAGTTTAGGCATGCTTAAGTGAGAGAATATATCCTGGATATATTTACTTCCACACTACAGAACAACTCTTTAGTTCTACACTTTTACTTAATGATTCAGTGTACAAACATTAGGTTCATATGGGCCGGGGTTCGATTCTCCCCTGGCAAGGATTTTAAATCGCGTATCGTTAATTTGTTTTAACCTGGACTTATCTTAATGAATTCCTGTTTTACTCTACTCTAACATAGAATGCGTGTTGTTGAAGAAAACCGTTACTCTGTCATTGGCGCGAGTCCAGCTGGCTAGTCAGTCCGTTGACCTTCCGCTAAGCCACGCCCCCGCCGTTATTTATAGGATATTTTAATTTCATAATTATTTAACCCTCTACCGCAGAATTATTCTTGTGTTTGCGTGTGGTGACAAAAATTTCAAGCTATAAACTTGAAGTAGAGTTTAGTGTCTTAGATTTACCAGCAATTCTTAACTGGGGTAATACCTTAAAAATCATATTTGATGTGTTTTTCCACAATGGAGTATATATATTATGTATTACAAGGAGCAAGTATACTTGCACGACAGTAGGTCGATAATGTCTTTGAAGGTGATCTAGAGTTACTCTTGAAGCCTGCGGTAATGTGATGGGGGAGCCTATGGAAAATAAACGGTGGTTGGTACATGTGGATGTTGACGGGGGGGAAGGAGTACCTTTGGTTTTAGGGCAGTTCTGTCGTCTTTTATGTATAAAAACAATGTATCACTGGCAGTTTGATTGACTGTACAGTTGAAACTATCCCTGTACACAAACTCTATTCTCTTGAATAGGTGAAAAGTGATATGTTGCCTCATAGCAACACTATGCAGAAATAAACATAAATGTTTGTACTTTTCTTACTATTTGAGTGTGATTTGAGAGAATCTGATGATGTTCATTCAAGAATTGTTCATTACAAGTTATTCTATGTCGCACCGCAGACACAGATAGGTGTTATGGTGACAACGGGACAGGAAAGGTTTAGGAGGTGGAAGGAAGCGGCCGTGGTCTTAATTAAAATACACCGAGCTCGATAGCTGCAGTCGCTTAAGTGCGGCCAGTGTCCAGTATTCGGAAGATAGTAGGTTCGAACCCCACTGTCGGCAGCCCTGAAAATGGTTTTCCGTGGTTTCCCATTTTCACACCAGGCAAATGCTGGGGCTGTACCTTAATTAAGGCCACGGCTGCTTCCTTTCCACTCCTAGCCCTTCCCTGTCCCATCGTCGCCATAAGACTTATCTGTGTCGGTGCGACGAAAGGCAACTAGCAAAAAAAAAAAAAATAATTAAAATACAGCCCCAACATTCGCCTGTTGTGAAAATATGAAACCAGGGAAAAACATCCTCGGGGCTGCTAAGAGTGTGGTTCGAACCCACTATCAACCGAACGCTGGATACTGGCCGCAATTAAGCAATTGCAGCTATCGAGCTTGGTCGTCCTTTCAAGAAGGAAATAAATATGCTATTTTATTTTAATTTAATTCAGTTCTATCTTCTTCAAGTATAATACTCTTACAATATGTTTCATTTTTCGGGTAGTTTATAAATGTATTGCTCGAAATTAGTTTCGGCATACTGAAGAATCTTACTGTCATTAATTAACTGAGTTGAAATGAAAAGAGATGATATCAGATACCACAAATTACAATAAGATTTTTAGGTTCAATACTGTCCGAGTACATTCAAGGAGTTTACGCTCTTGATGATATATGTGGTGCGGGTCAGTATTACTCACACATCATTAACCCATTGCGGTTTTTCCACGTGTAACGACGGTATATTATGATATTGGAGATGTTATTCGATATTCAGCTTGATAACAGTAATGGACCTCACAAGGAAACACACCACACCGCATCAGAGAACCTACCAACACCTGACAATAGGAGATGAAAATTTCCGCTCCAGTTACTACTCAAGCTGATTGAGATGAGGCAATTAAATTTCTTCTAAGGCAGGTAGACAAACACATACAGCACAGTTTATAAAGCCTGGGGGTGGGTTAGCAATTGGACAGCAAGCTCTCTGACACAGTATTTTCCTCACGTCCGCGGTGGTTCTATCTTTGTAGGAAACAACAAGCAGAGACGGAAGGAATGAAGAAGAAAGGGACAGTGAAAGCTAATAAAGGAAAGAAAAGACGAAGTAGTGCGTTAGAGGTTTTGGGGCAGGATTAGGCCTTTGCTATGAGGTAGCAATATATCAACGGCTAAACCTCGACACAGAGGGATGCTTCTGCGGGAAAGGAGGTGGGGCGGTGAGTCTTAGAGAAACCGAGTGATGGGAGGGTGTTAGCGAGACCAGCCAAGGAGAAACAGATAAACACACAGGAACACTTGCTCATCTAACGACAAAATTAGACTGATACCAGATACAGGATTAATTAAAAATATTTCTCCGTTCAATGAAACTTGTAATTATTCTAACTCATATTATTAATTATATCCTGGATTTTTCGGTATCAACTTAATAGGTTTGAATGCAAACTAATATTGGTATTAGCAAGTGTTGCCAAGCCCGTTCGTCAGTAATGTAGCGAGAGTAACCTAAATTCTAGGAGTTCTGCTGGGCAGTACCCCTAATGTTTATACAAAACTCTCAGCATAACCGTTATGCAGTGTAGTATATACTGTACTCGTAATTCCCTTCAGTAAGTTTGCATTCTAACATAATAACTACCCAAAAATCTGGCAAGGAATGTGAGGAGTATGTAAGATTGGTTTTTCTCTCTCTCACTCTAGTATGCATCCAATTATCACATTTTGTTTCGAGAAGTTTTGACCGTCTACCCTATGTCGACTGTAAAAGCGTTACAAACATTCGGGTGCCCGTTCACTAACAAACGGAATTCTTAACATAAGAATGTTTCGTCCAATTTAATACTGGTAGATGTGACGTTACCCAAAAGTTGCAATATAAAAATCGTAAGCCCCAAAATTTAAAGCGCTGTAACTTTTAGTTGAAAAAAACACACACAGAGTGAGGCTGAAATAACGAGCCACGGGACCAACTTTCATTTCAAACATATCATTAAAACCAACATTTTAGGGACATTTTGATAAACTTCAACAAATTATGAGGGGTGGAGATGTTAAGAAATGGAAAAATATTTTATGAAGCTTTTGATTAAGAATAGGAAGGCCGAAGATGAAATTAAAACTTTCTTTTAGATCGCACGTAATATTTCATGTCAGTGACACATTCCTTTACCAAAGGGGTCAATAATTCTAAGGTTCCTAATGTCCGTATTGTAACCGTACTATTTTTTAATAGCGCTGGTAGCTATTGACGACACGATATACGATAAAAACCTTTAACCTTACTGATGGAACTGAAACACCTAATTAAGAAAAGACGAAATTTTGAAAAAATGTATGCTAATATATGGGGCACGTTGTTTTAGTTTTCGAAACAGAGGTCGTAAGTTACGATTTATCTGAACAGATTTCTTTTTTCTTGCTAGTTGTTATACGTCGCACCGACACAGATAGGTCTTACGGCGACGATGGGACAGGAGTGGGAAGGAAGCGGCCGTGGCCTTAATTAAGATACAGCCCCAGCATTTGCCTGGCGTGAAAATGGAAAACCACGGAAAACCATTTTCAGGGCTTCCGACAGTGGGGTTCGAACCTACTATCTCCCGAATACTAGATACTGGCCGCACTTAAGTGACTGCAGCTATCGAGCTCGGTGAACAGGTTTCAGTTCCGATTATCTGCCATGAGGGGCATGAAACTGGAACGTCAGGTTTGACATGCTGGCAGCTAAAATACCTTTGTGGCCATTTGCCTGTGATGATCGGGCAAACAAATAAATAAATGAACACACAAATAACCACATATGCAAAATAACAAAGAACTTCTGATAGCGTCATGAGTCGACGTGAAACGAATAAATATCACAAAGGACCGCAAAATGACGTTTTGTAGAGACACTCCGTAGAATATTGTTAAATAGATATCGATTATCAAAAATGTATTACAGAGGCTTCATCGCGACCATGAGAAACTATTAAACTAAGAAATTATTAAACTCCAAGCGATGTTCAACAGATATTTTTAGGATTTATTCACGGTATTATCTTCCAGTTCTCAACATTAAAATACCACATCATCTAAGCAGAAATGTCATTCTGATTCTGATTTTATGAAACCACGGCTTGCCTGATAGGAAGCGGGTTTATTGGCACAAATAACTTAAGAGTACAAGGAGATGTGAGACACTGCGGCCAACCGATTTCAACAGTAACTCGCATATAAGGGTTTAGGTCAGTACGCTTTCGATTTCGAAAAAATATGAGGTCAAATGACGTGACGCAGGATCAGTTTCGGACAAAGTAGAGTTGACGGAACACTATAAGGCGAAGACATTTTACTTGAGCATGTCAAGCCCACAACCTCATCACTTCCGAAAAAGTAGGTGAATCCCCGATTCCAAAGGAAGGCATATATACTGTACTTGGAGTGTTACATCGCAGTCAACCGGAGCGATGGCTTAGTGGTTACAACAATTGTCTGCGAAATTCGAAGACGCGAGTTCGAGTCTCGTTTCATCAATAATTCTTGTACAAAATAAATTAATATTTGAGGGAACCTGAAAAAAAATGGGACACATATACTTTATTTTCTACCTGAAATTAATATAGACCTTGACGTTCTCATAGTTATTTCTTTCTTTCTTTCTTTCTTTCTTTCTTTCTTTCTTTCTTTCTTTCAAAATACGGTTACCCTCCAGGATTATTTTTTCCCTCGGACTCAGTGAGAGATCCCACTTTTTACTGGCTCAAGGGCAGTGTCCTGGAGCCTGAAACATTGGGTCGGGGCATGAAACTGGCGAGGAAGACCATTACCTCGTCCAGGTGGCCTCACTTGCTATGCTGAACAGGGTCCTTGTGGGGAGATGGGAAGATTGGAAGGGATATACTAGAAAGAGGGAGGGAACGACCTTGGTCTGAAGTCAGGTACCATCCTGACATTTTCCTGGAGGAGAAGTGGGAAACCACGGAAAACAACTTTGAACTCAAGTCTTCGTGGCTCCCAGACTCGTATGATGACCACTCGGCCACCACTCCGCTTGACTGTGCGGTAACTCTCCGCGTGTATACGCGTTGCATTAGAATCGGGGGACTTGTCAATTTTTCGGAAATGATTACGTTACGGACCTGACATGTTTATATAAATTGTGTTCCCCTTTTAGTGTTCAGTCATCTCCACTTGGCCCGAAGCGGATTCTGCGTCATGACATTTGTCCTCAATTTTTTTGAAAACGACAGGCGATTGACCTGAACGCTTATATACGAATTACTGTTGACTGTCACCCAACAGCTACAATGAAGCTCGTTGAAATCAGTTGGACGCAGGGTCTGTTCACTTCTTGTTAGATTCCAATATTCTTTGAACGAACTCCAAAGGTACCTTCACCCACACTTCTGTTCTGTAAGACGTTTTGTATAAACGACAGGTTTAACCTGCTGTGCAAACTTTATGGCAGAGTTGTAATGCGGGTGGAGTAACTTTTTAAGTTCATTGAAGAAGGATGAAGTCTATGCTATCTGCGCGTAAATATCCTATTGCTAAGATTATATCCCCGATCTGAAGAGGAACAGGCTGAATTCCAGACAGCCTTCAATCCGCTTTGGCCAGAGCTTAACAGAAAGCCATTTTCATGCAAATTACCAGTGGAGAGAAGAAAGGACCTGAGCACCAGGCCTCAACTCTTGGTTTCGATTTAGTAAGGAAAACATGGACTCCTCTTAACTGGACTCGGATCAATTATAGAATCTGCAAGAGGGGGAAAAATTCCATATCCTCATTTCAACTGCACACTGTACTAAATAGAAGATAAGATCATATCAAGAGGATTTATCCCATTTTCTATTGGCTACATCTGCGGCTTAAGGAGCGGATCAGCAAAATACAAGGCCCCCTTGACATGTTACAATGTAAATATTTGTACATATTGACTTTCGATTAATAATAATAATAATAATAATAATAATAATAATAATAATAATAATCATAATAATCATAATAATAATAATAATAATAATAATAATAATAATAATTGTACCGGGAGGTACACCTCAACGCCTCAAATTCAAAATAAGCGCCTTAATGAACTCCCCTATCGATCAAAAGTGAAACTGATACCACATGAAGTTGGAACCTTAATCGGAAGATGTCACAACTGAAATATTAAGTAATTGTGTTGTTATGAAATTTCCTGAACTGATTGAATCTCTCCTTGTTTTGTTTTGCTACACATCAAGATGTTTGGACATTTTTCCACAGGTTACACTACCAAAAACTCTGATTATGCACTCTGGTGCAAGGTGGAAGAACTTATACTTAAAGAAGTATTTTTTCATAATTGAATCTATGTTCATTTATTTTTGGGTTGGCAACACTTCTTCCTCTTTCCGCCTGTTTTGAATCTGGCAAATCAGGAAATTTTGTAATTAATTTTCAACTAATCCCACATTTCTTGTTCATTTTGAATCTGCCAATAAAAATTAACAGGGTGTGTCCTGATTAGTCCTGAATTCTCTCGAACCTTCCCTGAGGGTATATAAACTGCGGCTTTTCCGACTACTTTGCCAGTTGATCGTCGTCTTTCTGAGTGTGTGTGTTAAGGCAGGAGGCGGGGCGCCTCTTTCTTCGGCCAGCAGAACATCTACAATGTAATGGCCCCGTAAATTCTATCTTTCTTGCTGTATCCGCAAATTTATCCGAGGGGAAGTTTCGAGTCTTTAACCATGTAACAAACCTTTCTAAAATGTAAATCGGGGATAGAGAGTGAGTTACCCACTCGAGTTCCTCTTCATCTTTGTTTGAGGTGACTACGTTTTCATAACTTTTTTTTCTCTGTAATGTATTAAATTAATCTCGATGCGAGCCACCTCAGTAGTTTGAGACTGGCCCCAGTTTCATCGCCGACAGCCCTGTAGGTTTTTAAGTTTTCATTGTCTGGGAGCGCAGGGTACGCCTCCGTTCAGTTTGTGTTCGGGCCATTCATTAACCTGTTCTTTTCCGCAAAGATCCGGTAGGTTGGGTACTAGATACCCCTGTGTAAAAGTATTTCCGTTTGTAATGCGTGCATTGTGCGGCCGGATAGTGTATTGAGTGGACTGTAAGAATGCGAGAGCATATAAGTTTTTTCGCAAAGTTTTGTAATATTGAAGGGTGCCTCCAGAAGGCTAGATATTGTAATTTTTGGAAGCAAGTGCTCTTGGATTAGGGGTTTTCTGCCCTTACCTAAATAATACCACTTCAAATTGTAAATTTATAACATAGGGGCTTGAAGCCCAGAATTGTCAAGGTTCTGAATCTTGAATATTCCAATTGTTGAAAGTGTCATTGTACCTGTAACCTCATGTTGTTATTTGTTCTTTTTTAAATCCTAAAGAAATATAACCTTTGTTAAAGTTTAAATTCAATTTTGATATTGTAGATATACCCAATTCCCCCAGCACCTTGTTTAACCTCTTTCTGCTCCACAGGTAAGCCTGTAATAATAATAATAATAATAATAATAATAATAATAATAATAATAATAATAATAATAATAATAATAATAATAATAATAATAATAATAATAATAATAATAATAATAAATCGTATGCTTTGAGGAACAGTAAGATGAGTCTAGACAAATGAAAAAGACGTGGATCTAAGTTCAGACTCTGCTGCACACGTCTCACAAGTGTTACATCTCTTATGAGTTCGGTTCAAGTTATCCTGCGGATAATTGTCTGCAGCTCAGCAAAAGCCACATAACCACCGCCAGTTCAACCTCTCTTTCAGAAACTTTCTTTCGTACTGTGCGAAAGAGCGGTGCGTGTGTGCGTCTGGAAATCTCGTGTAAGAAGCTAGTTTCCTCCAAGGAAATTGAATTCTGTCACAAACAAGACGTAGAGCACTCCACTTTTCTGGGTGTTTGTTTCTTCATCCGCGATCAGATCTCACGTAGAACCTTCTCGGATCCTATCTGCTTTAGATAAATATAAACACTATACGTTTCTTGTTTATTCTACAGAGTGAAAGTGTTTCGAAGCCTTCAAAGATCCCAGCTCAGGCTAGATATATATTGCTGGAATGACAATAGCCAGTGAAAATATATTATTATTATTATTATTATTATTATTATTATTATTATTATTATTATTAAATGGTTGAAAATTCGCGATCGCTACCATTGGGTGTGATATTACGCTCTGTAATAACTAAGACTGTTTAAATAATTTTAATGTATATAAATATGTGCTTAAGCGAAAACCATTTTCTTTTCCTTCCTCTTCCTCTAAACCTTTCCCCAACTGTAATGAATCGACACTAATTTCTATTATCCCAGTTTTACGACGGGATGCCTTTCATGACCACAATCTTATGTGGAGGAATATATTTAGTGTTGCGTGTTGTATTCAAATGAAGATGTTTATTAAGGCGAGCACGATCGTATAGTCCCCGAGCTCGTAGAATTAACCAATCAAGAGTAAAATCCGTGGCCCGGAAGGCTTCTTCCTTGGGTGTTGAAGGCTTTTCTGTCTGAAAATTATGATGATTAGGGTTTCGTTTTTTGTTTAACTTTTGTCCGACATGCTGTTTTCGTCTCTCTCAGCATTTGACACGATCGTATTCATGGTCAGGATTAGGGCCTGTGTACTTAATACCTCCCAGCAGGGTGTCAAATCAACGCTCCCTTGATCATCCTACGGCCATCTATTAACAAGGCAAAACCAGTCTTTGCCACTGTCGCTGCTTCTGCTCAACATGGTGGTTATTATGTTCAAGAGGAAGTACAACTACGCAGTAATCATAGGGTGGGGGGAATGGATAAGGTCTGAAGAAAACAGTACTTGATTAAGAGAGGTTGGATAGGATAGAAGCAGTGAGGGGCTTTTACAATTAAGTGGAAGCATTTCCAGGAATCAGTTGAGGGTCCCGTGGTTGCCAACACAAACTTACCCCTGATGCCGAATTTAGTCGCCTCTTACAACTAGCAGCATGTACCGTGGATGCTATTAACCCACAAGGAGATCTGCTGAAAGTATATGCGCGCGTGATCTCTCCACATTTATCAGTGATTTGTGCAAAGTTTGTATTTGTGACATGATAATGAAGTATAAAGTCGGATGTCTACCTAAACTTCTATGTTTCCATAACGGCAATTCTTGTTTTACTTCTCTTGAAAAGAGACACCACCCACCATACAGGGCAGCAAGACAGAATGAACCGCTTCGGAATCTCCTGAAACAGAGTATATTAGTTACAGAAGGCAAGTTAAATCATGGTCTCCTCAAGCAGTTTCAAACCTCAACGCTGAGATCTCACCAATCATTACCTCGTCCGATATGCGCAAGTTTGGACGACGAAGTCCAGCATAGTGAATTTTAATTCTTCATCTTCCTCCATCACCTTTAATGTCCAGCATTTCTTCAATCTTTCGTTTGTTTACTTTCTCCTTTCGTCAAAAGAGGCTATGTTGGATGTTTGCTTTGAATTTACTCTCGGGCAACCTTGAGCTCCTGACACCATTCGTCTGAAACGATTTCTATTGTCGGCATTCGTTCAGCTGCGTAGCACGGCGTTCATTCAACCATTTTAAACACTAATCGAATTATCACCCCGAAAAGTTACGATGTTTGTTCTGAAAAGACCTCGTTCGTGCGTGATTTGTGGCCGTAGGCCCATTTCTTCGAGGTATTTCTTTACGTTCATATACCAAGGAATTGTTATTTTTTATTTTGAGTGAAAATTGTTATAAATACGTTTTTTTTCATCCAGTCGTCCATCCATTGTAAATGACTGTAGAAGACAGTTCTTTGTTTCCGCATTCATTTCGTGAAATATGTTTTCTCAGTATTCTTTTTAACATAGTCTTTTAGCGTTGTGGTGGCATGTTAAGCCCTTTACTTTCACGTTTGTGACCCATTATCTTGTAACTCCCTTCCTTAATAGCATTCTTCATAGCCTCTTTATCCCGCAGCTTGCGTTTATCCTTCTGAAAATAATAATAATCTTCATAAAAAATAAAGGGTGACGAAATTACGAACATTTCCCAATTCATTATAATGGCTGCTACAGTAGCTCACGCCAACCACCTCACTGTAGCGATTACGCGCCAGGAACTACAATGCACGGATGAAATGCAGTCCAGTATTTCATACACATGTCAGTGCTGATTCTAGGAATGAGAGGCTCTTAATCTGAAAGCTGCACTAACTCAGCCTAAGATGAAAAATGAATCCTACTTGTACACGGAAACGAAACGTGGTGCACACAATCAACTATGACAACAAAACAAGGGGATGAGGCCACGTGTGTGTGGGTGGCTAAACATTAGGTAACAACCCTGCAAACTGGAAATTCCTGGGGGGGACGAAATTTGGCACCCCTACCTTTCAATATGAAATTTACCTACTTGATTCTATTCCCTCTTAGGTAATGGGTTTTATTAGAAAATTTATATCGTTTGAAATGGTGTGATTAAATGTATGACAGTTATGTCCCATTTTCACCACCAATTAGGACACTTACTATTACTACTACTACTACTATTACTAATACTAATAATATTACTACTACTATATTAGCCGAGAAGTGTCTGTCCGGTTTGAGTCACGAAGCTGTTGCCTTGCATTCGGAAGAGAGTGGGTTCGAACTCCACTGTTGGCAGCCCTGAAGATGGTTTTCCGTGGTTTATTATTTTTACACCAGGAAAATGTACGTTAATTAAGGCCACGGCCACTTCCTACCCATTCCCATCCCTTTCCTATCTCATCGCCCCAAAAGTCCTATCTATGTCGGTGCGACGTAATTCATATTGTAAAAAATGAAAAACTAATACAAAGAAAAACCCGCTTCATGTCTGTGGTGAGTAGCCTTCTTCTTTTTTCATTAATGTTTTCTTTGCTAATGCTACCCTACACTTTTAGGTCCTACTTGCTTCTCCCGCCATTGGTTATTTTGCTTCATATGTAGCAATGCCGAAATATTTTCCAGTTTACTAACAATTCCCGTAACCATCTGGCCAAAGTACCTCAGCCCTCATTGTAACTCTCAGGTTAACGTGGAGTGAGAGGGAGGCTGCGGGTGGTGGAGCAGAGAAACTGCTCATTACCACCAAACCTCGACTCGACCGTACACTTTAACTTGCTTGTGGCTTTCGCTAGATTACGGCTTCATTACTACACAGAGTTGTTATCAACATATCTTACAAGCTACAGTGAGACCACATGTGGACACGCCTACAATGGACTCGGTAAACAAGTAATAATAATAATAATAATAATAATAATAATAATAATAATAATAATAATAATAATAATAATAATAATAATAATAATAACACCGGGGGAGTTGGTCGTGCGGTTGGGGGGTGCGCAGCTGTGAACTTGCAACCGCGGCAGCGCTGAAAATATTTTTCGTGGTAGCCTATTTTTACACCAGACAAATGCTGGAACTGTACTTCCTTCCCTCTCCTAGGGTTTCCCATCCCATCGCCGCTATAAAACCTCTGTTTCGGTGCGACGTAAATCCAACTGAAAGCAAAAATGAAAACAAGAACAAACGAGTTATTCATTCATATACCTCGCACACATCACATTTATTTATTCATTAGTTGAAAAATAAATATATTTATAATTCATTTGCAATTCCTTCCTTCATTCATTCATTCATCCATTCCAGTAACAGCCTGAATATTCTACTTGATATTCTCCAGGAAATTAACATGACAAGCACTTTTGAAAATAATCACAGATTTGGATGTTGTGATAATTTTCGTGAGAGAGTTCCATAATTTAGAAATAAGCACAGTGAACAACTGTACTGAGCAGTTTGATAAGTAAAGGAATTAAGAGGGTAGTAGTTGATCTAGAACTTGTTTTGCGGTTATGACACAATGAAATACAATGACACCTGGTTGACAAGTCTGCTGGGTTAAAAATGGTTACTTGTTTGACGACACACAAATTTCTCCTTTCTTCGAAGTTTAGCCATCCTAGCTACGTAATCTATATACCTCGGATTTGTAGGTGGTAATAGGTTAGAATGCAAAGTAATTTGGTTTGTAAGAAGTGTCATGCAATCCGCTGTACCATAATGTAGAAAGAGTAGCATTAATTCAAGGAGTTGTACAGGCTGTACCCCTAATATCTATGCAAATCTCATAGCGTAATCATTGTACAGTGTAGGGTATACTTGTTGCTAGCTTAAGTAAGTTTGCATTCTAACCTATCAGCACCTCATAATCCGGACTCTAGTAATCTAGTTAAAAGCCCACCATACATAAATTTTAAATGAATGTTATACATGCATTTTGTGCTCGTTAGAGCTTCAGACATTGGTCTTTTCTTACGTCAAACGGTATAAAGTAACAGTAAGTTATGTAAACGAAATACAGGAAGGTCGTAAACAACGTGAACAGGGTATATGAGCCTTTGAACGTTGGTCATCCAGATTGTTAATTTGAAAAAAAAGTCTTTATCTCACGCCCTTGTCATTTTATCAGCTGCTGAAGTTAGCCAATCAGGTCATTTCGCGGGCGAATTGAAATGGGCTTTACGAGGCGGTGTTGCTAAATCTGCACGTGGCTTGGTCGGGCTTGAGAGCGAAGCCGAGAAATTAACATCAAACACTAACACACGGTGGGTTTCAGCCAATGCCACCGAAGCGTGCTTGCTACGGGCCGAGCCTATCACCAGGGAAGTTCTTCTTCAAGTCCCTCCCCTGGAGAAGTTTACTTCTTCTATTGGAGCTTTCAATCCGATCACAAGCCACGTGCAGATTTAGCAACACCGCCTCGCAAAGCCCATCTGATATCGCGATCTGATTGGCTAAATTCAGCACCTGATAACATCATAACGGCGCGAGATATGGAGGTATGTTTTTCACATTACATATCAGTAGAGCTCGGATTTTTATGCTTTAATAGGTTTGAATGCAAAATTACTGAAACGAGTAGCAAGTATAGCCTACCTCCACAAAGATTATGCTATGGGGTTTGCATAAATTTTAGGGCTGCGGCCCATCAGAACTCCTTTAATTTATGTTACTATTGTTACATTTTGGAAGAGCGGGTGGCCGACACTTCCTACTAAACAAATTAGTTTGCAATCTAACCTGTTACTGCATAAACAACCGGGCTTTACTTATCAGTACGTCCAACACTCTAACGCTCACATTCCCAGTTCACGTTGTTTCCGACCACCATGTATAATGATCTGGAAGAAGTTTACATTTAGTTTGAAAGGAGTAAAGAGATGCATACACCTTTTTACACGGAGCTGTTGTGTATTTGGACCAACTTAGAGTTTCTGTCAGATAAATTTCTGGAACGGGATAGTATACGAGAGGGAAATATGGACGATGAGAAATGCACAGCGAGAGAGAATAGAGATACCTTCTAAATGTGATGTTAATAGAAGAGATCTTGAGGTGATATTCTTTGATGGGGTAACAAATAAGTTGGTACTGAACGGAGTAGGTGTGAAGAGAACGATTTAGCTACATTTGATTCGGAGTATAGACAGCTTGTTTCGTCACCCTCTGAAACATGCAGGACTTGTTTATTTAGGTTTGCAGGGAGGCCTGTGGGATAAGAATAACCGAGGAAGACGAAAGGATCAGTATGAATATTTATTCGAACTTGTACATTTTCTCCGTTATACGGAAAATGATAGAATCAAGACGAGAAAGAGAGTTCATATGCACAATTCTATAATCAAAGTTAAGAATACAGGGGGTTTAACACGTTGACGGATCAGGGCAAACACCTCCTTGTCTACTGCAACCAGCAGTGCATGGAGGTGGGAATTGATATCAAGAACAGAATACAGCACGTCCCGTCTTCTTCATCGGCGCGTGTAAGGTTTGCTATATCACCGGTGATTTAGAACGTGATGAACAAACCTTTGGTCAAACGGATACGCATGATATTCATCGCCATGTAGAGGATAATACCGGGTTTCACTCCGCGTCTGCCTTCTCTACGAATTTCACTCGTAACCATCATAAAGTGAGTGACGTGCTCGATCTTGAATATACGCTGTTAACCGAGGTAGACACGTAAGAACGAAAGCTCCTCGTCATGTTCGTAGTACAGCAAACTGATGAGCTTCTCTGTCATGCCAAGTGCGAGATCTGAACACATTTTCTCTGTCCACATTAGAGTGTGTAGCTTAGAGAGAAACAACTCGTTTAGAAGTTCGTTATCGTCCGGAATCGAACTAAGAGCTTGCATTCTGATGTCAATTCACAAACAACATGTACCTAAGAACTTGAGAAAATCTCAGTACAGAAATAACTGAGCTGGGCAGAAGCCGTTGTCCTTGGAATAAGACACAGGCACGGTACCTCTATACCACAGGCTGTCTAAAATAATAAGAATAATAATAATTATGAATCGAAAGTACCCACTCAAAAAACTACAACTTATGGAGAGGAATATCTTCACGAGGATACTAGGAGTCATACGAGAGAGGATGGCACCCTAAAGAATCAGGCACAACAACGAGCTCTACGAACATCAGGAAGACTTAGTCACATGCATGTGGAAAAGGCGACTTACTTTCTACGGGCACATGACTCGCCTGAAACCCTGCAGACTCACGAGAGAATCTTCACAGTGATACGAAAGACATATCCCATTAGAGACCACAGAGAACCAATCTCAATACCGACAGGCCATCATAGAGGAAGTCTTCTCACTGTCCCTCACAATCAAAAAGTGTACAGGGACCATCAGACCTAAGTGGACGAATGGAAGAAAAGGGCACACAGTCAGAAAATGAAAGTGTACTGGGCCAAGGGAAAGAAGAACAGTTAAGACGAACCCCGCGGCCCATAATAGGCCAAAACGAAATTAAAACTTAATTAGATTATTACTCTATGATATAGGTCTAGAATATATTTCATTTTGTCGCAATTCATCAGGCTTGCCATTCTTATGTAAATACACTCAGTTTTCTTTGATTTATCATAATTCGATATCTTTTCTGCGGATCGAGTCAAAGGATCCATTTCTGTACCCCTTGCATGTTGTAAGAGGCTGTTAGCGCCAGTCCACGAACATATTGACTGTAGTACGTACATAGGTGTACACTGTGTTGCCTATACCGTAGGCGCCTGTCCTAGAAGTTATTAGCTGTTACAATCTGTACTTGCTCTCTCGTCTTCTAAGCCGGAAAACATATCCTGGATTTCATCTTTTTCCGCATGGTGGAGAAAATGTACGAGTGGGGATTAATGTTGTAGTCGACGAAGCACGGGAATGTTGTGATATTGAACTCTCCATCTTTATCGACAATCGGTCCAACATTCTCGATGTGTTCTCTGGTGTGTTATTCAGCGATTTGTGGTGGTGGGATGATTTTGAGCCCCACGATGATGTAGAGAAGAATATTGCTGTCGTGAAAGATCAGTGCTATTGTATGGTAGTTACCACTGTTATTGCCTGCTTGTATCCCACCTTAAATCAAGCAACACCACTTTGTATTCATTACAAAGCCACTCCAGAACTTTCATTATAATTGTCCCTCATCCAGGTGAGACAGTTTCTCATGACACTCTTCTTTAAGTGAAGTTGTAAAATCATCTAATCCCTCCTTTTTCAGCTCCCACATATTCCTTCATTACATAAATTAACTATTATTGTTAATTTTATATTATTTGTATAGTTTTGAAATAAATATGTCTTATGGCTGCGGGCAACTGAATTTAGCGTTAAAAATACGTGACGTGATGTTGCCTAGCAACCGTGCAGGCTGGGATGAGAAATATTAGAATTATCAGACAAAAATCATCTTCATCATACTCTGGAGACCTGATTAGTTCATATGTCGTAGTTTCATAGACTCTGAGTCAGATTCCCCCTTTCGATTCACTGAATCCTATCGTCTCCATATTCCACGTAGATGTCTCTATAAAACGATTCATTAGATGCAAATAAGTTAATCGCTATCAATTCGAGTTTCATTTATTGAAAGTAGAGTCAAGAAGTTCGTGCACTGGCCGCCTAGTGTCGCTGTGATGCACCACAGTCGAGAGTTTGCACCACAGGATGTTGCCATGACAGTTCTTCGCAGTCCCAGCAAGAGGCAGTTGTGTGCAGAACAACGGTCTCTGTTAGGAAGGGTTGTTGGATGTGAGCGGCTGAACTTGCGAATGTCGTTGTGCGAGCAAAGGGCAGATTTCAAATTCTGCCAAAAAAGTGAGGCAAATCCGTTAGCAAAACTTTTGAGATAATCTAGTCTAAATCGCCCGGATAACCACAACGGAGAAAAAAACGAGAAAAGTCAGGTCGGAAGGCTTGGTGAACTTTGAATTGTTAGCGCCAGTCGACGAACATATTGACTGTAATTCGTTCATACGAGTACACCGTGTTTCCTATACCGTAAGCGCCAGTCCAAGAAGTTATTAGCTGTTAGAAGTGCATGAGTGTTCGCTGTATTGCCTATACTGTAGGCGCCAGTCCACATTGACTTTACTATTTTTATGACCACTTTATTTTCTGAAAGGGATATTTGATATCTGAGGGAAGACAATGAATCCCAAATTCACTATTGCTAAAGGCAAATAAATATATAAATAATTAACTACATAAATAATGAACAATATATTCTAATTAATTTATATACGCTGAAGCAGAACACAATTTGATCACTGAAAATATGTTTATAAATATGGCCATTGTGAGTTATATTGCATTCTCTCCTTTATTACTCTGTAACTAAGTCTTCCATTGTATCTGCGTGGAATGTAATAGCTTTAAAGTAGGATGAGTAAGTAGGTGGTTTTATTGTCGGCTAAGTGCCATCCCCCATTGTACATCAATCCTTTGCTATTTTGGCACGCTATTCAGAACGTCAGTCAGTAATCCAAAGACCAGTATAATCCAACAGCAATGAGGATAAAACCCTTGTGGACCGAAAGTAATCAGTGTATCTCGGTGTTAGTGAAGCCACGCAATGCAACTCGAGGGCCATTCATTACGGTAGCTATTCCCCATCTCCGGCTAGTCCTTCCCCCTCATGTTTACTAAGCTAATCCCTGAATATAAGTCACCAGAACTGTATAATTAATATATAGGATCATCCTCGTTATACATGTCTGTGTAAACAGAGGCAGCACGTGCGGGAAGCACACAGAGGTTCAGGTCTGGCTGATAAACACCGACCAGAATACATGTCCTGTGGTAAATAATTTCTGATTTTATGTAACCTCACGTGCCTTGTGACCAAATAGGTGAAATTGGCTACAGTGTCATTCCCTAGACTGAATGATGGCATTTCGTCCGAAATACCACATTCATTTCACCCACAGTAAAGTGATTGTTGTGTGGCAGTGGTATTAGTCATAGGTACTGAAGCGCCGCACTTCTTCGGAGGTACCATATTTAACACCTGTGTTTTGATATCTCCTTCTTCTTCTTCAAGTGCTATATCATCTAAGAAGATTGGCTACCGTCATAGAGATACTTGCAGCACGAAAGATCTCAATGGTAGAACAGCTGAACCAATTTTTCAGATTACCTATCCGAGATGTATGTCCTCTTCCTGGTCTTATTTTGCCTTGTATCTTCCTTTGAAATACCAGCTGCAGTAAATGATATTTCTCTTCTGGCATCACATGACGGAGATACTGGAGCTTTCTGATTTTTACAGTGTTTAATACTTCCCGTCTCTTTCACATTCGCCTAATTACCTCATTGTCTGTGACCTTATCTGTCCAACTTAACCCCAGTATCGTTATGTACGTACATAGCTGAAATGCCTCTATTCTCTCCATTTCTCTTTTCTCTATGGTCCGGGTCTTAACTCCTTCGAACCATCTGGAGAAGGTGTAACATCTCAGAAGTCAAACTTTTAGACGTAAACTAATGTCTCTGCTATACAACACACTCTTCATTTTATTGAATACCGTACATTGTCTCGGAACAATTGATGTTTTAGTTCACATTTGTTCCTAAATAATTGTACCTTGTCACTTGCTGCACTGTCTCTCCATTGCTCATCAAGCTCCCTCAGTGTTGTATTCGGGATACTACCATAAAACGTGATATCTAGCTGATAGCAATGTTGAGTATTGGAAATGAAGAAAGGCATTTCTTCGGAGATAACACATTCATTCCACTTCCCTACCTGATAATAGTACATTTCATAGCAATTGAAAGAAAACCTTCTTCAGTTGTATGATATTTACTACGAAAATTTAATGGACCAAAGTGCTATTCATAACAACGGATGGGGTACTACAACTTCGGACATGTCTCATTTAATTTGACCATAATATTGGCACACCCAGTTGACAACTTTGGAACTGAATAGTTTACCGCAAGGAAAAGGAGAATGTCGTAATTAATTTTGGAATTAATGTTTGGAAGCATATTGCCCTTACTGTGAATTAGATACAAGGCTTTTCAGGTGTTTGCCCTATAACC
The DNA here is from genome assembly GCF_040414725.1 of Anabrus simplex. NCBI lineage: Eukaryota > Metazoa > Arthropoda > Insecta > Orthoptera > Tettigoniidae > Anabrus > Anabrus simplex. The sequence continues at coordinate 33,046,932 of NC_090278.1, forward strand.
CAGCGTCCCGTCTTAGGCCTGATATTTGGCTCATCAGAGTGAAATATCTCAGGCACTACCCAATGATGCTGGGCTGTATACAGTCCATTAGGAGAGGCACAATCTCGTAACTGTGGGCGGGAGTCCATATTTAGTCAATGAAGATGGTGAATTTCTATTTCATTCGACTAAATACATCTGATGGTCAGAAATACGATCCTCTTGATGATATGTTGTTGACATCGGAAATGTTGTTTTGCAAAACGTACGAAATAAAATTTCGAGAAGGGGGAATGCCGGTAGTCTTGAAGAAAGTTAGTAATACTTTAGATCTCAACAGAGAAACGTTATTGCCCTTACTGTGAATTAGATGCAAGGCTTTTCAGGTGTTTGCCCTATAACCCAGCGTCCCGTCTTAGGCCTGATATTGGGCTCATCAGAGTGAAATATTTCAGGCACTACCCATTGACTCTGGGTTGTACACAGTCCATTAGGAGAGACACAATCTCATAACTGTGGACAGGAGATAAATCTCCGCCTAGCAATTCCTAATGGAAAGTCTAAGTTTCCGAAGAGGGACATAGAATTTTCACAAATAGATCATTTCAAAAATTAGATGTAGGGTTTCGTCCACGTAGGATTGGCGTCAGGAAGGGCATTCTGTTTTTAAAACAGTGAGAAATCGACATCTGCGACCGGGCTGCCAAACGCACACTTGCCTGCAGGTGAGAAAAGTTGTACAAGCAGAAAGTAACTATTACAATACTGGCTTGTTCGTCATGGAGTCCAGTCATTACGGTCTGACACTGTGGAAGACTGGTTCGAGTCCCGACGGTGCAAAACAAATTTACTATCAGAATGTTGGCCGGCAGGGTAGTAGACGTAGTGGTATATAACTTCTCATAACTATATTGCGTGCCATTGTTTCGAAACCTCGCGACAGTGTCCATTAGAAGTGAGAGCATATAACTCTCTTGATGGTGATTTATCCGTCGAATGGTGATGTTAAGCCTTTAGCAGACGCCTTGGTGTGGACTATGTGCCGATACGGGATTTCACCAGGGCCGTAACGTTAGGGCCTGCAGGGCCTGCAATGCCGGCGGGCCTGGGCCTTTTAGGGGCCCGTAGACTCCTCGAAAAAATATATCTCGAGTTTAACGTCACTTTGCACGGAAATGGTCCGGGCAGTTTTGTAGAGTCAGTCGAAATAGTCTTTTTACAATTTTTTCGTAGATTAATTACCATTTAGCAGCAGTTATTACAGCACAGCTTTGAACAATGCCTGCCCTTGCCATCTCCTGCAATACCACAGCACGCTCCTTGCAAAAGACCTGCAGCAAATTATTTAAAGATAATTACAGCAATGATAATTGATAGCAAAACATCATATTTTAGGTAGAAAATGATTCCACCTTTATGTGAACTGCATGTGAGATCGTATTATGTACAATGGTTGCTGAACACTAACTTATCACAATTTTTTTTCTACAACACTGTATAATGCTAAAGAAATAAGTGTGGTAACTCTCAGTCCATTCGGTTTCGAACGACCTTTCTTTGAGCGAAGGCCTAACACTTGTGCCCTTTGATATTTTTAAAACGTTTTGCGAACAATTTTTTATTTCATTTGGTTTGTATATTTTTGTGTTGCAATCGAAAAAAATATTGTAACCGCGACTTCAGTATCGGATACAGAGCATAGTTCTGTAGTTATTGAAAAATGAGGCCAGGTTTTATATTTTAATTTAGGGGCCCGAATTTTTATTTTGGCAGGCGGGTCCGTTTTGAATTTCACCCTCTGTCTGTTATATTATTTACAGAACGACACACCCAAATCCTGCAAGTTGCCCATACGCGTCAACTGGCAGACCACATGATATCATATTCATCATCAGCTTACAATATTATTATGAAAGGAACTATTGCCAAAATTATTTTTTAACCAAATCAATACGAAAATACCTAGCGCCGTAAAGTTCCTCACAAAGTCAACATTTTAAGCTCGTATGCGGGAAATGTTCAGAAATTGCGATTTTCTCTTGCGCTTGTATATGGGTAGTATTCCGGCATAATGTTCACTCCAAGAATAAAGTGTTTTAATGGAAAAAAAATTAAGGGGGACCTACATATTTGAACATAGAATAATGGGGTGTATTAAAAGTTTTCTTCCACAGAAATGAAAATGAGTATTGAAAGAAAACCGAGCATGACAAATTATTCTTTAGTAATATGTATACATATTTATAAATTATATAAACCTATGCCATTATATATAATTAAGTATTCAAATTGTCGGTGTATCGTGGCCATTATTTTGCCGTTTCCCTGATAATTTCCAAACCCATGAATATTTTCAGTGATTACATTTTATTATGGTCAACAATGGCATAGTTACAACATATACTAGAATCAGAGGAGACCATCAATTACAAATATTTATTATGAATTTGTTTGCAAGTAGTCAATTTTTCGTTAATTTTCATTTGACGGTATTTTTTAAAGTTAACCAATGAAGCTAGTTAAATAATTCTAGTATGTATTCTTCTTCACTCTGATACATACTTGAATGCAAAATTTAATCTCTATATCTTAAAACAATTCCGAATTATTAAGGAAAAGATTCTGAAAAATAACAGTTAAAACGTCTGCACTGCTATAAACAGAGACGTTTAACTTTAAATGAAAAGGATAAATTTAAAAATCGTAATTTTGGTCAGTCAAAGGTATCGTTCGTCCCTTAAGTAGCTAGCGCTCCTCGGGCAATATATATACTATAGAGAATACATAGCCTTCTGAATAAGTAGTAGTCATTAAGTTCGTGGACAGACCATCTATTGTCTCTGTGGTCCACTACAGCGGAAAATTATCACCATATGATGCTGCGGTAATCGTTCTTCGTTAGCTCCAACGAGACGCATTTGCGTGCTTACAGTTTAAGCAGAACTACGGTCTCTGTTGTGAAGGGTAGTTGAATGTCAACGGCGGAACTTGACAATGTCGTAGTTTGAACAAAGGGAAAATTTCAAATTCTGCCAAACATTAGGCAAATCTGCTGGCGAAACGTTTAAGATGTATAAGTCAAAATTGCCCGGATAACTTGGAAGCAAAAAAGTCGCGAAAAGAAAGGCCAAAATTATGCGATCCATGAACTGTTAGTGAACGTCCACGAACATATTGACTGTTGGAAGTGCATAGGTGTACACTGTGCTGCCTACACTGTAGGCGCCCGTCCAAGAAGTTATTGACTGTACAACGTACATACTGCAGGTGTACACCAGTATAGTATACACTGTAGGCACCAATCCAAGAGCGCTGTGTTTACAGTTGGAAGGTGCAAAATGGACTTAAGCAAATCGAATGGGCGTGGGCAGTACTGCCATTAGCGTGATTGTGAAAAAATTGAACTTGAGTGAAGATGATTGTCTTTTATAACTTGATTCAGGAAGTAAGCACTGACTTGCTTGTGAAATATCCAGTGAATCTAAAGTTGGAGAAATATTCTGTTCATTAAGGTATGTTGATTACTCTGACAGGGTAACACTCGTATGTGATGTGGATTGCCATAGTGGAATATATATACGATTTTTCACGATTATACGCTAAGCTTTTAACATTCAAAGACCGAACATTACTACCTACTGACCATGAGTACGTACTGTAAGGCGCAAGTACAGCTTGCACGACCGTAGGATGGTAATGTCTTTGAGGTTGAGCCAGAGGTACTCCTGAAGCCTGTGGTAATGTGACGGGGAGGGCCCATTAGATAGAGCACACTCAAGGTCATCAATACGATTCCTGCTGTCCATCCTCAATCACCACAGTAGAACATATACCAACTCAATTGTACGGGAGATCATACGTTCCAGGAATTCTCTCGCGGATGAAATTAGAGACATATGTAAGCTAGAGCTATTCAGAAGAATGTACTGGACATTTTCCTACATTGAGAGTAATTTACTCTAAGAAGTATCCTCAAATGTTAGATTGTTTAATTATAAATTATACATGTAATGTTAGTAACATCATAGTTTAGATTTTTCGAGGTATAATTTTAATAATAGTGAATACTTTACATTCATTTAATTACGTTAATATTACTTTTATAATGCTTTCAATTTCAGTTACATTACTTTTTACGTCTACTTTAAATTGTATTAAATTTACTTTTAATTTTAAGTAGTTATAACGCTCGGCATTGTATGTTTATGCAGGTGTATAACTATATGGTTTGGCAAAATAGCAGGCTTCATATCATGAGCCCCGCCATGTACATAATGTCAGTAGTATAATTGGATGGTTCGGCCGCCTCCTCCTCCTCCGGCTCTCGGAAGAGGCCTCCTCCTCAGCCAGTGGCCTCTCACCTCCTCCTCAGCCAGTGGCCTCCCAGTGGCCACCTCCTCCTCCTCCTCAGCCAGTGGCCTCCCAGTGGCCTCCTCCACCTCAGCCAGAGGCCTCTTCCAGTGCTGCCAACTTAACCTAACTAGCGCGAGATAAACAAAGCCACGTGCTTTTTGACAGACAACAACGCACCGCTAACCTCAGTACTGCCATCTTGACGGGCCTAAACCTCAGTAGTGCCAACTTAACCTCACAAGCGCGAGGTAAACAAAGCCACGTGCTTTTTGACAGCCACGTGCTTTTTGACAGATTTGTAAACAAAGCCACGTGCTTTTTGACAGCTGTCATCGACAACAACGCATCGCAAACATCAGTACTACCATCTTGACGGGCCTAAACCCCAGTAGTGCTAACTTAACCTAACTAGCATGAGGTAAACAAAGCCACGTGTTTTTTGACAGCCACGTGCTTTTTGACCGATTTGTAAACAAAGCCACGTGCTTTTTGACAGACAACAACGCATCGCAAACCTCAGTACTGCCATCTTGACGGGAATAAACCTTAGTGGTACCAACTTAACCTAACTAGCGAGAGGTAAACAAAGCCACGTGCTTTTTGACAGCTGTCATCCGCCATCTTTAAACCACAAAGCACTGTGCTGCCCTCTTTATCGCAGTAGCTGCAAAATTCGTCACCTGTCATCCGCAGTGCTGCCATCTTGACGGGTCTAAACCTTAGTGCTACCAACTTAACCTAACTAGCGTGAGGTAAACAAAGCCACGTGTATTTTGACAGCTGTCATCCGCCATCTTTAATCTATAGAGCACAGTGCTGCCCTCTTTAGCTACTTACCTTTGAAATGTGGTGGCGGATAATTTGAAAAATGCTTTTTGACAGCAGCCATATTTGTACACCGTGCTGCCCTCTTTAGCTAGATACCTGTGGTGGCAGACAATTTTACGTGACAGCAGCCATCTTTGAGCACCGTGCTGCCCTCTATGTGGTGGCGGCAATTTGAAAAATTCTACATTCTCTTGTTTGGAAACAAACCCATGCGCTTTTTTTTTGACAGCTGTCATCCGCCATCTTTAATCCAGAGAGCACCGTGCTGCCCTCTTTAGCTACTTACCTTTGAAATGTGGTGGCGGCAAATTCTACGTGCTCTTGTTTGGAAACAAAGCCATGTGCTTTCTTGACAGCTGACATCCGCCATCTTTAATCTATAGAGCACAGTGCTGCCCTCTTTATCGTAGTAGATGTAAATTCGTCACAGCTGTCATCCGCAGTGCTGCCATCTTAACGGGCCTAAACCTTAGTGCTACCAACTTAACCTCACTAGCGTGAGATAAACAAATCTACGTGCTTTTTTTGACAGCTGTCATCCACCATCTTTAATCTATAGAGCACAGTGCTGCCCTCTTTAGCTACTTACCTTTGAAATGTGGTGACGGATAATTTGGAAAATGCTTTTTGATAGCAGCCATCTTTGAGCACCGTGCTGCCCTCTTTAGCTAGATACCTGTGGTGGCAGGCAATTCCACGTGACAGCAGCCATCTTTAATCATGAGAGCACCGTGCTGCCCTCTACGTAGTGGCGGCAATTTGAAAAATTCTACATGCTCTTGTTTGGAAACAAACTCACGTGCTTTTTTCTGACAGCTGTCATCCGCCATCTTGCATCACAAACCTCTGTGCTGCGCTCTTTAGCTAGATACCTTTGAAATGTGGTGGCGGCAATTCGAAAAAATCTATGTGCTCTTGTTTAGTAAACAAAGCCACGTGCTTTTTTTTGACAGCTGTCATCCACCATCTTTAATCAATAGAGCACTGTGCTGCTATCATGCGGGTAATTTCATCACCTGTCATCCACCATCTTTAATCTACAGAGCACCGTGCTGCTCTCTGTAGTAGCGGGCAATTTGAAAATTTCTGTTAGCTGTCATCCGCCATCTTTGAGCACCGTGCTGCCATCTATGTGGTGGCGGTAAATTCCACGTGCTCTTGTTTAGTAAACAAACTCACGCGCTTTTTTGTCAGCTGTCATCCGCCATCTTACATCGCAAACCTCAGTGCTACACTCTTTAGTTGAAATATGGTGGCGGATAATTTAAAAAGAAAAATTCTACAGCAGCCATTTCTCGGCGCTAATTGCACAAGATGGTGGCTATACATGACTCCTTAAAGGTGCTTATGCAAGATGGCCGCTATACATAGACTCCCTTGGGATGCTTGCGCAAGATGGCGGTTATACATGGCTCGTTTTGAAATATGGTGGCGGATAATTTAAAAAGAAAAATTCTACATCAGCTATCTCTCGACGCTAATTGCACAAGATGGTGGCTATACATGACTCCTTAAAGGTGCTTATGCAAGATAAACGCTATACATAGACTCCCTTGGGATGCTTGCGCAAGATGGCGGTTATACATGGCTCCTTATGAGACGCCCTAGAGATGCTTGCGCAAGATGGCGGTTGCTCTTATGAGGTGGCTTAAGGGTCCTTGCACAAGATGACTAGAGACGCCCTAAGGATGCTTGCGCAAGATGGCGGACGCAAGATGGCGGCTATACACATCTCCTTATGAGACACTTTAAGGGTGCTTGCGCAAGATGGCTGCTGCTCTTAGCTTAGAGGCTAACGTGTCGTGCTAGTTCGATTCATTAAATTTGGAGGCTTAAATGCAAAATGTTAAAATTCTCGAAAACGATGCATCGTAGAGCAAAACGGACAAAATTTTTCTGACCAATGATTTAACAGCTGCTGTTATGCATGCGGTGGAGGGCAATTTGAAATTCTATGTGCTTAATCAACAGAGCGCCCTGCTGCCCTCTTTAGCTGAAATGTGGTGGTGGATAATTTGAAAAATTCTTTTGACAGCTATCATCCTTAAACAATGGCGACTATACATAGGCTGTTAAGGCCTTATCATGCTCCTCCTCCTCCTCCTCCCCCTCCTCCTCCTCCTTCTCTACCTCCTCCTCCGCCTCTTATGTCAAGGCATAGCTTTATATCGAACAAGTTTAAACCTGCATCGCGAAGGCAAGCGCGTGCAGCGATAACATTATTGTGCATGTTTAGACTTTCGAAACATAAGAAGAGTAGAATCAAACGCTGTACTCGATACGACATGTGATCAGAACATTGATTGATGCGTTCAGAAAACAAAATAAGTGATCAAGACTAGAATCGAACACTGTACTCAATACATCATGTGTTTAGAATATGTCAGGGGATACGCTTGTTCTAAGAAGATCAGATTGAAACATAACAAGACTAGAACAGAACACTGTAATCGATGTTGTTAACTTCAACATGTGATCAGAACATTGATTGATGTGTTCAGAACACAAAATAAGTGATCATGACTAGAATCGAACACTGTACTCGATACAACATGTGATCAGAACATTGATCGATGTGTTCAGAACACGAAATAAGTGATCAAGACTAGAATCGAACACTGTACTCAATACAACATGTATTTAGAACATGTTAGGGGGTACCCTTGTTCTAAGAAGATCAGAATGAAACATAACAAGACTAGAATCGAACACTGTAATCGATGTTGTTAACCTCAAGATATGATCAGAACATTGTTTGATGTGTTCAGAGCAAAAGTACAATTTTGATGATTTGCGCAGCTAACTCGCTCGGTAAACGATGTGGCCAAAGTATAACTTCAAATTATTTACCTTCCATCATTCGTCTTGTGTGTAAAAATCAGTCGAACAAGTTATCGCATAAACATAGCTGAAAAAAAATCGTCATAGGGTATGGAACCCAGGGGTTACATCTTGTCAGAAGAGCAAAAAGGATGAAAGGACTCTTCCTCCTCCTTACCGCACATTCCTTGGCTAAAGGGCTAATGGGCTAAAGGGCTAATGGGCTAAAGGGCTAATGGGCTAAAGGACTAAAGGTGCAACAACCTCGTCGATCGCTATCAGCAAGAACGCTTGTACTTTGTAGAAAATTAATCTTTATTTGTAAATGGTTTTATGTTCAGAACAAGGAATGGAACCTAGGGGTTACGTCTTACGTAATAAAATCCCCGAGGTGCGATGAGTTACGTTTTTCGAACTAGTGTTTGGAACACTGAACTTTTCAAGATGATAGCAGAGAGTTTAGCAATGTTCTGTTGTTGGATTTTAAATTCCGCGCTACAACATGCATAAGGTGGCAGCCTTGAGGTTTACCGCCGTAAAGATGGCAAGAGTGAGGTTAACAATGTTCTGTTGTTGAATTTTAAATTCCGCGCTATAACATGCATAAGGTGGCAGCCTTGAGGTTTACCGCCGTAAAGATGGCAGCAGTGAGGTTAGCGACGCTCTATTGTCCTTCAAAGTGAGGTTAGGGTTCGTCAAGAAGACAGCTGTCAAAAAAGCACGTGGCTATGTTTACCAAACAAGAGCACGTGGTCGTGACGTCACGGTCACGTAATCAATCCTTAGCTCGACGTCGTTAAGAGCAGTATTAGGGTTAGCTATGCTTAAAAGTCTTGGGAACAGAGCAGCAGTATGAATTGCTATGTTTCAAAGCGTGTACACAAAACCTATCGATTTTACATGCATCGACCATCGAACTAAACTTCACCCGCTAGATCGTGCTGCTATCTTAGCATAACCTATACCCATAAAATTAAAGTATAATGAATAGCCATGTTTCAAAGCGTGTACACATCACCTATCGATTTTGCACACATCGACTCTTGTACTAAACTTCTTCCGCTAGATTGTGCTGCTATCTTAGCATAACCTATACGCGTGACCTTAAGGTACAAAGAATAGCCATGTTTCAAAGCGTGTACACATTACCTATCGACTTTGCATGCAACAAATATCGTACTAAACTTCTTCCGCTAGGTTGTGCTGCTATCTTAGCGTAACTTATACACATGAACTTAAAGTACAAAGAATAGCCATGTTTCAAAGCGGGTACACATTACTTATTGATTTTGCATGCATCAAATATCGTACTAAATTTCTTCCGCTAGATTGTGCTGCTATCTTAGCATAACCTATACCCATGAAATTAAAGTACAATGAATAGTCATGTTTCAAAGCGTGTACACATCAACTATCGAATTTGCATGTATCGACTCTCGTACTAAACTTCTGCAGGTAGATTGTGCTGCTATCTCAGCATAACTAAGACGCATAAACTTAAAGAACAAAGAATAGCTATGTCTCAAAACGCGTACACATTACCTATCGATTTTGCAAGCATCGACTCTCGTACTAAACTTCTTCCGCTAGATTGTGCTGCTATCTTAGCGTAACCTATACGCATGACCTTAAGGTACAAAGAATAGCCATGTTTCAAAGCGTGTACACATTACCTATCGACTTTGCATGCAACAAATATCGTACTAAACTTCTTCCGCTAGGTTGTGCCGCTATCTTAGCATAACTTATACACATGAACTTAAAGTATAAAGAATAGCCATGTTTCAAAGCGTGTACACATTACTTATTGATTTTGCATTCATCGAATCTTGTACTAAATTTCTTCCGCTAGATTGTGCTGCTATCTTAGCATAACCTATACCCATGAACTTAAAGTACAATGAATAGTCATGTTTCAAAGCGTGTAATCATCAACTATCGATTTTGCATGTATCGACTCTCGTGCAAAACTTCTTCAGATAGATTGTGCTGCCATCTTAGCATAACTAAGACGCATGAACTTAAAGTACAAAGAATAGCCTTGTTTCAAAGCGTGTACACATTACCTAATGATTTTGCAAGCATCGACTCTCGTACTAAACTTCTTCCACGAGATTGTGCTAAAATCGTGTAAGTGTGCTGCTATCTTAGCATAACCTATCGATTTTACATGCATCGACTATCGCGAGCATAACTAAGACGCATGAACTTAAAGTACAAAGAATAGCCTTGTTTCAAAGCGTGTACACATTACCTATCGATAATGTATCTATCGAATATCATACTAAACTTCTTCCGCTAGATTGTGCTGCTATCTTAGCATAACCTATACGCATGACTTTAAGGTACAAAGAATAGCCATGTTTCAAAGCGTGTACACATTACCTATCGACTTTACATGTATCGACTCTCGTACAAAACTTCTTCCGCTAGGTTGTGCTGCTATCTTAGCATAACTCATACACATGAACTTAAAGTACAAAGAATAGCTATGTTTCAAAGTGTGTACACATCACCTATCGATTATGCATGCATCGAATCTCGTACTAAACTTCTTCCGCTAGATTGTGCTGGTATCTTAGCATAACTTATACCCATGAACTTAAAGTACGAAGAATAGCCATGCTTCAAAGCGTGTACACGTCACCTATCGATTTTGCATGTCTCGTACTAAACTTCTTGCGCTAGATTGTGCTGCTATCTTAGCATAACCTGTACGCATGAACTTAAAGTACAAAGAATAGCCTTGTTTCAAAGCGTTTACACATTACCTAATGATTTTGCACGAAACGACTATCATACTAAACTTTTTCCACTAGATTGTGCTAAAATCATGTAAGTGTGCTGCTATCTTAGCATAACCTATCGATTTTACATGCATCGACTATCGTACTAGACTTCTTCCGCTAGAGCATGTAGCAATCGCTTTTGTGTATCCCAAACCCATGTGCACGAACTTAAAGCATAAAGATGAGCTATGTTCTAAAGCGTGTACACATCACCTATCGATAATGTATGCATCGACTGTCGTACTAAACTTCTCCTGCCAGAGCGTACGACTATCGCTTGTGTGTGCACGAACTTAAAGCATAAAGAATAGCAATGTATAAAAATCTTGTAAACAAAGCAGCAGCATTACGTATAGTCAAGTTTAAATGCGTGCACACATCATGTATCCATGATGCACATAGTACTAAACTTATTCCATTAGAATGTACAAAGTTCGCATGTGTTTGTGCTGCTATCTTAGCATAGCCTATGTGAATGAACTTAAAGCATAAAGAATAGTTATGTGTAAAAAATCTTGTGAACATAGCAGAATGTTTACTACGTAGTTGTAGACATTAAACTTCGCATGCTGAGGCGGCATACTACGTGACCGTGACGTCACAGCCACGTGCTCTTGTTTGGTAAACATAGCCACGTGCTTTTTTGACAGCTGTCTTCTTGACAAACCCTAACCTCACTTTGAAGGACAATAGAGCGTCGCTAACCTCACTGCTGCCATCTTTACGGCGGTAAACCTCAAGGCTGCCACCTTATGCATGTTATAGCGCGGAATTTAAAATTCAACAACAGAACATTGTTAACCTCACTCTTGCCATCTTTACGGCGGTAAACCTCAAGGCTGCCACCTTATGCATGTTGTAGCGCGGAATTTAAAATCCAACAACAGAACATTGCTAAACTCTCTGCTATCATCTTGAAAAGTTCAGTGTTCCAAACACTAGTTCGAAAAACGTAACTCATCGCACCTCGGGGATTTTATTACGTAAGACGTAACCCCTAGGTTCCATTCCTTGTTCTGAACATAAAACCATTTACAAATAAAGATTAATTTTCTACAAAGTACAAGCGTTCTTGCTGATAGCGATCGACGAGGTTGTTGCACCTTTAGCCCTTTAGCCCATTAGCCCTTTAGCCCATTAGCCCCTTAGCCCATTAGCCCTTTAGCCAAGGAATGTGCGGTAAGGAGGAGGAAGAGTCCTTTCATCCTTTTTGCTCTTCTGACAAGATGTAACCCCTGGGTTCCATACCCTATCACGATTTTTTTTCAGCTATGTTTATGCGATAACTTGTTCGACTGATTTTTACACACAAGACGAATGATGGAAGGTAAATAATTTGAAGTTATACTTTGGCCACATCGTTTACCGAGCGAGTTAGCTGCGCAAATCATCAAAATTGTACTTTTGCTCTGAACACATCAAACAATGTTCTGATCATATCTTGAGGTTAACAACATCGATTACAGTGTTCGATTCTAGTCTTGTTATGTTTCATTCTGATCTTCTTAGAACAAGGGTACCCCCTAACATGTTCTAAATACATGTTGTATTGAGTACAGTGTTCGATTCTAGTCTTGATCACTTATTTCGTGTTCTGAACACATCGATCAATGTTCTGATCACATGTTGTATCGAGTACAGTGTTCGATTCTAGTCATGATCACTTATTTTGTGTTCTGAACACATCAATCAATGTTCTGATCACATGTTGAAGTTAACAACATCGATTACAGTGTTCTGTTCTAGTCTTGTTATGTTTCAATCTGATCTTCTTAGAACAAGCGTATCCCCTGACATATTCTAAACACATGATGTATTGAGTACATTGATCGATTCTAGTCTTGATCACTTATTTTGTTTTCTGAACGCATCAATCAATGTTCTGATCACATGTCGTATCGAGTACAGCGTTTGATTCTACTCTTCTTATGTTTCGAAAGTCTAAACATGCACAATAATGTTATCGCTGCACGCGCTTGCCTTCGCGATGCAGGTTTAAACTTGTTCGATATAAAGCTATGCCTTGACATAAGAGGCGGAGGAGGAGGTAGAGAAGGAGGAGGAGGAGGGGGAGGAGGAGGAGGAGGAGCATGATAAGGCCTTAACAGCCTATGTATAGTCGCCATTGTTTAAGGATGATAGCTGTCAAAAGAATTTTTCAAATTATCCACCACCACATTTCAGCTAAAGAGGGCAGCAGGGCGCTCTGTTGATTAAGCACATAGAATTTCAAATTGCCCTCCACCGCATGCATAACAGCAGCTGTTAAATCATTGGTCAGAAAAATTTTGTCCGTTTTGCTCTACGATGCATCGTTTTCGAGAATTTTAACATTTTGCATTTAAGCCTCCAAATTTAATGAATCGAACTAGCACGACACGTTAGCCTCTAAGCTAAGAGCAGCAGCCATCTTGCGCAAGCACCCTTAAAGTGTCTCATAAGGAGATGTGTATAGCCGCCATCTTGCGTCCGCCATCTTGCGCAAGCATCCTTAGGGCGTCTCTAGTCATCTTGTGCAAGGACCCTTAAGCCACCTCATAAGAGCAACCGCCATCTTGCGCAAGCATCTCTAGGGCGTCTCATAAGGAGCCATGTATAACCGCCATCTTGCGCAAGCATCCCAAGGGAGTCTATGTATAGCGGTTATCTTGCATAAGCACCTTTAAGGAGTCATGTATAGCCACCATCTTGTGCAATTAGCGTCGAGAGATAGCTGATGTAGAATTTTTCTTTTTAAATTATCCGCCACCATATTTCAAAACGAGCCATGTATAACCGCCATCTTGCGCAAGCATCCCAAGGGAGTCTATGTATAGCGGCCATCTTGCATAAGCACCTTTAAGGAGTCATGTATAGCAACCATCTTGTGCAATTAGCGCCGAGAAATGGCTGCTGTAGAATTTTTCTTTTTAAATTATCCGCCACCATATTTCAACTAAAGAGTGTAGCACTGAGGTTTGCGATGTAAGATGGCGGATGACAGCTGACAAAAAAGCGCGTGAGTTTGTTTACTAAACAAGAGCACGTGGAATTTACCGCCACCACATAGATGGCAGCACGGTGCTCAAAGATGGCGGATGACAGCTAACAGAACTTTTCAAATTGCCCGCTACTACAGAGAGCAGCACGGTGCTCTGTAGATTAAAGATGGTGGATGACAGGTGATGAAATTACCCGCATGATAGCAGCACAGTGCTCTATTGATTAAAGATGGTGGATGACAGCTGTCAAAAAAAAGCACGTGGCTTTGTTTACTAAACAAGAGCACATAGATTTTTTCAAATTGCCGCCACCACATTTCAAAGGTATCTAGCTAAAGAGCGCAGCACAGAGGTTTGTGATGCAAGATGGCGGATGACAGCTGTCAGAAAAAAGCACGTGAGTTTGTTTCCAAACAAGAGCATGTAGAATTTTTCAAATTGCCGCCACTACGTAGAGGGCAGCACGGTGCTCTCATGATTAAAGATGGCTGCTGTCACGTGGAATTGCCTGCCACCACAGGTATCTAGCTAAAGAGGGCAGCACGGTGCTCAAAGATGGCTGCTATCAAAAAGCATTTTCCAAATTATCCGTCACCACATTTCAAAGGTAAGTAGCTAAAGAGGGCAGCACTGTGCTCTATAGATTAAAGATGGTGGATGACAGCTGTCAAAAAAAGCACGTAGATTTGTTTATCTCACGCTAGTGAGGTTAAGTTGGTAGCACTAAGGTTTAGGCCCGTTAAGATGGCAGCACTGCGGATGACAGCTGTGACGAATTTACATCTACTACGATAAAGAGGGCAGCACTGTGCTCTATAGATTAAAGATGGCGGATGTCAGCTGTCAAGAAAGCACATGGCTTTGTTTCCAAACAAGAGCACGTAGAATTTGCCGCCACCACATTTCAAAGGTAAGTAGCTAAAGAGGGCAGCACGGTGCTCTCTGGATTAAAGATGGCGGATGACAGCTGTCAAAAAAAAAGCGCATGGGTTTGTTTCCAAACAAGAGAATGTAGAATTTTTCAAATTGCCGCCACCACATAGAGGGCAGCACGGTGCTCAAAGATGGCTGCTGTCACGTAAAATTGTCTGCCACCACAGGTATCTAGCTAAAGAGGGCAGCACGGTGTACAAATATGGCTGCTGTCAAAAAGCATTTTTCAAATTATCCGCCACCACATTTCAAAGGTAAGTAGCTAAAGAGGGCAGCACTGTGCTCTATAGATTAAAGATGGCGGATGACAGCTGTCAAAATACACGTGGCTTTGTTTACCTCACGCTAGTTAGGTTAAGTTGGTAGCACTAAGGTTTAGACCCGTCAAGATGGCAGCACTGCGGATGACAGGTGACGAATTTTGCAGCTACTGCGATAAAGAGGGCAGCACAGTGCTTTGTGGTTTAAAGATGGCGGATGACAGCTGTCAAAAAGCACGTGGCTTTGTTTACCTCTCGCTAGTTAGGTTAAGTTGGTACCACTAAGGTTTATTCCCGTCAAGATGGCAGTACTGAGGTTTGCGATGCGTTGTTGTCTGTCAAAAAGCACGTGGCTTTGTTTACAAATCGGTCAAAAAGCACGTGGCTGTCAAAAAACACGTGGCTTTGTTTACCTCATGCTAGTTAGGTTAAGTTAGCACTACTGGGGTTTAGGCCCGTCAAGATGGTAGTACTGATGTTTGCGATGCGTTGTTGTCGATGACAGCTGTCAAAAAGCACGTGGCTTTGTTTACAAATCTGTCAAAAAGCACGTGGCTGTCAAAAAGCACGTGGCTTTGTTTACCTCGCGCTTGTGAGGTTAAGTTGGCACTACTGAGGTTTAGGCCCGTCAAGATGGCAGTACTGAGGTTAGCGGTGCGTTGTTGTCTGTCAAAAAGCACGTGGCTTTGTTTATCTCGCGCTAGTTAGGTTAAGTTGGCAGCACTGGAAGAGGCCTCTGGCTGAGGTGGAGGAGGCCACTGGGAGGCCACTGGCTGAGGAGGAGGAGGAGGTGGCCACTGGGAGGCCACTGGCTGAGGAGGAGGTGAGAGGCCACTGGCTGAGGAGGAGGCCTCTTCCGAGAGCCGGAGGAGGAGGAGGCGGCCGAACCATCCAATTATACTACTAATGTCATTTAATATCAAATTAAGTATTATATGTAGAGCCCGGATTTTTATGCATTAATAGGTTAGAATGAAAATTTACTGAAGCGAATAGCAAGTATAGTCTACCTTCACAACGACTGTGCTATGGGGTTTGCATAAGCATTAGGGGTACGGCTCATCAGAACCCCTATAGTTTATGTTACTCTTGCTATACTGTTGAAGAGCGGGTAGCCGACACTACCTACTAACCAAATTAGTTTTGCAATCTAACTTGTTACTGCATAAAAATCCGGGGTTTAATTATATGTATACAGTGTATAGTACACACCACCTCAGGGATTTTACTTTTCGGCACTGTTAATGTAGCACCCTGTGGATTGGACAACCCACTACATCGGACACATTTTTAACGAAACGCAGGTGTCCAAATTAGAGACGTTACACTGTATGTGACCAGCTCAACGAATTCGAGTGCTAAGCATTAACGTTCATCACTAATAAGAACAGCTTCCTGCGCTAAACGTTATTAGCATAAACGTGAAAGGCGCAATATATAAATATGAGACATATTAATGTGTTTTCTCAGTTTTCAACGGAAGTACGAGACCTATCCGGTCCCCAGAAACCCATTATTATTGACAGTCAACAGATCGGAATAGAAGTAAGCATCGTCTGCCTTTATCCTATCGAGAATATTCAATGGATCTTCCTCACGTAATCAATAAAACTCCTTCGCCAAGGAATAAATAACTTGAAGTGGCACGTTGTGACACTTCATTTGTTTCCAGCCAGCTTCCCAGACCGCCATCCCCTGAGTCACGGCTTTCTGTGCAGCACGCCAAGATGTAGTGGAGCGTAGAAAGAGAAGCGAACGAGATTGATAGAACATCCAAAGAACATTGAAAGAAAATAAAATAAATAATGGTACAACCAATTTAACACTTAGAGTTTATCTACTTTGAGCCCACATTTGCTCTCGTAATATTAATACAGGGGTGGTATCTTCGCTTCCTAAACGATAAATCCTGATTAAGAGTCTCCCGAAAAGAAAAAAATAAGTCTCTAAATGTTAACATTTTCCTTTTTTTTCCTTTTGCATATCATGAATCTATCAAATTTCCCCTCTTCAATGAAATACCGGCCTAAATCAACTGCTCCTATTTACTCTCCAATATATGCAACCAGCTCCGAATGGAATGTCTCAGCCATATCTTGCGCGATATCTCACAGCAATTTCGTGTATTTATATTCTCAGTCTGCAGTCATAAGAACCGAAGGCTGTGAAAAGAAGCAAACATCCAGAAAGGAGTTAGACAAGGCTGCAGTTTGGTCACCCTTCCTATTCAATGTTTATATAGAACAGGCGGTAAAGAAAATCAAAAATAAATTTGCAAAGTGAATCACAATCCAAGGAGATGAAATCAAAACCCAGAGATTTGCAGATGATATTATTTTATTTTAGTCTTCAGAAGATCTGGAGGAATTTCTGAATGGTAAGGACAGAGCCTTGGGGAAGGAGAACAGGATGAATATAAATAAGTCCACTGCCAATCGAACGAATCCAAGTGATGTACGAAATATTAGATTAGGAAATGAAGTCTTAAATTAAGTAGATGCATATTGTTACTTGGATACTAAAATAACTAACGATGGAAGAAGTATGAACGACATAAAATGCAGACTCACAAAAGAAAGGAAAGTCGTTCTCAAGAAAATAAATTCCCTAACTACAAACATTGCTATAATAATTAGAGAGATATTTTTGAAGACTTTCGTCTGGATCATGGCATTGTACGAAAGTGTAACATGGATAACAACTAGCTCAGCAAAAAAGAGGATAGAATCTTTTGCAATGTGGTGTTACAGAATAATACAGAAGATGAGGTGGATGGATAGAATCACGAATGAAGAAATTCAAAATCGAATTTGTGAGGGGAGATCGATTTGGCTGAATTTGACGAGAAGAAGAGACAGAATGATAGGGCACCACTTTAGACACTCAGGACTTGTTCAGTTGGTTTCTGAGGGAGGTGTAGTGGGTAAGAACGGTAGGGTTACACCAAGATGTGAAGATGAAAGGCAGAATAGAGCAAATGTAGTTATACAGAAATGAGAAAATTAACACAGTATAGGGTAGCATGGAGAGCCGCATATAACCAGTCTATGGACCGATGACTCTGACAGACATAGTAGTAGTATAATAAGCGGGTTCGGGCTCCACCTCCACCTCAGGCTCCCAGTGGCCACCTCCACCTCCACCTCAGCCAGAGGCCTCCCAGATGCCTCCTCCACCTCCACCGCAGCCAGAGGCCTCCCAGAGGTCTCCTCCACCTCCCGCGGGAAATTTGAATTTGTAAACAAAGCCACGTGCTTTTTGACAGACAACAACGCATCGCTAACCTCAGTACTGCCATCTTGACAGGCCTAAACCTCAGTAGTGCCAACTTAACCTAACTAGCGCGAGGTAAACAAAGCCACGTGCTTTTTGACACCACGTGCTTTTTGACAGATTTGCAAACAAAGCCACGTGCTTTTTGACAGCTCTCATCAAAAACAACGCATCGCAAACCTCAGTACTGCCATCTTGACGGGCCTAAACCTCAGTAGTGCCAACTTAACCTAACTAGCATGAGGTAAACAAAGCCACGTGTTTTTTGACAGCCACGTGCTTTTTGACAGATTTGTAAACAAAGCCACGTGCTTTTTGACAGACAACAACGCATCGCTAACCTCAGTACTGCCATCTTGACGGGCCTAAACCTCAGTAGTGCCAACTTAACCTAACTAGCGCGTGGTAAACAAAGCCACGTGCTTTTTGACAGCCACGTGCTTTTTTGACAGCTGTCATCCGCCATCTTTAAACTACAGAGCACCGTGCTGCCCTCTTTCATCACCTGTCATCGGCAGTGCTGCCATCTTGACGGGCCTAAACCTTAGTGCTACCAACTTAACCTCACTAGCTCGAGATAAACAAATCCACGTGCTTTTTGACAGCCACGTGCTTTTTGATAGCTGTCATCCGCCATCTTTAATCTATAGAGCACAGTGCTGCCCTCTTTAGCTACTTATCTTTGAAATGTGGTGGCGGATAATTTGAAAAATGCTTTTCGACAAGCAGCCATCTTTAATCCAGAGAGAACAGTGCTGTCCTCTATGTGGTGGCGGCAAATTGAAAAATTCCACGTGCTCTTGTTTGAAAACAAACTCACGTGCTTTTTTGACAGCTGTCATCTGCCATCTTTGAGCACAGTGCTGCCCTCTTTAGTTTGAAATGTGGTAGCGGTAAATTCCACGTGCTCTTGTTTGGAAACAAAGCCATGTGCTTTTTTGACAGCTGTCATCCGCCATCTTTAATCAACAGAGCACCGTGCTGCTATCATGCGCGCAATTTCATCACCTATCACCCGCCATCTTTAATCTACAGAACACCGTGCTGCCCTCTTTATGGCTACTACCTTAAGCATATAGTAGCGGGCAATTTGAAAAGTTCTGTTAGCTATCATCCACCATCTTTAATCAAGAGAGCACCGTGCTGCCATCTTTAGTTGAAATGTGGTGGCGGCAAATTCCACGTGCTCTTGTTTGGAAACAAAGCCATGTGCTTTTTTGACAGCTGTCATCCGCCATCTTTAATCAACAGAGCACCGTGCTGCTATCATGCGGGCAATTTCATCACCTATCACCCGCCATCTTTAATCTACAGAACACCGTGCTGCCCTCTTTATGGCTACTACCTTAAGCACGTAGTAGCGGGCAATTTGAAAAGTTCTGTTAGCTATCATTCACCATCTTTAATCAAGAGATCACCGTGCTGCCATCTTTAGCTAGATACCTTTGAAATGTGGTGGCGGCAAATTGAAAAATTCCACGTGCTCTTGTTTGGAAACAAACTCACGTGCTTTTTCGATAGCTACCATCCGCCATCTTTAATCAACAGAGCATAGTGCTGCCCTCTTTAGTTTGAAATGTGGTGGCGGCAAATTCCACGTGCTCTTGTTTGGAAACAAAGCCATGTGCTTTTTTGACAGCTGTCATCCGCCATCTTTAATCCAGAGAGCACCGTGCTGCCCTCTTTATCGTAGTAGATGTAAATTCGTCACCTGTCATCCGCAGTGCTGCCATCTTTAGCTAGATACCTTTGAAATGTGGTGGTGGATAATTTAAAAAGAAAAATTCTACAGGAGCCCTCTCTCGACGCTAATTGCATAAGATGGCGGCTATACATGACTCCTTAAGGGTGCTTACGCAAGATGGCTGCTATACACAGGTTCTTATGAGACGCCCTTGGGATGCTTGCGCAAGATGGCAGTTATACATGGCTCCTTATGAGATGCCCTAGGGATGCTTGCGCAAGATAGCGGCTGCTCTTATGGGACGGCTTAAGGGTCCTTGCACAAGATGGCTTGAGACGCCCTAAGGATGCTTGCGTAAGATGGCGGACACAAGATGGCAGCTATACACAACTCCTTATGAGACGCTTTAAGGGTGCTTGCGCAAGATGGTTGCTACTCTTATGAAGAATGCTAGCTTAGAGGCTAACGTGTCGTGCTAGTTCGATTCATTAAATTTAGGGCTTAAATGCAAAATGTTAAATATCTCGAAAACGGTGCATCGTAGAGCAAAACGGATAAAATTTTTCTGCCCAATACCTCGGTTCGCAGTACGAGGAACATGATAGCATAAGTCTAATGATGAGATCGACGGTTCGGTTCCTACTTAGGCCCTTTGGCATTTCGTCTGTTTTAGCTTGTATTGAAGCGAGTCTTCGTAACATGATCAGGTCTAGCTATGGTAGAGAGTATAACGTACCGTGCTGGCTCGATTCATTAAATTTGGAGGCTTAAATGCAAAATGTTAAATATATCGGAAACGATGCATCGTAGAGCAAAACGGACAAAATTTTTCCGCCTGATACCTAGGTTTTCAGTATCAGGAACAAGAAAAAACATAGTCTAATGATGAGATCAACGGTTCGATTCCTACTTAAGCCCTTTGGCATTGGCAGCTATCTATTTCTACAAGATGGTGGCTGCTCTTATGAGAAACAAGATGCCTTGAGACGTCCTAGGGATGCTTACGCAAGATGGCAGACACAAAATGGTGACTATACATAGTTCCTTATGAGACAGCCTAGGGGTGCTCGCACAAGATGGCGGCTACTCTTATGAAGAAAGCTAGCTTAGAGGCTACTGCGCAAGATAACAGCTGCTGTTATGCATGTGGTGGAGGGCAATTTGAAATTCTATGTGCTTAATCAACAGAGCACCCTGCTGCCCTCTTTAGCTGAAATGTGGTGGTGGATAATTTGAAAAATTCTTTTGACAGCTATCATCTTTAAAAACAATGGCGACTATACATAGGCTGTTAAGGTCTTATCATTCTCCTCCTCCTCCTCCTCCTCCTCCTCCTCCTCCTCCTCCTCCCCCCCCTCCACCGTCTCTACCTCCTCCTCCGCCTCTTATGTCAAGGCATAGCTTTATATCGAACAAGTTTAAACCTGCATCGCGAAGGCAAGCGTGTGCAGCGATAACATTATTGTGCATGTTTAGACTTTCGAAACATAAGAAGAGTAGAATCAAACGCTGTACTCGATACGACATGTGATCAGAACATTGATTGATGTGTTCAGAACACAAAATAAGTGATCATGACTAGAATCGAACACTGTACTCGATACAACATGTGATCAGAACATTGATCGATGTGTTCAGAACACGAAATAAGTGATCAAGACTAGAATCGAACACTGTACTCAATACAACATGTGTTTAGAACATGTTAGGGGGTACCCTTGTTCTAAGAAGATCAGAATGAAACATAACAAGACTAGAATCGAACACTGTAATCGATGTTGTTAACCTCAACATATGATCAGAACATTGTTTGATGTGTTCAGAGCAAACGTACAATTTTGATGATTTGCGCAGCTAACTCGCTCGGTAAACGATATAGCCAAAGTATATCTTCAAATTATTTACCTTCCATCATTCGTCTTGTGTGTAAAAATCAGTCGAACAAGTTATCGCATAAACATAGCTGAAAAAAAATCGTGATAGGGTATGGAACCCAGGGGTTACATCTTATCAGAAGGGCAAAAAGGATGAAAGGACTCTTCCTCCTCCTTACCGCACATTCCTTGGCTAAAGGGCTAATAGGCTAAAGGGCTAATGAGCTAAAGGGCTAATGGGCTAAAGGGCTAAAGGGCTAAAGGTGCAACAACCTCATCGATCGCTATCAGCAAGAACGCTTGTACTTTGTTGTTAAGTGTAGAAAATTAATCTTTATTGGTAAATGGTTTTATGTTC
Source organism: Anabrus simplex (assembly GCF_040414725.1). Lineage (NCBI taxonomy): Eukaryota > Metazoa > Arthropoda > Insecta > Orthoptera > Tettigoniidae > Anabrus > Anabrus simplex. Next base: position 33,069,064 of record NC_090278.1, read on the forward strand.
AGAACAAGGAATGGAAAATCCCCGAGGTGCGATGAGTTACGTTTTTCGAACTAGTGTTTGGAACACTGAACTTTTCAAGATGGCAAGAGTGAGGTTAGCAATGTTCTGTTGTTGGATTTTAAATTCCGCGCTACAACATGCATAAGGTGGCAGCCCTTGAGGTTTACTCCCGTAAAGATGGCAAGAGTGAGGTTAGCAATGTTCCGTTGTTGGATTTTTAAAATTCCCCGCTATAACATGCATAAGGTGGCAGCCTTGAGGTTTACCGCCGTCAAGATGGCAGCAGTGAGGTTAGCGCCGCTCTATTGTCCTTCAAAGTGAGGTTAGGGTTCGTCAAGAAGACAGCTGTCAAAAAAGCACGTGGCTATGTTTACCAAACAAGAGCACGTGATCGTGACGTCACGGTCACGTAATCAATCCTTAGCTCGACGTCGCTAAGAGCAGCATTAGGATTAGCTATTCTTAAAAGTCTTGGGAACAGAGCAGCAGTATGAATTGCTATGTTTCAAAGCGTGTACACATCACCTATCGATTTTACATACATCGACCATCGAACTAAACTTCATCCGCTAGATCGTGCTGCTATCTTTGCATGACTTTAAAGTACAATGAATAGCCATGTTTCAAAGCGTGTACACATTACCTATCGATTTTGCACGCATCGACTCTCGTACTAAACTTCTTCCGCTAGATTGTGCTGCTATCTTAGCATGACTAAGATGCATGAACTGAAAGTACGAAGAATAACCATGTTTTAAAGCGTGTACACATTACCTATCGACTTTGCATGTATCGACTCTCGTACTAAACTTCTGCAGGTAGATTGTGCTGCTATCTTAGCATAACTTATACGCATGAACTTAAAGTACAGAGAATAGCTATGTCTCAAAGCGTGTGCACATTACTTATTGATTTTGCATGCAACAAATATCGTACTAAACTTCTTCCTCTAGATTGTACTGCTATCTTAGCATAACTTATACACATGAACTTAAAAGTAGAAAGAATAGCCATGTTTCAAAGCGTGTACACATTACTTATTGATTTTGCATGCATCAAATATCGTACTAAACTCCTTCCGCTAGATTGTGCTGCTATCTTAACACAACCTATACGCATGACCTTAAAGTAAAAAGGTGTGTACACATCACCTATCGATTTTGCATGCATCGAATCTCGTACTGAACTTCGTCCGCTAGATTGTGCTGGTATCTTAGCATAACTTATACACATGAACTTAAAAGTACAAAGAATAGCCATGTTTCAAAGCGTGTACACATCAACTACCGAATTTGCATGTATTGACTCTCATACTAAACTCCTTCCGCTAGATCGTGCTGCTATCTTAGCATAACCAATACGCATGACCTTAAAGTAAAAAGAATAGCCATGTTTCAAAGTGTGTACACATTACCTATCGACTTTGCATGCAACAAATATTGTACTAAACTTCTTCCGCTAGGTTGTGCTGCTATCTTAGCATAACCTGTACGCATGAACTTAAAGTACAAAGAATAGCCATGTTTCAAAGCGTGTACACATTACTTATTGATTTTGCATGCATCAAATCACGTACTAAATTTATTCCGCTAGATTGTGCTGCTATCTTAGCATAACCTATACCAATGAACTTAAAGTACAATGATTAGTCATGTTTCAAAGCGTGTACACATCAACTATCGAATTTGCATGTATTGACTCTCGTACTAAACTCCTTCCGCTAGATCGTGCTGCTATCTTAGCATAACCAATACGCATGACCTTAAAGTAAAAAGAATAGCCATATTTCAAAGTGTGTACACATTACCTATCGATTTTACAAGCATCGACTCTCGTACTAAACTTCTTCCGCTAGATTGTGCTGGTATCTTAGCATAACCTATACGCATGGCCTTAAGGTACAAAGAATAGCCATGTTTCAAAGCGTGTACACATTACCTATCGATTTTGCATGCATTGACTCTCGTACTAAACTTCTTCCGCTAGATTGTGCTGGCATCTTAGCATAACTTATACACATGAACTTAAAAGTACAAAGAATAGCCATGTTTCAAAGCACGTACACATTACCTATGGATTTTGCATGCATTGACTCTCGTACTAATCTCCTCCCGCTAGATTGTGCTGCTATCCTAGCATAACCTATACGCATGACCTTAAAGTAAAAAGAATAGCCATGTTTCAAAGTGTGTACACATCACCTATCGATTTGCATGCAACAAATATCGTACCAAACTTCTTCTGCTAGATTGTGCTGCTATCTTAGCATAACTAAGATGCATGAACTGAAAGTACGAAGAATAACCATGTTTTAAAGCGTGTACTCATTACTTATCGATTTTACATACATCGACTCTCGTACTAAACTTCTTGCGCTAGATTGTGCCGCTATCTTAGCATAACCTGTACGCATGAACTTAAAGTACAAAGAATAGCCTTGTTTCGAAGCGTTTACACATTACCTAATGATTTTGCACGAAACGACTATCATACTAAACTTTTCCCACTAGATTGTGCTAAAATCATGTAAGTGTGCTGCTATCTTAGCATAACCTATCGATTTTACATGCATCTACTATCGTACTAGACTTCTTCCGCTAGAGCATGTAGCAATCGCTTTTGTGTATCCCTAACCCATGTGCACGAACTTAAAGCATAAAGATGAGCTATGTTCTAAAGCGTGTACACATCACCTATCGATAATGTATGTATCGAATATTGTACTAAACTTCTCCTGCTAGAGCGTACGAGTATCGCTTGTGCGTGCACGAACTTAAAGCATAAAGAATAGCAATGTATAAAAATCTTGTAAACAAAGCAGCAGCATTACGTATAGTCAAGATTAAATGCGTGCACACATCATGTATCCATGACGCACACAGTACTAAACTTATTCCATTAGAATGTACAAAGTTCGCATGTGTTTGTGCTGCTATCTTAGCATAGCCTATGTGAATGAACTTAAAGCATAAAGAATAGTGATGTATAAAAATCTTGTGAACATAGCAGAGTGTTAACTACGTAGGTGTAGACATTGAACTTTGCATGCTGAGGCAGCATACTACGTGACCGTGACGTCACGACCACGTGCTCTTGTTTGGTAAACATAGCCACGTGCGTTTTTGACAGCTGTCTTCTTGACGAACCCTAACCTCACTTTGAAGGACAATAGAGCGTCGCTAACCTCACTGCTGCCATCTTGACGGCGGTAAACCTCAAGGCTGCCACCTTATGCATGTTATAGCGGGGAATTTTAAAAATCCAACAACGGAACATTGCTAACCTCACTCTTGCCATCTTTACGGGAGTAAACCTCAAGGGCTGCCACCTTATGCATGTTGTAGCGCGGAATTTAAAATCCAACAACAGAACATTGCTAACCTCACTCTTGCCATCTTGAAAAGTTCAGTGTTCCAAACACTAGTTCGAAAAACGTAACTCATCGCACCTCGGGGATTTTCCATTCCTTATTCTGAACATAAAACCATTTACCAATAAAGATTAATTTTCTACACTTAACAAAGTACAAGCGTTCTTGCTGATAGCGATCGATGAGGTTGTTGCACCTTTAGCCCTTTAGCCCTTTAGCCCATTAGCCCTTTAGCTCATTAGCCCTTTAGCCTATTAGCCCTTTAGCCAAGGAATGTGCGGTAAGGAGGAGGAAGAGTCCTTTCATCCTTTTTGCCCTTCTGATAAGATGTAACCCCTGGGTTCCATACCCTATCACGATTTTTTTTCAGCCATGTTTATGCGATAACTTGTTCGACTGATTTTTACACACAAGACGAATGATGGAAGGTAAATAATTTGAAGATATACTTTGGCTATATCGTTTACCGAGCGAGTTAGCTGCGCAAATCATCAAAATTGTACGTTTGCTCTGAACACATCAAACAATGTTCTGATCATATGTTGAGGTTAACAACATCGATTACAGTGTTCGATTCTAGTCTTGTTATGTTTCATTCTGATCTTCTTAGAACAAGGGTACCCCCTAACATGTTCTAAACACATGTTGTATTGAGTACAGTGTTCGATTCTAGTCTTGATCACTTATTTCGTGTTCTGAACACATCGATCAATGTTCTGATCACATGTTGTATCGAGTACAGTGTTCGATTCTAGTCATGATCACTTATTTTGTGTTCTGAACACATCAATCAATGTTCTGATCACATGTTGAAGTTAACAACATCGATTACAGTGTTCTATTCTAGTCTTGTTATGTTTCAATCTGATCTTCTTAGAACAAGCGTATCCCCTGACATATTCTAAACACATGATGTATTGAGTACATTGTTCGATTCTAGTCTTGATCACTTATTTTGTTTTCTGAACGCATCAATCAATGTTCTGATCACATGTCGTATCGAGTACAGCGTTTGATTCTACTCTTCTTATGTTTCGAAAGTCTAAACATGCACAATAATGTTATCGCTGCACACGCTTGCCTTCGCGATGCAGGTTTAAACTTGTTCGATATAAAGCTATGCCTTGACATACGAGGCGGAGGAGGAGGTAGAGACGGAGGAGGGGGGGAGGAGGAGGAAGAGGAGGAGGAGGAGGAGGAGAATGATAAGACCTTAACAGCCTATGTATAGTCGCCATTGTTTTTAAAGATGATAGCTGTCAAAAGAATTTTTCAAATTATCCACCACCACATTTCAGCTAAAGAGGGCAGCAGGGTGCTCTGTTGATTAAGCACATAGAATTTCAAATTGCCCTCCACCACATGCATAACAGCAGCTGTTATCTTGCGCAGTAGCCTCTAAGCTAGCTTTCTTCATAAGAGTAGCCGCCATCTTGTGCGAGCACCCCTAGGCTGTCTCATAAGGAGCTATGTATAGTCACCATTTTGTGTCTGCCATCTTGCGTAAGCATCCCTAGGACGTCTCAAGGCATCTTGTTTCTCATAAGAGCAGCCACCATCTTGTAGAAATAGATAGCTGCCAATGCCAAAGGGCTTAAGTAGGAATCGAACCGTTGATCTCATCATTAGACTATGTTTTTTCTTGTTCCTGATACTGAAAACCTAGGTATCAGGCGGAAAAATTTTGTCCGTTTTGCTCTACGATGCATCGTTTCCGATATATTTAACATTTTGCATTTAAGCCTCCAAATTTAATGAATCGAGCCAGCACGGTACGTTATACTCTCTACCATAGCTAGACCTGATCATGTTACGAAGACTCGCTTCAATACAAGCTAAAACAGACGAAATGCCAAAGGGCCCAAGTAGGAACCGAACCGTCGATCTCATCATTAGACTTATGCTATCATGTTCCTCGTACTGCGAACCGAGGTATTGGGCAGAAAAATTTTATCCGTTTTGCTCTACGATGCACCGTTTTCGAGATATTTAACATTTTGCATTTAAGTCCTAAATTTAATGAATCGAACTAGCACGACACGTTAGCCTCTAAGCTAGCATTCTTCATAAGAGTAGCAACCATCTTGCGCAAGCACCCTTAAAGCGTCTCATAAGGAGTTGTGTATAGCTGCCATCTTGTGTCCGCCATCTTACGCAAGCATCCTTAGGGCGTCTCAAGCCATCTTGTGCAAGGACCCTTAAGCCGTCCCATAAGAGCAGCCGCTATCTTGCGCAAGCATCCCTAGGGCATCTCATAAGGAGCCATGTATAACTGCCATCTTGCGCAAGCATCCCAAGGGCGTCTCATAAGAACCTGTGTATAGCAGCCATCTTGCGTAAGCACCCTTAAGGAGTCATGTATAGCCGCCATCTTATGCAATTAGCGTCGAGAGAGGGCTCCTGTAGAATTTTTCTTTTTAAATTATCCACCACCACATTTCAAAGGTATCTAGCTAAAGATGGCAGCACTGCGGATGACAGGTGACGAATTTACATCTACTACGATAAAGAGGGCAGCACGGTGCTCTCTGGATTAAAGATGGCGGATGACAGCTGTCAAAAAAGCACATGGCTTTGTTTCCAAACAAGAGCACGTGGAATTTGCCGCCACCACATTTCAAACTAAAGAGGGCAGCACTATGCTCTGTTGATTAAAGATGGCGGATGGTAGCTATCGAAAAAGCACGTGAGTTTGTTTCCAAACAAGAGCACGTGGAATTTTTCAATTTGCCGCCACCACATTTCAAAGGTATCTAGCTAAAGATGGCAGCACGGTGATCTCTTGATTAAAGATGGTGGATGATAGCTAACAGAACTTTTCAAATTGCCCGCTACTACGTGCTTAAGGTAGTAGCCATAAAGAGGGCAGCACGGTGTTCTGTAGATTAAAGATGGCGGGTGATAGGTGATGAAATTGCCCGCATGATAGCAGCACGGTGCTCTGTTGATTAAAGATGGCGGATGACAGCTGTCAAAAAAGCACATGGCTTTGTTTCCAAACAAGAGCACGTGGAATTTGCCGCCACCACATTTCAACTAAAGATGGCAGCACGGTGCTCTCTTGATTAAAGATGGTGGATGATAGCTAACAGAACTTTTCAAATTGCCCGCTACTACATGCTTAAGGTAGTAGCCATAAAGAGGGCAGCACGGTGTTCTGTAGATTAAAGATGGCGGGTGATAGGTGATGAAATTGCGCGCATGATAGCAGCACGGTGCTCTGTTGATTAAAGATGGCGGATGACAGCTGTCAAAAAAGCACATGGCTTTGTTTCCAAACAAGAGCACGTGGAATTTACCGCTACCACATTTCAAACTAAAGAGGGCAGCACTGTGCTCAAAGATGGCAGATGACAGCTGTCAAAAAAGCACGTGAGTTTGTTTTCAAACAAGAGCACGTGGAATTTTTCAATTTGCCGCCACCACATAGAGGGCAGCACTGTTCTCTCTGGATTAAAGATGGCTGCTTGTCGAAAAGCATTTTTCAAATTATCCGCCACCACATTTCAAAGGTAAGTAGCTAAAGAGGGCAGCACTGTACTCTATAGATTAAAGATGGCGGATGACAGCTATCAAAAAAGCATGTAGCTGTCAAAAAGCACGTGGATTTGTTTATCTCGAGCTAGTGAGGTTAAGTTGGTAGCACTAAGGTTTAGGCCCGTCAAGATGGCAGCACTGCCGATGACAGGTGACGAAAGAGGGCAGCACGGTGCTCTGTAGTTTAAAGATGGCGGATGACAGCTGTCAAAAAAGCACGTGGCTGTCAAAAAGCACGTGGCTTTGTTTACCTCATGCTAGTTAGGTTAAGTTGGCACTACTGAGGTTTAGGCCCGTCAAGATGGCAGTACTGAGGTTAGCGATGCGTTGTTGTCTGTCAAAAAGCACGTGGCTTTGTTTACAAATCTGTCAAAAAGCACGTGGCTATCAAAAAGCACGTGGCTGTCAAAAAGCACGTGGCTTTGTTTACCTCGCGCTAGTGAGGTTAAGTTGGCACTACTGAGGTTTAGGCCCGTCAAGATGGCAGTACTGAGGTTTGCGATGCGTTGTTGTCTGTCAAAAAGCACGTGGCTGTCAAAAAACACGTGGCTTTGTTTACCTCATGCTAGTTAGGTTAAGTTGGCACTAGTGAGGTTTAGGCCCGTCAAGATGGCAGTACTGAGGTTAGCGTTGCGTTGTTGTCGATGACAGCTGTCAAAAAGCACGTGGCTTTGTTTACAAATTCAAATTTCCCGCGGGAGGTGGAGGAGACCTCTGGGAGGCCTCTGGCTGAGGTGGAGGTGGAGGAGGCATCTGGGAGGCCTCTGGCTGAGGTGGAGGTGGAGGTGGCCTCTGGGAGCCCGAGGTGGAGGTGGCGCCCGAACCCGCTTATTATACTACTCATAGTGTCACGTAGAATTTCCTGTGCATTGCAAAAACCGTACAAGATACAGTAAGAGCGGCTCGTCCTAAAAACGCTGTAACCTTTTATGTAGAGCGGAGTCCACTTCTCATAAAATGTTACTGTGCTGCACGACCTATATCCACCCCTATCGCTAGAGAACTGTGGATATGATTGGCCTACTTAGTCATTTCTTTTTGTAAGAAAATTACGGAGTGGTATCACAGAAAACGTGCCTATGCACTACCATACAGTTTGGCCTGGTCTCACTGCAAATGATAGAAAAATGTGAGGTTTTCACATTATAGTATAAAGTACGGTATGTAAATGATATACGGGAGATGTGACAGCTTGCACATTGGCACACTGTAATTACTTCTGCTATAGCTTTCAATAAAGTCTTTAAATACGGCCATAAAAATACAACTCAAACAGAAACGAATTTTAAGAAGTGAGAAGTTTCAATCTAGTAAATACAGGTTTATATTGCGAAATCGTACAGACTTCGAAAGGTTGTGTGGAATTATTGACGTTAGATATATTTGGATCGTCAAAGTAGTGAGGGTTCAAATACTGCTTTACTCACGAGTTTCTAATTTTCGTTTTGTACTCCACTAGACATCGTTCTTGAAGATGTGACATTCGTGAAATGTTAAGATATCCTCATAACAAAACTATAATAAATAACATACAATTAATAAGTACCCTAATTTAAACACGAACTATGGAGAAATGCATTGTGTATAGCAATGTTAGCGTTATGCTGGACGCATTCTGCCAAGTAAAAGGTAAATACTCCACATACCGGGAATGATTCCGTTATCAGGGCTAAAGAGGGGCATAATCAATATTAAAACGTACTGTACATTTCTCCATATATCACTACCTGCAACATTACAACATGAATGTTACAAAAAACTTCTATATATAAATGATAGTTACTGAATAATGAAATAATACGTGTAAATGGTCGGTATCATAACTATGTCGAGTCAATTCAACAGAAACTGGCATTCATCACTCACGCCTGATATAGGCTTTTCAGCTTATGCCGTGTCAAGAGAAGAAGGTGAAATTCTTTACGTTTCGCACAGAAATTTGTTCTACGTCTTCAGAAGGAAATCATGAGGAAGTCTTCTACAATAATGAAAGTGGAAGTGGTACGTACATTCGTCACCAGATAGTCCACTGTACTCGGTGCATTACAAGCGGAAACTGACGGAACCCTCAGAATCAGTATGAGAGAGAGTCACCTAATATAACATAACAGGTGTACACGTATGGAAGTATGGTATTGACACAAGCCTGGAATGAAACATCTGGTGACAATAGTGAAGGGCCAGGGGAAGAAAGTACCTACGTAAATCCGTAATGGCTGCAACCACGTATTACTTAATTGGTAGCCAGTTGATAATCCTTGTTTACAGAGCGAACGAACCCTTAAGCATTTGGATATAAATTTTTATGAATACTTCCTTACAAGCTCTTTATATTTATAAAAATCATTAAGTAGAGTTTCTAATTATTACACAGAAGACAAGTCAACTAAGGATAATCTCTTTCACTGCCAGTTCAGTCCACTCCAAAAGTTATAATCAAGCAAATTGTTTTCGTATTTCGTTTAGTTGATAGCGGGATTTTATTTTAATAATAAATATGGCAGTGCTGTGTTTTGTGATTACAATCACAAATAAGTGCCTCCATTACGGATAATATGTGTTAATATTTCAGAAAAGCGCAGTACCAAGTAGAAAGTTTTACAATGATTTACAAATGTCTAACTGAAAGCTTTTCACTAATGAAATATTAGCTTAGAGACTAGTTTTGAAATAGAAAATGTCAGTATATTGCAGAGAGTCTGATAATAAAACTGTTCAAACATTGAGGGATATCCTAGTGTTACGCATTATGCAAGTCAATGTAATAATTAAAATCATCATCGACCTCCCATGTGATCAAACTACAGGTCATATTGGATGTAAGACCTTTCAGACGTTTGCTCTATAAACCAGCGTTTCGTCTTAGGTCTGAGTTTAGATTCATAAAATATCTGATGTCTCAGGCCGTACCAACTGACACCGGGGTGTATGCAGATGAATTTATTTGAAGCCCATTAGTAGAGGATCTATCTGGTAACGAAACGCTGGTAAACAGGTCAAACGTCTGAAAAGTCTTAGGCTACATCTAATTCTTGAATTGCTCTATTGGTGAAAAATATCCAACTACCGCATCGGGTAAAAAAGCTATCCAAATTACGGCAGTTACGTGATATCGTGATTGTTAACTATTATTATAACCTATAAGTGAAAAGTCGAGCTTCCTCATAGGAACAACATTTTCCTAAATTTCTTCAATAAAAATCAACTACGAATTAAAATTGATATAAGACACTTCTCTAAGGTGAACTATTAATTCCGCCCTAAGGTATTCATATTAAAATTCAAGATACTTCTTACAAGGAGTTGGTTAATATTCATAGCATTTAGTTCCAAGTAAAGCAAATTCAAGTAAATACAAGTTCCGATCTTGTAAACTATGTTTTCAATTTGCGCGTGCTCTGTTTTCATCCCCTATCGAGCTTGTTGTTTCATCGCAAAATCGCAATGTCGGGATCATGCGAGTGGTCCTGTGAGTTTATGGAACCAAAACTGATAGCGGAAAGCAGCATTGGTGGACAAGGTTATTAATTGCGATAGATTCGGCGCATGAGCGTTTGTGAGTTGCAGTTGGGGGTGTAGGAAACCTTTACGTATTTCGAAGAGCTTCCACCACCACCGGCTAACGTCAGGGTGCAGCACATCCTGGAGACCCTTATTACTCACACACCCCATAGTAAGGTGCATTACACGCACTAGCTAGATCAGGTCAACTGACTGACAGGTGTCTTGAGATGTGCAGCCGTTGCCAACTCCTCTACTTACCTACGTCTTCGTCTGCTTCGTTTCCGGTAATATACATTTTAGCCAAAAAATGACCTTATGACGGGCTTAAATCATCACCATGTTAGATGGGGCGTTCAGAGGCTAACAGAAGTGTAAGTTAGCTACTCCATTCATCTGAGTATTCTCGTAGGTGGAAGAGAGAGTAGGAGTAGGAGAGAAATAGAGAACGATCGTACAAAAGAAGGGAATATTGCACACCCATATGAATCAACCAAGAGCCGCCACTAAGTGTAACACAAACTGATCACAGGTTAGTGCGCAGACGCAATTACAAAAGGATATTGTATGCCACAGAAACCGACGAGAACGAGTACTGAATGCAAAAATGGTGGATATTAAAATAATGTGGTAAACTTTCGCAAGCAAAATGAAGAGCTACAGAGTCAATCAATCAATCAATCAATACTGATCTGCATTTAGGGCAGTCGCCCAGGTGGCAGATTCCCTATCTGTTGCTTTCCTAGCCTTTTCCGAAATGATTTCAAAGAAATTGGAAATTTATTGAACATCTCCCTTGGTAAGTTAGTAGTATAATAAGCGAGTTCGGCGGCCACCTCCACCTCAGGCTCCCAGAGGCCACCTCCACCTCCACCTCAGCCAGAGGCCTCCCAGATGCCTCCTCCACCTCCCGCGGGAAATTTGAATTTGTAAACAAAGCCACGTGCTTTTTGACAGCTGTCATCGACAACAACGAATCGCTAACCTCAGTGATGCCATCTTGACGGGCCTAAACCTCAGTAGTGCCAACTTAACCTAACTAGCATGAGGTAAACAAAGCCACGTGTTTTTTGACAGCCACGTGTTTTTTGACAGCCACGTGCGTTTTGACAGACTTGTAAACAAAGCCACGTGCTTTTTGACAGACAACAACGCATCGCTAACCTCAGTACTGCCATCTTGACGGACCTAAACCTTAGTGGTACCAACTTAACCTCACTAGCGCGAGGTAAACAAAGCCACGTGCCTTTGACAGCCACGTGCTTTTTTGACAGCTGTCATCCGCCATCTTTAAACCACAAAGCACTGTGCTGCCCTCTATATCGCAGTAGCTGCAAAATTCGTCACCTGTCATCGGCAGTGCTACCATCTTGGCGGGCCTAAACCTTAGTGCTACCAACTTAACCTCACTAGCTCGAGATAAACAAATCCACGTGCTTTTTGACAGCCACGTGCTTTTTTGACAGCTGTCATCCGCCATCTTTAATCCATAGAGCACAGTGCTGCCCTCTTTAGCTACTTACCTTTGAAATGTGGTGGCGGATAATTTGAAAAAATGCTTTTTTGACAGCAGCCATCTTTGAGCGCCGTGCTACACCCTTTAGCTAGTTACCTTTGAAATGTGGTGGCAGGCAATTCCACATGACAGCAGTCATCTTTAATCAAGAGAGCACCGTGCTGCCCTCTATGTGGTGGCGGCAAATTGAAAAATTCTACATGCTCTTGTTTGGAAACAAACTCACGCGCTTTTTTGACAGCCGTCATCCGCCATCTTTAATCAACAGAGCACAGTGCTGTACTCTTTAGCTAGATACCTTTGAAATGTGGTGGCGGCAATTTGAAAAATTCTATGTGCTCTTGTTGGGAAACAAAGCCACGTGCTTTTTTGAGAGCTGTCATCCGCCATCTTTAATCAATAGAGCACTGTGCTGCTATCATGCGGGAAATTTCGTCAGCTGTCATCCGCCATCTTTAATCCAGAGAGAACAGTGCTGCACTCTATGTGGTGGCGGTAAATTCCACGTGCTTTACAAACCCATGTGCTTTTCTGACAGCTGTCATCCGCCATCTTTAATCTAGAGAGAACAGTGCTGCACTCTATGTGGTGGCGGCAAATTCCACGTGCTTTACAAACCTATGCGCTTTTCTGTCATCCACCATCTTTAATCTAGAGAGAGCAGTGGTGCACTCTATGCGGTGGCGGCAAATTCCACGTGCTTTACAAACCTATGCTCTTTTCTGTCATCCACCATCTTTAATCTAGAGAGAACAGTGCTGCACTCTATGTGGTGGCGGCAAATTCTACGTGCTCTTATTTGGAAACAAATTCTACTCGCTCTTCAGCTGTCATCCACCATCTTTAATCAAGAGAGCACCGTGCTGCCCTCTTTGTGGTGGCGGATAATTTGAAAAAATTCTTTTCGACAAGCAGCCATCTTTAATCCAGAGAGAACAGTGCTGCCCTCTTTAGCTACTTACCTTTGAAGCGGTTAATTTGAAAAAAATTCAGCTGCCATCTTTAATCCAGAGAGAACAGTGCTGCCCTCTTTAGCTACTTACCTTTGAGGCGGTTAATTTGAAATATTTTATTTAACAAGCTGCCATCTTTAATGAAAAGAGCATCGTGGTGCTATCTTGCGGGTAATATTTTACGTCACAGCTGTCATCCACCATCTTGCATTGCTAACCTTAGTGCTGCCCTCTTTAGCTACTTACCTTTGAAACAAAAAATCTATTTGACAAGCTGTCATCCGCCATCTTTAATCCAGAGAGAACAGTGCTGCACTCTATGTGGTGGCGGATAACTTGAAAAAATCTTTTTGACAAGCAGCCATCTTTAATCAACAGAGCACCGTGCTGACATCTTTAGCTACCGCCATCTTACATCGCTTACCTCGCTGCTGCACTCTATGTGGTGGCGGTAAATTCGAACAAGTTTAATCACGCATCGGGAAAGCTAGAGTAAGCACGTGCTGCAGTGATGACGTCATCATGCATGTTTAAACCCGTTCGTTGACTAAAAGCTTTAGTCTTCGGGAAACAGTGATAGAGTGTGGAGTGCAAACATGACGAAAACATTAATAGTTGATGTGCAAGGCTTTAAAGTAAACGGAAACAAGTTTGTGTTTAAAGAGGTGGCTGTGTTGGATTGCTGTGTGTTGTGGGCACCAAAACTTGTTAGTTTAGTATTTAGTCCACCGTTCCCTTACTGTTTGCAAACAGATGAAGATAAAAAGCAGACTCAGTGGATTGAAAACAATTTAGGTTTGAAGTGGGAAGAAAAAGGAATACCTTATCGTTTTCTACCTTTAATGATGAATGCACATTTGTCAAGAGCAGATCTTGTTCTTTTAAAGGGTTGTGAAAAGAAAGAATGGTTGCGTGATTTTCTACCATCATCATGTGAAGTTATCGACATGCATGAATTGGGGTGCCCATCATTTAAAACTCTTCCGAAAGAGCATAGTAGAGAAACAACTAAACAGTCTTTACAACATGTATGCATGCTCTTTGATTGGTTGTGTCGCAGTGCATGCCGGGAAGTGAACAACATATGTAAACTGCAGTGTCGAAATAACCTTAGTGTAAAAGAAACATTTGTAGAGTAAAGACATCATGTCATTTCTAACAGATACTAAGTGTAACGCAGTTGAAAAGGCGATCGTAAAGTTTTATGCATGCAAAAAGAAACTAAACACTTTTACTGAAGAAGAGTTAAATGCATTACCAAAGGCATTTTTGGTCAATGTAGCTGCGAATGCTGTAAAGAAGATTTGGGATAAGGTACCTCGTGAGTGGACTCAAGATCCTGTTTTGTCAGAGCTTCAAACGTGTAGTTTACATCATGAACACGTGAGTTTAGCTAGAAGACCTTCTGTGAGACAGTGCCGTACATGTCAACTAATTAAACTGTATCACGGACCTAAAACTAACGAGTTGTCTTCGCTTATAAACACTTATCATGGCTGTGGAGAGAGTAAACAAGGAAAAGGTGAAGAAACGTGCTGGGAGAAAGATGAGGAAGCATGTTGGGCGTGGACTCATCAATAGAGTGATTGATCTTCTTTTCTTCGTGCTTCATCTCCCCTGCGGCCCTAGAACACGTTCGCCTGACATGTAGTTACATGCTGCCTGCATAGAGTGTAGCTGTTAAAATCTGCTTCGTAAAGTTATGCTGTGTGTGTATGTGTTATTACCTAGTGCTTTAGCTGCTCAGAAGAATATAGCAGCACTTGTCGTTGTTGGTGTAATAAAACGAAAACTGAGTGTCAAAGACCGTAACATAAACAAAGGATAAAAATGTATGTATATATATTCTAAAATAAATATGAATTGTCAAAACATATTACAGGTGTTGTTTAATCCTACAGCATGTCCTAGTGAATTAGAAGAAAGGAAACGTAGAGGATTAAAAGAAAACACACATAAGATTTAAAGTACATCCTCTTTATTAATCCATGAATTAAAGCTGTTATTAAAACCAAGCCATTTAACATACAGTTTATTGCCACGACGTCGAATAACACGTTCAACTAAATAGTGATCAGGATATTTTGTTTTCTGCAGTTCTTCGATGTAGAATCCTCCTTCAATAGGCTGTCCTCTGAGATCGCGAAGTAAATACGTAACTGGATTAGAAAGCTTAACACTTCTGATTTGAAAAATTTCAGTGCTCCAGTTAGGTGTGTATCCTTTTGCAAAGATAGACTTGTGTTTGCTGATGCGAACGAAATCACCTTCATTAAAGCGATAGCGACGTGGATCAGCTGTTTTAATTACAAGATGAATAGCATCTAGACGAGGTGTATTCTTTGTAACAAGACGTGGCTTTGTTCCGATAGTGCGATGAGGTGTATCGTTGTAGGTAGATAAAAGTCTAGGTAGCAGATCAATCCAACGATATGAACCTTGCGCTGTAAATTCTCGCCACATCATTGTTTTGAGTGTACGATTAAAGCGTTCTACAACACTTGCCTTGAGATTACTGAACGTAGAGTAGTGTTGAATGCCAAGTAACTTGAGGTAAGAAGAAAAATCCTTGTTGTAAAACTCTTTACCTTGATCAGTTTGAAGAAGCCTTGGGCAGCGTTTCGATTCTTCAACAATATGTTTAAATGCTTCTTTAACTTGAGCTGCTGTTTTAGAACGCACGGGTTGTGCAAAAGCAAACTTTGAGTACACATCGATAACAGTAAGTAGATACTTATAGCCCTTATTACTAGAAGCATATGGAATCATTTCTACTAAGTCTGCTTGCCAGAGATCATCTTTTCCTCGTGTAATAACGCGTCTGCGACAGTAGGTGCGACGTGCTGGTTTATGTAACTCATGTGCGATGTTTACCTTTACAGGTGAGATCTTCTCTTGACGAGCCATTACAAAATAATACCGGCATAACGTAGTTCTCTTTCTATTTCTAGAATTTCTGATCCGTGACCAGTGTGACCAGCCTCTTGCGATGCTCTTAAAAGTTGTAATCGTTCAACGAGTAAGTTTGGGTCATTCCAGTATCTTACATCCACATACGGCAACAAAGGCTTGTAGATAACGTCTAGACTACGTGCAGTCGGAAACAGCTTAGAAATAAACTCACGATACTTGTAACTCTTATTCGCATTTACAGCTTCTGTTCTCTTGTAATTACGTCGTGTTGCATCGGTAGCAAAAAGTATTGCTTTATACTTTTTAAGATCATCTTGTAAAATTATATCCTTGTCAGGTATTCGTGAGAAAAGAAGTTCTAAGAGTCCTTTCGTAGGTTTATAGGTAACACCTTTTACAATGAGTTTGTTGCTATTAATCTTAACATTTGAATTTCCTATCCGGAAACAGTCATCTTCGTAGCGAATACCATAGGTAGAGTCAGTTTGTCCTGTAAAAAGTTTTTCTATATAAGGTGCAAAGAGAGATCCATAGGTATCTTGAATAAAAGTTCTAAACTGATTGCGATACTCTGGTGTAATCATAACCTCAGACAAAGATGGTAGATTTTGCGTCGATGTAGTAGGTGTTTCTGCAATAACATCTGTAGTTAAAAACTCAACACGCTTAGATGGTGATGCATCATTAAGTTCTTCTTCTTCTTCTTCCTTATCTTCCTCTTCTTGATCTACATCCTGCTTCTTCTCTTCCGTATCTTCTTCATGCTTTTCTTCTTCATGCTTCTCTTTATGATATGATGTTTGCATAGAAGCAAAACTTGAAGTAGACTGCGGTAATGAAGTAGAATTAAAAATTTCTTTGAGTGGTGTACTTAGTTGTGTTTTTAAAAATAAATCCGTGTCTGCTTGAATACGTTTAAGCTCTTTAAATTTCCGTCGAATATTGTTTCGAGCTTGGATGATATGTTTTGTGATCTCCTTGCTAGATGTTAACATGATGGTGGTTTTTAATCAAGTAGTTACTGTAATTCTGTGTTAATGCATATAAAATGATCGAAACCCATGCGATATCGTCCATGCTGTACATCACTTTCTTTATCAATAACTAAAAAGCTGTAACGGTGTAATGACCAACATTTAGCACACATACGTTTAAAGTCATCGAATGTCATATCAGTGTTAACATGATCGTTCTACACATGTCGCATATTGCGCTCATCTTGCCGAAAAAGCACAATAACATTTGCGTTGTCGCGTATCAACTGCTTGGGCACACGAGAATAGGTTTGGCACAAATAGATGCAATCAACATATTTATGTCGACCCATTCTAAAGAATGCACGAATAACGTTTTGCTGTTCTGTTGCGACATCATCAAAGATCATTAGAGAATTAGGAAGCACATCGTCTGGTGATGGTACTTGCTCATGTGAATTAAATTTAAAATATCTTATTCCATCTTTAACTAGATCGTGCATTACAGTTTGTAGAATAGTATATAGCGGCTGATAGAGTGACTTTGCGAAAACGTAAATATTCTCGAAGCGTACACCATTTACAGAAGTAATAAGTGTGAGTAAAAGATTTGTTTTACCGCATCCCGACGGACCTGATATAATACATCGAACAGTAAAAGGAAACAACGTTCCATGACGTTTTCTTGTAGTTGTACTAGAACTAGGTAAGAGATGTGGTACAATGTCGGTGACAGGTAGCGTGTCTTGCTGCTTTATAATCTTCATGATAACTGAATCATAAAGTACGTAATAGTAATATATATATTAAACGAAACAAGAGGCAACGGTTAGTTTATGATTTGCTCTTGACTAGTAAAGTCGTGTCCAGCATGGTGAAACAACGATATCCAAACGACATGAAGAAGAAGAAGAAAGTAAAAACTGTTGGATGGAAAGATGTTATAAAGGCTGCGCAAAAAGCTATTCAAGGGGAATACAATCCTCGTGTAGCTATTACTAAGGCGTTACGCGCAGCAAGAGCGAGAATTTCTCCAAAGTGCAGAGCAATATTTAGTAAACGTGCGCGAATTATTCCTGTACCAAAACGAGGAGGATTTCTTCCTGCGCTGTTTGCTGGCTTAGCAGCTTTAGGGTCATTGCTAGGTGGTGCTAGTGCTGTAGCGAGAACTGTCAAAGCTGTAGAAGAAGCGAAACAACAGTTGAAAGAGAGTGAACGTCATAACAAGACGATGGAGGCAATTGCGTTACGAGGCAAAGGTGTGAACATGAAGCTAGCGCCATACAAGAAAGGGCTTGGTATCTACATTTCTCCAAAAAACGTCTACTGAATGCACTGCCATATCCAGCTCTAACGCATGATGAAGTTTTTACGTTTGCTAAACAACTAGGAATTCATTATTTTCGAGGAGTGTATATGCGCGATCAACTACCAGCACGTCCACGTGAACGTGAAAGTGCCGTAATTAACTTGGACGACAGTCGTGGACCTGGAACTCATTACGTTGCTTATGTAAAACGTAAATCTAAAGTATGGTATTTTGATAGCTATGGAGATTTACCTCCTCCTTTTGAGCTCATACGTTATTTCGGAAGCAGTGCAGACATTGTTTACAATAAAAACCGTGTGCAAAACTTTAATACACGCATGTGCGGACGATTATGTCTTATGTTCTTATATCAAACCCAGACAGTAGAGAAAGTGTATTAGTATCTACGTGATGACGAACAGTGAAAGAACGTTTGCTGTACGTGGAGAAGGACCTGAAACAACCGTCTATTTTAATCCACCAATCGAACTTGGTTATCAGCCGCATAGTCTTGGACTAGTATCGTTTGAAAGCTACAATAAAATCTATAATGTGCGTGAGGGTTTAAACAAGTTCTATTACGATGAGTATGTGCTAACACTACCCTCAGGTAGTTATACAGTAGATAATATTCACGACTATATTGAAAGTACGTTAATTGATCAGTTTGGGGAAGATAGTTTTAGTAATCATAATTACAAGTTCTCAATCACTATAAGCAACATTACACATAAATGTGTTATTGAATCATCATTTAAGATTGACTTCAAATCACAACCTGATTCGATTGGACCACTGCTTGGATTTTCATCGAGGGAGCTCCTACCGAACGTACGTTATGAGTCTGATCAACCTATAAAACTCTTCGATGATTATAATGTGAACATTACTTGTAATATTATTACAGACTTGAATAGTAATCTACAACCTTCGCACGTCCTGCACGACTTTATTGTTACAGAGGAACGTGGATATACTATTTGTGAGAAACCAGCAGTAGTTCTTTATCATCCTGTGTCTGTAAAACACATTAGCAACATTACTCTTAGACTTGTAAATAAACATAATCAGCTTATTCATTTAGATCAGCACGCGTACGTAGCTTACAAACTACATCTTAAACCAGTATGAAAACCATCTATAAAACACGGTGTACATTCCGAAGACATACTACATGTGTGCAGAGACTCATCGAGTTAAGAGATACCCATAAGCAGATACTCCAAGATTTAGGATATACACTACTACAACAGAATGGAAGAAATGCTAGACATTACGAATACAGTAGAAAGTCGTGAAGGTGTAGTACGAAGTGAGCTTCATTCCTATCAACCTTTTACGTTTGGATTAAATAACAATGATGAAATTCATTTTATTATTAATCAACAAGATGTTTACACCTTACCGCACGAAAGCTACCTCTATATTGAAGGACGATTAGAAAAGTCTGATGGAAGTGGACCAAGCACTTCACAACTAAACAACCATGCTCTAGCTTTTCTCTTTTCTGAAGCGCGATATGAAGTAAATAATGTTGAAATAGATCGAACGAAGAATGTTGGTATTACAAGCGCAATGAAACTCTACCCTTCTTTCTGTGATGAAGAAAGTAATCTTTTGCGGATGGCTGGATGGTGTCCAAAAGCTACTAACAACTGGATGATTAATGAGGATGGAACTTTTACGGGTATGTTATCACTGAAACATATTTTTGGATTCGCAGAAGACTTTACACGTATTATAATCAACGTAAAACAAGAGCTTATTCTAATCCGTGATCGAAGTGATTACAATTCTCTTAAAGCAGTAGAAACACCTGTAGAATCGAAAATAACACTGCATCGTATACTGTGGCGGATCCCACATGTAACCTTATCTGATCGTGAAAAACTTCGATTGCTCAAGATTGTAGAAAATGATACACCATTACCTATACGTTTTAGAAGTTGGGAGCTGCATGAATATCCTGTGTTACCACCTACAAACAAGCATAGCTGGGCTGTTAAAACATCACGTTTTACTGAGAAGCCCTTGTACATTATTTTTGGATTTCAAACTAATCGTAAATTCAATCACGAAAAAGATAGCTCACTGTTTGATCACTGCAAATTAAGACACGTTAGACTATATCTCAATGGAATTACGTATCCCTACGAAATACTCGACATTAACTTTGAGAAAAATAAGTTTGGGATGCTCTATGACATGTTTTGTAAATTTCAATCATCGTATTATCAGAAAGAAGATCGTCCGCTATTTACACCTCAAGAATTTAAAAATAAAGCACCGATTGTAGTTATAGACTGCTCTTATCACGAAGAATCTATAAAAGAATCTCCAGTTGATATTCGTTTAGAATTTGAAACATCTGAAAACATTCCTGCTAACACAGCAGCCTATTGTCTTATTATTCATATGAGTGATGTTACTTACCATCCGCTAACGAATATTGTTACGAGACTATAAATAAGAATAGATCTTTATCATTTTCATTAGTGTGTGCTTCGACATCGTACGCTATGGAACAAAACTGTAAATGTGCATGCTGTTTGCATGCTCATACGCAACATCTTATTTATGTTTCACGAGTGAGTGAGGCTATTAAGATGTTCTATAAACGTAGATCGTCGATGCCGAAACATCTTATTCAATACTTACCACCAGGATTTTTATATACGTACGCTGCCTCTTACGTACATAATTTTTGGGACATCCTTCCTCTACACAGTAAGATGTCAATCGAAGTAGCTTTATGCAGAACTTGTGAACGACATTACAAGCATCGAGGAGAAAATGGTGATGATGATTGGGATGGACCAAATCCGAGGTTTGAACACTGTACACAGTGTATGAATGAACTTTCTCTAGTACCTCATGATGATGATGATGATTCCGAAAAGGAATAACAGCAAGGTAAGAAGTATATGATCTTCTCTGTAAAGCATAACATACTTAGTATAATATATTTCTAAATGCTTTGTTTAATTTGAATGTTGCAGGAGGCATTTCAGAAGCATACGTTGTTAAGAAGCACACCAACCTTGTCAGCAGCAAAAACGAACACTGTTGTAGTACATTTGTAAATAAATATTTGATCGCATTCAAAAAATGTTGCACTTATTGCATTGCTTTACACCGACTTACTCTTAAGAAAAACGATCAGGTCTAAACATGCACAATGACGTCATCACAACAGCACTTGCTTACTCTAGCTTTCCCGATGCATGTTTAAACTTGTTCGAATTTACCGCTACCACATT
Organism: Anabrus simplex; assembly: GCF_040414725.1. Taxonomy (NCBI): domain Eukaryota; kingdom Metazoa; phylum Arthropoda; class Insecta; order Orthoptera; family Tettigoniidae; genus Anabrus; species Anabrus simplex. The sequence goes on from NC_090278.1 coordinate 33,090,397, forward strand.
CCTTTACACCGACTTACTCTTAAGAAAACGGACAAGTCTAAACATGCATGATGACGTCATCACTGCAGCACGTGCTTACTCTAGCTTTCCCGATGCGTGATTAAACTTGTTCGAATTTACCGCCACCACATAGAGTGCAGCAGCGAGGTAAGCGATGTAAGATGGCGGTAGCTAAAGATGTCAGCACGGTGCTCTGTTGATTAAAGATGGCTGCTTGTCAAAAAGATTTTTTCAAGTTATCCGCCACCACATAGAGTGCAGCACTGTTCTCTCTGGATTAAGGATGGCGGATGACAGCTTGTCAAATAGATTTTTTGTTTCAAAGGTAAGTAGCTAAAGAGGGCAGCACTAAGGTTAGCAATGCAAGATGGTGGATGACAGCTGTGACGTAAAATATTACCCGCAAGATAGCACCACGATGCTCTTTTCATTAAAGATGGCAGCTTGTTAAATAGAATATTTCAAATTAACCGCCTCAAAGGTAAGTAGCTAAAGAGGGCAGCACTGTTCTCTCTGGATTAAAGATGGCAGCTGAATTTTTTTCAAATTAACCGCTTCAAAGGTAAGTAGCTAAAGAGGGCAGCACTGTTCTCTCTGGATTAAAGATGGCTGCTTGTCGAAAAGAATTTTTTCAAATTATCCGCCACCACAAAGAGGGCAGCACGGTGCTCTCTTGATTAAAGATGGTGGATGACAGCTGAAGAGCGAGTAGAATTTGTTTCCAAATAAGAGCACGTAGAATTTGCCGCCACCACATAGAGTGCAGCACTGTTCTCTCTAGATTAAAGATGGTGGATGACAGAAAAGCGCATAGGTTTGTAAAGCACGTGGAATTTGCCGCCACCGCATAGAGTGCAGCACTGCTCTCTCTAGATTAAAGATGGTGGATGACAGAAAAGCGCATAGGTTTGTAAAGCACGTGGAATTTGCCGCCACCACATAGAGTGCAGCACTGTTCTCTCTAGATTAAAGATGGCGGATGACAGCTGTCAGAAAAGCACATGGGTTTGTAAACCACGTGGAATTTACCGCCACCACATAGAGTGCAGCACTGTTCTCTCTGGATTAAAGATGGCGGATGACAGCTGACGAAATTGCCCGCATGATAGCAGCACAGTGCTCTATTGATTAAAGAAGGCGGATGACAGCTGTCAAAAAAGCACGTGGCTTTGTTTCCCAACAAGAGCACATAGAATTTTTCAAATTGCCGCCACCACATTTCAAAGGTATCTAGCTAAAGAGTACAGCACTGTGCTCTGTTGATTAAAGATGGCGGATGACGGCTGTCAAAAAAGCGCGTGAGTTTGTTTCCAAACAAGAGCATGTAGAATTTTTCAATTTGCCGCCACCACATAGAGGGCAGCACGGTGCTCTCTTGATTAAAGATGACTGCTGTCATGTGGAATTGCCTGCCACCACATTTCAAAGGTAACTAGCTAAAGAGTGTAGCACGGCGCTCAAAGATGGCTGCTGTCAAAAAAGCATTTTTTCAAATTATCCGCCACCACATTTCAAAGGTAAGTAGCTAAAGAGGGCAGCACTGTGCTCTATGGATTAAAGATGGCGGATGACAGCTGTCAAAAAGCACGTGGCTGTCAAAAAGCACGTGGATTTGTTTATCTCGAGCTAGTGAGGTTAAGTTGGTAGCACTAAGGTTTAGGCCCGCCAAGATGGTAGCACTGCCGATGACAGGTGACGAATTTTGCAGCTACTGCGATATAGAGGGCAGCACAGTGCTTTGTGGTTTAAAGATGGCGGATGACAGCTGTCAAAAAAGCACGTGGCTGTCAAAAAGCACGTGGCTTTGTTTACCTCGCGCTAGTGAGGTTAAGTTGGTACCACTAAGGTTTAGGTCCGTCAAGATGGCAGTACTGAGGTTAGCGATGCGTTGTTGTCTGTCAAAAAGCACGAGGCTTTGTTTACAAATCTGTCAAAAAGCACGTGGCTGTCAAAAAACACGTGGCTTTGTTTACCTCATGCTAGTTAGGTTAAGTTGGCACTACTGAGGTTTAGGCCCGTCAAGATGGCAGTACTGAGGTTAGCGATTCGTTGTTGTCGATGACAGCTGTCAAAAAGCACGTGGCTTTGTTTACAAATTCAAATTTCCCGCGGGAGGTGGAGGAGGCATCTGGGAGGCCTCTGGCTGAGGTGGAGGTGGAGGTGGCATCTGGGAGGCCTCTGGCTGAGGTGGAGGTGGAGGTGGCCTCTGGGAGCCTGAGGTGGAGGTGGCCGCCGAACCCGCTTATTATACTACTTAAGTTATTCCAATCCCTAACTCCCCTTCCTATAAATGAATATTTGCCCCAGTTTGTCCTCTTGAATTCCAACTTTATCTTCATATTGTGATGATAAGTAATGATAAGCTACCACCCATCACCATGTGCAACAACATAAATGTCAATACCAATAACGTGACCTCGACGTTCTCGGAATAACAAATGTGATGTAAAAGTCAGGTTCAGAAAACAGTAAAAGCTATAGAAATGGCTTATGAGAAATGGTGGTCGACCGGAGACCATAACGACATTTACAGTTTCAAATTTCACATTATAACAGCAAAAGCAAAGACAGGCTACTGTCAGGAGATGTATGACCAACACGACCTTCCAGAGGGAGGTGATTAGATCTATAAATAGAGACATTTGGCAAGATATTGCGTATTACAATACACACGAAAGATGTTGACCATCATTTACTGTACGTACATGAGCCAAGGAAAATCTTGCAAAGTTGGAAGAATCAATTCGAAAATATAAGGAAAGAGGAGAATCAACCCGCACCCATATATCAGACAATACTTGAGTCTGCAATGCGTATCACAACTGTAGCGTTAGAGGCTGCAGTTTGTAAGATAAAAATGTGGAAAAATCACGGAACAGGTTGACATACCTACTAAAGTTTGGAATAAGAGTCGAACAGGAGTGGAATGTCTTACATAATTTTTCTTCGAGATCACTGACACATGGGTAGTGATATATAAATGTTAATTCCCAGAGGGAACCTGAAATATTGTCCCGAATGAGTAAATTTATAACACCAATATAAATGGTCCGTTATTTGGAAACTATAAATTTTCCAGCTAACTCATTTCTGGTTGCCAGCGTTTCGCCCCCTTGTGCTAAGTTGGGCTCTTCAGTTAGTAAATAGCACACCCACCAAGACGCACGGCTAGTGTGTACCGTGGAGGCCACTGCGTAGGCTACATAGAGCCACCGGCAGTACCAATGCGCTATGAGAGACTTTGTCTCATTACCAATTACCATTTTACATGGATAGTGTCCAAAAATTGTTTTAGAAGCATTATTTAAGAAAGAAAGGTGATGCTAATGAACGTATAAACTAGAGACCGATTTGATTATTAAGTCACACAAAGATCATGTCTGACGTTGTCTTGGACCAACGCGTTTGAAAAATTGTAGTAGTCAATGAATGTCTATGTGGCTTCATCAGTGGCTCTGAAACAAAGGACACCATTCTGGCATTAAGACTGCGTATGGTTAGTTATACAAAGAAAAGCAAATCATTACATTCAAGTTGCTTGGATTTAGAAAAAAAAAGCATCTGACCGATTGCCCCATGAGCCCATGGAGCAGGAACTTAACCCCCTTTTCAATATCGTATTTGGTGTTCATCAAGGCTTGGCTTCGTCACCTCTTCTGTTCATTCTATGCATTGACATGGTAATAGAAGTTATCCAAAATAAACATAGTTGGAATTTTCTGTACGCCGATTAACTCTTTCCGGCGAGGAAACCACACCGAAAGCTAGAGCAGAAAACGGAATCCTAGAAAGACCATGTTTGTGTACGGTTTGGTACGTTAGGAGTCGTGCGGATCAGTCGTGATCACACCTTGACACCTGCGAATGGTATGGCAAACCACTAAATGAGTCGACTGTCTCACTGATATGAAACGCCGGCAATTTAACGACTGAAAATGTCTTACGTACTTATAAATTAAACATTACTTTAAATTAACATTCCTTCTCAAATTTAGGAATATATTTGTCTCGAGAGCAACGTACCAGACTAAACTGTGTGCAAAAGACTAGACACTTGGTATTGCAAAATGCATTAGCAATGATTAACATAAATTAATGTCATTTAGCTGTGACTTCCAGGCAATTAACTCCATGAATTTCAGGAGAATTAATGGGAAGTGTGAGGCAGTGCTATTCAAGTCCATGGTTCCTGTGTCGAGATTGTTGCAGCTCTGCAGGAGTTACAAAGTATATCCTCTTTTTACTGCCTCTCTCCTTCCTGCTATGGAGAGAAAGAATCAAGGAATAAGACCGGAACTGTAGAAGGAAGAACGGGTGTGGGGTGTTATACCGCTAGGATTGAGTTTCTGCTGATTTATAGCTCTAGTCTTAAGGCCGGTGACGTCGTTCGGGGTGGAGGGAAGAACACAAAGATCGTGTAAAGAATGTAGACAGATGCAAGATGTTACTGTTAAAGTGTAGCGATTCTTTTCTATTCGTTTTATATTTCACCTCCAAACGTGCACATTTCTCTTGTCACTAAGCCCTTCAGTTTTAATCTTTCGAAATTGTAACACCTGGATTAATTGAAAGATAGGCAGGTAGGAAAATAGGTGGTGATAAAAAGTAGGGGACTGGTAATAATATTGTATTGAAAATTACTCAAAGTGTTCAGAAATCCATTTTGAAGTTAGTCAGCACCCTAAATGTACAGTGTTTAGTGATTTAATAGGTAATATTGGTAATCATTACTCATAATCAAGTAGCAAGATGTATTTACCATAACCAGATTTGTTATGGTATAGACAGATCACTTAATATTTTTGAGCAAAGCATGGAACTTACGATGCAAATCATGCAAGTTACATTTTTTTATGTTATTGCTTTAATACAATATATTTTCATAGGTTATGGCATGGTGTTGAGAAGAGAAATGGTCTGGGCTCAAGCCAAGCGGCCTCAGGTCTTTAGTTTCGAAAGCCTGTCCCCATACGACTGGTCTACCCAGACCAATGCTCTTGTCAAGCCCCTATACCAACCAGTCCAGAACAATGGTGTCTGCAGTGGAATCAAGAGGCCTAAGGCCGTTTCGCAGCTCTAACCTGGGGGCTTTTGTCCCCAGACCCGCGTCGTTTGCCTCCAGATCATTGCCCTACCATACCATAACCTATGAAAAGATATCATAAATCAATAACATAAACAAAACTTGTAACTTCCATGATTTGCATTGTAAGTTCTTTGCTTTGCTCAAAAGTCAAGTAACCTGACTGTCCCATAACACCTCTCGAAACAAAGATGCTATGGTAAATACATCCTCCTTCTTGATTATGAGTAATGATTACCAATATTATACAATAAATCACTAAAAATCGTACATTACGGGACCTGACTAACTTCATCATGAAGTTCTGAACGCAAGTGAGTAATGTTCAGTGCAATATATTATTATTTCCAGTCCCCAACTCCTTTACCGGAGCCGGTAAATACATATGGGCTAATAAATAGGGTACACTGGATGGCAACTACAGGCCCTACCTGAGTCTAACATTGTTTCCACATACTTGTCATAATCCTCATCTTCATCTTCCCTATCAAACCTTTCCTGGTCAACTCCTCCGACCTAGACGGTATTAGGTTTAACAGATCAAAGGAGTCTCTTATTTGAACTCCAGTCGTATAAGTGGATGATTCTGCCGCCTCCACCTCCATACGCTCTGAAGAGGCCCACTCCGCATTGACTCCTTAATTTATCTTACAAAGTCGGTAAAATTCTATCATAGAATGATGCAAACTGGTTTTCCGTCATGCTGAAAATATCTATAATGAGATGATGAGACTGACTATAATGAGTCAAAATTTTGTGAGTTGGCGAGTATTTGTGTGATTTTGTGTTTGTTCTCAGTATGAAGGTTATATTCCAGAACCTACTGGAAGTTCGTATATATATATATATATATTCTTTCCCTCATTTTGCTAAAGTATCTTTTGTTGTTTATTATATGATCAAACACAGACTTGACAATTTCTTCTGTGTCAATGTTTCCAGGCATAAACAGCTGTGTGTAACTTATGGTTCGTAAATGTGATAATAACAAAACCACTTTTAATAAACAAATTTCAGAAGATTTCTTTGAACTTTCTGTACTAAATAAAGATAGAGCAACGCAAAATATTTTTATAAGATTTCTGCATGTTCTAAAATTATCGTCTCCATATGAGACACACTAATCGCTGCTAGTACTAGTGAAATAAAATAAAGTTACGTTCCATAAGCGAGGATTCACTCGTAGTATATTGGCCATCGCCACCACGTAATGACACAGTTTTCCAGTGAGAGGTAGCTGTAACTTCTAATCCTCTCGTGCAGGAACACGAACTACATAGCTGTGCTCTATGTTCGTTGTGGTCACCTGCATCATTGACGACTCCACAACTGCAAGCTGGAAGAGAACGGAGTCACAACACGGTCACCTCTATTGGCAAGCAAAATCCAAATTAGTATCTCTTCAGCATTGCCTTGTTTGTTATTCAGGGCGTGTAATGTCAAAATCCATCAATATACGCAGTGTGCATATTTTGTTTACTAGCGATTTAACTCATGAAGGGTTTCGATGAATGGGATGGGAAAGAGGTAGGATTGGTTTTTAATTATGGTAAATATTTCCCTGTTCGTGAAGCGGTTAAACTTATCCTCGCCTGTCGTGAGGGGATAACTAAAGTAAATAACCTTTGAAGTTCAATCTTTCAACTTGGGAGCGTGTGTTGGAATTAACAGCTCTCTTAGCTGAATCTGAAATTGTTTCCACTTATTTGTGTCACGTTCCACACTTATAACTGCCATGTCTTAATTACCTCGGTAAGCTCGTGACCACCGAGTGGCTGAATTACTAAATTTTCATCCAGGTGGCCGTAGTTTGAATTGCATGATAGTGATTTTGAATGAAAAGTCACGTACGTGTTCACATTTCCAATGATTGTTGATTATAACTTATTTGAATGATGTACTACTCATATGATTCTTCCCTCCAGAATTTGCCACTGGTTTTAAAATTCCTTAAAGGGAGGCTTCACTGAAATTCTTAACTTCTACGTTTCTCAACCAATCGCTTCCAAGTTTTAAACACTCATGCATGTTCTTAAGATAAGTTTCAGACAAAGTTTTGAGACGATTGGATGATTGGTTTTGAGTTATTTATCTTCATACAGAACATTTCCATGCATCACTAAAAAACTCCTCTTGTAACATATATTTGTTTTTCAGGTTGAAATTTGCAGAAATAGACCTAAACTCTCATAAAACTAATTGATACTATGCATTTTTGTTGTTAGACAAGGTATGTGAGAGATTCACATTTTCATTTTTCTCTGATTAGAAAATTTTTAAAAAATATAAAGGGCAAAATATGATAGTAATATTCATTTGACCCTAAAATGCAATACTATAATTTAACTCTTATGTATACTGGAAGAGTTCCTGAAAGTTTCACATGAATTCGATAAGAACTTTGTCGCAAGGAGCCCTTTGAAAAATATAAATGTGAGAAAACGTCCGTTGAAATTTCAGCCAAACCTACTCACTTTAGAACTGCCCTGCACCATATGTTTCCCCTTCAGACATCATTTCCCTCTCTTCCTCTGATATTTTCCTCCACTTCACCAACTTCCTTTCTTTATTTTGTGTAGAAATGTTGCTCTTCATGCTGTTGGTGCACCGTGTGTGGTCCCGTTGATCACCGATGGTCAGTACTGATAAGGCAGTAGGTTCATCCCCCATGCTGGTCACAACTTGGATGGCCTTTACACTTCGCATATTGAACTCCATCACAGAGTTAATTACTGCTGGCTCCAGTTTATTTTTGGAAACAAATGTTTCCTTAGGACAGTTGTTTCGCAGACGAACAATGGAACACAAAAGTATCTTTAGCATGTCGTCGTTGGGGATGGGGGCGTGGATTCGCTCTTCCAGTATTCAGCACCTCCCTTTAAAAATGGAACTCATAACTTTAAAAATGGTTGTATGGTGAAAGCAGATTTTTTGTGGCTTCTGACTTTAACATGAGATACACCTTAATTAAGTCCAAGAATAATTCCTTCATTTCTGGATCATTGTCATGAAAAATGCAATCTGAGTTCCTGCGATTTTAAACTAATAGAAAAAATCCACAGTTGTAGCCTTTCAATCAAGCAAATCAACGTTGAAAACGTCCTAGGGATACGTGCTACGAAATTAAGGTAAATAAAATATAAACATTATGATAATGTATTTTTATTTATTCCTAAAATTTATATTTTTTTCCTTAATCATCATTATCCGGTCGATAAGATTACCAGTTTGCCTCATTCTACGACTACGAGCGCTAATGTGAGTCAAAAGATGCCTAAGGGTATTGAACCAAGGAATACATTGCAGAAAGAGTTATGTAAATACGTTAATTTGCGTAGGATTTGAATATAAAAAGAAATCAAGTAAAGAAACGAGCAATTTTGGGTAGTTTTTACGGAACTGCATTAGAGCCGGAAGTGATTTCCAAAATGAGGTTTTTATTTTGATTGATATATCCAAGACCCTTCAACTTTTGGCACAATTGAGGAAATTGTTCCATTTTACGTTTATCGTCGTATGGAAACACCTAATTTGTCCGCTACGAAGTGTTTTCAGCACTAAGGAGAACAGTCACAAATTTCCCCTTGGAAAAAATGATTACAAGCATATCTTTGAATAAGTGAAGCTCATATTTATAGCGATTATACTATTTGCAAACAACGAATTATTTTCAGAACACATCTGTATGTATTCGGAGTCGACAAGTGTTGGATTGAGTACATCGAAAGGGGGAACTCACTCATAGCTTATCGAACTTCCCGTCAATCAGAACTGCAAGTGAGCTTGTTGAAAATGGAATTAACACAAAGGACTGATAGAAGGAAATTTGGAAAACCAATGCTGTACCTGAAAAGCTTTTAAACTGCAGTCGCTTAAGTTCGGGCAGTATCCAGTATTCGGGAGATAGTGGGATCGAACCACACTGTCGGCAGCCCTGAAGGTTGTGTTCCGTGGTTTCACATTTTCACACCAGGTTGTACCTTAATTAAGGCTATGGCCGCTTCTTTCCCGGTCCTAGCCCTTTCCTTTCCCACTGTCGCCATAAGACCTATCTGTGTCGGTGCGACGTAAAGCCAATAGCAAAGAAAGGCATTAAATGGCCTGCATCATGACCAAACCAACAAAATATGAACAAAATAACAAAAACAGATTACTTAATGGGCATAAAGCTAACCACATTCGTTGTGTTAGTGTTGATTATAGAGATGAAATGAAACGTTGTATGGGTTTTAGTGCCGGGATATCCCAGGACGGGTTCGGCTAGCCAGGTGCAGGTCTTTCTATTTGACTCCCGTAGGCGACCTGCGCGTCGTGATGAGGATGCAAGGATAATGAAGACAACACATACTCCCAGCCTCCGTGCCATTGGAATTAACCAATTAAGGTTAAAATCCGCAACCCGGCCGGGACCTCTGAACCGAAGGCCAGTACGCAGGCCGTTCCGCCAACGAGTCGGACATTATGGAGATGATGGAAGTCTTTGTCTTCCGGACAGCCAAAGGACTTGTAGCAGTTGTCATCTGAAACTATGCATCACGAGATCAGTGACGCGATATTACCTAGCAACCATGCACTCTGTGATGACAAGTATTGATGGAAGTCTAGGACTGGGGGACATATAGAAGGCTCTTCTATCAATGAGGCCTCAGCTTATCATACTTTAGAGATATTATTTTATTCTTGGTAGTTTTATAGGCCCTGAGCGATTTTTACACTTTAAATGTGCTAAATCCTACAGTTGGCGACTCCAAATTCCATACAGGTATATCTCGATGACATGCCCTCTGAATTATTGACAACCTCAGGAGAATAACCTGCAAGGCGAGGTTATTCCAATTAGCGCTTAAGATGTATAAAAGTGCCATCGGATTTTAGACAGAACGATGTTATACCATTTGCCAAGATTCTGAGCTGACAAATTTGATTACCACCGCACAGTTTGTTTAGCATCTAACGCCTGCAGAATTTTAACACTTATTATTTACAGAAGGAGAGGACAAGTTTAAACAGAGTTGGGAGATGATGAATTTGACTTCAGAAGAAATGTAGGAACATGTGAATCAATCCTGATATTACGTCTGATCTTATACGATAGAATACAGAAGAGCAAGCCCACGTACATGCCATTCGTAGATCTATAACATGCATTCAATAACGTTGATTGGACCAAGCTAGATCCGGATTGTGAACGGGGTCAGATAGCAAGACCGAAGAATTGTCTATAATCTGTATAAGAAAATCAGTCTCCAATGATGATAACCGAGGGCTTTGAAAACGAAACAGCAATTCAGGAAGGAGTGGGGCAAGGCTGCAGTTTGTCCACCCACTATCGGTAGTGTCAAGGGGACGTGTTGAGGCCGGTATTCTTGCGAGCACTGCTGCCAGCATGCATGCACAGTGGAGACTTTCCTGCCGAGTCGTTCTGAAATAGCGCTGAGGGAAAATCCACCATCACGTAGCCCTATTATAAGCCTCGTTCAACCGCAGTGAGCTGTTAATACCGGCCTGTCCGTCCTCGTAAACGAATTCCCGATCCATCGCAGTCACTATGTTCGATCTCACAGGCAACTAACGCTCTCACACAGGACAGCCCGTATTTCAAGCAAACCTGATGTGCAAAGTCATAGGGCCGCTACTAGTGCCACGCTAATGCGATTTGCGGGAAATTTCAATCGACGTTATTTTTCAGATGTATAAAAACTCCTACCGACATTCGTTAATCTAGCACAACCCCTTCTTGGTGTTTGAGTATTATTTTCCGCCTGTGTGGTTACGTAGAATTGAAAACGTTAGCACAGGATAGAGTGGCATGGCGTCCTGCAAGAAACTAGTCTATAAACCGATGATTAAAACAACACCTCTCGAAAGCGATTCGTTGAAAACAAATAAGTTAATCGTTATGAATTTGATTTTCATTTATTGATGATTATGCTTGTTGTTTAAAGGGGCATAACATCGAGGTCATCGGCCCCGTTTCATTTATTCACATAGACCTTTATGATTATTTGATTTTCTCGAAGGGAATTTTGTCATAATTGTTTTAAGGAAACTACGATGACCGATTTTTCAGTGCTCTTTGATGTATTCTACCTTCAGGGAAACAGATGTGAGTCAACGACAGTGATGTCCTTTAGAGAGACCACAGAAGTACAACAATTAATGAGAGTCGTCGAGTACGATGCCGTGACCCTCTTAGCAGAACACCTGGCTCCGTTCTATTTCAGCATTCCACTGCGATACAAAAAAAAGTGACAAATAGATGCCAAAACAAACAAACAAACAAACTGGGGTAATGTAATGCAATCTTTGAGATACAGAAGTTTCATTTCTTTTCTTTTATAAATATTCCACGGCCTCAGCTCTTGTCAGCCGCTCGCTACCTTGTATTAATTTCATAACTTTCTTTACCACAAATTAGAATTTCAGATTTCTAACATCCGTCATCATGAACTTGTCTGGCGGACAAACGACGTGGTTGGTTGTGAAAAAAAATTTACCTCTAGAATATTGCGTCTATTATTCTTGTGCACATTTCCATCTCCTTTCATCTTTCGCCCTCTCTTCTTCTTTAAAATTTTTCATGTAACTTCCTTCTACTCTTCTTGTGATATGGAGATTTCTTTCGTTTTTAATCTTCAAGATTTCATTCTTAAGAAATGTATCCATTTTTTTTTACAAGAACTGAATATTACTTTTGTTAAAAGGTTTCCCTTGCAGTGCGAGTGATCTTGTCTTGACTCATCACACTGTGAAAATATTTCTCGTTATTATTCTACTGAATCTATAAACACTGTAAGCATCAGGTAAATAACATTATGATACGGGCCCATCTGCCAAAATAAAAATTTGGGCCCCCTCAAATAAAATGTGAAATATTAAATCCGCGAATAATTGAAAATGAAAACCTACAACCTGTTTTCCAGTCATTGACCGGGTCAGGGATGGAATGAATGAAGCAGATATAGGCTATTAGTACGATGGGGTCGCCACTCCCAAAGTGATTTATTAATGAATGATAGATGCTATGAAATGAGAATGGAGAGTGTTGCTGGAATGAAAGATGACAGGGAAAACCGGAGTACCCGGAGAAAAACCTGTCCCGCCTCCGCTTTGTCCAGCACAAATCTCGCATGGAGTGACCGGGATTTGAACCACGGTATCCAGCGGTGAGAGCCCGACGTGCTGCCGTCTGAGCCACGGAGGCTAATCTGCGAATAATTAATGTAATTTATTTATAGGAGGTACATGATATGCAGTATATTTTCAGTTTATTAACTTAACCATTATGGGTTATATTGTAATGGTCCTGTGTTGACTACAAACTTTAATAAATACACATTTGATATTGATGGTGTTGCTTGTTGTTTAATGGGGCTAAAAACTAGGTCATCGTCCCTTAATTGTACGAGGTGCAAGGAAATCAAAATTAATACTTCAAAATAAATCCACTCACTAGAACATAAAATGAATGGTGATGAATGATAGTGAAACAGAACAATCAGTGGATCTCACTCAAAAAATCTTAATTACTGGGATGATACTTAACATCTAAATGGGTCCAAAATCCAGGTCACTGCCCCTCACGAGTGTACTAATCACTAGTAAAGCAGACCCATGGTGTCCCACCTACAGTGTAAAAAATCCCGACTCGTTGGCTGAATGGTCAGCGTACTGGCCTTCGGTTCAGAGGGTCCCGGGTTCGATTCCCGGCCGGGTCGAGGATTTTAACCTTCATTGGTTAATTCCAATGGCCCGGGGGCTGGGTGTTTGTGCTGTCCTCAACATCCCTGCAACTCACACACCACACACAACACTATCCTCCACCACAATAACACGCAGTTACCTACACATGGCAGATGCCGCCCACCCTCATCGGAGGGTCTGCCTTACAAGGGCTGCACACGGCTAGAAATAGCCACACGAAATTATTATTAGCGTAAAAATCACAGGTGACGAGGACTCATGGTATTTCTCGCATGGTGGTTTAGTATACGTATGAAATGTCACGCACAATGTCACCATTCTCAGGTAAAAAAATAATCTATGGTGTTTCGTACATAGTGGGACTAATCACAGGGCACGTATACTCATGGTGTCGCTCTCAGATTGCTATTTATCATAGGCAATGTAAGCCGCGATGTATCACACATTATGGCAACGCCCACAGGCAAAACAAACCCAAAGTGTTCCTCATATAATGGTACTACTCTCAGGCAAAGCAGAACAGTGGTTTTTCTCACATAGTGGTACTAAACACGGGTGCCGTCCAAACCCGTGGTGTTTTTTCGGATAGGAGTATAATCACAGGGAACGACGAACCATGATTTTCCTCATATATTGGCGCTATTCTTAGGCAGCACATATCCATTCCGAACACAGGTGAACCAACATATTCGAGCTCAGCGCTCGGCACTTACTCTCGCTAGATACTTGTCTATGCAACTGAGCGCCCCGTCTCGGTTGAATACACACGATGACACTTACCAGGAACAACGCCCAGATCCGTAGTGTTCCTCGCATAATAGTACTGCTCCTAGATAACCTAGACCAATGGATTTTCTCTGCAAGGTGGTACTAGTCACAAGTAAAGTCGACCCGTGATGTTCCGAACGTAATATTACTAATCATAAGTAGTTTCAAGGTTCTAGTGTAGTCTTCCATTGGTCGCCACATCTTCGTCTGCATCCTCCACCCACAGGGGTACATTTGATATTAAAATTAGCTTTGTCAATACGTATATTCATTTAACAAGTTACTTATATTCACCGAATATACCGTAAATGTTTCGAGGACGATATGTAGTTAGCACCTTGTCCTTTCGTCTGTATATGTCACAATTTCCAACCGGACTGGTATCATCAAGAAAAAAATAGTTGCCATCATTTTTGCCCCAACCCTCGTAGTTATAAGGTACTTATTTTTAATTTTGGTTTACTGAGAATATACAACTGTTGCATCCATAAAGGAATAAAGGAAGCGGGGGGTAATGACAGCGATAATCTTTTTCTAACAAGAAGTACAACTCGGTGGCCATCATCAAGGGGAAACATCCAGGGAATGAATATAATTTTACTGTTGCGTGATATATTCGCTCGCAAAAGGAATACGTGTATGTTTTCGTATTCATTCTATTTGATATTTTATTAGAATTATTTATATTTTTTCAAAATATCAATCACCTCCCATGCAGATACAAAACCTATAGATACCCACAACAAATAATTTACCCATACATCAAAATGGCTCCATACAAAACAAAACTTTGCCTGCTTGGAGCTTATATAATAGAATATCATGTGCCTGTTCCCTTTTTCGGAAACTATGCATTGGATCCTTCCAGAACATCCTCCATGTGAGTGAAAATCTCAGTGAATTTCCACTCTGGTTGCGATATAATTAAATACATATCTCAAGTTGTAGTAGTTTTGGTGTGTATCATATATTATCTCACAATAAGGTCGACCTGTAAGTAGAAAATATATTAACAACACAGCACTAAATATAAGGTCCAATTTTAATGCCAAATTTGAAAATATACTGTCAGCATCTGTCGGCGTGGATGAAATTCTAGTCCTTTTATCAACATTCTGTAAGTTATTATAAGGTTTTCACATGAAATTATCCACCTACAGGAATTATGCATTATTACCCTAACACCTCTGACTTAATAGCACTACTCAATCGAAAGAATAGGTTTCCAAAGCAGAAAATAAATGTTTTTCAGGATTTTAAATAAACTGTTTAAGGAATACCAAAAGCATCCATCAAATGAAGGAGAATAATAAGATGAAACTCAATTATTATGTCATTCAACCAATAATTTTCAACCATTTGTGTCACTATGGACTGGAGATCTCCAACATGGCCCTTGGCGATTTCATTCCGCTTATGCCAAGACGACCAGGAGAACAATTGTCTTTCATAGAGAATACTATCGCAACGATTGCCGAGAAACGGTGTCAGATTTACCTCTTGGAAAATCAAATGCTCATCTATATCTTACATATCTCTCGGTCATGGTCATCCATGAACACTTCACCCCACGGCCTGCACGGTTGATAGGCAACATAGCGTCAAATATTTTGTATCACTAATTTCAGATGGGTGGTAGTGATGGGGATTATTTTTGAGTGAAATTCAAACTGGGCAATCACGCTGCATTAACACTAATCAGGGAGGAAAAATTGAAGGGATACGACACTTCAAATATGAAGACAAGGGCCATGGATGTTGTGAAACTGAAAGACTCCCTGAGTCTCTGAAACATAATACAGTTGGGGTCGGAACAGAACAAGAGTTTACCAAGGGAGGTTGTATAGGATGGATGAAACTGAGGATCCTGGAACAAGTAAGAGGATGCAATGCCAGGACTCAGCTATGTGTCCCATGGTAACCTACCCACCCTGCCAAATTAAAGCCCCGGGGTCTAATTTCAGATCAGCGCAAGCGTCCACGGTTCCTAGTTAACAATGCGTTACAAATTTTGTTTTGTTAATTTCAAATGACTCCCAGTCATAAGACATATTATCTAAGTCAATAAACGAGGCATATTTTTGTGATTTTTACTTTATAAAACATATATGACATGGCTTTTTAGCAAACCTTTTTATTTGTAATATTCTAGGTTCTGTGGTGTACTTAATAATTAATTATTAATTAACAATTAGTTATTAAGCTCGAATAGGTTTAACCAAGGCGCAAGTGTTTTCTACCCGCACAACAGTTCTTCAGTGAGATTTGCATAAATATTAGCGGCCTAAACTATCAGACCTCCTAAAATATATGCAACTCACCCACATAACTGTAGAGCGGCTAGATTGTGCTTGCTCCTTGTTCAAATACGTTTATATTCTAACTTAATCGCGCCTAAACATTATTTTCCTATTAATTATATCCATATACGGTACTTTCCAACTCATACTCTTTCGAAGCAATTCTATTGTGTCGTTATGAAATCGTAGGGGAGAGTGTTAAGAATGGTAGTTCAACAGTTTTATGAATGTTCTAATCGACTGATTATTAGACGCATGGAACATAACAAATTGGGAGGCGGAACTACTTTGTCGCACAGTGCAGCATGTTGCTACAGAGACTGTACCTATGTCCCCGGGGGGCACGAGAAAGAGCTCTCCAATACAATAGTAGAAACTTTAGACTGCAGATGGCGCCATTGCAGCCTAATGAGAGAATAATAATGAGTCAGAATACGCACATAACTGGACCCGACTTGCTCACATCTCTCTGCCGGACTAACATAAAACAACTGAATGTACACATGCGGTGATAAAATTTGCGTTCTATTTGTGATCAGCAACGTTCTAACATTGGATGTCGCTTAGACGTTAGGTCATCAGCCCAGAGGCTGGTTGGATCCTCAAATAGCACCACCAAGGGCTATGCAGTTATAGGGAAACCACAAAAACCAATGGCAGTACCAAAATGAGGCGTACTAGGCAAGATGAGAAGTGAGGCAGTTTGCCATTGCTTTCCTCACTGGGACAGACAGTTCTATTGTAGCACAACTAACCCTTTGAGCAACACCTTTCATGACACTCAGACACACTGGTTGTGCTCTGAATGTCATTACTCAGCACCACCCATACCCCAGCAGCTTCCATATTGTCACAGCCATGGATGAGACTGGGACTTCAGTGGAAGCTACACTTTGCTCTGGCCTGTGCCAAGAGATGGATGCAAAAGTACTGTAACCATCAAGAAATTACAGCAGGCAGAGACGTTAGGTATTCAAATTAAAATAAGTACTTATTGTCTTCAGGTTCAATGGCTCCAATTTCTACCGTTTACAATCACAGCATTGTTTCCAGGATTGCCAGATTGAGGGAAAACTGGTCATGGTTGGGGAATTGTGAGTGAAGAAAAACGTTCAATATTATCTGGAAAACATGGGAATTTTAGTATTTCTGCGCCCTACTTACATAAATTTGAAGTTTTGTTTCCGAATTTTGCTACAATAGACTACATAGAACTTAAGGCTTCTTGGCCTTTTCTCTCTTCTCTTCCCAAAACCTCTCAATGCTTTCGCTTGTCACCTTTCTCTCCTCTTCTTAAATGATACGTTCGGACCTCTTTTTAGTAGTTTCTCTTCAAATGATTTCAGACTGTCGATTCCTCTTCTGAAGAATCTTGTATTCTGGATCATCTCTAGTATAATTCGAACTTTTACTCCATCCTTCTTGACCTCTTCTACCCGCTTGGAGGTGACCTGTAACCCCATGATGTATTTGAAGATTCCTTTTTTCAGTCGCTTTTCATCCATTCTTACCAGGTGTCCGTAGAATTTCAGCCTTCGTTTCCGCGTTGTGTCCGTGATCTTTTCACTGTATTTGAAGAGCTCCTCAGATCTATTTTTTCTTCCAAGTCCCAGCAACAATCTTCTTCGGTCCCAACATTTTACTTAGAACCATTCTTTCGTTCTTCTCGAATTCTTGCAGCTCCCCTTTTTAATTTAAAACAAGACACCCTGAAGCGTGCCTTTGCACTATACGCTTGAAAAATTTTCCCGCCCTCTTAATAGGAGAGGGGTAGTTGCGTTTCGTGTAGTATATCACTGTACATTTTAACGCACTCTTCGTTTGCTTAAACTGTGAAACTATGTCCAACTTTCTGATTAGTCACTCAACAGCAGGTTGTCATAATTAAAAGTTTAAAGTTTTGAATGCATGTGCGTCGCTTATCAGTACTATTTTGAGAGGGGGCCTACACCTTTGAACATAAAAAATGGGGTGTATTAAACTTTTTCCGCAGCAATGGTAACAAATATTAAAAGGAAACTTAGTATGACAAACACACTATTCCTTAACAATTTGTCTACATATTTAGAAATCATATAAACGTATGCAATTACATATAATGAATTATTCATGGCTACTGTTTTGCCGCTTCCCTGAAAATTTCTGAACACATCAATATTTTTCTATGACACTTCTTTATTATGATTAGTAATGTTATGGCTACAACATGTACTAGAATCAGTGAAGTCCATGAAGTAGTCAATTTTTTCATTGATTTTCATTTGAACATATTTTTTAAACTTAACCAATGAAGAAAACTCAATCATTCTATCATATCTTCTTCTCTATGAAACAGACATTCTTGTAAAATATCATCTTAATTTTTTTTAAACCTTCAGAGCTTTCAGGGAAACGGTTCTGAAAAACAAAAGTTACGAGAAACAAGCTACAAATAAAGGGCTTGGTTGGGTGACAGGGCTTCACCTTTTTGTTTATAACTCCCGAAAGTATTGGAGATATTAACAAAACTTTTGACTGAACTAAAGAGGAAAGTTCAATTTTAAATGAAAAAAGTAAATTAAAAATCGCACTTTTGGTCGATCAAATGTGTTGGTCCCCCTCCATTTATCTGCATGTACAGGAGGTATATATATATAATACCAGAATGAATGATAAATATGAGTGATAGTAAATCTTCCATCATAACCCATAAAAATGTTTCTTTTTTAATTTGTTAATGCTATCTGCTGAGAATTTTGGATATTAAGATAAACATTCCATCACTGATAGACCTCTCCGGCTCGTCAGCTAGCAATTTTTAGTGCTATTTGCAGCAGCGTGAATATTAAGGCTAACTTTTTATTGTTATTTATGAATTAAACATCCTGCTCGTAAAGGAAAGGAGGAATGGGGGGTGAATTATGGCCTGAGGAAGTGGGAGAACAACTAGTATTTTAGATATGTTTTAGCAATCACTGTTTCTGTCTAGTTTTCTGCTGTCCTTCAAAAAACTAAATGTTTGATTTAAAACTTTACAGCAATGTGAAGATCAGTCTGATTTTTAAGATTATAAACATCAATGATGTGGGAAAACCCTGGTAGAGCAATGCGACGGGAATTTCAACTGTTTCTCTCAATATACTCCAAATATACCTTCAACTTGAGGCGCACTCTCCAGTTGTGACGTACCGTAGATCCTTTCCACCATAGCAAATATGACCTAGGCTACCATAACTCAACTGGTAAGAGAGTCTGATGCAAAATAAGGAGGTTGAGAGTTTCAAGCCACTAATATACGATTGGCCATTTTTGTTCTGTAGTTAACTCAGCATGTACTAATCGTACTAAGCATATCCCAAACATTGAATGACTGTTTCCACTATATAAGGTAGTCTGATAAGTACTCGTATTATATGCATTAAGTTCAGCGGTTAAAACTCGGTTTAAGAAAGCTCGCATATGGGGACTGGTCTATATCGTGCTACATTGGAAAGGACTTTTATCTTAGCAAGATATCGTCCATTCAGTATTCTTCAAGACGGATATTCTTCAAATTAACGGTAAATGCATGTACTATTGCTTTCTGATGTGAACTGCTACATAAATTATTAATCGATAATTATATTGAGAATTATATAGGCTACTATCACATTACAGAAATTTATCCGCGAGCTGTCGCGCTGTCCTGCAAACGTCCGTGCGTACAAATTGTATGTAACACGTTCTTTTTCTTAAATAATGATGGAATTCTGGTGGGTAGGTTTCCTTTCATGTGCCACAAGAAGAAAAAATATATATGCCAATGTATCACAGCAGGTCAAGGGAATTAAGAAAAAAATATTAGAATCATCGAACTGGCAAGGAATCCAACCGATGAGGAGCTGGACATGGTTTGAATTTCCATTAGCCATAGTTGTTCTTGAAATTATCCAGACACTTAACAATTCCCATCGCCTGTCACGAGATTATGAACTGAAATTCTCTTTCTCACAAATGACAGCTGTTTTATCAGAAAGTGTATGACGATCTTTGTGTCAGATAATTTTTTTCCTAGAGCATGAATAAATATTAGGTAGAAAAGTAAAAGAACGGGTTTAATAACAACGCGGGCGCTGGTCTCTCTTCACTTGATACTGTGGTTCAAATCCCGGTCACTACATATGAGAACTTAGGTAGACAAAGCGGAGGCAGGGCTGGTTTTACTCCGGGTACTCCGATTTTTCCCTGTCATCTTTCCTTCCAGCAACACTCCCTATTAACATTTCATTTCATCTGTCAGTCATTTATCATTGCCCCAGAGGAGTGCGACAGGCTTCGGCAGTCGGCATATTTCCTATCCTCTCCGCCAGGTATGGGCTTCATTCATTCCATTCCTGACCGAGTCGAATGACTGGAAACAGTGTGTGGATTTTCATTTTGAGTAACAACGCGGACAATTAAAACTTTTATCATTTATAGAATTCCTCTGCAAGAAAACATGCTTTATATGACGTTGCAAATGTCACTTTTAGGACGCATAATAACTATTTGAAATATCAAGGCCATACGCTAAACCGATCAAGATCATCCTGTGTAGTAGTTTCATCATCTTCTGTTCATAATATCGAAGGCTTTCGGGTATTTAATTCTATTTCTGGCGCTGTCTTCCTATTTTAAGTTTTGGTTATACTCACTTGCTAATTTCTATGACCATGTTGAATATCACAATAACTTACTATTACTATTTCTAATGACAAATCAATGTACGTATATGAACACAGAGTATGTATCACTGGAAACGAAATGAATTTTACTATAATTTATTTTCCTTCACACGTAAGTGCTACGATTTTAGTGCCATTATTTGTAGCTTCTTCACACTTTATCCAGTACGTAAAAAAGGGAAGATTTGAAGATATTGTATATTAAACTACAAATGTAGTTGATTAAGAAACGCTAGCAGTAATCGTGATCCTAGGATGTTCAAAAAGTGTGGAAAATTGTGTTGAAAATATCAGTCAGTACTCACCACAAATTTAAGAACTCATAATCAGGATTGAAAGCTGAACTGGAGTGCGATTTACCTGAAACAAAGAGAGAAAAATTAAGCTGTTTACAGTAACTGTTTAACATCACACAGATAAATACACGTTTTCAGCAATATTCGGAGGAAAAAGTTGAATGGCATTCTATTGGGGTCAGGGCCACGTGTACCTATTTAATCCGTTTTCCCTCCAGGCTTGGTTTTTCTCTCGGACTCGGCGGGGGATCCCGCCTCGAGGGCAGTGTCCTGGAGCGTGAGACATTGGGTCGGGGGAGATACAGGTGGGAAGAGGTGGCTTCACCTGCTGCGCTGAACTTTTCTGTTTTGCTACTTGTTTTACGTCGCACCGACACAGATAGGTCTTACGGCGACGATGGGACAGGAAAGGGCTAGGAATGGGAAGGAATCGGCCGTGGTCTTAATTAAGGTACAGCCCCAGCATTTGCCTGGTCGAGAAGTGGTAAACCACTTCGAGGATGACTGAAGCGGGAATCGAACCCCCTTTACTCAGTTGACCCCCGGAGGATGATTGAACCTCGTTCCAGCCCTCGTACCATTTTTCAAATTACGTGGCAGAGCCTGGAATCGAACCCGGGTCTCCGAGGGTGGCAGTTAATCACTTTAACTACTACACCACAGAGGCGGATAATAATAATAATAATAATAATAATAATAATAATAATAATAATAATAATGTTTATTTTGTTTGACCAACTCTTGTCCCGTTTCTCTACGGGGTCGGGTATGAGGTGATATGAATCTGTTGTGGCTGGTTTTTATGACCGGATGCCCTTCCTGACGTCAACCTCACCAGAGGAGTTAATGAAATGAAACGAATTACGTGATATATGATAGTAGGAAGAGAGAGGGTGAAGCCTGGTGCCGGCACATAGCCTACTCCTGTCGAATAGCACCAATGGGTCTTCTCAATACTTAAGTTCACCATGCGACGGACGAATCACCACCAGTAGCGCCATATGAGCACTGCGGAGAGGTTTGGAATTTAATCCAGGCTTTTGGCACGCTATCTAGTGACCAGAAATTGCATACCACCACCTCCCCACAGATCTCTTACATGCCAACATCGTACGACAAAGAGTGTCGAATGGATATGGTCCGCCCTTAAAAATCCGGCTACCCCTGCCGGGTTTAAACCCGCTACCTTGGGATCCCGAGATCGACGCTCTACCACTGATCCATAGAGTCAATAATGATAAAATTAAAATTAAAATTAAACATTTCTGCCTGAAAAAAAGAAATTGTATAATTTATAAGGAATCTCATAAGATCTTTGTAAATTTTTGGATGGTAATGGCTGTGTTCTTTGGAAAGCTACCTCTGGATCCAAGCAGGAGGGGCCGAGTTCGACTCCTGGCCAAGTCGTTGATTATATCCGGTTACTATATCTAGTTCGTGTACTGGATGTTTCTGATTGCCTTAATGCACATTTTCAAGTACATTCCACATATCACACTACCACTCACAACAGTCTTCTTCTTCTACCGCTTATCCCACACCTATGGGGTCGCGGGTGCGAACTGTGTCGCACATGTGGATTTTGCCCTGTTTTACGGCCGGATGCCCTTCCTGACGCCAACCCTATATGAAGGGATGTAATCACTATTGCGTGTTTCTGTGGTGGTTGGTAGTGTAGTGTGTTGTGTGAATATGAAGAGGAAAGTGTTGGGACAAACACAAACACCTAGTCCCCGGGCTAGAAGAATTAATCAGAGACGATTAAAATCCCCGACCCGACCGGGAATCGAACCCGGGATCCTCTGAACCGAAGGCCAGTACGCTGACCGTTCAGCCAACGTACCACTCACAACAGTGACATGCAATATTGACTTCATCCCCCAGGAAGAACATTCAGCAGTAACCCACATTATTCCCGAACCTAGAATTATGAAAAGTGCTAGAAAGAAAAATGCATGTTTCTAGAGTGTTCCAAAAAAAGAAACATTAGAATGTAAACTCCTAGATATATTTTGGATATTAACATTTAATCTAAATTATCTTCACTATGAATACAGGGTAGCTGGAAGCAACGTGAACAAAGTATATGAGAATTAGAGGTTTGGTCATAATGATAAATAATTTAAAAGAATAATTAGTCATTTCTCGTCCTTGTTATTTTATCAGCAGCTGAAGTTATCCAATCAGATCACTTCCCGGGTGAATTCAAATGTGCTTTGCGACGCGGTGTTGCTACATCTTCGCGTGGCTCTGAGACCGGTTTGAGAGTACCAACCGAAGGACAAACAATACATGTTTAAGTGTAGGAGAGGACCACGAGTCCTAACTCCACCACCGCTGAAGTCAAAATAACGACAAAATGAAATTAAAATATAGTGGGTACCTGAACGAGTCGTATCCACGAACTTTCATTATAATTTTTGTTCTAAATGGAAGATAATGATTTCTTTTACGCAAATTAAGATTAAAATTAACGGTAAATTAATAAATACCGTCATTACTAGAGAAATATATTCATAGATACTTTTCTAATTACGAGTTTGAATTGTACTACATCACAGCGCTTCAGTATGTAGTTCGTCCATGCAACACTTCTTTGAATTTCTTTCCTTTGTTTTTCTTGATGTTGCTTAGTGGGTTGAGTTGTTATCTTGAGCCCATAACTCATTAATTAATCTAATTATTGGTCTAGGGATCATATTATTTTTCTTTCAACAAAACTCATGGGTACTTTTCACCTCCATTTTCCCATGTGAACTGCCAGCGATGGAGAAATATATTAAGAATTCACAGACATAGCACTTCCATCCGTCGGCGCTAGCGGTGGTCCTCAGGAAGGAAACAAATGAAGCGGAATGCCACAGAAGAGAGTCGTGTCTACAGCGAAATAGACGCCGTATTGAACGTATCTATATTTCTCCAGTAATAATATTGTACTTATCATTTTACCCCTAATTTTACTGTTGATCTGCAAGAAAGCAATTATTTTCCTCCATTTAGGACAACAATTACAATGAAATTTCGTGGGTACGATTCGTCCAACGTAACCAAGTGTATTCCCTCTTATTATTACTTAGATTAGCTTATATTAATGTAATAGTGTACGTTTCCGCGGCAGAAGTGATCTCTGTTCCTAACTGGAATGAAATATCAATTTCGAGACATACAGGGTCAAGCCGAATTCTGTAACGAGCAGTCCAAGTGGCCCTTAACCAACATACTCAGAATGTACCCCTGAACTAGCTCCAAAAATATGTCGGCGTGGTTCGCTTTCAGTCTGTATATCAGTCATCATAGGGACTGCCTGCGGGAGGGATAGTGTTACTACAGTCGTAATATTGAAAGACGCATCCTAACAGTTCTTACACTGAGGTCCGTTTACTGCCTCCCTGGGTGGGGAGAATGGAGCAAGTGGTACGGTTGCCATGGAAACGAGGACGCCACCGACTGCGGGTGCCATGGAGATAAGTCTGCTGGCCGGCTCGTGTTGCTCGGAGTTGCCAAACCTATTACTTCTGAGTTACGTACAACAGAACACAGCGGTCTGAATGAAAGGACAAGTGAAGTGAAAGCGAGGGGTAGGAGAAAGGAATGTAGAAACACCGTGGAATGGTACTCCCTCCATCCCTATCTATCAAAATGCTTCTCTTAATATTACGACATCACTGAAGCCCCAGTCATTTTAATACTGTCAAAATTGATAAGCACACTGACACACATCGAAGATACTGTAAAAGGGTCAATCTCGGAACCAGTAGAAGACTTATTACTCTGTGAATACTGTATCACTCCAGAGGTAGGTCTAGGCTTTAGGTGTGATAAGACTTTATAAAGTTATTTTCTTTAACACCAAGCATCGCGAGATGACCAGCAGTTTTGTTTCGTGTTGCAGTCATCTGCTGAGCTGCGATGTTTGCACGTGTGGGCGGAGACAGCTGTGCAGGGCACAGTGGCAGGCTGCTTGACAGAATATTACAATAAATAAAGCAAAGATTTACGTTGTCACACTGGGGCATGAATTATATCTCAGTTATGACTAATGGTAGTGCATTTACTGTAATTAGTTTTACAATATTTGTCTTAATTTAAATATAGCATCTGGAAACAAAGAATGGGAAAATCAAGAGGTTGGATATTTAACTATGTTGTCGAATGCATCCAGCTGAATGGGCATGATGAGGAAAGAAATAAAGGAAGGGCCAGAAAGGTAGAGGTAGCCTATAGGTTAGTAGAGAATAGATACCGCAACAGGGCATCTTGTATCTTGTAACTTAGGGCAGAGGTTAGATACTATACCACGGTTGTCAAACCAGAGGGAGTCTACAGTTCACAATATGCGATAATGAAGAAGAAAGTGAAAATGGAGGATCTAGAGAAGAAAAAAGGTATTAAGAAAATCTTAGGACCCGGAGAAAGGTGGATGACAAATGAATTGATATTTCTTAAACGAGATATGTCAGAAAAACAGTGGGATCGAAAACAACGTGAACATTATATTTGAGCTTTAGAGGGTAGGTCATATTGACAAATAATTTGAAAAAGGAATTCTTCACCAAGAGTCATTATTTTATAACAGCTGCTGAAGTTAGCCAATCAGATCGCTTTGTAGGCGAATTCAAGTGATATTTGCGAGGTGGTGTTTCCAAATCTGCACGGCTTGAGAGCTATACCGAGAAATCAGTGTCAAACATAGGCTTCAGCCAGTGTCACCGTAGTGTACTTGCTATGGCACGATCCCGTCAGCTCAGAGGCCTGAGTTCAAATCATTCCCCTGACGAAAATTTTCTCTTTATATTGGTGCTCTCAAACTTGTTGTAAGCCACACTTCATACCGCCGGACCGCATAGAGAAACGGGACAAGAGATTGACATACAAATCGTATCTATTTGAAATAAAATATCGATTCAGTGGTTGGCCAAAGGGATGTGCATGAATGACGTATGGAAGCGGGAGGGACGGTAGTCTTCCATTAAGACCAAGCATGGGAGTTAGAGGAACCGGTTATAGTAACACGTCACATAGTCGCTGTAAGAAACAGGCAGTGTGGAGTAAGAATGGCATGAGACCGGACTTCTAGGGAGTAATAGGTTAGAATGCAAACTACGTGAAGGGAGTAACAGGTATAATGCAGACTGCACATCTATCATGCTATAAGTGTCGCATAAATATTAGGGGTAATACCCTACAGAACCTCAAGAATTTATGTTCGTCTCACTTCCAAGCAACCAAATTCGTTTGCATTCTAACGTATTACTGACAAAATTATGGGATATATTTTTGAGTGACACAACTCGAAGTCGATGGTGGCTCTCCGTTCGAAATGTCGGTAAGGTTGTGTGAAAAGGGAAGTAAAAAAGAACAAATGTGGGAAAAGTAAAATAAAGATAACACCCACGTTCTATTCATATGCTGTACTCTACAGACAAGAGGACTGTTTCAACAAGTAGCTGTACAGTAGCTTTTATGAGCTCATGAGTCTATACTAGTCAATATAATTAAGAAATATGTAGTAAGGTTGGAAAAAGACGGATAAATAACAGAGAAGAGATGGAGCTTCACATCTTCGTTCACTTCATGGGAGTGTTGACTGTAAATGTGTCGATGTGTCTGTCATCCAGCAAGTAGGCCTACTGATGAACTTGGAATTGGTCAGTGTTTGATAATGATCATGCAATTTTAAACTGTAGCTTTATTATAAAAACTGATAAAATTTTGTCCTTCAAAATGTTAAATTTGTTGTCGATCTGTGTATTGTTGGCTAGTGACTGATTCGAACGTGTTCAGTTAATTTCGATAGTACAATAGTTCATTAAACTGAATACATGCTACTGGTAGAATTTACATTTGCACATGTACGCTTGACTAGTATCGGATGTCAATTGTATAATGTCATTAACTGAATGTAATTTTACCAATCAATTCCTTATTTTCAACTGGAATTATTGTGCTACTAGCTTATTGCAAGTTAATGTTATTCTCGATGAATCATTCAGCTCATGCAAAACAAGTGGATATGGCTCTCAGCGAGTTGTGCAGAATAATGTATGGTTGCCTCAAATCTACAAATGTACACAGACTATACTTCCTGGCAGGCATACACCCTCCTGGCTTACGTCATGAGATCATAGCACATACTGAACGAACAAAGCCAGTAGGGGCCAAGTTCACCCTCTCTTTGGTCACTAACCTCCAAGGAGATGGCTCAAATCAAGGAAAATATTTGTCAAGGCAAAAAATACAGAGGTAGCGAGGTCGCATCTATGGCAATCCACTATATCAGCAGAGTTGATGAAGGTAAAATAAAACCTTATTGCAGGCCCCGACACCAAGTGAGAAATCTGGCGATCACTCAAGACTTCGGACTGGTGTGGGGGGATGTAGAATTAATTTACTTAAATGTGGATAGCTACAGGTTTCAGATCTCTACGAGTGGGGGTAGAGACAGACAATGCTACACCTGCGTACCTGCAAAATGCACAACGCAAGAGTTAAAAAAAGGCTGTGATTGTCCTATGGAAGTGGTGGATTTCTGGGCTAAAATCATCTTCTAATTTGAGACATTTTATTTATTTTTCAGTTTTGAGTTCATTATTGTAACATTCATTTACATAATTCTACATTATTTCTTCTGACACTAGTAAGTATACCACTCATCTGCATTATATTCGCTGTCAATTGTTTGTCTGGACTTTTCTTAGATGTTTTCAAGAGAGATGGAAATTTATCAAAGGATTGGTAAATTATTATTATTATTATTATTATTATTATTATTATTATTATTATTATTAATTCCTCTTCCTATAAAATGAATATCTGAACCAATTTTTCCTCTTGAATTACAAAGTTGTCTTCATATTATAAAAATTCTTACTTTTAACCAGTCAACACAAGCACAATCGTCTATGAATGTCATTCCACACAAATTCTGAGCTTAGTATAGCTGCTCGTCTCCTTACTCCCAAGTCCTCCCTACTCGAAGTTTGTAAATATTCGTAACAATAATCATATGTCGGAAAATCGGACAAGACACGTCGTGATAATTTCCTTCCTCACCATCTAACTGGTGACTTATAAGTAGACCCCGGATATAATAAGGTAGAATGCAAAATAATTTGTCTTGTCCGTCCTTCCATTATGTAGCAAGAGTAACATAAACTCTAGGGATTCTAATGGTCAGTATCCCTAACGTTTATGGAAACTTATAGTATAACAGTTCTGTAGGGCTTACTATACTTATTACTCGCTTCAGTAGGTTTATATTCTAACCCGTTGCTGCCTAAAATTGCGGGATCTACTTCTAAAACAATCTCCTTCATATTCTCACTACACCCCTTTCTCATCAATACTTCAAGGAGAAATTAAAGTAACATTTTCGTTTCCATAGCGAATTACACAATCGCTTTTAGTCACCCGAACAATATCAATACCAATGACTGCAGTCAGCTAGGCTACACGATATCGCCAGATGTAAACATGGAACTGGAGCTAGAGCCATTCTACCTGATTGCATCGCCAAGTCTTCCTCAGTTCACTGCCTGGCAGAATGCCATTGTCTGTCTTCTTCAGCTATACACGTGAAGGCGAGTGACCCCAGTCTACCCGACATTAAAATCAGTTGACTTGTTTCCTTCAGTTTTCCAACTTCATCGCTAAATGGTTAGAATCCTGGCCTTTATCCAAAGGGGTCCCGAGTTATATTCTAGCATGAGTAGGAGACTTAAACGTTCCCTAGTTAATTGCTATGGCACGGGCGTTGGGTGAGTTTGCCGTCTTCTCCATTAGAATAATTCGTCTTAGGTAGGGCTCCATCCTCACGGTCGTGCAGATAGCCTACACGGCGTCAACTCAAAAGACCTATACTAGGTCTCTCCGGAGGCTACACGAGATGATGATGATGATTATTATTATTATTATTATTATTATTATTATTATTATTATTATTATTATTATTTCCTTTTATTTCCACTGGAATATAAGCCATTCACAAAGCTGCGCCATCCCATCTTCACCTCTCCCTAACTCTTTCCCGGTTATTGAGCCTCTTCCTCGACGGAACTTCTCCACGAGTGTTCAGGCCTTCCACTACTCAGAGCACCCTGGAGATTCCAGTCAAGTACTTACTTCTCAATGGCACTGCCTGCTTTCCTGAGTGTGTATTCTGTTCTTGAACTCCTCTCACGCTCATATTTGTAAATACTGCACCTCTGGCAAATATATATTTAGTATCCTTCTGAGACACCTATTTGTAAAACACCGTAATCTATTTGATATTTTTTTAACTTTCCACGATTTATATCCAGTAAAAAGTGGACTTCACAGAGCTCATGAAACTTTTCGCCTCAATTTTTGTGGTGATTATTTTGCTCTTCCGATTATAATACAGCTGACGACAGGCCGATTTATTTTCTGGTTACGTTACTTTACATCCACTTATGTCCCTTCATAACATGCAACAATGGTTTCTAACTCAACTTAGGTCTCCAAATGCCTAGGGTGTTGTATCCTGGCATTAAATCTCATGGTTTTAGTTTAAGTTTACTGAGCGTTAATTTAAAGTTTTCTCCTTATTTCACCAGAACTTCTTAATTAGTTTTAGCTTCGTCATACGACCCTGTCAGTTAGAAGTCCAGAACATCATCTCGATGGATACCACCCAGCCAGACAGAGGCTAAAATCTAGAAAAAGTTTTCTCCGCACATCAGTTAACCTTGACGGGAAAGCAGAGAATTCTAGGTTCGAAATGTGGAGAGCAAGAATCACCACCTTTGCAACTGGATAGATCGGAAGGAAAGTCTTCCATGTGGACACCAGGAGAAGTGGAAAATCTGGAAATCCCTTAAACAGACCCCGTACAGAAGTCGTCAGAACAAAACTAAATTTGCGGAAGTGGGGTTTCTCAAGCGATTCATCACTTTGTGATTGCGGGGAGCAGCAGACGATCCAACATCTATGTCAGTGTGTTTTATGTCCTTCAATGTGCACTATGAAAGACTTGATTGCAGCCTCCCCCAACGCTATTCACGTCGCCCAATACTGGGGCAATAATCATCTAGTTCTCGAAATGTTGCTTTATCTGTGATTGTGTGTATAATAGACCTGTATCTTTGTATAGTAGAAATATAGATACCACATTTTCCTTAAAAAATATCTGTATGTAATGTTGGTACTTCTGACACGAATGAAGAAAGGAATATCTGTCAGCGATGCCCCAATGTATCTATCATCCTTTTACTTAAGTGGTTTTCTTCAGCACAGTATCTATAGCCATGAGATGGATGGCTCCTCGTCTAAATTATATTTAACAGTTGACTCAATAAATGCAATTGCTAATCATACAAGTGTGTACTGAATGAGTGCTTACTCCGTTTACTCCGTAAGATATGGGTTCGATTCACCACTGAAACCTAGAGACATTAAGAAAGGTGACTTCAACGTGTCTCTGGGTCTCACTCAACTTAGCTGACATTGTAGGATGCTAAAGGGTTTATTGTGTCACCTATTCAATACATATAAAATTTAAACATTTAGGAATTTATTATTAATTCCATTTGAGACATGTTTCGCCCTTCATTGAGGGCATCATCAGTCAAATTACTTCCTCAAGGCAAAAATCAGGTACCTCATTAGTAATTAAATTATAAACATTAAGATACATTACAATGGGAAAAATTAAGCAACCAAGCCGTCATTTTTGCCATTCAAATGCACCGTGTACTCAGTGACACCCACTGAGTCTCCGTCCACGCCGACCAAATTCACCGCACTGAACCCGGGACTTCAACCAGACAACTTTCAGTTTGACTACGCCTACAGAACCTCATTTGACATTCTAAAAATTAAAAATAAACTATGGAATATTTTTCCCTGCCCCCTGTGATTATAACTAAGGTTGGACCGCTCTGCATATTACTGATGTGTTAATGCTGCAATCGTCATCCAACGACTAAAACAACGGGACGCACTTGATGCTAGACATCTTTATACCCTTTCTCACCAAGCTGCTCTCTTGTAAATATGTATATAAGCTGTAATTTCTCAACTGTTCACTTGGATATTGTAAATTTACTGTATAGTTACCCTGTCAACCTGTAATCGTTCAACCAACGGCAGTAATTAATGTTACGAACATTGACGCCAGATACTTTATACCCTTCCTCCCCTGACTGTTTCAATGTAAATATTTGTATAAACTTTATAATTTCCTATGATTTTCTAATGAGTGCGTCCATTATTCTTCGGAACACCACTGCTGGACTCTGCTAAAATACCGAGTGATTTTACGCATTGGTGCCGACTACTATGCCTATAAACTTATATTGTTTAACTGTATCACCTGTGAACAAGTTTTTCTTGGTTGCTTAATTTTCCCCATTGTAATGTATCTTAATGTTTATAATTTAATTACTAATGAGGTACCTGATTTTTGCCTTGAGGAGGTAATTTGACAGATGATGCCCTCAATGAAGGGCGAAACATATCTCAAATGGAATTAATAATAAATTCCTAAATGTTTAAATTTTATATGTATTGAATATGTGACACAATAAACCCTTTATCATCCTACATTCAGTATCTTCAATACGGATAACAATGATTTTTATCATTAGCTGACATTGTTGCACTGATGGCTGGAAGGCTTTAGGAAGGTCCGCCATCCGTTGACCCCTAAAATTTTAGAATTGTAGCGATAGTATTCTTTGCGATGATAATAAGTTCATGTAGGAAAAAGGGGCAGTTCCGCAGAACACATTTTATTCAGATAACTTTAGAGTACTTACATAGTTGGTCTGACATGAAACAGTGCTTCAAATTTGCGGGGGCACACTCCCTTCTACACTATGCACACCTTACGAGTCACCTAAATTACTTTTATTTCTAGCTTGATTGTGTTAGTAGCTGTAAATTGCGTAGTAGAGTAATTAAGTTCGTGGTGGACCGTCTTGTGTCGCTGCGGTGCACTATAGTTGAGAGTTTGCACCACAGGGTGCTGCCGTGGCAGCTACTCGCTTGTCCCAGCAAGATGCAGTCGCGTACTTACAGTATAAGCAGAACTACGATCTCTGTAGTGAAGGGTAGTTGAATGTGAGCGGCGGAATTTGAAAAACTCGTAGTTTTGAGCAACCGGAAAATTGCAAATCGTACCAAAAGTAAGGTAAATCCGGTAACGAAACGTTCGAGATGATGAAGCCGATATCTTCCGTTTCACCATGATGCGAGAACGTCAAAAATAGGCAGGTCAAAGCACTACAGTATGTGATCGCTGAGCTGTTATCGCGATTCCACGAATCTATTCACTGTTGTACATAGGCGAACACTGTGTTGCCTACACTGTAGGTGCCAGTCCACGAACTGACTGACCGTAGTACATGTATGTACGCCGTGTTGCCTGTACTGCAGGCTCCAGTCCATGAATTTATTGACTGCAGTAGTACACCTTGATAACGGTCGTTTTTCTTATTATTTAGCTAGTAAAATACATTATTGAAAGTGAGGGGAGAACAATAGGGTGATACAAGTATGGCTGTCAGTCAGATTCGAACATCCCTGAAACTGACCTCCAGTACAATTCAAACACTCTGACCCTCAGAGAAAATCAATAAGTGTGCTCAATCTAGCCTGCAGGATTCAGCAAAATGTGTTTCGTATATTAAAGGAGTGTTAGAGGCACAGATACAAGTATTGTAAACACATGAAACATAAGTCTGTGGTGATTATTTTCAGATGCCTATCTCCCAGACGCTCGAAGTCAATGAGCAGCACTCTTTTTGCTGGACCACTGCCTGCGCGATCTTCGTTCTGTCTTCCTTGTGTCCTTCCGTTTGCCGTCACAATCCCTGAACATAGTTAACGAGAATTGCCGTGAATTTTCCAAGGAATACGCAAATCATTGTTACGTCGATGTGAATTGTGTCATTAATTTGCCGGGAGACATTTCGGACATCTGCTCTGAGGTACTGTACGTTTGTCCCTTTCAATTTTCTGCACCAATATGTAAATCATAAGCAAGCAATGCGTCACGTTTATTTTCGAGCGCCTGGAAAGTAGGAAGCCGATCTGAAACTTTTTAGCACTAATCAATGCAGACCTATGGTTCCTAAGATCAAAATACTTGTATTTGTACCTCTAACACTAATTTAATTTACGAAACAATATATCTTTCTGCACACCGTACATGAGTAATCGACACCTATTGTCACCATCACACGTGTGCGACCGGAACAAAGGAAATGAGAGAAATATTACAGCTTCCACGTTTGGAATATACGTCAGTGAATCCTGATAGACAGGTACTATATTCGTGCCCTTTACGAAGTTACATTCTACCGGCGATGTATAAAAGGGAATTCATACGTTAACGCCGACGTAGTTTTGACAAGGCTATAACTGAATGCTAAGAAAAAAGAAGAGTCAATGAAATGCAATATGAATATTCCAAAGGAATTCAAGTTAAGAAGCACTGAAAGGAAAGATATGATGAACGGGTTAATGAAGTAGTGTATCGTGCATCGAGCCAACTCGTTTCGTCACAGGGTTTTGCGACTACACAGGAGGCGAATTATGTTTTGATAATAATTAAAATTTAAAAGTATTAAATGCGAGGAACATACAATTCTATGCGCTCATTAATTTGAGGAGCTGTATACCGGGAGAAAACTGAGGAAGCCCAGAGCCTAGAGTGTAGACCGGGTAGAGATAAGCTCAGGAAGCACCCAGAAGGTTTAATCGAGGTGGTGGAGATCCGAAACAGTGTGATTTCAAAACTTTCAAACAAGAAGAGTTCAGTCAGAAAGAATAAAATCTCTAAACCTTAACTTTGGCCACGTGCGTATTCTAAGTCCACAATGGTCAAAATCAAAGACACATAAAAACATATTTTAATTGAAATGTGAAAAAACATACGTAAATGGAACGGATGAACATACTGTATCCCACATAATCTTTTAATGAATAATGCACAAAACACCCACGTTTCGTTGGGTGGAGTAAAGAAGTGCCGATCTTATCTTAGCCACCGGTTTTCCTAGAACTATGGATTTGACTAAGTTTCATTTACAATGTCGTCGTAAAATTCCACTCATGATGAGGTCGGAAAATAAGTAAAGTGTTACGTTCGTTTTAGACACGTCAATCTCGTACCTCTTCCCTTTGTCGCTCCAAAATAAATTTATGAGCAAAACATTACGCTCAACCGAAATCCCGCGGACACCGAGAACTAATTCAAGTACAGTTGAAACAGCTAACATATCTACATTATTCTCAAAACATTTTCTAAACATTTTCACCCACTTATCTTCGACAGTCAACTTTTCATTCTCCGCTGAGGGAATTTAGATGTACAATAATTTATGCATAAATATGAGCAAAAGTACATGGTACTTTCTTAACATTCCGCTGCATGATGAAACCAACCGGTATTTATTTTATATTTTGATGAAATCCGGAACATTAACACCGAGACGAACATCAACCCCATCCAAAAGACCTGCGAGCATTTGCATATTTTTTAAACCGCCTTGAGACTCTTCTCATATAAATCACAGAAGACTACAGTTCCTCATGAAGAGATCAAACTTAGCACACAAGCTGCTCATTACAACTTTTTGACAAGTTGTTCCAAGAACGGAAGCATTACGGAAGAACTACTGACTTATTTCATTCAGTAAATTTAAAAGTCATTCCACGGTAAGCTTGCTCTCTTATTTCTTACATCATCTTTATATAGGAAATTGGTTATTGATCTAAAGGATGAGAAGACTTGGAATGTTTACGACATATATTATGTTCCTCCAGAGGCGAACAGATTAAAACACTTTACAAACTATGAGGTAATGTTTGTTATCTTAGTCCAGGCATTTCAGTCCCTAGATATACACCAAAATGCTACGTAGGAATTAAACGTCTTATTCTGCGAAAATAATCCGTATGAGCCAATATTTTATTTCTTACCTGTGAGTATAAAATAGTATATTGCATTACGAGAACATGCCTTATAGCCATATTGGACCAACATTGTGGTCGTAACATTGTGTTGAACTTGTGGTGACTCATTGGTCACACGTGGCCACTGATACTACCAGCTGCTAAAGGCTGCGTGAGACCAATGTGCCACCACATATCTTAGCACAGCTCCTGCCTACCTGATCAGTTTGCTTTACCCAACTGTGCATAATTATAGTAAATATCATCCGTATTTACACTCAACTTGGGAATGGGAGGTTATCTGTTACCCAGTTCAAGGAAAACTTTGTTGAGCAGCTACCAGGTACCGGTATCAAAGATATAGGCGTTTCTTCACAAGTACCTCAACCATCTGGAGGATATAGGTAGGCAGGGAAGACTAGGAAGAAATTATGTGTTATGACTAGATTCATTGGGAATCTGGACGGATATTTGTGGTGAAGAAATCTCCACAGTATAAATTCAAATTCCCAGAATGTGAAACATTCTTCAGGTTGTACTTTTTCCTCAAAGTGCACAGATTTGTGAACAAGTCAAGTTACTATGTTTTCATGTAAATTTAATTTTATGTTTTATGTTTTCAATTCATTTATAGGTCCTGTTTTGAAACAATGACTAATGAACACCACTCTACAGTGCAATCAATATTTTTTTTATTTTTGCGAATGAGATGATCTGAAAACAATAAATGATGGCACCTTAATTTATTTATCGTGGTTGATGTATTACAGTGACGTAGAGGCTATTATATGCCAAACTGTACTTTCAAATGAACAGGCCAAGAACAGGTTCATGATGTACTGACCACCTACATTCATTTAAAATGCGTTTACAAGTCAAGCGTGATGATAATACAACATGCGACAATAAAGTTCGGCGAATAGTCCTGTACTATCAACATAAATGAACAAAACATGACAGTGAACTTACTGTCCTTTGAAATAGCCCCCTCCCATAACTATGTACTGCTGTGATAGGCGATACATGTCCTGGAAACTTTGCAAGAAGACTTTCTTTGGGATGGTGTTCAAAAGCCTCGTCACGTTTCGTTGGATTTCAGGAATATCGTGAAATCTCTTTCCTTTCAAAGTGAGTTTGATGCGTCGCTTTTCTGCTCTGACCTTTTCCCGACGAGGGGATCCCAGAGAATGCCATTCCTTGCTTTGCCGTTTAGTTTCAGAGTCGTACCTGAGACACCAGTTTTCACGCTATGTGTCAATAGAGTTCAAGAAATTTGGTGTCGCATCCGTCGTTTTGACAAAATCCTGCGAAGCTTCTAAAAGTGCCTGCTTCTGATCGCCAGTCAAGTGGTGTGACCACAAGACGAGAACGCGTTTTCCTCTTCCCTAACTTCTGGGTAACGATTTGTCGCACAGATTCACGGCTAATCTATCATGCCGATCGTTCGTGATTAATGTCCTCACCTTCCGCTGCGGGGGTTGTCAGCAACACTTCCCGGGCCTGCTCGAGAACGGGCGAACCACTCGTACACACACTTCAAGGACAGTGCTTGATCTTCATAAACACGTACCAGCATCGCATGAATTTCTTTCGGTGTCTTGCCAAGCTTAAAACAAAACTGAACATTGATCTTTTGGTCATTCATGTTCCTGTTCGCAGTTCAGGACCAACGAACTAAACAAGAACTGTTTCAAACAGGTCTTACACGGCACGCACACGATGCTCAAGTGAACAAAGTTGGGAGCAGATGGTCAAAACCTGTTGCTACGCAGGTGCAGAATGAATGTATGTGAGTCCATAGCAGACACGAGCGGCCCCAAATGTATTAAACCCTGTGAGTTGATAATGTTTTCGCATGGCACTCCAGATGTTAATAAGGTGTACTGCCAACTAAACGCTCGGATAACAGCCAAAACGTCTTCTCCTACTTCTGAGAAGACGCCGCAGGAAAGAAAGAATGTCCTGACCTGGACAAAAGCTACGACACTGAGCTGTTTCCATGTCAGATTGTATGTGTCCCCAAGAAGATTGGGAAAGTTTTCTGGGTACGAAAAACACAACTATTCGTGAAAGAAGGAACAGTTACTGTTTCCCCCATGCATTTTTTTATTGGATTATTCACAATATTTACAATATTATCTACCTAGTGATATACTGAAATCCTATCAGGAAGATCGTTGGCCACCCTTTTACCGGCCTCCTTAAGCCTAAAATTTATCTTAGTTTTTCGCGCTCCTTCGTCTTAGCACCGGGTGGACAAAATAAAACCTTCCCGGAAAATATTTACAAGACTGACGCCGAACTCACCCTTGTTAATGAACTGCCCATCACAGGAAATAACAGAAACGATCATTTCGATGCACCAGTTTACTATTGCGCGTGCGTCACAGCGTCCAGACGAAAGTTCGCGTGTTGAGTTCAGCCGGTAGTTTCTGAGTGGGCCTGGCTGAGTGGCTCAGACGGTTGAGGCGCTGGTCTTCTGACTTCAACGTGATAGGTTCGATCTCGGTTCACTTCGGTGGGTTTTGATGGGGCTCCAATACGTCAGCCTAGTGTCGGCAGATTTTCTGACACGTTAAAAAGCTTTTGCGGGACTGATTTCCGGCACCTTGGCATTTCCTACAATCTCAAAAGTAGTTAGTGGGACGTAATAACAATTTCTCCTTGTTGTTAATTTTATTATTATTAATATTATTGTCGTCCTGAGTGTAGTGGAGTCAGAACTTTTAGATCCTCGTGTTTTTTATTTCTTCACATGAGGCCTGGTTCAGGCTTTCTTGGTATGTGAACACTCAGAACATGCGCCATTATGCATCAGAAAATCCCGATCAAAACGTCGAAAATCCGTTGTACAATCTCAAGATTGGTGTGTGTGTGTGTGTGTGTGTGTGTGTGTGTGTGTTTGTGTGTTCACCAAAGTGTTAATGCCTGCTTGAGTATCCAGACATTGTTCAATCCATATGTATCAAGCTCGATAGCTGCAGTCGCTTAGTGTGGCCAGTGTCCAGTAGTCGGGAGATATTGGGTTCGAATCCCACTATCGGCAGCTCTGAAGACGGTTTTCCGCTATTTCATATGTTTACACCATGAAAATCCTGAGACTATAACTTAATTAAGGTCATGGATTCCTTATCAACTCCAGCACATTTCCTGTCCCATTAACGCCGTAAGACCTATTTGTGTCGGTGAGACATACAACAACTTTTAAAAATTAGTCCATATGTGGATCAACTCATTGAAGATGAACCACTGCATTGATATTTTTAGCAAGAAGGAACAACAGTACACATCCCTTGACAACCTGGTTACGAGAGCAGGAAGTGTTTGGTAAGGAAAGGACGATCAGCAGAGGCAGTGCAATCAACTGGCCACCTCAATCGCCTGATCTGATTTTTAACTTTGGGGAAAATTGAAGGTACAGGTGTACACACTGGAAGAGCTAGAGCAGAACATTTAGAACTGCTATCAGTCAGGCAGAGCTGCCAAGCGTGCCACACAGTTTGATAAAGCGAGCATAGAGCTCCATAGACGTCAACGGTGGCCATTTCCAGCATCTTCTGTGATGTTCTTTAACAAGGGTCAATACCGCGTCAGAACTATCGTAAATATTTTCCGGGACAGTTTTATTTTCCTGTTAACCCGCCGTTGGTCGAGCCTAACGAACGAACACGGAGGGTCGAGGGTTTTCTTAACTTTTATCGACAATTTTACTTTGTTATTTTTCGGGGAGGTTTATCATTTTATTATTCTATTTTTAAGCCACAGACCGCTTTTTATACAATTTATTTAACGTAGCACCGACACAGATAGGTCTTATGTCGACGAAGGCATAGGAAAAGCCTAGGAGTGGGAAGGAAGTGGCCTTGCCCTTAATTAAGGTACATCTACAGCATTTGCTGGTGTGAAAATAGGATACCATGGAGAACCATTTCCAGGGCTGCCGATAATGGGGCTCGAACCCTCTACATCCCGGATGCAATTCCAAAGTTGCGCGCCCCTAACTGCACGGCCAACTCGCCCAGTAGATCGTTTTCTAGATTGTTACATGAGGCTCTTGTTCCTTTATGAGATCTAGAGCCAAGGTTTTCAGGAATTTTCTTGTTGAAAGCTTTTCACCACTATTGAAGTTCATAACAATTTGTGAATTTATTTTCCACCAAAGTAAAAAAAAAGGTATTCTCAAAGCGAAGGACACTAAGCAATAAATTAAAGCATCGGTAGCTCGTAATCAAATTAAATATTTCAGGGGTCGCTGCTTCTTCTACATTGTATCAGCCACATCTGATATAAGCATATACTTTACTCTAATGTTCTCATCAACACATTCATGGTAGGTTTTGTCTTCAAGGACCGACACTGGCAGAAAGAGGTTCCATACTTCGGTAATTGTCACTGAATTACTGGCCTCCTGGAAGGTGAATTACAATGCTCCCCCTTGTTCTGCGTATGCACAGATTTGGTACGTAGATTATCCATTGCGTTGTCTTGTCATAGTCAGTGAAATAAGGCCCAAAACTATCGTCAATTCATTCCTTTTCCTACTGTTCGTATTGTGGTCAGTATTTCCAAACTCATCTGCCTCACATAATCATCAGAGGAACTGTTACCATTCTGAAACATATTCTCTTCATGGTCTGGTCCCTGTTCAACCCAATTGGCCATTTTATATTTTTTCATCCACAACTTAAAGAGAAACTACACATAAAAATGGAAAAATAATTAGAACTGGGAAATTACTCATACGAATTGTAAGAATTTGACAAGCTAAACACAAAATGCGAAAATTTAGAATCAAACAAAATAAGTAAAAATGTATAACGCGGATTGTCTAGGGTGAGCGCTCCGCTCACTGGCACGTAGTAGTGTACAGTTCAGTGGCACTGGAGTCACTGATGTTATTCAATTAGCTAGTGAATAACCCCCACATTCCATTCATTCAAATTGAAATGTCTGCACACGGTAGCTTAGGCCATACGATTATTATTATTATTATTATTATTATTATTATTATTATTATTATTATTATTATTATTATTATTATTACTATTATTAGAATTCAGTGACACCATTCTTCCTACGTTACTTAGGTTAAATCTTCGGAGTTGGATGTTACCTGGATGGTAGCTTAACTCAGAATGACAAAGTAAATTCTCAATACTGCAGAAATTGCCGCCAGAAGTCAACATTGTATTGAATATGTACAAGAATATGAACATACGAACATTTTCAACTATGAGGCATGTTTACATTACCGGAATGAACCAGTAACAACATTCATGTCTGTGGATAGTAAAATGAAATGAAATGGCGTATGGCTTTTAGTGCCAGGAGTGTCCGAGGACATGTTCGGCTCACCAGGTGCAGGTCTTTCGATTTGACGTCCATAGAAGACTTTCTCTTCGTGATGAGGATGAAATGATGATGAAGACTACACATACACCCAGCCCACCTGCCACAAAAATTAAACCATTTATCGTTAAAATTCCCGACCCTGCCGAGAATCGAACCCGGAACCCCTGTAACTAAAGGCCAGCAGCTAACCATTTAGCCATGGAGCCGGACTCTGCGGATAGTAAAATTTCACCAACATACATTTTTCTCTTCTTCTATGGTAATTATTTGTAAATACCACAAACTTGAGGTCAAATTTATTATTTACCGATCGCAGTTACGTTTTCAGTTAAAAACGGGGTTTTAAATTTAGTTCACCTTCTAAGAGGAGCCTCCGTGGCTCAGACGGCAGCGCATCGGCCTCTCACCGCTGGATACCGTGGTTCAAATCCCGGTCATTCCATGTGAGATTTGTGCTGGAAAAAGCGGTGGCGGGACAGGGTTTTCTCCGGGTACTCCGGTTTTCCCTGTCATCTTTCATTCCAGCAACACTCTCCATTCTCATTTCGTAGCATCTATCATTCATTAAATATGTCACTTTGGGAGTGGCGACCCCATCGTAATAATAGCCTATATATGGGTCATTCATTACATCCCTGACCCGGTCACTGACTGGAAAACAGGTTGTGGGTTTTCATTTTCACCTGCTAAGAAACTGATAACTCAGTGAAAATGCAAAAAGTTTTCAGAATGGCGGCCACCAGGGTAAATCAGTGTACATTTTCGGATGAACGGCAATGGTGTCCGCTCTTCCATTGGACCCCGTAGATGAAACACAGAGAAATTTTTCGTAAACTTGTACCTTCATTTCCCTGAATACTGAAGCTAGAACGGATCAAACACTGTGATGGTGCTTATTCCTATGCAATGCTCCTTCACTGGAGAAGTGCATAGAAATTAAAGAAAATAGTAACTTACTTTCGTGAAAGTAGACCTTTTCGCATAACTGTTCCTTAATACCTCAAAAGTAATTTCAGCAGACTTACGTTTATCATTCTATAACAGCCAGTTGCCGCTTTTGAATCAGGCGTGTAATACAGCGCAGTATGTGACAAGCTATCGTGTGTCTGAAAACATGCTTAATTTACGTTGGATAAACTCCTGAAATTCCTGTAAGATCGTAGAGCGTTTAGCTCCTCTTGATATATAAGTAGCAAATAGACAAAGACAAAGTCAGAGTCACCTCCGTACAGGCCATGAAGGCCCTTGGATGAGTGGTAGGTAAAGGCTTCAACCATTGTTAACCGCGGCACGTGATGTGGTGCAGTGGTACTCAGTTTGGTGTAGGCTGTTTGAACCTCAGGGCCATATGCATCTCCGTAAGTGGAAATCTCGTTTCTTAAATTTTACGACTTCCTGGCGGAGATTCGAAACCACGTCCTTCCGGGCGAACCGAGCATGCCTTTACCGCCTCGGCCAGGCAGCCCCTACAAGCAGCAACTGCTCTAATTAAATCTTCAGAGGATCGCGGAATTTTGTCGTATACCTTACTGGCTAATAAAGCTGATGAATGACAAACTAAGAACTTACTAGAGACTGCGTTCATTATTATTATTATTATTATTATTATACCAGGGTAGAAAAATACAAATGTACAGTTAACGTAACGTACAGTAAAATGAGATATCATATTACACATACTTATTATTTTGCAATATCCACTGCACTCGGACTGACTTGCAGGAGGTCATCCTCTGTACAAGATGTTGGGCAAAGAGGCCACTGAAGCATGTGGATCGTAATGAAAGAGATTTCATTTCCTACCACCTCCGTGGGATTGCCACTTCTTATACCTGTAATATTTGTAATAGGAATGCCATTTTTAATTAGTTTGCTCTCAAGATAGTTATATATATATTTCCCGATGGACAGTTTTTTGAATCTAACTGAATTAGTACAAAACTTCTGTTTTGACTTGATCACTAGTTGGTGACAAATACCACACTCATGCATGTAACTTATTATCCGGACTGTCGGTGCTCCAACCGGTGACTATGGAAAACCCCGCACTTTAAAGGGGGGACCTACACCTTTGAACATAGAAAAATGGGGTGCATTAAACTTTTTCCGCAACAATGGAAATGAATACCGAAAGAAAATTTAGTACCTTAACAAACACATTATTCCTTAAGGTAAGGTAAGGGTTATTCTGCCCGAAGGCAGGTCCGAACCTCCGCAGAGGTGTTCCTGAGCCGGAGTTTACGTGCGGTAGGGTGACCAGTTCCTTTCCGCTCCTACATTCCCTTACTCCCACAAACAGCGCGTGGCAACCCATCCAACTCTTGACCACGCCCAATGTTGCTTAACTTTGGAGATCTCACGGGATCTGGTGTTTAAACACGGCTACGGCCGTTGGCTTATTCCTTAATAGTATGCCTAAATATGTATAAAACATGTAAACCTATGCCATTAAATTTTTCAATATTCAACATTCAAGTATTCAATATGGCGGTGTATCATGGCCACTATTGCGCCGTTTCCCTGATAATTACAAACACATACATATTTTTCTTTGTTTCATGTTATAATGATCAGTAATGTTACAGCTACAATCTATAGTGGAATCTGTGAAGTCCATTAAGTATAACTATATTTTACAGTAGCAAGTTTACCCGTGCTTCGCTGCGGTATTCTACACTGTTTACGGATATCGACGTAAATACTGTACGTGCGGTAAATAAGATAGTTTTAAAATTGCATGTATCTTAGCGTTATCCGAGAAATAGCATGGGGAAGTCCCCATACGTTGTTTTCAATGTAAAGTGTTGGTTGCGGAGTTGTGATGATAACGGCAGGCTCTCTTGCCTACTGCCATTCACAATCGAGTTGGGAAGTTACATTATAACTTCACGCCCCATTGCTTACTGCGCGGTCACAACCGATCTGGGGAGTTTTCGTTCCAAGGGCAGGCCACCTTTCCTACTTCCAGACAGATTACAATTGAGGAGATTTTATTACAACGTCAGGCAACTTCCCTACCACCAGTCAAAATTGAGTTCTGCAGTTATCATTGTAATGACAGACCCTTTTCCTTCTTCCAGCCAACTTTCTGTCAGTCACACAGAGTTGTTGGGTTTCCATTAAAATAGCAGGCCACTATGCCTAATGTTAGTCACACTTTGGATGGGTACATTTATTTATAATGGCGGGCACCCTGGCCTACAGCCAAACACAATTGGGTAGGGGAGTTTTGAACAAAATTGCATGCTCCTCTACCTTCTGCAAGTCAAATCGATAAGTGAATTATTCATTACAAAGGTAGGCCCTCCTTACTAATGCCAGTTACACAGGAGTTGGAGAAGGACCGCATTCCTACTGCCAGTAAAAGTCGGTGTGGGGAGTACTGATTACAATAGCAGACATACCCTTTATCGATCACTACAAATCGACATCAATGAATATACATATATCGACATACGAAAGTATATGCATGTTTACAATATTGCAGACCTTCATTTAGAGATTAACTCCAGGGAAACGGTACGTCATATCGACAAAGCATTGCACCGTAAGATGCAGTATGTAGCGGCCTAAATGGCTGATCCTATGATATTTTCTCGCATCTCTTCTATTCATGGGTCAGATTGAGTTAGAAACGTTGAATAGGGCTCAAATTTATGTAAGATTATCTTCCATTGCATTACTTTTCGGATAATTATGTGACATAGCATTAGGTTCACATATGGGTACTGGCTGGGCCAATGTTCGTGTAGAGTTTGATTATTCTGTCTTTCCTGTAAGTGATTGAAAGTATGAATTATGCATGTAAAAGTCCAAATTTGCTTAAAATCGAGATATAGAGACGAATCTAACGTATAAGGGATACT
This sequence comes from Anabrus simplex, assembly GCF_040414725.1. Classification (NCBI taxonomy): domain Eukaryota; kingdom Metazoa; phylum Arthropoda; class Insecta; order Orthoptera; family Tettigoniidae; genus Anabrus; species Anabrus simplex. The sequence goes on from NC_090278.1 coordinate 33,134,368, forward strand.
GATAGGGCAAAAAGTCATGGGACCAAGGTTGAAGATCACTCCAGATTGAACGGAGATTGTGCCATCCGTTATGTGATAGGACTTACCGTTTATTCCACGAAATACTTCCATATTTCGAATTCATCGGGTATAAAAGTGAAAAATGTACAGATCTTGGACATTTTCCTTCCATTACAGGCTAAAACTTATAATTTTGCTAAATTTCAATTTTCTTGCTAGGCTGGCAGATTATGCCTCAATCTGGATTTGGGTGAGGGGAGTAAAAATTAGGACTTTCAGGAAACTACACCAAAAGTGTGCAGCTGGTCATTATTACCCCTTAAACGAAAAGCTGTACGAAAATTTCGCGAAAATAGTCAATGCACAGACACACGGTCGTTACGACTTGATTTATGTAGATAGATAAGGAATTTGGGCTATGTCCGCTGGGATTAGCCTGAGAAATCGACCTTTCATGATATCTCCCTTATTAATCCTGTTATCGAAATAATGCACATGAGGAAAAAGGCTTAGAAATTAATTTCCATTAAGGCAGGTAGATTTCCATTTTGGTTGTGTATATTTTGACGGAGTGCAACATCATTGTTTCGTTTTCATGTAAAGCCCCAGAGAGTTCAGGGATTTAGAAACAAGATTTGTCCTAAAACCTACCTACGGACAGGTGAATTCTAAATATGAATTTTGGTGAAAATATATCCAGTAGTTTTCAAGTTATTGAAGGACAAATAAACAGACAAACAAACAAGTAAACAAAAAGACAAATTATTACACCTGAAACGGATAACTGTACGGAAATTTTGCCAAAATATTCAATGTACAGACACACGGTCGTTACGATTTTATTTATATAGATGAAGATATTTCCAAGTAGTCAACTTTTTTCTTAATTTTCATTGGAAAAGGTTCTTTTAAACTTAACCACTAAAGCTAGATGAATAATTCTAGTACATCTCGTCCTTCTATATTAAATATATAAATATTAAAAATTTCATCTTAATATCTTGAACACGTTCAAAGTTATCAGGCAAAAGGTTCTGGAAAACAAAAGTTATGGGAAATAGCAATAAACTTACCAATAAAGGGCTTGCTTGGATGTCAGGGTTTCAAGTTTTTGATATAACTCAGAAAATACTGGAGATATTTAAAAAAATTGCACTTTTATAAAGAGAAAGGTAAAGATGTATTCTGCCCGAAGGCAGGTCCGAAACTCCGCAGAGGTGAGCTTGAGTCCGAGTTTACGATCTGTAGGGTGGCCAGTTTCTTTCCCCATCCTCCATTCCCTTACACCTCACCAACAGCGCGTGGCAACCCATCCAAATCTCGACGACGCCCAATGTTGCTTAACTTCGGAGATCTCATAAGATCCGGTGTTTCAATACGGCTACGGCCGTTGGCTTTACGAAGAGAAAATTACGTTATTAAATGAAAAAAATTAATTGAAAATCGCATTTTTCGTCGGTCAAAAGGTGTTGGTCTCCCCTTGAGGATTTCAACAGTTTCGTCAGTTTCCACTTTGGAAACAATGTTCTTTACAATATTTGAACATTTTTCACGTCCTGAGGATATTGTTACTTGTACGTGTTCAACCGTCAGTCTTGTCGCAGCCCCTACAGTATTTCCTGAATGGAATGTCTAAGGCAGCTCGGGGAACCTCCCAGCCCGCCGCGCTTCTTCCTCTATTGTTCCCTTCGTCTAGTTTCTCCACTCAATTTCTGGAAGATACAATGGGAATGATCCACCTCGAGCCGAACCCTGAGGATTCGAGTAATCCATCATCGAGGTATAAATACAAGGCCACTACGAGCGAGGAGCTGGTTATGTCTGTGTCTCTAGTCAGTAGCTGGTCTGAAGGCGGCGTGCGGAACGTAAGACTGTGTACTGGCTTAGATTATTGTGTGTGTGTGTGCTTCTGTGGTCTGAGGATCAGCAACAGAAGCAGCAAAGTTTTTCACTGTGTTTGACTGTGTGAATTACTGAACAGTAAGGAGTCAAACCAAGGGCGAGTAGCCCTGAATTCAAACTCGTCCGTACACATTTGATATGTAAGAAATGGACAAACTGGGGCAAATGTTCTTTTATAGGAAGGGGAGTTGGGGATTGGAATAACTTGCCAAGGAACATGTTCAATAAATCTGCGATTTCTTCACAACCATTTAAGAAAAGGGTAGGAAAACAACAGATAGGGAATCTGCCACCTGGGCGACTGCCCTAAAAACAGATCAGTATTTATTGAATTGAATTGAATTGAATTGAATTGAATTGAATTGAATTGAATTGAATTGGACTGTTGGAATAAAAATTAAAACTATAATGAGACTCGTGAACAGGATTCTACAATATCCCGTATTGACAACAATCACAACTTTAATGTAAAATATTTCTCGAGATCCAGCAAATGTTACCTAATTCGATTAACCATACTAATTATGAACGTAACCTCCCACGGAACGTTACACGGGCACATTTTAATAGAGATATAGTGAACTCAATTCATGTTCCTTATGGAAAAAGTAGAACTTTCTTCTTTGCACCATACGAACACAAGTCTTATTACACTATTTCTGCGACTTTCTTCCAGCCGTCTCATTTTCCCACTAGACCAAATTGGAAAAATGAAATGAAACTCTAAGCTTTATTTCGTTGGGACTTAACCTGATGCGATGAATTCAAATATTCGTCAATGTGACGTCATTTGAAAGTAATTTCACTTTTAAGAATTTAATTTTAACTCATTTTCCTCACTCACAACATCACAATTATGGTTTAATTGTGCACTGCTAGATTTTAAAAATCATGTTTTATAATTGTTTCAACGATGCTTTAGTTATACATCCGTCAGTTTTAATGATACCTGGCTGAAGATGACTTGGAACATGGTCGAAATGAGTACCACAATATACTTTATGTATACTCACAAATAAAATATTTATTGATTAGTTGGAAATTCTTTTCACCAATTGCAATTGTAATTGTTCATCAATACGGATTATTTTATATAAAACAGTAATTAGAAATTGTGGATATTCACGGTCGAATAAAGTTGTTTGTGAGCATTTATTGGTTCGTCCTGAAATACATTAGAGTTTTATTCCTAAAAATATATATCCTGCAATTTTTGAGTCCAGAAATGCTCCTTTGACAATATTTTTAAAATTATCAACAATAAAAAAGCAACGTTGTGTTCAGAAATAAATATGGCAAGTCTGATTTCAGCAGTCTCAACATGGTACGTACGCATTCATCTGTTCTTTTTTAGAAACAAGACCAACACTCCTACTGATTAAAATAAATTTCACATGCTTTGCTCAATCAGTTCGTTTTCTCCAAAATTAATTAATTACCGCATTGCATGTTAGGAATGTAGGTCATTCGTTGTCATAACTAAATGGTTCCCACCATCCTTGAAATATTTCATTGTTAAGCCAAGAAGTTTGAAATGATTTAAGAGACTTTTTACCTTCAACTGTGTCATTTAATTTCACTTTTTTTTAGAACACGATCCCTCACGCTATTTCAAACATTAACAGCACAACTTCAAACAGCAATACTGTATACAGACTGGTGAGTGCTGACCGGTCGAAGTAAGTGTGAAACAACAGAATGCAGAGAATGTCCGAGAGAAACAAGGTTAGACAATAATAATTATTTCAGAATTGACGTGTGATTTTCCAAAGGTACAACCTGAATGTCCTATATCATGAGTAGAGTGCGCATATTTAGGCAGTTATAGTCTAGATTGCAAGCTTGATGAGGAGGGTAACAAGTATAGTCTACCCTATATACGTCTGCGTTACGAGTATTGCATAAACTTTAGGTGTATACCGCCCATTTACTGTATGATACCAAACGGAAGAATAGCCTAGACTACACTTCCTACTAAACAAATTAGCTTTCATTCTGGTCTATAACTGTCTAAAATTCGGGATTCTAATCATGAGAATTTGAAACAAAACAGAAAGTCCCTTTGACCCATCTTCATGTAATTTATCTGAAAAATCACATAATATGGGACCTTTCCCGCTAGTTAGCAATATTTTACTCAGCTTTATTTGACGGACAAGACGAATGCACGTTGTTGTATGTCCGGCGCTCCCTTTCTCGCTCAGCCAGCCAGCTGCACGCGCGCCTGTGTATCATTCTGCTAGCTTCGACGCGCAGCCCTCAGTGCGCGTGCCTGACCATCGAGTGTACTATAAATAGCAGCTCCCTGCCTGCTCAATGGCCCACTCGCCCCGGTGTCCAGCTCCAGAATACACCCTACGTCGAGCACGGAGGCTACTCCTCTTGAAAATGTGCTTCGACCAGGTGGACTGAATTTCTGGCAGTACGAGGTTTCACCTCTGGTCACCGTTCCCTTACCTGTTTCCGCTGCCTATGTTCCGTAATTCTTTTACAAGCCATTTTCATTCCCTAACTTATGCAAGCTCCCTTAGTTTCGCTAGGTGGAATTTCTTCAATCAATTGAACTTGCTTTTTAGGAATTCAGGCACTTCAACAAACAAGGACTCTCAAAGACATTCATGTTAGTGTGCCAGATAGTTCTCGACTATCAACGTGTCAATTCACAAAGACTATCTTTTCAAGATAGAAGTGTATATAAAGACTGCAAACCTGTACATATTGTATAAAGACAAACTTTTCTCTAGATTCAATATTCCATTTTGCTTCAAAATAAATTTCAGTTATTTGTGTAAATATCATAAAGTGAAGCAATAAAAGTTGTGTTCTGTAAACTTCAACCTTGGTTACAACACAACTCTATGGCGACGAGGTAAAAAAGCACCCACTCCAATTCATCGGCCCCAGTCGCCAACTCTATGGCGACGAAGTAAAAAAGCAACAAACTACAATTCTTCGATCCCAGTTGCCAACTCTATAGCGACGAGGTAAACACGAAACCAACACTACAATTCAACGGGCCCAGTTGTCAACTCTACGGCGACGTGTTAAAAACCAACGACACTCTAACCAGTTCTGACACACAGCTTACCTTACTCTTTCTTGCACGCATCTCGCAATGGCTACTGCGGAACAACTTGCTACGGTCTTCCAAGCCTTACAGCAACAACAACAACAGTTTATGCAACAACAACAGGCAGCATTAATTCAGGCTATTCAAGCTATTTCTATCTCTACACAGCCATCAGCTATTCCTCCGTTCTCTGCTTTTGATCCGGCTAAGGAAGAATGGTCAGTTTATTTAGCCCGCTTGCAACAGCATTTCATCTGCCATTCTGTCACAGATGATCAACGCCGCCGCGCACTATTTCTTAGTTCGGTTGGCAATGCTACGTGTGAATTACTACGTAAATTAAGTCCAGAAGAACACTTATCTGAGGTACCCTTCACGCAGCTCTTAGCCCGTCTCACGGAACACTATGCCAAAGCTCCTCACATAGTGGCTGCTCGCTATAAATTTTTTCAGAGCAGAAAGCAACCCCATCAGACACATACTGAATGGATAACTGAATTGCGTGGTCTAGCTAAACCCTGCCAGTTCATCTGCTTCAAGGACGGTTGTGGTTCATCCTACACTGATTCTCTCATTCGGGACATGATAATTTTACATACTCCTGAAGACAAAATACGTTTTGACGCTGTCAAGCAGAGTAACCCTTCTTTAGAAGACGTCCAGCGTATTGCTACGGTTTATGAGCTTACTACCAAGACTGCCGCAGCCATAGCTTCTCCACACGAAGTTGCACAAGTCTCGCCTCAGGCCCGCAAGTCCTCTGCTACAATGAACCGTACGGATAAGGCGCTCTCCACCAAGCATTCTCGCCAGGTTCCCTCTCGTAATGCTACACGGAAGCCCAATTCTAAAAGCACCTCGAAACTCCTGCCTTCCTGCCGAGGTTGTTTCAAGCATCATGAACGTCGTGACTGTCGTTTTTTCAAAGCTACTTGTGAACGATGTAATAAACTTGGACACATTCAGACTGTCTGTCAAAGTTCGCTCCGCCCTGCTAAGACTACTGCAGCGCGCCGGAAGCATATACAGCCCCGCCAAGACATGGAAGTTGATCAGATCAATCTTATTCTTCCCACAAAGGATTCTCACAAAATCATCATTCCTCTCTCATTCTCTGATCGATCTGTCGATTTTCAATTAGACACTGGATCACCTGTCTCTATTATTAACCTGACTACCTACCACGACTTAGGTTCACCTTCATGCTCTCCAGCTGACATCCAGCTAGTGACATTTAACAAGAAGAAAATTGACATCAAAGGTCAAATTAAGCTTCAGGCTAGTTATAAAGGAATTCAGAAGGCCATTCCTCTTCTCGTAGTTAACAACTACACTGCATCAAACATTATGGGCATGGATCTATTTAACTTATTTGGTTTCCAGATACATGACAACATTAACGTCGTATCTACATTGCATCCTACTTCTGACGTTACCGCTCTTATAGCGCAGTTTCCTGAAGTCTTCGACTCTCAGCTCGGAACAGCCAAAGACTATACAGCTCACATACAGCTGAAATCCGGAGCTAAGCCTCGCTTCCTCAAAGCTCGTCCAGTACCCCTAGCACTTCAAGACCAGGTCACGAAAGAATTAGAAAGATGGATACAAACTGGAATTGTAGTACCAGTTACTTCTAGTCAATGGGCTACTCCACTCGTGGTAATCAAGAAACCTGATGGTAATGTTCGACTTTGTGGCGATTTTCGATCTACAGTCAACGCACAACTCGAAACCGATATCTTTCCTATTCCACGTCCAGAAGACTTATTCCGTCGTCTCTCTGGTGGACAATTCTTCTCTCGAGTTGATCTTAAAGAAGCATATCTCCAGCTACTCTTAGACGAAGAATCTAAGAAATTTCTCACACTCAACACTCCTCTCGGACTGCTCCAGCTCCAGCGGCTCCCATTCGGTGTTTCATCCTCAGCGGCTATTTTTCAGCGCTATTTGGCTCAACTCACCGCCTCCATTCCCGGTTGTGCTAACTACCTGGATGATATTATTGTTACTGGAAAAGATCATCAGGAACATCTAACCAATCTCCGCCTTCTTCTCCAGAAATTGAAAGACAATGGCCTACGAGCGAATCTCGCTAAATGTACCTTCTTTCAGCCTCAAGTTCACTACCTCGGACATATACTTGATAAGAATGGAATTCGTCCTAGTATGCAGAATGTCTCCGCGATAGTAAACATGCCAGCACCTCAGAACCTCAAGCAGCTTCAGTCCTTCATAGGCAAAGCGAACTATTATAATAAGTTCATTCCACGCTTCGCTACAGTAGCAGCTCCATTAAACGCTCTACGTAAAAAAGGTGTTAAGTTTCAGTGGACTCCGCAATGCCAACAGGCATGGAAAACAATCAACGACGCCTTAATGCAAGCTATACAACTCACTCATTTTCAGCCCGACAAGATCATCACGCTAGCTACTGACGCTTCAGACTACGGTGTCGGTGCCGTTCTCTCCCAGAAGGATCGTCATGGACAAGAACGCCCCATCGCCTTCGCTTCGAAAACACTTAATGACCATCAACGTCGATACTCACAGATAGAGAAAGAAGCTTTAGCCATCATCTTTGGTATTCGCCGTTTCAATGAATATCTCTATGGCAACCATTTCCTGATCATTACCGATCATAAGCCTCTCGTACACTTATTCCATCCTGGTAATAAGATCCCAGAGAATTCCCTCAGAAAGCTTCAAAGATGGTCCATGTTCCTTTCTGATTATTCCTATCAGATTGTATATCGAGCCACATCCCAGCATTGTAATGCTGATGCCCTCTCCCGCTTACCCGTTGGTCCTGATACTGCCTTCGATTCTCAAGAATCTGAATGTCTTCAGTTGGACATAGAACTTGAAGATACTGTATACAGTTTTCCTATTGATGCTACCTGCATAGCTAAAGCTACGGATAAGGACAGTACACTTGCTACTGTACGTACTTACATCCGCAACGGTTGGCCTCTTCAGAGCACACTTCCTGCCCACCTGGCACCTTATCATCGTATGCAGCATCGTCTCAAGACTCGTGCCGGAGTTGTACTACTAGAAGCAGGCACCATCTTCCGAGTGGTTATCCCACTTAGCCTACAGAAACAAGTTCTCGAATTATTACACCAAAGCCATTGGGGTATCTCCAGAACAAAGCAACTCGCCCGTCAATACTGCTACTGGCCCGGTATTGATGCCGCCATCGAAAAGCTAATACGTCATTGTGAGCAATGTCAAACGAATCAGAACGCCCCGTCTTCTGATCTTGCTTCATGGCCTCCTGCTACTACTCCATGGGAACGAGTTCACATCGATTTCGCAGGTCCTTTCCTCAATTCCATGTGGTTAATAGTCATCGATTCACTGTCAAACTTTCCATATGTAGTGGATATGCATTCGACTACTACAACCGAAGCTACCATTCGTGCTCTCCAGAAAATCTTTACTACAGAAGGTTTACCGCAAGTACTCATTTCGGACAACGGACCTCAATTTACAGCTACTGCTTTTCAGAACTTTTGTACACATAATGGCATTCGTCATATCCTAGCACCACCTTTTCACCCTCAATCTAATGGTGAAGCTGAACGCTTCGTACAAACATTTAAAAGAAGTATGAAGAAAGCTGTCTCTTCAGGCTTAACTAAAGACCAAGCCTTGCTCCAACTCTTAAACACCTACAGAACTCTACCCGGCGCTGATAATATCACTCCTGCACAGAAGCTCCATGGACGACCTCACAGAACTTTGCTTTCTCTGTTACAGCCTCTTCCGACCCAGCATAAGACCTCACCAACGAAGTTCTCCCTCAACGACAAGGTCTACACCAGGACATTCAAATCCAACCCACTATGGATACCTGGAGTCATCTGCAGATCTTTGGGTCATCGTCTCTACGAGATACAGACTACGGAGAAACGTATCTGCCGTCATCAAGATCAGATACGTCTGCGCTACCGCCCCTGTCCAGCTATTGATGCTATTGCTAAACCAGATAAATCTATTGCTGAACGAGCCTTAGATCATTTAATAACAATGGGTTCCTTTCAGGACGAGACAGCGCCACTCCGCCCAGTTCCAGCTCCGGACAATACAACAGAGATATCAGCAGCTCCGCCCCAGCATCGCAGTCGCCGCCAGCGCCGCCGCCGTTTCACGCCGTACCGGCGCATTTAGGAGGGGAGGGTGTTGTATGTCCGGCGCTCCCTTTCTCGCTCAGCCAGCCAGCTGCACGCGCGCCTGTGTATCATTCTGCTAGCTTCGACGCGCAGCCCTCAGTGCGCGTGCCTGACCATCGAGTGTACTATAAATAGCAGCTCCCTGCCTGCTCAATGGCCCACTCGCCCCGGTGTCCAGCTCCAGAATACACCCTACGTCGAGCACGGAGGCTACTCCTCTTGAAAATGTGCTTCGACCAGGTGGACTGAATTTCTGGCAGTACGAGGTTTCACCTCTGGTCACCGTTCCCTTACCTGTTTCCGCTGCCTATGTTCCGTAATTCTTTTACAAGCCATTTTCATTCCCTAACTTATGCAAGCTCCCTTAGTTTCGCTAGGTGGAATTTCTTCAATCAATTGAACTTGCTTTTTAGGAATTCAGGCACTTCAACAAACAAGGACTCTCAAAGACATTCATGTTAGTGTGCCAGATAGTTCTCGACTATCAACGTGTCAATTCACAAAGACTATCTTTTCAAGATAGAAGTGTATATAAAGACTGCAAACCTGTACATATTGTATAAAGACAAACTTTTCTCTAGATTCAATATTCCATTTTGCTTCAAAATAAATTTCAGTTATTTGTGTAAATATCATAAAGTGAAGCAATAAAAGTTGTGTTCTGTAAACTTCAACCTTGGTTACAACACACGTATGCTCGGAACGACTTGTCAGCCATTCAAACCACATTGCATTCCAGCCAAACGTCACATTTTCCGTCCACACCTACCGTTTTGCATGTCCACAGAGCACTGACCATGAAACGTTACTTGCAGGCGCGCCTTAACCTGCAGAATAATGCTGTGTAGATGTTCGTGCGCTGGACAGGGAGCCACGTCAGGTCAAGGAAGTTTCACCACGTTACCTAATGATGCGTTGTCAGTTAATGTACAGTGTATTGACTGTGCCATCATCGAAGAGGAAACAGCTTTTGGCTTATCATTACAAGCAATGTCAAATCAAGAGGAGACACAACACGCTGCCAGTGTTGCCAATATCCTCTGAAATTTAAGAATAATTCAGAAAATACAAAATTAGGTTGAAATCTTCCTCATTCTCCACGATCCTCACTTCATAGGTAAAAGTGATTAGGTGGAAATATTCTCTGCATCGCATCTTCTCTTAAAACATTTTGCTATATTTGTCTCCTTCACTGAAATTTTGTGAATCTCATTTTGTATTAGTACTGCAGTTAGTGTTTTATGTAAGTGTATCCCAGAAAATGTATAAATTATTTTCTAATTTCTAATGTGGAAAATATTTCTTAGCAGACAAAATAGGGGACCCCAAACTACGAATACAGAGGCGTAGAGCTACGATAGAGCCGTGGCCAGCCCTCCTCTGTTCGGCTGGCCGGTCGGAATGCAGAGCTGTTGGATCACGGACCAGCCATGGCCACTTGTGGGCTGAGACCCGCTCAGCACCCACTGACCCTCTGTACAACGGAAGATTGCAGGCTACTACCGTACACAAAACCAGCTGTGGCTGCAAGGTGAAATATACGAACACATACGTTTATTTTTATATGTAGTCGGCCATTTTCAACACCGATATCTACCACACCACCACAGCTACATACACACGACCACTCTAGTGCACGATGGAGGACTAGAAGCCACTACCACACACAAACACCAAAGGTCAACGGTGGGTATTGGTGGCTCCAGGGTAAAATTACGGGAACACTCGTCTATTTGTCTATATAGTCGGTCAATTTCAACACCCACACCTACTACAACACTACAGCTAACGACACGCAACTACTATAGTGTACAAAGGAAGACTTCTTACTAGAGGCTTTACGTCGCACCGACACAGATAGGTCTTATGGCGACGATGGGATAGGAAAGGCCTAGGAGTTGGAAGGAAGCGGCCGTGGCCTTAATTAAGGTACAGCCCCAGCATTTGCCTGGTGTGAAAATGGGAAACGACGGAAAACCATCTTCAGGGCTGCCGATAGTGGGATTCGAACCTACTATCTCCCGGATGCAAGCTCACAGCTGCGCGCCTCTACGCGCACGGCCAACTCGCCCGGTCAAAGGAAGACTAGAGGCTACCATGACACAAAAAGACCAGTGGTCTCCGGTGGGTAGGTTTGGCTGCAAGGTGAAATATACAAACACACGTCTACTTTTATATGTACTCTGGATATAATTATCTTATTTAGAGAAGAAGAAAAGTTCATTGTTCAGTTGAGTAATAACTACCTACGAAGGCTGTAAATAAATTAATGTCAGGTACAATATATTTCAATTACATTCTTTCAGTGTGGACACCCGCAAAATATATTACCTTTTACCAAATGTCGGGAAGTCGTACGGGACCGTTGGCAAGGGATTCGCTTTTGATGATAGCGACGGAGTGCCCTACTGCGTGGAGTACAGATACCTCGTCAGGAAGGGTTTCCTTTAACTTCGGAAACAAGTCGAAGTCACAAGCACTCATGTCCGGTGAGTACGGAGGCTGTTCTAAGACCTCACAGTGCCAATGTTGCAAGAAAAGCTAGACACTGCTTGCGACAGGACAACGTGCGTTTTCATGCAACACGGTAGGACGATCGTCTCGTAATCAACGTGGACTTTTACGCCTCAGAGTCAGACACAGATTTCTCTCCAGAAACTGGCACTAGTGGTCACTGTTGACGGCTTGTCCTTCAGGCACAGTATACGTAAGAACAATACCCTCGTAGTCGAATGCCACAATCAGCATAAACTTCACCCGAATGGGTTCCTGTTGAAATGTGTGTTGACGTTGTAAAACTGGGTGACGCCATTCATTCGATTGACGCTTTAATTCAGGCCCATAGGCTCGTGCCCACGGATCATCAATGGTGACAATACGCTGCAGAAATGCGTCTCCTCTGTTGTGGTATTCCTCCAGTGGATGCCAGACAGTGCCTTTTATTACACGTCGGTGACTTGATGTGGAACCCAATGGGGCGTAATTTTCCGCCTGATAAGGCAGTTCATCACTATGTGCTACACCTTTTGATGACTGGGATCAAGCTCCCGGACACACCATCGACGGTCTGCGGTAACGAGACCACACAAAATCTGATCTTGAGGAATGCACGGCCAATCTGTTCGGCACAAGTCCGCAGCCTCATTCCAACCCACACGAAACCCATCGCGCTACCGTCGTAAACGACAAAGCATCCTTGCTACAGACTTCACGTAATCCTCGATAACATTCTGAAATACATTTGCCACGGGCAACCTCGAGTTTAGTCCACGAACCTGATCACCTAACTTTAGAGCGGTGAGATCGACACTCTTCACTTCAACGCCACACACCAACAAAATTCGCTACTTGCTAGGTCTTATGACAACGATGGGATAGGAAAGGTTTAGCAGTTGGAAGGAAGACGCCGTGGCGTTAATTAAGGTACAGCCCCAGCATTGGAAAACGGGAAACCACGGAAAACTAGCTTTGTCATTTGCTTTACGTGTCACTGACACAGATAGGTCTTATGGCGACGATGGGATAGGAAAGGGCTAGGAGTAGGAAGGAAGCAGCCTTGGCCTAAATTAAGGTACAGCCACGGAAAACTATCTTCAGGGATGCCGACATTGGGTTTCGAACTCGCTACCCCCCGGATGCAAACTAACAGCCGCGCGGTCCTAACCGCACAGCCAACTCGCCCGGTAAACAAAGCTCGCAACTGGATGACCATCAAATGCACTCTACGCATCGACAGCAGAACCACTTGATCGCTTCCATATCCTATTTGCGCATGCCCGACCTCCTACGAGTGTCCGGACTACGTTGCCAGTACTCTATTTACAGCCCACTTACACTGACTGACAGAGCAAATGCAACACCAACAAGGAGTGGTCAGAACTTTATGCCAATTGCAGGGTAGACTGACGTCACTGAGGTATGCTCATGATGTGAAATGCGCCACTGTGCTGCGCATGTAGCGAACGATAAATGGGACACGGTGTTGGCGAATGGCCCACTTCGTACCGTGATTTCTCAGCCGACAGTCATTGTAGAACGTGTTGTCGTGTGCCACAGGACACGTGTATAGCTAAGAATGCCAGGCCGCCGTCAACGGAGGCATTTCCAGCAGACAGACGACTTTACGAGGGGTATGGTGATCGGGCTGAGAAGGGCAGGTTGGTCGCTTCGTCAAATCGCAGCCGATACCCGTAGGGATGTGTCCACGGTGCAGCGCCTGTGGCGAAGATGGTTGGCGCAGGGACATGTGGCACGTGCGAGGGGTCCAGGCGCAGCCCGAGTGACGTCAGCACGCGAGGATCGGCGCATCCGCCGCCAAGCGGTCGCAGCCCCGCACGCCACGTCAACCGCCATTCTTCAGCATGTGCAAGACACCCTGGCTGTTCCAATATCGACCAGAACAATTTCCCGTCGATTGGTTGAAGGAGGCCTGCACTCCCGACGTCCGCTCAGAAGACTACCATTGACTCCACAGCATAGACGTGCACGCCTGGCATGGTGCCGGGCTAGAGCGACTTGGATGAGGGAATGGCGGAACGTCGTGTTCTCCGATGAGTCACGCTTCTGTTCTGTCAGTGATAGTCACCACAGACGAGTGTGGCGTCGGCGTGGAGAAAGGTCAAATCCGGCAGTAACTGTGGAGCGCCCTGCCGCTAGACAACGCGGCATCATGGTTTGGGGCGCTATTGCGTATGATTCCACGTCACCTCTAGTGCGTATTCAAGGCACGTTAAATGCCCACCGCTACGTGCAGCATGTGCTGCGGCCGGTGGCACTCCCGTACCTTCAGGGGCTGCCCAATGCTCTGTTTCAGCAGGATAATGCCCGCCCACACACTGCTCGCATCTCCCAACAGGCTCTACGAGGTGTACATATGCTTCCGTGGCCAGCGTACTCTCCGGATCTCTCACCAATCGAACACGTGTGGGATCTCATTGGACGCCGTTTGCAAACTCTGCCCCAGCCTCGTACGGACGACCAACTGTGGCAAATGGTTGACAGAGAATGGAGAACCATCCCTCAGGACACCATCCGCACTCTTATTGACTCTGTACCTCGACGTGTTTCTGCATGCATCGCCGCTCGCGGTGGTCCTACATCCTACTGAGTCGATGCCGTGCGCATTGTGTAACCTGCATATCGGTTTGAAATAAACATCAATTATTCGTCCGTGCCGTCTCTGTTTTTTCCCAACTTTCATCCCTTTCGAACCACTCCTTCTTGGTGTTGCATTTGCTCTGTCAGTCAGTGTATATTCAGTAAGTTTCTGAATAAATTTCCCCAAAATATTTCATATAGGGAGTAATGCAATAATTAGTTACACTTTCAATCGACACCACTTTCAATCTTGACTCGTACAAGACCATGGCATATCTCGATTAATGGAAGATGTTTTTACCTCTTGTTAAAATTATATTCCCTCCAATTCACTTTCCTAACATGATTGCCTTTCGATACCCAGTGACCAAACAGAAGGGAACCCTCAGAAATTCTGGGAATTTCCTTAACTAACACAGGGCTTTCTTGTATACTTGTAGTTCTCAGAAAGTCTACCGTCACAGCTATTCCAGAAACTCGACGGGACAAAATAAACACGCTTATCTATATTTGAGCACTTCGCCTGCCTATCAGAAGACACTTGATGGTTCGTGGAACGGCCAATTAAAAGTATATACGGTACAAACAAATGCAGAATAATTGATGATGATGATGATGATGATGATGATGATGATGCTTGTTGTTTTGAGGGGCCTAACATCGAAGGTCATCGGCCCCTAACGGAACAAGATGGACGACATGAGATATGAAGTTAAAATTTTAAAAAGTATCCACTGACTACAGTTAACAAAATGGTGATGAAGGAAAATGAGGGTGAGATTAAAACAATCAGTGGACCTAATATGCAATGCCTTATTTTCTAATAAAATAAGAGAAAATACAGGAAAACAATGGAATAAGGCATTGTCTAGTAGTGCAGATATATACACACACAATTTACGTTAGACGTTAAAACAACACATTAAAATACGCAACACAAACTAAAATGAAGTCAATGGGATAAAAGCGCAATTGACACCAAAAAAACACTAGGACAAAGGACATCATCACACACGATAAAACAAACCACTATCCCCCGCAAGATAAGAGAGATTGTACTCAGAAGTTTAAGACGACGGCGCAGATCCACCAGGTCCACACACTCCGTAAGGATGTGTACCACGGTAAGATGGTCGCCGCAGGTACACACCGGAGGGAGTTCTCCATTCAAAAGATGGGAGTGAGTCAAGATACAGTGGCCGATCCGAAGACGACATAATACCACGGTTTCCCTCCGCGAAGCCGGAAGGGAGGTCTTCCATACCTTCGTTGTTCCTTTTATCGCTCTCAGCTTATTGGGAAGTGAAATGGCCTGCCACTCCATCTCCCAATGGGACATAACCACATGTCTCAGCTGAGAGCGAACAGGAAAAATTCTCAGCAGTTCAATACCTACTTCCGTGTATGCTTTATGCGTGGATAAAGGAATAGTTTTATTTTTCCTAGTGGCATTTACGTCGCACCGACACATAAGTCTTATGACGACGATGGGATAGGAAATGCTAGGACTTAGAAGGAAGCGGCCGTGGCCTTAATTCCGACACAGCCCCCCTCCTGGTATGAAAATGGGAAACCACGTAAAACCATCTTCAGGGCTGCCGACAGTGGGATTCTAACCCACTATCTCCCGGATGCAAGCTCACAGCCGCACCACCACCGAGAGGGAGGACCGCTGTATACGGCGTACGGCTGTGGCGCATTGGACTGCGTCTGTAGCAACAACTCGAGCGGCAGTTGGCACCACAGCGATGCAACGAACTGTTCGAAATCGGTTAATTGAAGGACAGCTCCGAGTCAGACGCCCTGCGGCAATCATTCCACTTACCAGAAACCACCGCGGACTACGGTGTCAAACGAGAGCTCATTGGAGGATGGAGTGGAGGTCCGTTGTGTTTTCCGATGAAAGCTTTATCTGCCTTGGTGCTAGCGATGGCTGTGTGTTGGTTAGAAGGAGGCAAGTTGAGCGCCTGCATTACACCTGTCTGCGGCGTCGACACACTGGACTTAGACGGGGAGTTCCAGTCTGGGGAGCAATTTCCTATGACAACAGGAGCACTCCCGTAGTTATCCCACGCACCCTGACTGCAGATGTGTACGTCCGTCTGATGTGCTGCCATTCTAAAACAGCATTCACGGGGGGGGGGGGGGTTCCAACAGGATAATGTACGGCCCCATGCCGCTGTTGTAACCCAGCGTGCTCTAAAGAGTGTCGACATATTGCTTTGGCCTGCTCGATCCCCTGATCTGACCCCAATCCACCAGGTGTGGAACATCACTGGACAACTCCAGCGTCGTCCTGTACTTGCCTACCAACTGCAACAGGCATGGAACTACATCCCACAAGCTGACAATCGGCACCTCTACGACACAATGCATGCACGTTTGCATGCCTGCATTCAACATTCAGGCGATCATACCGGTCATTAATGGACCAGCATGGCACATTTGCGATGGCTTCTCTCGCGCGGACATTAACCTGCAGTCTTGTACCTTTAATCAATTACAGGTCTAGGAAAAATCCCTGACTTTGCCGGTAATAGAACCCGGGGCCCCCGGGTAAGGCGCAGGCACGCTACCCCTGCACCACGGGGCTAGCGGAAAATAATTCACTGTAAACAATTTTTGAGAGTATGCTGAGTTTTCAATGGGAGACAGTTTTCTAATTAAATAATGAGGTTGTGCTGTGGTGTCCAGAAGCCTACACAGACAACCATCATCACTCTGAGTAATGCATAAACTTTGCCATATGAAAGGACATGCTCTACCTACGGAGGCGGGTTAGAAAAACCTGGAAAAGTACACAGAAGCACATGCAAACAAATAACTGGAAAATTGGCAAACGAGTAAACTTAACCTTTTTTTCAAATTGATTACCCAAGCAATTAACTAATGTAATAACAAATTAATTCTCGCTGCATCAATCAAGCCGGCCATCAAAGTGCTTCATTAGATATGAGAGGAATTATTGACGGAGGGAAGTAGAAAGTGATCGATCAATCAGTTCCATAACGAAGTGGCAGGAAAAAGAACACACGTTGTTCAAAATATGAGCCCGATATGTGATATCAAAAGTCCTGGGTTTGATTGGAAAATGATATAGAGTAGGAAATGCTCTGTTCTTAGAAATGGATTCAGAGTGTTGATTCTCGTAAAACAGTTGTGGTTCTACAGCGAAAATATTTGAAAATACGATTGCCTTTGGAATTCGGACCGGAGTCTCCTACTACCCTGTTCGGAGCATTTATCCAGTTTTATTATTTTTTTATGATGATGATGATGATGCTTGTTGTTTAAAGAGGCCTAACATCGAGGTCATCGGCCCCTAATGGTACGAAATGAAATAACAAAAATTTCAAATTCATCCACTGACCAAAATAAAATAAAAATGTCATGAAGAATGAATGGATGGACATGAACCCAACAAAAACAAAAACAAACAAAAAACAAACAAACAAAAAAACAGTGGATCAGACAAAAAAAGGTAGTTAATTAGAGTATTACTGACCCAGAGACCATTTATAAAGCACAATGATACTTGATGTCGGAATGGGTGCCAAATTCACGTCTAAGGCCCCATAGAATGGTACATGTCGCGAGTAAAATAGAACCATGGGATTTGTCATTTTGGGGTACTGATCAAACGTAGCGAAGACTCACGGTGTTCCACACAAGATGGTACTACTCACAAGTATTGCAATTCGTACAGGGAACGCAGACCTATGGTGTTTCTCACACAATGGCACCACTCATAGCCAACGCAAACCGGTAAGGTTCCTCACCTAGGTGTACTAGTCACGGGCTCCGGTATTCCCGTGGTGTTCCTCACATAGTGGGTACCAATCACAGGCAACGCTGACCCACGGTGCCGCTCATATAGCGGTACAACTCACAGGCTACGCCCAGACCCGCGGTGTTGCTCACATGGGTACAACGCACGGGTACTGGAAACCACCAGGCCAGGCTTTTTACTGCAACTAATCACAAACCTATTTCGTACCAATTTAGTGATACTACTCGCAAGTACATGCAACCCATGGTGTTCCCCGCATGATGGTACGAATCAAGAGTAGTTTCATGGTTCTAATTCAATCATCCCTTGGTCGCCCCTTGTAGTCGCCTCTTACGACAGGCAGGGGATACCGCGGGTGTACTATACATGTGCGTCCCTCACCCGCAGGGAGTTTTATTATTTTTAGCCAAATACTAACCTATTAATGTCGAATTGCATGCCTTTGGATTAATTTGCTAGTTACGGACCAATAATAATAATAATAATAATAATAATAATAATAATAATAATAATAATAATAATCATAATCATAATAATAATAATTGTACCGGGCGGTACACCTCCACGCCGCTAATTCAAACATTGCGCCCGTTGAAACTCCTCTACTGGAGGAAGCCTGAACTTTAACAACCATGTTAATTCTAAAGTTTCTCAGGAGATGTCGCTATTGTAAATTTTGAAGAGTTCTGAACTGTGTCTTTTTCGATTTATATTTGTTTGCTCTGTAGTAAGAAGTGTGAACATTCTCTTCTAGATGGCACTACTTAAGAACTACAATTGTGCACCCTAGTGCGAAGTGAAGGAACTTTTTTTGAAGAAATTTTGTAGTCATAAGTTTGTTCTTTGTTAAATTTCTTTCAGTTATTTTTTGGGTTGGCAGTATAACCCTTCTCTTTCCGCTTGTTTTGAATTTAGCCAATCCCGAATTTCTCTAATTCATTTTTGACCAATAACGTATGTCTTCTCCGATATGGAGACGTTGCTTTATGCTACCCAATAAAATTGAGGGGGTGTGGGTTCTGATTCTTGAAAGGTCTCGAATGTTCCACGAGGGTATTTAAACTGCTGATTTTCTGGTCTCCGGGCCACTTCGGTAACATCTATCCTAGTGTGATTATGTAGCAGGGGGCGGGAAGCGCCTCATCTTCGGGCAGCAGTTCATCCATCAGGTAATGGCCTTTTAATAACTTCTTTGCTCGCTAGCTCAGCAGTTTAACCCTCGGGGCAGGTTCGAAACTTTTATCATGTAACTCTCCTTTAAAATGTAAAAAATTCTGTCTCTTTAACTACAAATTGGGATAGAGAGTGCCTAACCCTCTCGAGCTCCCACTCATATTGTTTTGAGGTGACTACGTTTTCATAACAGTTTCCCTTCTCTTAGTAATGTAATAAAGTTTTCCTATCGTGTCACCTCCGTATTATGGGATTAGCCCTTGCATAAGCGGCCTAGTGCCAAATAGGTTTTAAAAAGTGTATGAGGAGTGCAAGTTACGCCTCCACTCAAGTTGGTATTTTGGGGCCATGTAATTATCCTGTTTCTTTACTGAATAGGCCTCAGTAGGTTGGGTATTTTTACCCCTGTTCTTGTGTGCCTGGAGGGCAGCTTGAAGGTTGAGTTTGGTGTGGCCTTTGAATAGGCTTGAACTTTGTGAGCGGGTTGCTCTTTCTTAAATTTGGTTTCTGTGTGCCTCGAGCAGGCTTAACTGGGTAATTGGGAGCTAGTGCTCCTTGGCATGATTGGGGTTTTCTGCCCCTTTGTTGAACTTTGTACATAGGTTAAATTGGGCTCATTGCTCAAGGATTGCGTGTCTGGGGGCTCGAAGCCCAAATCCATTAACAAATTGCAATTGTACATTCTTAATTTGTTGATATGCTACTGAGTACCTGTCATACTTGTTATTTCTTGATCTTGAAAAGAAAATATAACCTTTGTTAAATTTTAAATTAACTTTAATTTCGTAAGTTGAGACCTATTCATCCAGCACAGGGCTGGTTTGAGGTCCACTCAGCCTGTGTGATTAAAGTCAAGAAGCTATCTGACGGTGAGATGGCGGTCCTAGCCTAGAATGCCAAGAATAATGGCTGAGAGGATTCGTTGTGCTCACCACGTGACACCTCGTAATCTGCAGGCCTTCGGCCTGACCAACAGTCGCTTAGTAGTCCCAGGTCTTTGGGGTCTCTTGTGCCATGGTGTTTGGATTTTTAATTCAGACGTCGATGAAATAACTCGCAACTCAAAAGTGTTTCCGCATGAAGAACATAATAACAATCCCACTAACTACTTTTTACTACTTTCGGAGATGCCGAGTTGCCAGAATTTTGTCTCGCAAGAGTTTCTTTACGAGACTGAGTTACTATTTCACTGCTTCGGTATACCCGTAATACATGGAAGCGACCAATACCAGAAAGTGAACAACTAATAGTTCTAAAGTACACCTTCGCTTAAATTTGTCGTGAATCTACGGCGAAAAATTTGGAAATGGCGTCACCTTCGGAATACGGACTGGAATCTTCCCCTAACCAGTTCTGGAGGGACAATAATTTCGATTATGAATCATCTGAGAAAATACTAATGTATAACTTCTGATTAAAACAAAATACACCATTTCAGCGAGTCTTCAGCACATCACTTGGGGGAATAACAAGTAACACCATAACGAAATCTAATAAGCTGCTCTATATACACTTTAGTGCAGGCCACTTATCCAATTCATTGTGTGAGTTTTAGCGAGTCCTGAGGCAGCCGCTCGTTTGTCCAGTGCTGACATTGGCTACTCTCTGTCTCTTTCGCTGTGCTTATAGCGAAGTAAGGTTTCCAATGTTTCTTTGCAAGACAAAGATATATTGACTGATGCATTTTCGGGCAGAATTCATGTTTTTAAGTTAGAATATCCGCTGTTCGAAAGACAGTTAAAGGAGATATATTTTCAAGAATTTCTATCTGTAAAACAACGTGACTTCTCCAATTATTACTCTGATAGTAACTTAAACAATTCAACAATGATTTTTTTCTATTTGCTTTACGTCGCACCGACACAGATATGTCTTATGGCGACGAACAATGATTTTCATATATTGAAGACATGTCGCCACATTTTAACAATGTTAAGACACTGTTTTCTGTAAATTTAGAACATGCTCTAGTCCAATTTTTGAGAAGGACTTGACAGTGCTATATACGCTTGCTGTACGACGTAACGCATTGTCGCATCTAGCACTGTGAAATTATCTGTGTGCATTATCTGGTAAAATCTCTTTTAATTGTTCGTTGCCACTGTCTTCAGCTGGTTCACTCATTATTTCAACGGTTGAAACATTTGTCAAGGTTCCGAGTACTGTTCTCAACAACAGTCTGCACGATATTATTACATTTTTAGTGACAGCCAGAAATTAGGAAAATAACTGCCATGGCAAAAGAAGACTTCTAGAGAAAATTGAAATTACTTTGTGGGTCACTAAAAACGGTTTGCCGAGGGTTTTACCTGGAGCATTGCGCTGTATGGTGCAGAGAATTGGTCACTACGGTAGAAAGACGAAAGAAGATTGGAGGCACTAAAAATGAGGATATGGAACAGAATAAAACAAGTGAAATGGGAAGACCGGATAAGGAATGAAGAGTTATTACGAAAAGTTGTAGAACGAGCTATGTTGCAAATCATTAGAAAGAGAAAAAATGAACTGGATTGGACATGGCATGAGGAGGGAGTGTTTAGTGAAAGAAGGAACAGTCTAAGGAGGCTATGGGTAGGGACACGTAGAACGCTGGTAAGCGGCAACAAGCGAGAGGAAATTTCGCCTCACTTTCAAACGCAGCCGAACAAACAGGAAGCGTTTCCGAGCTTGCCGGGACTTGCAGTAGACGCCGACTAGGGGAAAGGAAAATTTGAAACATTTATTTGCTAGCTTCCACCGCACTCGTACTCGCTTTCCAATAGAACTACGTCGAAAAATCTTGAAAGGATTTCAGGCTTAAAATGAAAGTTAAGGGTAAGTGCCTTGAAGTCGTTTACTTTTCGCTGCTTATTTTTGGAATAGCTTTCTGTATTAATAATAGCGTATTATTACAGAATTATTACGGAATATTTCCCGAGAGACCAGTTCCTCTCGTTTTTAAAACCCAAAATTTCGGGTTAATAATTATTGACGACCGGCAATCAATATTTACAGCACGGAAGTATGTGAGGGAGATTTTCTTGCGCTCGTGTACTCATTGTTTTAGTACCCTTCATTGTTGATTGGCATTTTATTGTGAATAGAATATAGGAGAGATTACTGTAATATGGAAGATCTATGTTGTGACCTCAACGATTCCGGACATGCAGAAAGAATGTCATCAGCTCCATTCGCATATAGCTAGAGAACATTCCAGGGTCAAACTTCAGCTGCGGGAAAAGGTAATGTTTCTCTCCAAATTCCCCCCTTCCACGATTAATTGCATGGGCTCCTACTCTCCTTTTGCAAGACATTTTGAAATGAATATTTTCTAGCAGGATCACTTTGTCCTCACTCGAAGAAGACATATTTTACTATCAGAAGTTCCATGAAATCTGGCGCTGGTTTCCGCATTCTACATGTCCCTACCCTATGTTAGCACCTTTCACACCAGCATTCTCCTGAGCTTGGCTTGCTCCACCATTTAACAGATACGCTGTATATAAATCCAGTTTTAAAATATATCCCTAGACTTCCTGGATAATATCCTATACAGAAAAAAAGGTTTGAATATACAGCAATACAAACCAAACCAAACCCCATCGCACTATAGCCCTTGAAAGGCCTTGGCCTACCAAGCAACCGCTGCTCAGCCCGAAGGCCTGCAGATTACGAGGTGTCGTGTGGTCACTACGATGAATCCTCTTGGCCGTTATTCTTCGCATTCTAGACCGGGCCCGCCATCTCACCGTCAGATAGCTCCTCAATTCTAATCACGTAGGCTGAGTGGACCTCGAACCAGCCCTCAGGTCTAGGTAAAAATCCCTGACCTGGCCGGGAATCGAACCCGGGGCCTCCGGGTAACAGCAATACAAAAAATCGTATAATAATAGAAGTAGAATGTTAACAGCATAAATTTAAATCCACTCGCATTAAAATAGAAATTATTGTTGTTTGAGACATCAGTCCATAGAGCAGTTTGATTCAGCTCTCCATGCCATCCTATCCTGCACTAAAAGGTTAATTTCTTTCCGAGTACTACATCCTACATCTCCTCTGATCTGCTTATAATATGCACACCTTGGTCTACCCCTACCGTTCTTTCCGCCTACACTTCCTTCAAAAATCAATAGAACAAGTCCTGGATGTCTTAAGATGTGTCCTATCATTTTATGCCTCTTTCCTGACAAATTCAGCCTTATGGATCTTCTCTCACTAATTCGAATCAGTACCTCGTCATTTGTATCCATCTCACCTTCTGCATTCTTCTGTAACACCACGTTTAAAAAGCTTCTATTTCCTTTCTTTCTGAGCAAGTAATCGTCCATATTGCATTTCCATTCAATGCCATGCTCCATAAGAAATTCTTTAAAAGTCCTTCTGGCTGGTACCTCAATGTTGAAAATACTCTAGGGATATGAACTACGAATTTTTAGTAAATAAAATATAATAAAGTATTCCTAAAAACTACAATCCTGATCGTTATCCGCTAGATTAGATTAGCAGCTTGCCTTTTTTTACCACTACGAGCGCTAATGTGAATCATGCATTGTTTCACTTAAACACCGCTACGAACACTAATGTGAATCAAAGCATTGTTTCACTTAAACACCGCTACGAGCGCTAATGTAAATCAGTGCATTGTTTCACTTAAACACCGCTACGAGCGCTAATGTGAATCAATGCAGAGTTTCACTCAAGCCCTTGTAACTATATTCGGTATGGTCATTTATCAAAAATTCAGAAAACGTTTGAGGATATTGAACAAAGGAGCACAGTACAGAAAGAATCATGTAAATAAGCTAATTTGGCTAGGATTTGAATATTAAAGAAAACGAGAAAAGATACAAGCGATTTTAGGATGTTTATCCGGAACTGCATTTAGGTCGGAAGTGATTTTCTAAATTTGTTCTTTTTTAGTTTGATAGAGCCATACAAGACTCAAAATTTGAAACCTTTCCGGGCCCTTTAGAACTCCACCTTTTGGTACAATTGAGAAAATTGCTTAATTTTACGTATTTAAATGTACTGGGACTCCTCCTTTGCTATGGAATGTTCTCAACATGAAAACATCCTTCTTATTCCTATATATTTGATTGCGCTAGCCTGCATTGTACGTCCTCCTTAATTCTGTAATTGTTAGTTATTTTACTCGCCAAGTAATAATATTCATCTACTTAATTTAATCCTTCACTACCTGATCTAATATTTCTGCATCATCTGACTCCGTTCGACTGCACTCAATTATTTTTAATTTCGCACTTGGTACTTCTTCTCCAAGAGTTAAGCAATTTATCCAGATCTTTTTAAGTCTCGGATAAAGTAACAATAGCATCGGAACATCTTATAGAACTAAGTAATATAGATTAGTAGAGCAATTTTCTTCCCATCCAGGTCAGTACTCGAGACATTGCACTTAACGTGTCCCGGCTCTTATGACATCATCTAATTAGAATCACTCTCATTACATCCTGATAGCTATAAGAGGATACTACCTTTTTACGAGAATTTAATTTAGGTTAGTTTCATTTCATGTACCACAAAAAGATAATATATTCCACGTTTCTTCTTCTTTTTCTACAATACCGCACACTTGAAGAGTACAAGGGCTACTCACTTCTATATATATATATATCTCTTTCTCCCTTTATCTAGCAGACATTAAACATTTTCATCTTTTTTCTTTAATTCTTTTTATTTGTACATTTGCCTGCGCGAACTCTGTGCTTACCATCTCCCCCCTCCCTTCCCGTTAGTCCTCTAACGCGCGTTCCGAAAAGTTCTACAATAAAACCACTTCGTCCACCTACTTGCAAACACAAGAGACCTTCCGTTTTGAGGTTCCGCTTCCATTGTCTCATACAGACCATTATTATTATAAATCCCTCCCTCCTTTATTCACCATCTCTCTCTCCTACACACACACACAGTGGCGCTGAATAAATGATAACACCATGAGGATGGTCATCTTTACGACTGGAGATGTTTGGCCTGGCGGAAGAAGCTCCCTTTGCTAACGGTGGCTGCGTATATGCCCGCACACCCACAACAATAATAATGGTTATGATAATAATAATAAAAAAGGCCTCACTTCATATTATCCAGGAGGCGGTGAATGGAAAGTTTTGAGAGGATAGACGTAGTATGTGGCTTAGAAATGGTTGTAAGTGGGGAAGGGGTGGTTTGTCTATGTTATGGAAACTACTGTGTGTGAGCGGAGTTTCTAACAATAGTGAACGGCTATAACTCAGCTGGCGGAGAAAAGGGATCGGGTGGGGTGTAGAAGAGGGAGGAATAAGTGGAGGGCTCTGTCCTCGACCATTGTTATCGTCTTTCTCAAGTACGGTAGGAGCTTAACAATTGAATTCCTCTCCGGTATTCTCTTCCCATCTCTTTCTACCTAGTTTCTCTACCATCTTCCACTTACTTCTCCACACTTAACCATATATATACACTTTTCTACGAAATTTCGAAATTTCACGTAACTGACATTCTCCCCAATCTGCATAAATATAAACCTTTATAACAATATTTCATTTTCCGGCTCCATGGCTAAATTGTTAGCGTGCTGGCTTTTGGTCACAGGGGTGCCGGGATCGATTCCCGGCAGGGTCGGGAATTTTAACTATAATTGGTTAATTTCGCTGGCACGGGGGCTGGGTGTATGTGTAGACTTAATCATTATTTCATCCTCACTTCAACGCGCAGGTCGCCTACGGCGTCAAATCAAACGATTTGCATCTGGCGAGCCGAACTTGTCCTCGGGCACTCCCGGCACTAAAAGCCATACGCTATTTCAATATTTTATTCTAAGCAGTTTTTATTTGATTATTATCTTCAGTAATGACCCTCCATGGCTCAGGCGGCAGCGCTGGGTCCCTTGGTTCAAATCCCAGATACTCCATTGAGATTTGTGTTGGACAAAGCTGAGTTGAGACAGGTTTTTCTCCAGGTACTCTGTTTCTACTGTCACCTTTCATTCCAGCAACACTCACCAATATCATTTCATTTCATGTCATTGCCACAGAACAGTGTGACAGGCTTCGGCAGCCGGCACAATTCCTATCCTCCGGCTTCATTCACTGCAATCCTGACCCGGTCGAATAAGTGGAAACAGGCCGTAGATTTTTATTTTCGTATTCAGTAAGAAGGTATCTTTTAAAAGAAGGCCAATAATTAATGCTTGGGTGCACGAATCTGGGTAAAATTCAGGCCGTACGAAACCATGCTAAAACACTTACAAAAACAGTTGCCGTGGTATTTTCGAAACCGCGTTTTTTTTCACAATCTCCTTTACGTTGCAATGCCTTATGGCGACGATAGCTGCCTCTGTGGATCAGTGGTAGAGTGTTGGTCTCCTGGCCCCAAAATAGCGGGTTCAAACCCGGCAGAGGTAGTCGGATGTTTGAAGGGCGGAAAAAACGTCTATTCAACACTCCATGTCGTACGATTTCGGCATGTAAAAGATCTCTGGTGACACATTTGGTGCTTATCCGACAAAATTAATTAAATCTCAGATACAGACACCCAAGAGAGATCCAGTTTACTCGGTCTGCCATCTAGAAAATCTAGAGTAAAACGGAACATCGAAATTGACGAGCAGACAACCAGATGGCGTCAACTTAAAATATCTGCACACGGCAGCTGTGGCCATACGATTATTATTGTTATTATTATTATTAATAATATGGCGACGATGGGATAGGAATGGGCTAGGTGTGGGAAGGAAGCGACCAAGACCTTAATCAATGTACAACTCTAGCATTTTCCTGGTGCAAAAATTGGAAATTACGGCAAACCATCTCTAGGACTGCCGAGAGTGGGGTTCGAACCCACTGCCTCCCGAATGCAAGGTGATGGCTACGTGACCCAAACCGCACAGCCACTTTCTCGGTATACTACAGTTTCTGGACAAGGCATTTTTCACCTCACTATATATATTGATCTGTCTTAACTGTTCTTTATTCCGATCATCGCAGTTAAGCAACATTGGGGGTGGTCAGTACTTGGATGGGTGACCGCTTGGAAACACCACGTGACGTTGGCTCAATTCCCTTTGTCCGACCCCGTGGTGTAGGGTGCAATGCGTCCGCCTGTCACCCGGTGGCGCGGGTTCGATTCGAGGCCGGGTCAGGGGTTTTTAACTGCAATGATTAATATCCCTGGCCTGGGGACTGGGTGTTTGTGACGTCCTTAATTTTCCTTTTCTCGCACACAACATTTCACACTACCGCCATTCCAATTACACGCAGGTTCATACAATATGTTGCCAATAGGGGCAAAAGATCCACATGGGTCGACACCCCGAACAAATAGCATAAAAACTGTTGTTTATTTGAACACCGTTTTTTTTAATTAATTAACGTGAAATTTGAGCGTTACGTCATTTGACTGGAACTGATACAACTTCAATGTTGGTACACGTAATGAACTTCATTCCGGTTCCGTGTTGACTTTAAATATCTAAGATAAAATTCTAAAAGAATTTAATTGTATAAAGTCCACCTGTTCAATACACGCTTGCCATTTTAAAAGCTACATAGGACATATTTCGACCTAGCCTAGAGGTCATCATCAGCTAAAATGACATAAAGAAGAAAGACATATACAGAAAACCGCGATACATAAAGTACTTGAGGTGAAATACAACCATCAAATGAAATGGAAATGTGTGTTTAAAATATACATACAGTGAGTCAAAATGAAACTCATACACTAAAGGAAAGCTTGCTTATTTGGATTCCACACAAAAACATAACTATTACTTTATTTTAGTCTGGATTCTGATTTAACAAGTACACATTTCTCTACTAAGGTACAAAGTAAATCAACTCCAATTTCTTATACTTAAAAAGAAAATTAATACATTATTCTTAAACATGCATCAAACAGGTCAAAGTAAAACTCATACACCTTCAAGTAGTTCCTGAGCCATCTCTAATAACGCAATGTTTTTAGCAGTCAATACTTTGTAGGATACCCTTAAGCACATTTCATGCATCTTAAACGTTTAGGCATAGATTGTACCAACTTTTCGCAATAAGATGGAACTATTTTCTTCCATTCTTCACATAAAGCCATTTTCAGATCATCTTTGTTCGAGATATGGTGATTTCTTATCGCTACCTGCAAGTAATTCCACAGACTTTCTATCACACTTAAGTCGGTGGCTGTGGAGGTGTCTCGAGTGCTTTTGGGCAATTACACAGCAGCCACATCCTACTTTATGAGCTTTGTGCTTCGGGTCGTTATCTTGGTAATACTTAAATCGATAAAGTATTCCAAGCTTTTGAGCACTAGGTCGTAAATTTTCTTTCTGTATGTTTAGATACACATGTTGATCTATGGTCCCATCAATAAAAGTCAACTCTCCTGGTCCACTAGCTGACATGCACCCCCAGACAGTTACACTACCTCCACCATGATTGACACTTGGACGTAGATTGCTAGGTTTCAACTCCTCATTTTGTTTCCTCCAGGCATTAACCTTTTCGTCTGATACGAAGAGATTGTATTTGCTTTCATCTGAAAAAATAACAGTCTTCCGGAAGTCAAAATCTTTTTCTATATACTCTTTAACGAAGCTCAACTACTTCTTCCTATTAATCTTGCTAACAAAGATTTTCCCACATATTCGTCCACGCCTGTTACTTTCCCCTAGGATAATTCGAATAGTTTCTGGATGTGTTCTCTTGTTGGTGTGTTCCTCAGTCATCACAGCCAGTTTCGGAGCACTAATGGCTGCATTTTCCTTCACTTGTCTTACTATCCAACGTTCCTCCCTGAGGTTGAAAATTTTTCTTCCACTCACCTTGTTTTTATTTTCAATGTTGCGTGTACTTTTATATCTATGTATAACGCACTGTAAAGTTGCATGAGTCCTGTTTGCAAGTTTATCAATTTCTCGGAGTGATTTTCCTCTCTTGTGGTGAAAAATCATCAGTTCTCTTTCTTCTTTCGAAGATTGTCCTCTTTGACGCCCCATGATAGCACCGGATTATTATCCGTATTTCACAAGTTTCCACAACGAACTGTATGTGGTGTGGAAACACAAACATACACTATTTGTACTGCCCTCTTATATGCCCGTGTAGGACTGTATGAGTTTCATTTTGACGTGCCCCAGCAACATATAGACAAATAATATGTTATTTCTTGCTAAGTTAACGGATACGCTAAGTAGCCCCTGGTGACTTAATAATGCAAGGCAAACAGTTATTGTTCCACATTTCTATTCACAAACACTTACTAGTTACAGGGGTGTATGAGTTTCACTTTGACTCACTGTAGCTTCAAACTTGAAGGAATTTATTTGGAAGTTTGGGTCCAACCGTATGCAATACTAATATTGATTTGTTGGAGGAAATACTTAAAAATTGTGAAGACTGTTAAATGTTGTTATATTTTTCATACTTCTCAAACGGAGTGAAGTTTTGAAAAGTTCGTAACAATTATTCGGGGAGAGTACAAGTATAGCCAGGATATCCTCTTTCCTCCAGTGCTTTTCTTGTATAGATCAGGTTGAGTCGGAGTTGACCTCCACACACACTCAGCCAACCAATAGTTGTATTATACAGTATAGGTTGGACCCACACTTACAACTAAATTCGTTCAAGTTTTAAGCTATGTACGTTTTAAACATAGATTTCCATTGCACTTGTTGATTGTGTTGCATCTCAAGTTCTTCATGTGTATCACTGTTTCTGTCATGTCTTTCTTCATTATATTATTTTAGCTGATGATGGCCTGTAGGCTAGGTCGAAACATGTCCTATGTCGCATTTTGGACAGACCATATATAAAATGGCAAACGTGTACTGAAGAGGTGGACTTTATACTTTTAAATTATTTTAGAATTTTATCTTAGATATTCAGTGTTAGTTACATTAATACACATTTTGGGTTACACACTTTGGAATAAATAATAACAACAACGGTAAGTTTTTATTATGTGAGAGAATTGTAAGATAACTGTTATAAAACACACATTCTTCATCCTTATTTAAATAAATTACCCTCACAGAAGTAACACTCAAATTCACAACGAAACTGAATTAGCGTCGTATACTAAGAACTATTTGCATACTGTGTGGCAATACTATTACTGAATTATGCAGTTAATTTTAGTAAGAATTAAATGAGACACACTCATTTAAACAAAGACGGACACTGTGTTATGTCAGCTGATTTGCGCGAGCTTCTGAGATCGAGAGGCTTATTGGTACAACCTACTGTTAATTGTGGGTTATGACCTGTTGGTTACGCAAGTGGCTTACCTGACCTTGCCATGTGTGGGGTTGCGCCATCAACCTTCTTCTTTCCTTGTTTTGAAGGAAGATGTTGAGGGTTACGCGAATTTATCAGAATGTGCGTTACAGTGTTAACTACTTGATTCACAAAATCCTCAATTTGGAAATTCGGGATGCTTACGCCAATTGGCCTGTACACCAAAGATATGTTAACAGCAATCATACCAAATACAAACCTACTACTGAGTGTTTGAAAACGAGGCTTACTAACGCAAGGAAGCGCATTTGACGCGTACCGCTGATGTACATGCAGCGAACAGCCGTCAGGTTGTCTCTCCATATTATGACATAACTAATATTCAGGCAGTAGTACCCCTGTAAAACAGTTATTAGGCAACCCATTCGTCACTAGTGCATGCGGGACACTTATAAGTGCAAAGTACAGGGTTGGCGAGCCACCTGGTATATATTTATATGTAATATTGTCATCGGTTCATTTTCCAGTCTGTTCCTTCCTTTCTGTGTTATACGGAGACTTAGTAATTTTATTTTCATATCACGTTTTTTTTAAGAAAACGTATACATTGATAGATGAAAATATTTCACATCATCAGATGTTTAATCTACAACACTTGAACTATAAAGAATTATTATTAAATAATAACTAACGTTCACTCCCGGACCATTCTGTGAGAAACTTTTAAATTGCATCACTCTCCGAGAACTCGACTACACTCCCTTACTGAAATATTTTCGTCAAGAAGATGGAGAACACTTCATCTTCCCAACTTAAGAGATACAAGAAGAGGGAGCGAAGGATGTGTACAAGGAAAGTAAAGAAAGCATACAAGAGAGGATGGATAAAAACTCTTTCCGAAAGATAAAAAAGAGGGAAAGATTGATGAAGGGTTTCCCTTAAATCTCCTCCCCTCTTCGTCAGGCGAGATTAGAACAATGAGCTTTGGAGAAGGGGCTAATTAAAGTGGAGGAAAAGATAAGACAGAAGAATGTATAAAAGATCAGAAAGAAAAGTTGAGAGGAAAAGGAAGGACGAAACAAAGAATACCAATAAATAAAATTAGAGGCGAGCCTTATAC
Source organism: Anabrus simplex (assembly GCF_040414725.1). Classification (NCBI taxonomy): domain Eukaryota; kingdom Metazoa; phylum Arthropoda; class Insecta; order Orthoptera; family Tettigoniidae; genus Anabrus; species Anabrus simplex. The sequence continues at coordinate 33,165,899 of NC_090278.1, forward strand.
TTGTTTAATTGAATTTTAGCGGAAGAAGAGGAATACCAAAGTGACAGATGAAGTATGGCAGTGTGATTGGAAGGTGTAAATGTACGCGAGAGGCATTAAGAAGAAACGTGTGCGACACACAGATTACACTTTAATGTAATTCATGGCTGAGGAAGGTCTTGTTAAATTGCGGAGAGGAAACTAGTTTCAAGCAGGGTGACGGAAGTCCTCACAGTGAAAGATATTGACAATTCCTTAGGCAAAATTTCCGTTTAGCACTCACAGTATGAGGAAGATGATTTAAAACTTGGCGATAATTCCCGAGTAATATACCTGAGAGATTGCAATACGTTTGACTGAACGAGCGGTTTGGTTCACGTAGGCGTCAGTTTGCAGTTGGGTGTGAATTCCACTGTAGGCAGCCTTACAAATGGTTCCGTGTCTACTAGGCAAATTTTTGGGCTGTACCTTAATTAAGACCAAGGTTGCTTCCTTCCCATTTCTCAGTGCTGTCAATCGTAACATAATTATGGTAGTAATAAATTAGCTAATACCGGGCGAGTTGACCGTGCTGTGAGCTTGCATCCGGGAGATAGTAGGATCGAATCCCACTATCGGCAGCCCTGAAAATGGTTTTCCGTGGTTTCCCATTTTCACACCAGGCAAATGCTGGGGCTGTACCTTAATTAAGGCCACGGCCGCTTCCTTCCAACTCCTAGGCCTTTCCTATCCCATCGTCGCCATAAGACCTATCTGTGTCGGTGCGACGTAAAGCCCATAGCAAAAAAAATAGCTAATTGTACAACATACCATAAAACTCAACGCAAAAAATACCACATTTTGACTGATAGAATACAAATATGATCATAAACCACACAGAACGTCTTCACTAAGCAGTAGTTTAAGTAAGAGTACACTCGTGTCATCATTAGAGCCCGCATTCTTAGTCAGTAATAGGTTAGAATGGAAACCTACTGAAGCGAGTAGGAAGTACACTCTACCCTGCACAACGGTTATGCAATGAGATTTGCATAAACATGAGGGGTTCGTCTATCAGAACACTCAGTATTTATGTTACTCTCGCTATATTATAGAAGAGCGGGCTGCATGTCACTTCCTAATAACGAAATTGCATCCTAACCTGTTACTATTTAAAAATCTGGACTGTAGACTCATAAGAGGGGAACGGAAAGGGGACGCTAGGAGCTCTGAAGTAAGAAGAGTTGGTTAGCGTCGTCGGTCTGACATTAGTTCTGCGTACTTGTGCCAGGCTCCTAGGAAGTATTGATGCCCTTGGTGCCCCACCTCGAACCACTTCATTCCTTGGAGTCTCAGACTTCTCCTTTTTAACATCCTTCAACCTAGCGTCTCACTGAATCCAGAATGCACTGATGAACACCTGGAGTATTAGGTGCGCATACATCAATGCCAACGAAGGGAAATTTGAACACTTCGATTTCGTGTAAGAACGTGTTTTAAGCGATATGCTGGTACATCCTATTCCTGTGTGATTCCTATAATTTATATACTGGGTATTGCTCTAATCTGAGTTCATAGACTGGTTAGATACAGCCCTCCATGCGTCCCCATCCCTTGCTATTTTCGTTTCTACGTAACGACTGCATCCTACATCTGCTCTAATCTGATTGTCATATTCATACATTGGTCAGTCCCTACCATTCTTGCCGCCCACACTTCTTTAAAAAATCATCTGAACAATTCTTAGGTGTCTTAAGATGTGTCCTATTTTTCTCTCTATTCTTCTCGTCAAATTTAGCCAAATCGATCTCATCCCACTAATTCGATTCAATACCTTTTCATTCGTGATTCGATCTATCCCCCTCAACTTCAGCATTCTCCTGTAACATCACATTTCAAAAGGATTTATTAATTTTTTTATGCTATTTACTTTACGTCGCCCCGACACAGATAGGTCTTATGGCGACGATGGGATAGGGACGGCCTAATAGTAGGAAAGAAGCGGTCGAGGCCTTCATTGAGGTACAAGCCCATTATATGCCCGGTGTGAAAATGGGAAACCACGGGAAACCATCTTTAGGCCTGCCGACAGTGGGATTCGAACCCACTATTTCCCGGATGCAAGCTTACAGCTGCGCGGCTCTAACGGCACGGCTAATTCGCGCAGTCTTTTTTTTTTCTTGCTGAGCTAATCTTCGTCTATGTTTTACTTTCATACAATGCCATAGCCTACATTAGAGTCTTCAAAACAATTCTAATTCTTACATCAAAGGTCGAAGTGAGGAAACTTATTTTCTTGCGCTAGTCAGCAATTTATGTTCTCCTTACTTCTGCCATCGTTAGTTATTTTACTACCCATGTAACAATATTCATCTATTCCCTTAAAGTCTTCATGCATCACCTGACTTCGTTCGACTGCACTCCATTACTTATGTTTTGGACATATTTATTTTTATCTCGTACTCTTTCCCGCAGATTCCATCCACACCATTCAGCAATTTTCCCAGTTCTTCTGCAGTCTCAGATAAAATAACATCATCGGCAAATCTCAGGGTTTAGAATTCCTTTCCTTTGATTGTGATTCCCTTTCCAAATTCCTCTTTGATTTCCTTTACGTTCTTTTCTATAGAAGCCATGAAAAGGAGTGGGACAAACTGCAGCCTTGCCTCACTCATTTCTGGATTGCTGCTTCTTTCTTCAAAGCCCTCGATTCTTATCACTTTGTTTTCATCTGCTAGGTAGTGTTGTAGAAAATGAGTTCTAGCATGCAGATAAATATAAGGCGTGATCAAAAAGTTTCCGTTTGAAGAAGTTGCTGCAACGGACATGGGTCATAGCGCGACTGCGATGCGGGTAGATAAGTACGGACATGTAGACGAAGGGATTAGTGTGGTAGTCGTGTCGTGCCGAGGTGCGTGCATTAAATGTGGCAACGTCAACTATGGCGACGTTAATACCAAATGCGTCCAAACAGGACCAACGTGCTGTTATTCTGCGGCTGCCGAAGGACGAACACCGGTGGACATCGAACGGAGAATGAGAACTATGTATGGGGCAGCATATCTGTCGAAAACTACCCTTCAGGAATTACGCACCAAGTTCCGTGCGGGTCGCGTTTCAACATAAGACGCCGGTCGATCTGAGAAGCCAGCCTCATCCATTACGATCAACAAGAAGCTGGCGGTGGATGCGGAAACCGCCCTTGATGGGTCGACGATTCCTGTTGGAGGTTGATGTGTAGCAGACGGTTACGCACTTCTTTACGCAGCAGGTCACGGTCTCTTACCACACGGGGATCTTCAACCTGGTGCGTCGGTGGGAGGAGTGCACCAATTATCATGTTTATTTTGCTTGATTGGCATCCCGATTCAGTACTGTTATGTCCTTCGAACGGAAAATGTTTAGTCACCCCTTATAGTTTCCGGAACAATTTCCGTATAAAATAATGTCTTCTTTTTTTCAATTTCATTTACGCCGCGCCAAGACAGATAAAACTTACGGTGACGATGGGATATGAAATGAGTAGGATTGGGAAGGAAACGGCTTTGCTTTTAAAATCCCGTAGGATGAATATTGGAAAAGACAGAAAAGCATCTTCAGGGCTGCCGAAAGTGGGATTCGAGCCCACTATCTCCCGTACGGACAACTTCTACACCCTGCATAGCGTACTGGAGCATGAATTTCTGTTCCTAATTCAGAATCACTAGGGAAGGTAGAATTTCTGTGCGAGATTTCTAGCTGTTAAAGCTAATTTTATTCTCATATTAAAACAATAGCTGACGGAGTTGACAGTAAAACAGTAAGCTACATGAAAAGATGGAGAGGACAATAGGATAGAATTAATCCCCAGAGAAGAATTTTGCTGTCTCAGTTAATCGAGTATAGCAACAATAAAAAGGGATAATCAAATATAAAACCACACAATTGTTAACAGGATTGCATGTGAAGTATAAACAAGGAAATGAAAATAACTGACGTGATATCAGCAATTCTCAGAAAGCAGCTGACTCGACAGTTCTGCTCTCTAATAACAGGGCGAAGTTTTAATCTTATATTGGAGTTCAAGAGGGGGATGCGAGGTGCAGTAACGGCTAATGGTGGTAGATATAACAAAATTTCTGGACTGCTATTGAGCAGAGCAGTCAATATGTACACAGGCAGATCACCTCATTCTAGTAGGGGCTAATTTGAAGCGGAACTAGCGTCGTTTCCCCTGTTGCAGTCAATTAACAAGAATGGCGCTAGGATTCGCTAAAGAAATAAATTTTAAAATGTGTATTTACTTCCACTGCAACTTCCCGCCCGGGTCTGTGTGTTTGTGTTCGCCTGAATACATTTATTATTAAAAATTATTCTTCTTCTTCTTGCGTTCCGGTCTTCTAAGGACCACGTTACAATTTCAATTGTTCCTCCTTAGTTGTTCTTTCCTTTTCTTCCAGTATTCTTTCATTGTTTCACTATGTTTCTTTTTCCTGTCTTCAGTCCACTTTGTGCCTGTTTTATTTTCCTTCCTCCCTTGGAATCCTTCCATTTGTAAGACTTTCTTCCTAAAAATCTTTCTTTACAATCATTCTTCTTCTCGTATGTTGTTCCTTTCCAGGTCTTTCTTGACTTCTTGAATCCAGGTGGTAGTTGATTTCTTTTCCCAAAGGTACTTGAAGATTCGTTTAGTTAGTCTATTGTCATCCATTCTGTAAATGTGTCCAAGAAATAGCATTCTCCTTTTTCTTATTGTTTCTGATATGTTTTCTACGTTCTGGTAAATTTCATTGTTACTTCTTAATTTCCAAAACTCTGCAATTCTTAGAGCGCCTAATATTTTCCTTATAATTCTTCTTTCTATTATTTCTAAGTTATCAAGCTTGTAGTTCAGTGCTAGACATTCGCTGGCATAAAGGCATTCTGGTTTCAGTACTGTGTTGTAGTGCTTTATCTTGAGTTTTCTTAATATGCACTTTTTGTTGTAAGTATTCTTAGTTCTACCGTACGCTCTTTCCATCTTTTGTATCCTCTCCTATATAGCAGAGTTTTCTAAACCATTTCCTTGAATGGCCTCACCCAAATATTTGAATTTCTTTACCTTTTCTATTTGACCAATATCCGTCACTAAAATCTTTGGGGCACATTTTATATTCGTCAAAAATTTAGTTTTCTCAGCAGAGATTCTTAAGCCTGTCATGTTGGCTGTATTGTTATTACTATTATTATTATTATTATTATTATTATTATTATTATTACTGGCATGGTAAGGTTTTCCTTCTTCTTCTCTCAGAAACTCTTCATCCTCTCTCTCCTTCTCTTCCGTTCTTCAGCTGTTATTTTCAGTATCCTCTAGTTTTGTCTCCTCCACTGGAGCTTCTCTACCCTACTCCTGTACCTTACACCGTCATTGAGCTTTGGCATATTGATTTTTCTATTTCTCTGTCCCTTTCACCTTGATCCCCCTCTCAGTTCTCATAACCCACTTAGTTTCCGTCTTTCCTCACATCCTACCCGTTGTCTCCCATGCTATCCATGTCCATCCTGATCACATGTCCTGCAAATATTGTTTATTTATTTTTGGAGGTCGTTCTCATGTTTCAGTACACTTCGTCCCTTGAATTTATCTCCCATTTTTACCTCCCTTTTTGGTCCCAGTTCCTTACTCAGAAGTTTCTATTTCTTCTTTCCCCAGTTGATCTATTCCACGACTTCCTAGTGTCATCGTCTGCAGACAACACATCACACAAGCACGTAATACACTCCTCCTCATAGGGAAGGGCAGCCAGGCATGAAAATGGGCCAAGTTCAAATCAAGTGTCGACCGCAATAAAGATCAGGAAGAAGGAGTGAAACAACCAAGTTCACTTCCAATTTCGCTTGGAGAAATTAGCCAGCACTGCTATCGTGGAGGAGTTCTCGCTCGATGGTCGAATATTATTTACATTATAACTAGGTTAAACGAGAAACATAACACTGCATTAGGTGCGTAGCATCAGTGCTCGCGTTGTATCCGAGAGATACATGAATTCAGTCCATCTACACTACCCCTATATAATTTTTGGAAGATAGAAACCAAGATAAAATGCACTTTAAGGTTCATCTACAACATATCCATTGAAATGTATAGAAAGGACACTGGATTATTGGAATCAAACTAATTTTCTGATTGTCCTTTCAACAGTCTTCAGAATGTTACTGCTTAGTCAAACAACTCACAGAACACAATCGAGTTTTACAAATCATCTACATCTTCATTTTCATTTTCAAAAATCTCGATCATCAAGTACTAGCACAAACGATAATGAGCTGATTCACAGCAAATCAAACGCGTTTTAGAGATCAAGATGAAAACTTACAAATTTACTCGCGTCGTATTTGTTACATAAAGCTGGAACCACTCGTGATATTTGTATTGAATGAATGTCACAACTCTACTGCATGTCACCAATTCCGTGTGAGAAAGCTAAGAGGGAATGGGGCTTCTAGTCACAAGCAAGCTCAGGTTACATCAAATAATCACCCCCGTGTATCTCTCAAATAACACGCAACTAATGCAGCGTTAATCAATTATTCGCTTAGTAGGTCTCTTCTGAGATACCAGGTCTATCTCTGGCAATTGATGGTGGGGTCGTACTGAATTTAACTGGCCGTCAAGCTGAGGAATGAACAGTACTTTAATCCACCTGACTATTTCCAACTACTTCTGTTCGACACTAATGGGTTTAAGTCCTGTTGTACAACCGGATATCATTTCTGATACCAACCTCAATGCACAGGACTATTATAACACCTGGAATTTATGTTACTATCGCCAAATTACGAACGACCTGGCTAGACGACACATCCTACTAGCCAAAATAGTTTGCATTAAGGCTAAAACAAGCACCCAGCCTCCATGCTAGAAGAGTAACGCAGGCGCGGTTAAATTTTCTGGTCCGATCGGGAATCAAATCCGGAATGAAAGCATCTGTGCTAACCATTCAGTTCAAGAGCCGGACAGGATTCAATATACGGTAGTATATATTCTACGAAAATAAAAATATTCACAAAGTAATGGAATGAAATATAAGGATCCACCTATTCAATACTAAATTATGTGAGAGATTCTTAAATCACCACATAGCCATTTATTTATTTATTTATTTCATAGTACCGGTTTCGGCAAAGTGACTGCCATCATCAGCCATAGGGAGTTTACAAAGACATATAAAGTGACCTTTTTACAAAGAAACTTCTGTTACTTTTTACCAGCCCATTATTTCTGAAATATGGCTACAGTACCTATGGACTACATATAATTGACTCAAGCCGATTTCTAATAATAATAATGTTATTTGTTTTACGTCCCACTAACTACTCTTTTACGGTTTTCGGAGACGCCGAGGTGCCGGAATTTAGTCCCGCAGGAGTTCTTTTATGTGCCAGTAAATCTACCGACACGAGGCTGACGTATTTGAGCACCTTCAAATACCACCGGACTGAGCCAGGATCGAACCTGCCAAGTTGGGGTCAGAAGGCCAGCGCCTTAACCGTCTGAGCCACTGAGCCCGGCAAGCCGATTTCTAATGAAGATAAACAATCAAAAATGAGCTCTATATCACTTGTACACACCATGCTACTAGTGAATTATAGACGAAAAATGCGCCATATTTTACCGACAAAGTACAATCTTAATACTTTAAAACATTTAGTATAGGATTTTTGATTGTTTATTTCTTTTATTAACATGACTTTCAGGAAGAACTTTCTTAAGAAAAGAAATGTGCTCACTTCAAGATGTTTTTGAAGACTTTCGTGTGGAGCGTGGCATTGTATGGAAGTGAAACATGGACGATAACTAGCTCAGAAAGAAAGAGAATAGAAGCTTTTGAAATGTGGTGTTACAGAAGAATGCTGAAGGTGAGATGGATAGATCGAATCACGAATGAAGAGATACTGAATCGAATTGGTGAGAGGAGATCGATCTGGCTAAATTTGACGAGAAGAAGAGATAGAACGATGGGACACATCTTAAGACACCCAGGACTTGTGCAGATGGTTTTTGAAGGAAGAGTAGGTGGTAAGAATGGCAGGGGAAGACCAAGGTATGAATATAACAAGCGGATTAGAGCAGATGTAGGATGCAGTAGTTATGTAGAAATGATAGGATGTGTCAGGATAGGACGACATGGAGGGCTGCATCAAACCAGTCTATGGACTGATGACTCGATCAACAACAACAACATGAATTTCAAGTCATACACTTGTAAATAACATTATTCATCTATTATGTGGATATCCAGTTCAAGTTATTTAGTATATTTTAACTATAAAGTCTAACATGTCAATGCCACTTTATATGACTTTGTAAACTCCCTATGGCTGTTGATGGCAATCACTTTGCCGAAACCAGTACCATGAAATAAATTTAATAAATGACTATGTGGTGATTTAAGAATCTCTCACATAATTTAGTATTGAATAGGCGGATCCTTATATTTCATTCCGTTACTTGGTGAATCTCGATTCAATACGGACCATTGAATAAATCAAAATATGTTGTAAGTTTGTGAAATGTAAGAATGACATTAACGAAATAAATCAAATATCCGACTTGTAATAATAGTAATTATTATTATTACGTGCTCTCGCGACTCAAAAAAAAAGTAGGTATTACCGCTATAAAAGTAAGAGCCATTCTCAATGAGCGTGTAGAAGTACACTTCAGTGCTATGACAAGAACATTGTATTCCTTTCATCTGCCGTTAGACACGAGAAAGAACTGAACAACACGTAGAGTCGATAAGTCATGGCTGCCGCAATAATAAGAGGGCTGTAACCTTTGTGTGCGTCACAGCGGGGATTACCCCCGCGAAAGGTCAAGAAAAGAGACAGACATTACGATCTTTCTCAATGTAGAAGATTAGTCTCGTGATCAAGTCGAGGCCATTCCAGGTTGTTCGTTAATTGAATGACACTAGTCTCCAAGGGGAACCTCACGTCTGATTACTCGTCTACTCACATGAGTGTGTACCATCAAGTTTAAAATATATACACAAATCTATACATACACCATACATTTATACAGCAGTTTAACTCAAGCTGTTTTAACGCGGATATAATTTAACGTAATGTGGAATGCCATTAAGTACATCACGCTCACTTTGATTCTGTTACCGTACTCCCTTTTTTCTAGAGCAGCTATCCTTTGTGGAATTTCTCCCTTATCTCTCTAATAACATTAATTTCGTCTAACAAAATTCAAAGCAGATCAACAAGGAGTAATTTTTCAATTTGAAGTAACCCATATTAATTTTATGAGATTGGTTCCTTCTTCTTCTTATTATTATTATTCTGTTCCTTCTTAACAATCTGCGGATCACGACAATTTATATCAGTTTCGTTTCTTCTGGTCTTTCTCCCTGTCCAATATTCGTTCATTCTCATATTTTGCAACCTTCTTCGCTCTTCTGTCCATGACGATTTGGTTCTTGGCCCAGTTCTGTCCTGAAAACCTGTGCATCCTGATTTTTTAATTTAAAACTCCCTCTGTTGTGTTTCTCTGGTTGCTGTATTCCCATTTCTTCCGGATCCTCTTTGATCCTCTTGGATCCAGCGTACTTGTGTTCCCTTGCTCACAAGAAACTGTATTATTTTCAATATTAACTTCACCTGTTTCTGAAGGGCACGCCCTTATTGCTTCCTACTTTCAAGTTTCGATCATTAGTATATAAATCTATATCTATACTGTCAGAGATTTCCGATAGGAAAACAAGTCTTTAGAAATAAGTAGGATGAGTCTACAGACTGGATTTTTAGGTGCTGGTAGGTTAGAGCGCAAACTAACAAGAATACCCTACTCTGCACAACGGTTCTGCTATGAGGGTTGCACAGATATTGGGGATACGGCCTACAGAACTCCTGGACTTTATGTTACTCTTGCTGCATTACGGAAAAAAGGGATGCACGGCACTTCTAACTTTTCTTTTGCTATTTACTTTACGTCGCACGGACAGAGATATGTCTTAAGGCGACGAAAGATAGGAAAGGCCTAGGAATTGGAAGGAAGTGGCCGTGACCTTGATTAAGGTACAGCCTCAGCACACTTCATACTAACCAAATTAGCTTGCATTCTAACATATCGCCACATAAAACTTCGACCTCTAATGATGACCACTACCACTCTGGAAGAACACCAACGTTGCCCCTTTCAATCCGCACAAAATACCGCCATCTCGACATATATTTCGCTTCTTCTTTGTTTTGTGACACCTGTTTCAATTTACCGCACTGCTGAAAGCAGATGTGGGCGACAGATCGCAAGTGACCGATTTGTAATTATAATACACACAACTCAATCTGCACGTAATTTAGTTCGAATATAAGTTTCCCAGAGTGCTTCGTTTGGTCAAGGTTTTTCTTCGTCAATGAAATGTATTACGAGAGTACGGCAAATCCATTTAATTCCTTTCACAGCTCGCAACTAAATTTCGCCGTTCTTAAAGTTATATCGCCTTGGTAATGAGGTTCATCTATTGGTGCGCTGCCTTGTCGTATCTCGTAATTAATCTGTAAATTACACTGAAAGCCACGTCAATGTCTTCAGAATAATCATACTTATACCAGGGGAAATTTCCATTACGGACTTAAGAATGAAAGATGATGTGTACGTTTTTAGAGTAATTTGATATTATTATTATCGTTACTGTAAGCTTCCGTGACTCAGGGACCAGTGGACCTGCCTCTCACCACAGCTTTCCATGCTTCAAATTCCCGTGCCGGACAAAGCCGAGGCGGGAAAGGTTTTTCTCTGGGTACTCCGGTTTTCCTTGTAGTCTATCATTGCAGCAACCCTTTCCAATTTTATTTCATCTGTTTATCTAAGATAAAATTCTAAAAGACTTCGATTGCATAAAGTCCACCTGTTCAATACACGTTTGCCATTTGATAAATGGTACGTCTAAAAAGCTACGTAGGACATGTTTCGACATGGCCTAGACACCATCGTCAGCTAAAAAAGAAGAAAGACATATAAAAAGTAGTGATATATAAAAAATTGAGATGAAATACAATCAATAAACGCAATGGAAATCTGATTGTTGATTATATTTTATCTCAGGATTTTTATGTATCACTGTCTTTCTTCTTTATGTTATTTTAGCTGATAATGACCTCTAGGCTAGGTTGAAACATGTCCTATTTGGCTTTTTAGACAGACCATTATAAAATGGCAAACGTGTATTGAACAAGTGGACTTCAAACTATTAAACTCATTTAGAATTTTATCTTAGATATTTAAAGTCAATACGGATCCGTAATGAAGTTTATTACTGGTAATTTCATCTGTTTGTCACTAAACATTGCCCTACTGGAGTGCGAGAGGCTTCGGTAGCTGGCACAATCCTATCCTCACCGCTAGATTGGGGCTTCATTCATTTCATGACAAGAACAAATGTTTGGATTTTCATTATTATTATTATTATTATTATTATTGTTATTATTATTATTATTATTATTATTAGCACAAATTTAGCAAGCTGAGTGGCAGGGATTTTAAACGTACTGTGGCTATGGAACCAAGCTCAGTAATCGGGAGATGTGTGGTTTCGAACCCGCCCTCGGCTGTCGTGAGAATGTTATTCCGTGGTTTCCCATTTTCACTTACAGGTAAATGCCGGGACAGTTCCTATTCATAGCCCACAGCCGATTATTTCCACGTCTTTGCTCAATTTCATTTGCCATCATTCATTTTTTTCATTAGTTCCTCAAGCGAGGTTCACGTCGAGAAGGGCATCCGGCCGTACAACAGTGCCGTATAAATTCATCTCACCTCATCCTTGAATCCATACCAAGAAATGTGGATAAGGGTAGACAAAAAGTTATTATTATTATTATTATTATTATTATTATTATTATTATTATTATTATTATTATTATTATTATTATTATTATTTCTACAAGTTGCTTTAAGTCGGATCGACTCAGACAGGTCTTATGGCGACGATGAAACAGGAATGTGCTAGGAGTGGAAAGGAATTCGCTGTTGTCTAAATTAAGGAACTAACCCAGCATTTGCGTGGTGCGAAAATAGGAAACCACGGAAAACCATATTCAGGGCTACCGATAGTGGGGTTTGAACATACTATATGCTGAATACAACATCACAGCTGCGCGCCCTTAACCGCATGGACAACTCACTCGGTGATTATTATTATTAGTATTATTGTCCGGTTCCATGGATAAATGGTTAGCGTACTGGTATTTGGTCACAGGCGTCCCGAGTTTGATTCCCGAAAGGGTCGGGAATTTTAACCATCATTGGTTAATTTCGCTGGCACGGCGGCTGGGTGTATATGTCATTTTCATCATCATTTCATCCTCATCACGACGCGCAGGTCGCCTACGAAGGGTCAAATCAGGAAACCTGCTCCAGGCGAGCCGAACATGTCCTCGGACACTCCCGGCACTAAAATCCAAAGACCATTTCATTTCATTGGTATTATTTACACACATTTACTGAACGGAGTGGCAGCGCTACGGTTATGGAGCCAATCTCTGTATTCGGGAGACGCGTGGGTTCGAACCCCTGCATCAGCTGTCCCGAGAATGGTTTTCTCTCGGTTACCATTCTCACTTCCAGGCAAATACCGGAACGGATCCTGCTCGAAGGCCACAGTTGATTCCTTGCATATCCTTACCCAATTTCATTCACGATTATGTATTTCATCCTCATTAGCTCTCAACGGGGTTGCCGTCAGTAAGGGCATCCGGTCGTAAAACATGCCATTACGTTATACGTTATAAGGCAATTTGGGTGCATTCACTCTGAAATCGTAGAGAAAAAGTAGTATTTTCCCAATTTTGAAGCGATATTTTGATAAAATTTGGTGGTTGGAGGTATTCATTTCTGCACAGTGTTAGCTGCTACTGTTTACTAGTCTTCATTATATTATACCATGGTGAATACAGTACTTTTTTTAACAGTCAATATTTTACATAATTTTCCCGAAAATCAGCTGTTGTTTAATCCCAAGCTGAATGGTCTGCGAAGCGGCACTCAGTTCAAAGGGCTTCCGGTTTGATTCCCAACCGGAACTGGGTTTCTAGTTGCATCTGGGTAATTCATATTGCTCGGGGACTGGGTATTTGCGATCATCTTTACACAGATCCTCATTCTACTACCAACAGGTACACGGGGTAGTGAATACATTCCTCGGCACAGGGTAGGCGTCAGGCAGAGCATCTTGTCGTAACACTGGACCTACTAAACATAACTGCTGACTCCAATTAACTAGAAGAAAGGACAGGAGAAAACATTTTAAGATAGCTTGTTAATTTCTTGCGAATTGTAAAGGTAATACTATGTAAATAGTAGTTCCGCTTCTTCTTTTTTGCACCATGTCCTCACTGGATGTCGGCTGTCATCAGAGCGATCTGGTTCTTTTTTCCAAGCAACTCGGAAATGAGTGCGGGGTCCTGAGCCTATACCATTCTTGCAGATTTCGTAGACAATATATACTCTTTTCTGTACTGCTTCTCTTTCCTTCAATTCCAACTTGTAAGTTAAGACGAAAGAGTCCATATTTATCATTTCGAATGATGTACTCAAGTTTCTCCTTTTTGATGATGATCATGACCACTAGGTCTCTGTTCAGGCGTTGGAATACCTTTTCGGTAAACCCGTGATATTTTGAGTAGACGTCGGTAGCACCACATTTCAAAAGATCGCAGTTTATTGTTTGTGTTCTGTGTAAGGGTCCAAGTCTCGACACAAAAACAATAAGACAGAAAATAAATAACGCCGGAGACGGAGATTTATATTACACTGACTGACAGTGACAATGCAACACCAAGGAGGAGTGGTTCGAAAGGGATGAAAGTTGGGGAAAAAACAGAGTCGGCACGGAAGAATAATTGATGTTTATTTCAGACCGATATGCAGGTTACACAATGCGCACGGCATCGACTCAGTAGGATGTAGGACCACCGCGAGCGGCGATGCACGCAGAAACACGTCGAGGTACAGAGTCAATAAGAGTGCGGATGGTGTCCTGAGGGATGGTTCTCCATTCTCTGTCAACCATTTGCCACAGTTGGTCGTCCGTACGAGGCTGGGGCAGAGTTTTCAAACGGCGTCCAATGAGATCCCACACGTGTTCGATTGGTGAGAGATCCGGAGAGTACGCTGGCCACGGAAGCATCTGTACACCTCGTAGAGCCTGTTGGGAGATGCGAGCAGTGTGTGGGCGGGCATTATCCTGCTGAAACAGAGCATTGGGCAGCCCCTGAAGGTACGGGAGTGCCACCGGCCGCAGCACATGCTGCACGTAGCGGTGGGCATTTAACGTGCCTTGAATACGAACTATAGGTGACGTGGAATCATGCGCAATAGCGCCCCAAACCATGATGCCGTGTTGTCTAGCGGTAGGGCGCTCCACAGTTACTGCCGGATTTGACCCTTCTCCACGCCGACGCCACACTCGTCTGCGGTGACTATCACTGACAGAACAGAAGCGTGACTCATCGGAGAACACGACGTTCCGCCATTCCCTCATCCAAGTCGCTCTAGCCCGGCACCATGCCAGGCGTGCACGTCTATGCTGTGGAGTCAATGGTAGTCTTCTGAGCGGACGCCGGGAGTGCAGGCCTCCTTCAACCAATCGACGGGAAATTGTTCTGGTCGATATTGGAACAGCCAGGGTGTCTTGCACATGCTGAAGAATGGCGGTTGACGGCGGATGCGCCGATCCTCGTGTGCTGACGTCACTCGGGCTGCGCCTGGACCCCTCGCACGTGCCACATGTCCCTGCGCCAACCATCTTCGCCACAGGCGCTGCACCGTGGACACATCCCTATGGGTATCGGCTGCGATTTGACGAAGCGACCAACCTGCCCTTCTCAGCCCGATCACCATACCCCTCGTAAAGTCGTCTGTCTGCTGGAAATGCCTCCGTTGACGGCGGCCTGGCATTCTTAGCTATACACGTGTCCTGTGGCACACGGCAACACGTTCTACAATGACTGTCGGCTGAGAAATCACGGTACGAAGTGGGCCATTCGCCAACGCCGTGTCCCATTTATCGCTTCGCTACGTGCGCAGCACAGCGGCGCATTTCACATCATGAGCATACCTCAGTGACGTCAGTCTACCCTGCAATTGGCATAAAGTTCTGACCACTCCTTCTTGGTGTTGCATTTGCTCTGTCAGTCAGTGTATAAAGTCCCTGTTACATTCCCTTGTCTGATCAATCCTGGACCTAATTTCAACAGCATTGTTCCAGGTGTGATCAAGTGCGTTGCCGAGACACTTAAAGCGTAGGTCTTGCTCCAGTGATGTGCCAGCAACTGTCAAGTTAACAGGTTGAATGACATATTTGCTTATGACAATTACTTTGGTCTCTTTCTTGTTTAAACGCAACCTGCTGCGGTACTGTGTTCGACAACACAATTTAGTAATGTCTGCAGATCTTCAGCACTTGTTGGAAACAGAACAGTGTCATCCGCATATCGCAGATTATTTATTCTGATCCCATTAATAACAATGCCATCCTCTTTTCGTTCTAGCCCTTCCAGAGCTGATTTACATGTTCTAAAATGGTATTAAATTGCAGCGACTTCCCTACGGTTAATATAAGGCGTTTCCTTCTCAAAGCTGAAGACAGACTGCGTTTACAAAACTTTGGATGTGCGTGTGCCCGTATTTGTTCACTTTCAGAAACTCGCACCTCAAATTTATGCAGCCCTCCATGAACTGCAATCTGCGTACGGAAGTCGAACATGCACTGTGTTTCTGACGGCTGATTGAGCAGCTGCATCGGTCTCTCTCGCCTGCAGATGAAGGAACACTGCTGTGTGATGATCTCACCATAGCAATTCTTTACTATTCTCTATCATTCATGGCCCCATAAATTTGACAACACAGATTTACTCAACTACCGAAATTAGAAGCATTAGGTTTCCATTTCGGAATAAAAATAAAACTACCACATTAGTGATCATGTCAATAATATTGGTCCCCAGCCAGCGCCCCTTATGTCCGATGTCAATCCATCTTGCCAGAAAACATTGGCTGTCCTGGTGGGTGGACACCACTGCCTTCAAACTGGAAAGCGAGGTTGACGACTGTGCCAGGTTTTGCACGTAACAACAACGTCATACCACCGCAGGCGCCGATACGCATTTTCTACGCAAATATTAATATCGGATACATAAATATCATTAAATATGTTTAGGTTTTTGGAGGCACCAAGGTGCCGCAATTTTGTCTCGAAGGAGTTGTTTTACGCGCCGATAAATCTATCGACACGAGGCTGGCGTATTTGAGCACCTTCAAATACTACTGGCCTGAGTCAGGATCGAACCTGCCAAGTTGGGGTCAGAAAGTCCAGTGCCTCGGCCGTCTGAGTCACTCAGCCCAGCGTCTATACCAGTAAAATAGTCTTATTTTACCGGATATCCATCCTGTATTTTCCTTTGATTGTTACGCCTTGTTTCAAAGTTCCGTTGAACCTCAATCAATCTAAATCGAACTTCCTTTCCCTTTCAAGGAGCGAATCCTAATTTTCTCTTTTCTTTTTTCCACTTTACCCTCTGCTCTCAACAGTAATATCTTTCTTTGAATATATCACCAACCTTCAAGTGAGAAGTAGAAGTAAAAGGAAGGAAATGATCTTGACGATGAACTTTTCCTTCCAAGTCGTCTCTGGACGTGTGCTCAGCAAAGTGGAAATGTTAAGAGTCCCGCCCGGACTTGGAATTTCGCGAGTCGACATTTCCAACCAACACGAACCAAACCGAACTCCTGGGTTACAATAAAGGGAATTACATCTTCTAGAATTATCTCACCATTAATACATCTAAAAATATGTTGCGTAGAACAAGCCATGTAACTTATCACGTTTCTGTGATATCCTTATTATTATTATTATTATTATTATTATTATTATTATTATTATTATTATTATTATTATTATTTTATATATATATATTGCGAATGAGCCCATTAGGACTACGCAAAGTACTTAGCGACAGGCATTTGCCTTTCTTTGTGCCCACACTTCCTTCATTCGTTTGCTGTGTGCTTCTTTTCTCTCTTGAGACCATGTTGTTCCGGTCTTCTTTGGTTTTTCCTCTTGGTCAACTTGCCACTTATGAACTTTGGTTCTGAAGATAACCCGGCTTTGGATGTCTTCAGGTGTAATTCCTGCCAGTTTGAGATCTGTTTTAATTTCGCCAATCCATTTTATTGTGTCCATTAGAGACCACGTCAAGCAAATATAAGGCATTTCTGGAAGCCTTTCTTGCAGACCAAAAACTTTGCATTCTTTTGTCTTCTCTCTTCTGTCCAGGTATCATTCGTCAGTAAGTTTTGGGTCGAGAATTTTTCTGATGAATTTACGTTCTTCTTTTCTGGATGCGGACCTCGAGGGCCTTCTGTTCTTTCCCTGTTGGTATTGCAGTTTCTCCGAGATATCGGAACTCAGTTACTTTTTCGACTGTGCCAGATTTCGTGTTCAAATTCTGGAGGCTGCAGTGGTTGCACATGACCTTGGTTTTTGAGAAGGAGATTTGTAGGCTGATTTTTTCTGAGCATTTTTTGAGGGTTTCGGTTTGTCTGTTTGCCTGTTGTTCGTTTTTTGCGATGATCGCGAGATCATCTGCGAAAGCGAGGCAGGAGATTTTTACCTAATTTCTTGTCATACTTAAGGGTTGCCAATTTCCTTGAGTTTTTTGAGCGTGTTCCCATTCTCTCATGACTCTTGTTGTCCAGTCCGTATTCACTCAGTGTTTGGAAGAGGGATTGCCGGTCAATGGAGTCGTATGCTTTCTGGAAGTCCACGAAGGTGCAGATTGTGGGTTGTTTTCTGGTGTGTCGTAGTTTCTAGATGGTTTTCAGATTGAGTATCCGTTCTGCACATGATCTGTGGGGTCTGAATCCCGCTTGGTATTCGCCTACGATTGGTTCTAGTTGTTCCTGTGCTCTTTGGAGGAGGGCTACGGAGAGGATTTTGTATGCGACATGCACCAGGGAGATTCCCCTGTAATTGTTCACATCTGTTCGGTCACCTTTCTTGTTGAGTGGAACGACGAGTGTGTTTGTCCAATTTTCTGGTAGTTTTCCCGTTGACAAATATCTTGTATGATTTGTGTGGGTTTGTCTATTATTATTATTGTTATTATTATTATTATTACAGAACTTGCACACGCATACACAATTCGTATTTTGTTGTGGATATTAAATAACTCTAAGGATGGAAGCTACTAAAAGCATTAACATTTCGTGTGATGGCGCAGAACATACATACTACTGTTTAAATTGTTTTTCAGTTGGCCTGCATGAATGGACAATGCATGATATGATGTGATATGCATGACATTACGCAAACATTATCAGCCCGTGGTAGGCATGCCTAGAAAAAGCACTGCGCATCAACACGGGTGAAATAATAATTTGAGAGACTTCACTAACTGACGTTATTCTGAAGTATATGGATTGTATAGTACTGTCACACCACAATCATAGTGTAATTTCTACCTTCTTTCGATAACATTTTTAATGTTATTTATTCTTTTCTTACTATAAACTACTGTATCATCTGATAGCCTGACAGGCATCAATTTTTGTAAATGAGACAAAGTTTATCATAGTGCATTGGCACTGCCGGTGGCTCCAAGTAGCCTACGCAGTGGGCTCCGCGGTGTGTACTAGCCATGCCTCTTGGTATGTGAGATATGTATAATGTATAATGTCCAATAACGGAACCACTATATTGGTATTATTAATTTACTCATTCGAGACAAATATTTCAAGTTCCATATGGGAATCAACATCCATACCATAAACTAATTGTACAATCAAAAATCTCCCCTGCTGCACTGTCATTGTATTGTGCTACAAATTAGCTTTTAATAATAATAATGTTATTTGCTTTACGTCCCACTAACTACACTTTTACGGTTTTCGGAGACGCCGAGGTGCCGGAATTTAGTCCCGCAGGAGTTCTTTTACGTGCCAGTAAATCTACCGACACGAGGCTGACGTATTTGAGCACCTTCAAATACCACCGGAATGAGCCAGGATCGAACCTGCCAAGTTGGGGTCAGAAGGCCAGCGCCTTAACCGTCTGAGCCACTCAGCCCGGCAAATTAGCTTTTAGTGCTGTCTCAACGGCGTACTCAGACAGCATCATCATGAGGTGTGCCATTTCAACTGGTTAGTCCGCTGTCACACTTGAGCGAAACGCAGGTTGTTTCACGATTGAAAACAACTGCTGGATGAAGTGCCAGGCAGCTGAGGCAAGGAATGCTTCGATAAATAACAAGGCCAGAACCAACTATCGTCCGGCTCGTGAACTTAAACATAAGTGTCCCAGTCAAAGACAAGAAAGAACACTCCCAACTCAGTAAGGAATAACAGGATAGGTGCTGAGTCGAACATTTTAAGGGACCCATCAGAAACCCGGAAGTCCACATGCAGTACAGTTCCTGAAAAATAAACGTTTCGATTTACGGAAAAACTGATCATGAATACGTCTTTCAGTAAATGAATCTCAATGTTTTATCAAAGAAAAATGCGTTAAAGGAACTAAAATTTTAGCCGCAGCATTTTAGGCGGCCAAGGAGCTACGGTAACGACTAATGTGACGTCACTTCCGACGCTCATTGTTTGTCAATAGGTCCATCAATGCCATGGAAACCATGAGGAAGAAGGGCACTCAGTACGTTCTCACCAGCGTTGCCTAGGAAATGGAGTTTATACAGTACATCTAGGAGCCATTTCAACGGACGTAATGGTTTTGTATTGCTTTCATCCGCATTCATCTGTGTCCTGTTATCCAGAACTTCTTTCTACACACTACCACGATAATACCTGTGCAAACCTCTACGACAGTGAAGGCGGAGATGATGATCATCAGTACAGCGGAACTGTCGGAGCTCAGGCATGACGTTAAACTGCGTCCACCTAATGACCACCAGTATAAGTGTTCCCCATCCACCAAGTGTCCACGGGCGGATTAGCAGGTAGAGGTCCAGGGCACCCTCTTGTCCTTGGGTTGGGAAGCTGTCCCTAAAGGCGGAAGAGCCACTGGATCTCCAACGGCATAGGATCAGGAAGGCAATGGGAAACCAGCTGATTATCATCCCACGAGCGCATCATGCAGAGTCAGAAATGAATATTAGTATGCATCGCGATCGGCGTCAGTTTGGATCCGGGCCGAACGATGTGAAATATGCGATCGGATGTGCAGAGGTGAACGATCAGGCCTCGCACGGTGAATCTGCTACCGATCGACCAAATGCAGACCTAATTCGCAAAGCTACATGGAATGTGAGAGGGTTACTTCAGACGGGAAAACTTCGCATTGCAGAAATAGAACTAAAGTAACAACAAATCGACATTTACGGACTGTCAGAAACTCACTGGAATGGATGTGGGCATTTTGAAACAGACGACCATGTAATATACATCACCGGGGTAAATGATACAAATCTTTTTTTTGCTAGGGGCTTTACGTCGCACCGACACAGATAGGTCTTATGGCGACGATGGGATAGGAAAGGCCTAGGAGTTGGAAGGAAGCGGCCGTGGCCTTAATTAAGGTACAGCCCCAGCATTTGCCTGGTGTGAAAATGGGAAACCACGGAAAACCATCTTCAGGGCTGCCGATAGTGAGATTCGAACCTACTATCTCCCGGATGCAAGCTCACAGCCGCGCGCCTCTACGCGCACGGCCAACTCGCCCGGTATGATACAAATCAAACTGGCGTCGCGTTTCTTTTTCATAAGCGGATATCCCAATATGTTGAGGAATACAGACCTATCAATGAAAGAATACTGGCCCTAAATCTCAACACCAAACCATATAAACTACATCTGATCCAGGTATATCTACCTACCATCGCTGCAGACGACCAAGAGATCAAAGACTTCCATGCAGACATGGAAGATACTATAGCATCACCTAAGCCGAGAGTATTACCATCATATTGGGACACTTCAATGTAAAAGTAGGAACCACTTCGTTGGACAAGCACTTGCGAGAAACTGTAGAATAGTATGGCCTGGGTGCACCTAATGAGCGAGCAACTGGTTGATAGAGTTTGCAACCGACAACAGTGTTTACGTTATGAACACCATGTCTAAATACCACAAACGTCGTCATTTTACGCGGACCTCCGCGAATGGGCATTTTAGAAACCAAATTGATTACATCTTTATTGATTAAAGATGGAGAACCTACTTCCGTAGTATGGAAACAAAACCTAGTGCTGAATGTTCATCGGATCATCGTCTAATCTGGGCCTACCATATAATCAAACTGAGCAAACCAGTGGTCAAAATAAACTGCAGAACGTTACTGGCCCCTGAGCCAAATAGCTTCCAAGAAACACTCCGAAGCGCTGGGCCACCTGACCTAGAGGGAAATTGTGACATAGCCTGAAAGAGAATTGAAGAATGAGTCACAGATGCAGCGAGCAAGGTCCCAAAGTCTAACACCGTAGTGAAGAGGCAACACTGGATGACTGACGAAACTTTGGCACCAGTTGAAACGAGACTTAATATCCGGCTCGCATTTACAGATCCAGAACAACAACGACGACGAATGAAAAAAAATTTACAATGATATCCCAACACGCTTGTAAAAGAGACAGGACTAGAGGCACATGCGATCAAAAATCACAGCTCAGAACTGTACTACAAAGTGAAATACTTAACACGGGGTGTTAATGCCTAAGACTCAGATTATTAAAGACGACCAAGGGAATATCATCACTAGACTCCGGATTATTAGGTGCTGATAGGTTAGAATGAAAAGTTACTTAAGCCAGTAACAAGTATATCCTGCACTGTACATGCTATGGGATTTGCATAGATATTAGGGGTACAGCCTATAGAACTACTCCAATTTATGCTACTCTTCCTACATTATAGTACAACGGGTTGCATGACACTTCCTACAATCTAAATTACTTTGCATTCTAACCTATTACCACCTACAAATCCGAGATATAATCATCACAAATGCAGCGGGCATCGCCAGAGTATGGAGAGAATACTGCATCAAGCTGTTCACTGATGACCCACAAACAATGCCAGGCCACCTGACCCCAACGGACATGACGATGATGATGATGATGATTATGATTATGCTTTTTGTTTATAGGGGACTAACTTCTAGGTCATCCGCCCCTAATTGTACGAAATGAGACGAAATGGAATGAGAAATTAAAAGTCCAAAATCCTCCACTGACCAGAATTCAAAACGTGAGAACGAAGAATGAATGAATGGATATGAATTTAAAACAAGCAGTGGATCCGACCCGCAATGCCCCACATTCACAGACACTGACGTGAAATAATAGTATTACTGACCAAGGGACTGCGTCTACAGCATAATACTGATTCAATGATTCTTTCAGTCTAAAGCGGTCCAAAATAAAAGTAATCAGCCTCTCATAATTGTACTTATCGCTAGGATAGTAGAACTATGGTATTTGTCATATTTCGGTACTAATCAAAACTAGCGTAGATTCGCGGCATTCCTCACGGTATGGTACTACTCAGAGGTAATGAAATCTATACATGGAATACAGACTTATGGTGTTTTGCACATTGCGGCGCCATTTAGAGGCAACGCAAACCTATGGTGTTCGTCACATAGTGGGTACTAATCATAGGCAAGCCAGAATCATTGTGTCGCTCCTAAAATGGTACTAATCACAGGTACTGTATAAGTCGGCAACGCACTCTGTTGCTACTATTCACAAACCTATTTGGTACATAACTTAGTGGTACTACGCGCAAGTAAAAGTGACCCATGTTGTTCCCCGCGTGGTGGTACGAATCACAAGTAGTTTCATGGTTCTAATACTATCATCCCTTGGTCGCCCCTTTTAGTCGCCTCTTGCGACAGGCAGGGGATACCGTGGGTGTATCCTTCGTCTGCACCCCCCACCCACAGGGTTTGTGTGTTTGGTCCGCGAGAGGTGTTTTATTTCTCTCAAGTCCGCTGGCAAGCCGGTGAGGATCCCTCTATCCGCCACCTGGGACGCGTCACGTGGGAGTATCACCTCTCCCCCTCCTACGCCAGCGTAGTAGGTTCGTGGCCCAACAGACATTGAACCGATGATGCTTAGAGAAGAAGTGGAACGTGCAATAAAAACTCCGGAACCGGAAAGCACCAGGCCTAGATGCAATCACTTCTGAAATCCTAAACAACATGGGTGATCTATGTGTCGACATCCTCCACAAGTTATGTCAGAAGATATGGACATCTGGAAATTGGCCGGACCAGTGGTGCCACTCCATCTTCGTTTCACTGTTCAAGAAATTTTCTCCACTTGTCTGTGCAAACTATCTAACGATAGACTCCATCTACCATGCCAGTAAAATCATGCCCACGAGGCTGAACGAGAGCCTGAAGACCTCCTTACATCCACAAATATCAGAGAAACTAAACGCATTTGTTCCAGGCAAAGCTCGTGAGCAGATCCTAAACATCAGGCAGCTCATAGAGAAGACAAGGGGGTACAATATGAACTTTTTCCCGTGCTTCGTGGACTACTACAAAGCCTTCGACATGGTAAAATGTTCAAAGCTCTGGGCTGTACTCATTGAGATTGGGACGCCGAGACATTTATTGTACTTGATTCAACTTGATTCTTCGAACACTGCGACAGTGAGATTTATTAGCAACTTCATTTCTGCTACTGCTGGAGTGCGACAAGGTTGCATTCTCTCCCCCGCCCCTATTTAATACATACAGTGAGTACAATATGAGGGAGATTCTTTAGTATTGGAATGACGGCATCACAGTTGGTGACAGGGAAATTAGCAATCTCAGATATGCATATAACACTGTGATAATTGCAAAAAATGATCAGAACTAGAAACCATCATGAGGAGGTTAGACGAGCGAAGCAGAGAATATGGTCTTGAAATCAACAATAAAAAGACCAAAGTGATGATTGTAGACCGTTTTAATAACAACAGACCTTCCATAACAAGAATTGTTGATTATGAGGTTGTCAGTCGCTTCGAGTATCTGGGATCTATTGTCACAAATACCGGAGACTGTGAACCTTAGACCCGGAAACGCATTGCAATTGCGAGAAATTCAACAGAAAAACTTACTCGCATATGGAAGGACACCTCCATCACTTCCAAAACAAAGTTCAACCTGATGTGAAATATGATCATCCCTATCGCGACTTATGCAGCAGGAAATTGGACGATGATGATGGCGGATCGCCGCAGAATTGATGCTCTAGAAATGTGTTGATATAGGAGATTACTGCGATTACCATGGAAAGTACACCGTACTAATTAATCGATCCTGCAACAGATCGGCATCAAAAACAGACCGTCGACTCCTATCAACCAAAAACAACACGGATATTTAATCATATTGCCAGAAGCCAGAAGGCAATGGAAATACTTATCATTGGGGACACGTCGACGCCCGAAGACCTGGAGGACGTGCACCGTTGCGATGGGTGGACCAGATCGAGAGCTTGACCAGGATGACCTTACAGCAAGCAAGTCACCATGCCCAAAGCAGAGACTCCTGGAGGCAGATCACCAAAGGATTGTCGCGTGATGCCACGACACCCTTACGAAGGGTCGGACTTAAAGAGAGAGAGATCCAAATACTTTCCAGGTGATTTGATGCTATAAAGTTCAAGGACGCCAAACTGCCGGAAATTTTGTTCTCTAGAGCTTTTTCAAATGCCACCGACACGGGGCTGGAAGTTAGCCGCGTGAGGTACACAAACAACCCTTCCCTTGTTTGACTGGAAAATCACACAACACCAATGCAATTTAATTTGTGCTGATAGTACGTTTTAGTGAATATTTTAATTATTTCTTTATTTATTATCAATAATATTATTTTTTACCGGAAATTCTCCTTTTTACTTTCAATTTGATATACGTCGTACCGACACAGATAGGTCTTATGGCGATGATGGGACAGAAATGGGCTAGTAGTGCGAAGGAAGCGGCCGTGGCGTTAACTGAGGTACAACTCCAGCATTTCCATGGTGTGGTAAATAAGAATCCACGGAGAACTCTTTCATGACTGCCGACAGTGGGGTTCGACCCTACCATCTCTCGAATTCAAGCTGATTGCTACGTGACACAAACCGCGAAGCCACTGGATCCGTAGTCTTCTCCTTTATACTCTCACAGCTACATGAACTTAAGGAAGAGATTATATCTAAAGAAATTCCTCCCTAGATTAATGTGAGATATTTTAATGTCGAGGGTTGATCCCGCATGGCTTAAGTGGTTAAGGAGCATGGGTGGATCTTCCCGCTCACTTATGGATGGAGGGATGAAGAAGGGATAATTAGGCGTGACATGAGGAATTTATTACCTTTACACCACTCCCTTTTACCTTCTTTCTCATTCCGTAAACCACTTTCTTCTTAAAAATGAAGTCAGTTATGGAGGATGATTTGTAAACATCATTCTCGATAGTCACCAAGCTCTGGCTTTTATTTATTACAGCGTAATTAATCGAAATCTGAATCTTTGCGACAGTAAACACGTGTTCATTTATTATATGAAACATTCTAAATACAATAACAAAAACACGAATTCCTATCAACAAAATAATCCAGTTTTAAGAAAGTACTAGAGTCCGAAATGTTACGTACCGATAGGTTAAAATGCAGATTTGCCTAAGCGATTAACATGTATTATCTGCGCACTTTTTATCGTCAGTTTTGTGTACGGGTTTGAGGAGTAAGGAGGAAGCAATTCCGGTTCCAGTAGTACTG
The DNA here is from genome assembly GCF_040414725.1 of Anabrus simplex. NCBI lineage: Eukaryota > Metazoa > Arthropoda > Insecta > Orthoptera > Tettigoniidae > Anabrus > Anabrus simplex. Next base: position 33,191,603 of record NC_090278.1, read on the forward strand.
CCAACTGAATGGAAATGAAATCAGAATTGAATCGATAATATGATCGATCGATATGAATATTTTGCTAAACATTTTTTATCTTAAGCCAACAACTGTGTCACACGCCATTATATAACATTTCTCAATGCGAATCTTATTCCCAGAGTGAATTCTATAGTTTGGCTTTGCTGCGTAAATAACAACAGTACTAGTACGTAAACGGTACGCCAGATGTCGCACAGCGATGCATAAGCGATTCATAGTTTGTGTTTCACAGGTTGCCAGTACGAATCTCGAAGAGTGCCGAGGTCGACCAATTCAGCACTAGGGTGTAAATCTATCCAGAAAAGGTGCGCGGATAATATACTCTACCCTGAAACATGATTACGCTACGAGATTTGCATATATATTAGGGGTTCGGCCTGTAGAACTCCTGTAATTTATGTTGCTCTTGCTACATTGTGGAAGGACGGGTTGCACGACATTTCTTATTAACAAATTACTTTGCATTCTAGCCTATTAATACCTAAAAATCCTGGATCTTTAATAACTACCCTTGTGAATTAGTGCACACTATTCCCATCAACATATAATCATGGGTTAGGGCATTTACTGCGAGACCCGCTCCCTGGCTGAAATGTCATCGTCGTGTAGTACAATAATGAACAGCTTAAACTGTCATAGTAAGAGTACAGTAAATTATAGTCCACTTCCAAGGTTGACTGGTCACCGTCTGTCCTTCAGACCCCGCGTTCGATTCCCAGCTGTGTCCAAGGATTTCAATATTAAACAGTGGGTTATTCTGTGGATTTTACGTGGCACACCCACGACAAAAACAGAACTTAGAGCGACGACGGAATAGAAAAGAAGGAAGGGAAGGAAGTACCCTTGCTTTAATTAAGGTATTGAAAACAATTTTCGGGGCTGCCAGCTTAGGGGTTCGAACCCACCATCTCCAGAATGCAAGTTCACAGCAATGTGACTCAAACCGTGTAGCCACCTCACTCCATTACAGTTAATTTCCTTGTCTCACCGATCAGGCAGCTATGCTTTCCCTAACATTCCTGCAACACGCACAAGAGTATCCCCTATCATATTACCAAACAGTTTGCTATACACAATAAGCACCGCCCATCCTCATGGTAGGCCTACCTTGCAACTCTGCTAGATTATACATTATTGTACCTGCTGATACTACTTTTAAATGTGGTTAAGTGTAAAAGAGGGCCAGGCTCCCTGACGTCACCACTTCAAAGAATCCAAATAAATAAATAAATAAATAAATAAATAAATAAATAAATAAATAAATAAATAAATAAATAAATAAATAAATAAATACACAGTAAATGAATGAATTAATAGAAGGGTTGCACCAGGCTAACGATAACCACTCGAATTATTATTATTATTATTATTATTATTATTATTATTATTATTATTATTATTATTATTATTATTATTATTACAAGAGATCAATGAGATAATAAACCCAAACTGAGCATGGTGCGGTAAACCTATTGTCTAACCCGTTCATCTAGTCGGGTGTCTTTTCAGTTTCACATTCCAGCTGTTTGAGGCGCAATAATTTTTTATGATGATGATGATGATGATGATGATGATGATGATTTGTTGTTTAAACGGGGTTAACAGCCAGACCATCGGACCCTAATGGTGCAACGAAATTAAACGATAATTGAAACTTCAAAATGTATCCACCGACTAAGATCTTAAATGAATGATGATGACTAAATGACCGTGAATCCAAAACAATAAGTGGATTCAACTCACAACGCCTTGATTTAAGAGAGGACGCTTGTTGCCCAAAGGGGTACGAAATCCAGGCCAATGTCCCCCTCATAATAGTACCCATCGCTGGTAATGCAGAACAATGTATTCCTCATATAGCGGTACATATCACAGGTAACGTAGGCTCATGGTGTTCCTCAAATGGTCGTACAATTCACAAGCAACACAGGCCCATGATGTTCCTCAAATGGTCGTACAATTCACAAGCAACACAGGCCCATGGTGTTCCTCAAATGGTCGTACAAATCACAAGCAACACAGGCCCATGGTGTTCCTCAAATGGTCGTACAATTCACAAGCAACACAGGCCCATGGTGTTCCTCAAATGGTCGTACAATTCACAAGCAACACAGGCCCATGGTGTTCCTCAAATGGTCGTACAATTCACAAGCAACACAGGCCCATGGTGTTCCTCAAATGGTCGTACTAATCACAAGCAACACAGACCCATGGTGTTCCTCATACAGTTGTACTACTCATAGGTAACGCAGACCCACTCTGAACACATCGGAACCATCAAATTCGACCATAGCGCTTGAGTGCCTTCTCGCGCTAGACGCTAGTCTGTGCAGCCGAGCGCCCGCTCCACCGCCGCGGTGGGATGCACACGATGGTGCTAATAACAGCCAACGCCCACATCCGTGGTGTTACTCACATATTATGTACTGTTGCAAGTTAATGTACACACATGGTGTTTCCCACAAAGCGGGACTAATAGTAAGCAACATCGACCTATGGTGTTCCTCATATAGTGGTAATACTCGTAGGTAACGGCGACACATGGTGGTCCTCACGTAATGGTACTAATCAGAAGTTCTCTGTACTTCAACCGTTGCTCAACACTTTTAGTCCCTTCTTACGAGGCTGAGGGGATACCATGGGTGTATTATTCGTCTGCAGGCCCCACACACAAAGGGTGCAATCATTTCTAAAACAGACTTACAGTCTTGTGATAGAATCATTTACTTTACATTTACGAGCTCTACGTGTATATATAAGTAAAGATAAATGCAATAGAGGGAGAAGTAACTTGTTAAATAGCCTTAAGGCTTTAATATAGAAAGAGACAAAGTTGTGCGGGAAAAAATCAGCAGTACATAGCACTTAAAGGGTTAGATATCTCGTCGCATTGATGGATTGTATCGACCACCGCACCTCTTCTCTAAATCACTGAGTTAGTCTCTTACTTCCTTCAATGCAGTGTTCGCAGAATTGTTTCCCACTGTTAACTTCACCCCATCCCCCGGCAGAGCAGGAACTTCAGTCGCCGTTCGACGCAATAACTCAATCAAAAGACCTCTACAAAGATAAAAGATTATCAAAGCTCCCCAACAGTTTTCTCTGCTTACTTCCCGTCCTTATCTCACTCGTCCTGCTTCTCACAGGCTCCAAGTAATCCTTAATCCGATTTTACTGCTTCCCCCTCCTCCTTTACCCCTATTCGCTTTCTTATTCTCCTCCCCACACACATTGAAGAAAGAAAAGCAACAGTAGAAATAATGTTTAATTGTGGCGGCCCTGATAGTTGAACTCAGAGATTATAGGAAAAGAAAGGTTTCCCGTGTCCTGTTACATTATTTCCTCTACGTGAGGTGTCTTTGCACATTCACCACATCTTATTTCTCTTCAAAGAAATATATATAGCCCCCATTATTTATACTGTATGGCCTTTCACGACATCTTCATCTTTAGAAATAAACCCATCGTAAGACGAAGGGTTCGTCCACAATGGCTTTTGTATTCCCTGTGACAGGTTCCTAGAAAGAGACTTGATATTTTTATCGAAGTCTTAAAATGTCATTTCTGGTAATAGCTGACATATTGTGAGCTATTAAGAAGTGGAGTACGTTTACGTATATCTTTACAGGGTGTTTTGGGATACAAGTGAAAGTAAAGCTACGAAAGGTAGGGAGGAAGGTCCGCAGTATGTGTGATATCCTTTCTTTTAATTTAGCGATTGGTTTGGCACAGGGAGGAGCGTGAAGTAGTGTGTGATGTTTCCGAGGTACATAGTAGCTTCGTTTGTCCCACGTCTTACACCACACGCTGTACCATGCTTCAGGCTGAATGCACGCGTGACGTGTAAAGAGCAATTTTAGAACTACATCATAATACTGCATCTTCATGTAGACGCATGCGTAATTAATGTGAAAATGTTATTTATTTATTTATTTATTTATTTATTTATTTATTTATTTATTTATTTATTTATTTATTTATTTATTTATTTATTTATTTATTTATTTATTTATTTATTTATTTATTTATTTATTTATGCCTTTTAGGGCTCACGGGCATTTCTTACACTTAACTACAACATACAGTACTTAGTCACATACTTTGAAAAATAACACTGTATACAGTCTGTATAAACTACCTAAAATAATGGAATAATACAGTATTATAATAGTAATTTTGTTAATCATTAATATTCTGTATCTACTCTTCAGTGATATCTAGGCCAACTATGACAGCTGATGGCGGAGCTGTTGAGGATCTAACCAGCCTGAGGGCTGACGGAAAAAAAGATATTACCTACTTGCACTCATTCACTGGAACATTGATAGGCCTACAAGCTGTTCACATATTTAAGAGGAAATCTCCACAAGACTGTTTAAACGGGTCTATTGAAGTGCTTATTACGTATACTGAGAGGGAGAGCGCTTCATAGCCTTGCCCCAGACACCTGGAATGAGCAGCTGTATGCAGATTGGTAATTAACCAGTCTCATAAGGAGAGAAGCCGCTCTGGTATTATGTCCATGGGTAGATGAGAGAAAGTTAAAATATGAGGATAGATATTCAGGTATAGATTAGTTCAGAAGTCGAAAAATTGCTGTCGGAGTATGTAGGTCTCTTAGTTTATCGATTTAAACCAGGATGGCTTCTCATAAGGGGAAATATGTATACTAAAGCTCAAATAAAATTTAAATCGTATCTACGTAGAAGAAGCAAACATTTCCATATCATTACTTTTTTATTAATTAATTTATTTTCTTTAAACTGACACCGGATCCCGTGAGATCTCCGAAGTTAAGCAACATTGGGCGTGGTCAGGAGTTGGATGGGTTGCCACGCGCTGTTGGTGGGGGTAAGGGAATGGAGGAGCGGAAAGGAACTGGCCACCCTACCGTACGTAAACTCCGGCTGAGGAGGTTCGGACCTGCCTTCGGGCAGAATACACCCTTACCTTACCTTACCTTCTTTAAATTGTGCATGCACAATCCGAGGGTGGTAGATGGAGGAAGGTCAAGTCCCACAAGCAAGGAAGTGCCTCCATACCCACACATATATGTATACATGAACTAGACTGAATATTTACAGATGTATAGAAAAAAATTACAAATTTACTCTCCATTTTTTAATTTTTGCTACTTGTCCGACGTCGTACGAACACACTGAAGGTATTCGGCGACGCAAAATAGGAAACCACAGAAAACGATCATCATGGATGCTGACGGCGGGATTTGAACCCAACATCTCCCAAATACAATCTCACAGCTACGACACCATAAACGCACAGCCAACTCGCGCGGTAGTAAGTAGGTATGCGAGTAAATAGCACCTGAACTGCATCTGTGCTATTCGAGCACTATTCACAAGTAAATGTTATGAAAGTTAACCAACAACTTGAAAACTGTTTGAGTTAATTTATTCTTATTATGTGAGTTTCTATTCTTCAGAACAGTTTACTCTGCTACTGTAATATCCTACTCCACATTTTCCCCAGTGAATAACCTACTACAAGCAGATATTCACAAGTTCCACACATTCATTTGTCTGTGGAGCAAATTATGACATGAATATAAGAGGATTACACTCTCCCAACCGTATGAGAATTTGCTAATCCCCCTATAGTCAAATTAAACATTTATATCCCATGCATGCTTTTAGAAGATTTTGTTTCTTTAGCTTGGGTGAGTGAAATGCTTGTAATCAAAATCCCTTAGCCTGTCAGGTCGTCGGGAACGATTTCGTTTCGTGTGTGTGTTTTCTAGTGCATTTTTCTTCCTTGTGTTGAATCCAAGCTCAGGTCACATTGTAGTGTGACATAATCTATATAATGTACTTTAAATTCTGGTATGGGCTAGAAATAGTTTATACCTCATTTTTCAACACCGTTGCGGCCTCATTGGACCACGTGTGTTTAGGTTTGTTGAGCGTTTCTTCCGTCCTCTGACCAGGAAACTCGTTTCACTGGTTTTACTTCATCTTCAGCCACCCACCAATTCTTGCTTTTTGGTTTAAAGACCTCTATATCCAGGACTTTCTGCTCCGTTATCCTGCTCAGCCTCAAATCATCAGCCCCTCCTTGGTGCCATCTCAGTTCAAACTTGTTAAGTTCTGTTTCGTAGCCTGATGTTAGACATACGGAATACATGGCCGAAGAAAGTCAGCCTCCTTTTTCTGATGACGTCCGTTACTTTGCCCACCTTGTTATGCATTTCTTGTATAGTTCTGAGCTTCCATTCTTCCATCCTTCGTTCTAGTTTCTCCAGTTCTAGTTTTCAAGTTTTATTCCTCAATCTCAGTGTTTCTGATGCATATAAAACGTCTGGTCTTAGAACTGTCTGGTAGTGGCGGATCGTAGCTCCCCATGACAATGCTCTCTTATTTTATGTCTCGAGAGTCTTCATGTATGCTGCCTTCATTTTAATTAATTGTGCACCCCCTGTGGGTGGGGGACGCAGATAAAGAATACACCCACGGTATCCCCTGCCCGTCATAAGAGGCGACCAAGGAATGATCAAACTAGAACCATGAGACTACTTGTAATTAGTCCCATCACGCAGAGAACACCATGGGTCGCTTTTACTTGCGCGTAGTACCACTAAGTTAGGTACAAAATAGGTTTGTGATTAGTAGCGACAGTGTGTGGCTCAGGATGCATTTTACAGTACCCGTGATTCGTACCCCTATATGAGCAACAACTCGGGATGGATGACACCACGGTTCTGCCTTGCCTATGCTTACTACCCACTATGAGAGGAACACCAGGCTCCCTGTGGTCAGTTCAATTATGTGAGAAACGCCATAGGTCTGTGTTACATGTGTGAATTTCATTACCTTTATTACCATAATGTGTCGAATACCGCGAGTCTATGCTACTTTTGATTAATACCGCACCATGACAAATACCACAGTTCTACTTTCCTAGGGATAAGTACCATTATTAGGGGGCGATGACCCAGAATTTGTACCCGTTTCGACTACAAGTATCATCGATTCAGTACTGTGCTTTAGAAGCAGTCCCTTGATCAGTAATACTATTATTTAACGCTAGTTTCTGGGAATGTGGGGCATTGCGGGTCGAATCCACTGATTGTTTTAACTTCATATCCATCCATTCATTCTTCATCTTCACGTTTTCGAATTCTGGTCAGTGGAGGATTATTGTACTTTTGAATTGTCATAACATTTCGTACCATTAGGGGCCGATGACCTAGATGTTAGGCCCCTTTAAACAACAATCATCACCATCAATTAATTTTGCCTCCACACACTGTTTCTCATTTTTCTTCATATCTAGCCACTCTCATGAATATTTGAAAGCTTCAATCTTTTAAGCACCGCCCTGTGTTGATTTTATCTTAAATAGACTATCCTGCATATTGGCCATGCGTTTTGTTTTTTCAATTGAGATTTTGAGACCTATTTCGTCTGCCTGTGTTTCTCGGCTGCTTCAACCACAATTGCTATTCGCGGCTTTGACAGAATGAAAGTGACTGACAAATGAGCAATGTTAGTAACATCATTCCATACACAAGCAGTGCTCTGTTTCGAATGATGTGAAAGTGTCGTTCGTAAGACCGATTGGTTTCTACAATTCGGTGCGCTTGGTAGAATGATGTGAAGAAACACCTTCTGGATCAGTGAGGAAAGGGAGTGAGAACCACCTAATAATAATAATGTTATTTGTTTTACGTCCCACTAACTACTTTTTAAGGTCTTCGGAGACGCCGAGGTGCCGGAATTTAGTCCCGCAGGAGTTATTTTACGTGCCAGTAAATCTACCGACACGGGGCTGTCGTATTTGAGCACCTTCAAATACCACCGGACTGAGCCAGGATCGAACCTGCCAAGTTGGGGTTAGAAGGCCAGCGCCTTAACCGTCTGAGCCACTCAGCCCGGCGGGAACCACCTAACTCTTTCATTTCCCAAGTATTAATCTTCATTGGTAACTGTGCTTTCTATCACAGCTACAGATGGAGTTGTTGTGGATCGAACTACTCCACCAGTTATATAATATACATCGTGGGTGAGAAGTACCTAAACATTATACTGAGTATTCGGGTGAAAGTCCACAGTTCGTAAAAAGCAAAGTCACCTCCGTACGGGCCATGAAGGCCCTTGGAGGAGTGGAGGGTAAAGGCTTCCACCATTGTTAACCTCGGCACGTGATGGGGTGGAGTGGTTAGCTCTACGCCCGGCCGCCTTTGCCCCCAGGAATTAACCTGGTACTCATTTTTGGTGTAGGCTGAGTGAACCTCAGGGCCATACGCACCTCCGGAAGTGGAAATCTCGTTTCTTAAATTTTACGACTTCCTGACGGGGATTCGAACCCATATCCTTCCGGGCGAACCGAGCACGCCTCTACTGCCTCTTCCAGGCAGCCCCTACAGTTCGTAAAATGTGGTATTTTTAGTTTACAGAATAGATTGTTCGAGGGAGGAGCTTGAAATGCGGAGCGACTTTTAGAGGTAGGCAGTAGCTTCATTTACCCCTCACCTTATACCACCCGCCGTGCCATGCTTCAGGAGTTATGTATGATTAATGTGTACGAAGCAATTCAAAGAACGTCACTGCACTGCTATATACTATGGTCGTCTGACGAGAAGTCGCGTGGATGCGGACTAAGGGGGGTTGCGCATGCGCCTATCTCAAATCTCACGGACTGCAAATAAACATCTGTTCCGTCTGCGAGAACTCTGAACGTAAGTACTGCATAATGAAGTGTTTTATAATGAGCATGCATCCGTTTCAAAGAGCTCGTACAGTCTTTACGACTAATGTTTGTAGATTAGAGTGTAGTACCTGTTACTCGTGCCGTAGCTAAAATCTGACGCGACTTCCCATCAGATGCAGATGTTACACCTCTTCACTGCGGTTTCAGAGCATATTTTGCTTGCGTAATGTGTAAGAAGCAGTTCTAAGTACAATCCTGCACTACAACTGTACTCATCACTTCGCTGCGGCTTAAGGACGTATTTTTTATGTGCAATGTACAAGAAGCAATTCTGAATACATCACTACACTGCAACTATACACACGTTTTCTCTGTTGCTTCAGGTGATAATCACACGTAATGTGCAAGAAACAACGCTGCACTTCAGCCTCAAGTAGTACGCATGCGTAACTTGTATCAAAACATTCTACGTACGAAAACCGAACGTTTCCACACTGGAGCATGTTGTAATGTATGGCAAAAAAAGCCTTAAGTCTTTTATTGGTGAATACTACCGGAGCAGGAAAATCAAATTTCCAACTCCATTTTTCAAATTTTTGAAATGGTCCCCAATCGGCCTCCTAAGAGGTACTTCCGGTTCCATGCAAGCATGCGGAGTTCTTGTATCTGACATCCTCATTACATGCCTGAGCAATCTGAATTTTATCGATCTCAGCCACTCACCCATTGATATCTTCACCCCCAACTCAGTTCCTCACATGATCAACAGCTTGCTTTCTGCAAAGCACTTTTGAGGAATTTCATGTCACATACTTGCAGTTTATTAAAATTTCCCTTTGTCCGTGTTCATATTTCCAAGTTTTATGTTAGGAGGGGGATGATGTGTAATTTATGAACGGCGAACTTGATTCTCTTTGGTACTATAGTGTTCCTATGATCTTGCTATACACCCTGTTCCTTTACTGCTTATTGTGCAACCTGCGTAATGGAATTCTTGTTTAATGAGACAGCTCTTGCCATTTCTCTTTAGTTTCAGCGCAATAGTTTGTGATTTCCGATAATATTATTAGCATCATACATACATTCTCGTTCATTATGGATTTCCATACCTTTTAGTGTTCAGTCTGCAAGCCATCGTGAATTAAGTAAGCAACCCCACACCCCTCAGTTCGTAACAGCTAGGTGAGGAGGTTTACAGTAATTCCATAGCTCCTAACTTAAAATCTCTAACAACGAGATGAAGCAGCATCCTATCATAACAGGAAACTGAAATGGGAAGCTGTCAAGAGTTCCTAACTGAGACACATTGCTCAACTTTTTCGGCTCCTCAAATTCATATTTGCTGTTACACCTCCACTCGTCAGTACCCGACGGTATGACCTACTGTTAAGAAACAAATAAGGGATGATGAATTGAATTAACGTGCTGGAGGATGACCCAATTAGTACACACACGCAATTACACTGTATTTCAGAATTAAAAAGAACACTTCATTAATTAATCGGTATCTACACAGGATGACGGGCGATCCTTCTGTAATATTGATTGATATATCTAAATATCCACTTCTTTTCGCACGCACCATGAACATTTCACATGGAAGCTTTCTGCAGATAAGTTCGAAGACACGCTAGTTGACTATCATAAGGCACGGCTGCTGTACTCTTGGCTCGACTTCAGACAAGGCCGGAAACTCGCATAATGAACTCATGTAACCGCTCCACACATTCAACTACTCAACACGTATCACTCGACAAGACAACAACAAAACTCAACACCAAAACTCGTCCATCTCTACTACTTGTTCTCAACAAGCCTGCTTTTATGTGCCTGGTGATGAAGTTGTAGTATCTTCGGGATGCGGACAGAATAAGAACATTCTAGTTTCACCTTCCAGAAAACACCGCGGTCCTTCTAGACCACTGACAGTTACGTAACACTATTTAATTTTCACGCCTATAACAGACTGAACACCGATATATTCAGAACGTACTAACTGCTATACACGCAGAATTTCAGCCATCCTTGAGTCTTTAAAACTTCGACACTTCTTGAGATAAATTATTCTTTTTACATCCTAAATTATAATCTTTTGCCTCGACACTGAACTAATTTTATTCGTTATTTTGGACAGTGAAATATGAAAGGAAGCCAGTATATTTACCACATTTTGTGTTTTTTCATTTATTTCAAATATTTTCTTCACACTGCCGTCTAATTGTTATGCTATTAATATGATCTCTAAAAGGTAAAGCACGATTTCTAAAGTCAATAAATTTTTCTACAGTACAATTAAAGATCATCCGCCTTTGTAGTGTAGTGGTTCGTGAGAATAGGCCCGGGTTCGATTTCCGGCTCTGTTGCGAAATTTGAAATATTGGTACGAGGACTGGAACTCGGTCCACTCAGCCTCGGGAGGTCAACTGAGTAGAGGTGGGTTCGATTTCCTCCTCAGCCATCCCCGACATAATTTTCCATGGTTTCCCACTTCTCCTCCAGCCAAATGGCGAGATGGTACCTAACTTAAGGCCGTGGCCGCTTCCTTCCCTCTTCCTTCTCTACCCCTTCCTACCATCGCATCCCCCCACAAGGCCTTGTTCATCCAAGCAGATCAGGCCCCTCTAGGAAAGGTACTGGTTCTCAATCCCACTTGTATCCCCTGACCTAAAGTTTCACGTTCCTGCACACTGCCCTTGAGTTAGTAGAGGTGGGAAAAGACAACCCTGCAGGGTAAATGGATTAAGAAAGAACGAAACAAAGAAAGAAACAAACAAATAAACAAAGACAATTAAAGACCTCCCCGGAATAAAGATGCACCCAAAAAATCAGTAATTTTTCAGGAGAGAGGAAATTGTTGAGGCGTTTATTTCATGGTATACACTACCTGGAACAATCCCATATGGAAGTCTACAAATGAGTTCATCTATTAAAAACAATAATTTACCGTTATAACTTAAGGTTTTACAAATAACGTGTGAATGGTAAGTGATATAATGGAAATAATCTGCAAGTTAGTTTTACGTTTGTATAAAACAGAAGAAAAATCATGTTGTCGTACATGCACTTGTAACACAAATGGGAGCAAATAATATTAGTGTATTACATAATCACAATAAAAATAAAATGTCAAGAAAATATAGATGTGAATTCGACTATGGTATTTATTTAAATGATCTGTTACACCTGGTTATGAGCCAACACAAGCACTGATGTTACATCTTTACACCACGGAGGACAAAGTTATGCTGGCCGTAAACAACCTTGAAGTTCAAATGTAAGGCATTAGGTGTCACGAAAGTACAGAGGCGTGATGTTATACCCTACTTCCACTCAAATCTGAATTTTAAATTTTTTTGGATACATCCTTTTTCCGGGGAGTTCTTCAATTAAAAATATGTTGACTTCGTGTGACGACCTTTGAAACGTCTGGATAAACAAATAGGCGTTTAACTGCTTTTATCTTTTAATTCGATGTGCATCTTTACCTGAATTACTAACGAAATTCAGAGGTCATTCATAATCATCGTTGTCTTCCAGTTCGGATCGTGAATTCCAGGTTATCAGGGTTTATATCGCGCTATCGCTCAAGCAATCTAGACCACAATCACGCCGCTGTAGGAACGACCGGGAAAACAAAGGTGCAAGGAACATGTGTCTGCTATCGTATTCCCTCCGGCAAGGGTCAGTAGTCCCATCTAGCAGGAACTCTAACAATGTCATTCATGCTTGCCAGAACAGATATGGACTTATTTCTAACATGTGATGATTTATTAGTTACGAACTCCAAGCCCAAGTGCTGATCGGGCACCATGTATGGCAGTAAATAAGGGAACCTGTGCAGCGCTAGGGCACCGTGTTCTATATGCCAACGGCTCATCTCCTTGCTTAGCGGATATCTACATTCTTTGATGTGTGATACCTCCTCCCTTTTCATCTTTTCTCTTTTTTGCTACCCGTTTAGCGCCGCACGAACACATTGCAGGTTTACGGAAGGATGAGAAAGGGCTAGGACAGGTAAATAAGCGACCATGGCTTCAAGTATGGTACAGCCCCAACATTTACCTCGAGTGAAAACGGAAAACTACGAAAGACCATCTGCAGGGCTGCCGACGATGGGGGCTTCGATCAAAATGGGAACACAGAGAAGACTGGAAGTTAGACCAGTAAAGATACACTACTGTGTAACACTTAAGGACGAAGGTAACTCTCCCATGTTGTGTATCTGCCCAGTAACATAGCTCGATGAAACTTGAACCATACATAAGAAGAACTGATACAGTATAGTACGGTAGGCAACTGAAAGGAATATTCGATGAGACGAACAGGAATGACACTTTTATACACAGACAATAAATTACTGCGACTCATGATAGTCCCCTGGATATCACAAAAAAAAGGGACATGATTCTTAAAATGGTGTGTGATCACCACGGACAGCGATGCGTGCTCTGCAACGTGTTCCCATGCTGGCAACAAAATTAGTAAGGAGTTCTTGTGGTAGGACGTGGTAGTAAGCTCAACCTATAGTATTGTAAGCCGTAGTGTTAAGGACTGGAAATATTTAAGTTGTGTGTGAATTTGTATATAATGACGCTGAATTTAGATAAGTAAACTAGTAGTATTTCTTGCAACATCTGCTTTCCATGGAATTGTTTGTTGTACTCTTGTAGTAGTAGTAGTAGTAGTTGTTGTTGTTTTTTTGTAATTATGTTAACTTTACTTTATTATTATATTACTGTAAGTGATCATTGCCACCTGGATATTTCCCATTTGCAATGTATTTGTTAATAATATTAATAATAATTCCTCCACCAGTGCGGTTGACAACTGCTGGATGGTCGTTGGTGCATTTTTACGTGCTCCAATACGTCTGCCCCACATGTCTCACAGGTCCTCGATAGGATTTAAGTCGGGGGAACGGGCAGGCCAGTCCATTCGCCGAATATCTTCTCGTTCCAAGAGCTCCTCCACCTGCGCTGATCGATGCGGTCGTGCATTGCCATCCATAAAAATGAAGCCAGGGCCGACTTCACCTCGGAAAATATGCATATGTGTTAAAATGGGAAACCACGGAAAACCATCTTCAGGAATTTCGACAGTGGTATTCTAACCCACTATCCTCCGAATGCAATTTGAAAGTTGCTTCAAATACACACGCTAATATAGCTAACAGGCATGCAGTCTGTTCAATAAAGGCCAATGGCACAAAACCTTGCACAAGTATCTGTTTATTTTTGACTTGTATCAATCTCCCAATGTTTGAGCGAAATCCGTGCCCACTTATATGTGACTTCCGCTGGCAAGTATTCCATCTAAGTCCCAACTTCATGTTATGGCTGACCGCTGAACACTCACCACTGTGTAACGTCGGCATTCTAAATCCTCTCTAGGATTTATGACCAATTAGTGGGCATTAAGCTTGATATTCCCACAGTGACAATCGTGGAGAAGCCGATTTGTTCACACGTTTTTGAATAAGCCATCGCACCGCTGGGCCGCGGCGGGCTGTACAGGAGCAATACAGGCAGCACTGCAGTACTAGACTGTATTGTTAGTTGCGGTAGGCAATGTCCCACCTCCGTAATTGCTAAATTTGAAGTCCCGTGGCCTTACTTGCAAGTTCGCAATGTGAATCCATACTAAAACTGCGGGCAAATTTTGGTTCAAACACTGTAAAATTAAACGAGGTACCGTCAAGTTAATATTAATCAATCCATCACTACGAATCCACATTTAACGCTCTTACCCAGGTGGCAGATTCCCTCGCTGTTCATAGCGGGTTTGAAATAAAATAATATCAAGAAACATGACACAACAGAAGACATGGCCTACGAGGTGACTGCTGCTCAGTCCGAACATCTGTATATAACGAGGTGTGGGGTGGCTTTCTAGATCGGGAACGCTACCTCAGCCTGAGATAGCTCCAAAATTTTTAATAGCGTAGGCTGATGATGATGATGATGCTTGCTGTTTAAAGTGGGCTGACATTTATGTCGTCCGGCTCTGTGGTGTAATGGTTCGTGTGATTAGCTGCCACCCCCGGAGGCCCGGGTTCGATTCCCGGCTCTGTCACGAAAATGTCAAAAGTGGTACTAGGGCTTAAACGGGGTTCACTCAGCCTAAGCCATCCTCGAAGTGGTTTTCAGTGGATTCCCACTTCTCCTCCAGGCAAATGCCGGGATGGTACCTAACTTAAGGCCACGGCCTTTTCCTTCCCTCTTCCTAGTCTATTCCTTCCAACCATCCCATCCCCCCCCCCCCGCAAGTCCTCTGTTCGGCATAGCAGGTGAGGCTGCCTGGGCGAGATACTGGTCAATCTTCCCAGTTGTAACCCCAGACCCCGAATCTGAAGTTCTAGGACACTGTCCTTGGGGCGGTAGAGGTGGGATCCTCCGCTGAGTCCGATGGGAAAAAACCGACCATGGAGGGTAACCACATAAAGAAGACATTTAGGTCATCGGACGCTTATGGTACGAAGTTAAACTAAATATGTAATATTATAAAGAGGAAGAATTTGTTTGTTTGTAACGAATAGGTTCAAAAACTACTGAACCGATTTCAAAAATTACTTCACCTATAGAAAGCTACATTGTGAATGAGTAACATGGGCTGTATTTTATTTTTAAAACAATTCGGTGTCGGGGGGCACGGGAGGGAGATATAAACATAATAGGCTAATATAGGCAAAATATCGAATTTGCCCTATAACGACGAGGAAAACCTCAATTTAATCCTCTTGACGCAAAGAACAAAACTCGGTAAGCCCTACGGGCCCGAAAACCATGTTTTAAGGCCCTAAAACCAACCGTTACGGAGATATTGGCACCACGCTACCCCTGGTCTAGGAATCGGATAAAGTAATGAACTGCCGTAACCATGGCAACGTCAGCTCCAGGATTCTACAGCAGCGAAATTATCTACAATAAATCACGAAAACTTAACATGTTACAGACATGAATATTGATATTTGGAGTCCCTTTGAAAATAAAAGAACAAAAATATTCATTTTCAGGAAATCCAGGTAAGGGGTGAAGGGGTGTGAAAAGAAGTGAGGAAGGAGTTTAATTGTTTATATGAGGAAACATATATCTCAAAAAATGAAGATGTTACAGATAAAACTGGTACTTGGAATCTCTTTAAAAATGAACACACTCTTTTCGGAAAATCCACTTAAGGGGGTGAAAAGAATAAAAAAACGGGTGATGTTTTAAAATGAGCATCTTCTTCTTCTATCGCTTTACCCACGCCTGTGAGGTTGCGGGTACGAACTGTGTCGCACATGAGGATTTGACCCTGGTTTACGGCTGGATGCCCTTCCTGATGGCAACCGTATGTGTAGGGATGTAATCTATACTTCTATACTAATATTATACAGAGGAAAAATTTGTATATTTGTTTGTAACGGATAGACTCGAAAACTACTGAACCGATTTTAAAAATTACTTCACCTATAGAAAGCTACATTGCCAGTGAGTAAAATGGGCTGTATTTTATTTTCAAAACAATTCGATGGGGCCGAAGTGAGAGATACAAATATATTAAAATAATAGGCTAATATAGGCGAAATCTAATTTGTCGTACAAGGACGAGACGAAGCTCATTTTAAGCCCCTTGACGCAAAGAACAAAACTCGCTAAACCCTTCGGGTCCGAAGACCATGTATTAAAAGGCCCTAAAACCAACCGTTATGGGGATATTGGAACCACACTACCCCTGCTCTAGGAATCGGATAAAGAAACGAACGGCCGTAACCATGGCAACGTCAGCTCCAGGAATCTACAGCAGCTAGATTATGCAAACCAAAATTGATACACATATGACTTAATATCTGGAAAAAATAAACTGTTGTGTAAGACGCTCATAGCACTCCTTTGGACTGGGATGGAAAGGGAGTGAAGTAGCCCCGGAGATCTCCTTAGTACAGCGACCAGCGGTTGCCGACGGGCCTCCGTTTTTACGTACTGGTTTAGGTTTCAGCATTTTGTGGAGTCTGTTACCTATAGCTTAAATTATTTATATGAAATCATGGAGTTGTAGGATCATTGACGTTATTAGTGCCGATATTTTGGTCCACATTTACGATGATTGTAACCATGAAAACCCATATACTGTACACAATTGTCAAGATGGTGCGCCCATGACTGGAATGAAATTATCAGCATTTGTACTCGGATATATTATATGATGTGCGACATGAGTGAGAAGCCCTGAGATTTATAATTCTCGATAATTATAGTAGTTTCTTTTATGTATCGCGTATTTCCTTCATCATTTGTAATAGTTACGAAATGTCGGATTAACAAATTCATTCAATAATATTTATATTTGGGGTACTATCTAACGGAAGTATACTTATACTAAACCTGGAGCTTTGTGAAGGAAGCTGGTATATCTAGGTGAGAATGAAGGAAAAACATGATAGCAAAAGATCTTAGAAGACGACGCTAACTAGGAACTAATATTTAGAGGCCCCATGAAGAAAAGAAGAAGATACACGATAATTCCAAACATGACAAATAATTCCTACGTACTTAAGTAAATACGCCAGTGATATAAATATCTAATGACGTCAGTCACACCGATAGTATGAGTAACTAAAGCCAGTTTCTGATAACCCGTACGAAGAACGGGTACTTCTGCTAGTAATAATTAAAATTTTAAAATATATCCACTGACTAGAATTTAAAACAAATAATTATTAAAAATGAGTATGGATTTAAATAATCAGTGGATCTAGTTCGCAATGCCTCATTTTCTTATACAATTACAGAAACATGTATTAAAATAGAATAAGGTATCGCCTAGAAGTGAAATAATATATATCATTGAAATTGAATGTTAAAAAATACATTAAAATATTGAAAGACTAACTTCAACCGAATCAATACAGTTAAACGTAGTTAAAAATAAATGAATAATTAAAAAAATGAAAATATTCTTGTATACACTATAAAACAAGCCACTGACACTCATAAAACAGGTCTGCGGACTGTCCGTCATCTCGTACGATGAGGGAGATGACGCAGACTGAGTGGATATTGAACCAGCCCTCAGATCGAGATAAATATTCCGTCACCTGACCGGGTGCAGAATATCAGGCCACCCGACGAGAGTCGGCTTGCTACCTATAGACTGTGGGGTCTGAAAATTATTTCAAATAATTTGGAAATTTATCGATCATCCACAGTCATGGATATTAGTATTGATTAAGCTGATCCGGGCACATACGAGAGGAATACGTTCATCTTTGTCTGACGTATCTCTGTAGCCAAGGCGTCTGGAATGTACGTCCTTCACGTAGAAGAAGTTCGGATTTATAGCTAAATGGTTAGCGTGCTGTCCTTTGGTCGCAGGGGTCTCGGATTCGATTCCCGGCAGGGTTGTTAATTTTAACGACAATTGGTTAATTTCCCTGGCACGGGGACTGGGTGTATATGTCGTCTTCACCATAATTTCATCCTCATCACGACGCGCAGGTCGCCTATGGGCATCAAATCAAAAGACCTGCACCAAGCCTCTCCGGAGGCCACACGCCATTAATTAAACGTAGAAGAACCCGACTTCTAACACTAGTCCCTCCTTTAATAATTTTAGTAACATTTTAGTCGATGTGACTGTCGCCTAATTGTCCAATAAACCTCGCCTGCGTTTTGGCCTTACATGACTCACTGTACAGACGAAAGTAACGCGAAAAAACATCATCACTTGGAAGAAGAAACTGTTTCCCTTACACAAAATATGGAGGGAAGCCATAAAGCTTAACAGAGTGGCCC
This sequence comes from Anabrus simplex, assembly GCF_040414725.1. Classification (NCBI taxonomy): domain Eukaryota; kingdom Metazoa; phylum Arthropoda; class Insecta; order Orthoptera; family Tettigoniidae; genus Anabrus; species Anabrus simplex. Next base: position 33,210,067 of record NC_090278.1, read on the forward strand.
GCTGACATCACACTTCGTCCATAATAATCATTCTATTCCGCCATTTTAGGGCCACATAAAACACTTTTCTTCTGGTCTTCCCCTAACGTCTTCATCTTTTCTAGTTTCTCGGTGGTGTTGTTTTCCTTCCGTTCATATATAGTCTGATTTTCCTTTGGCTGTTACTGGAAATTTACCATCAAATATTGCTCTCTTAATTTCTTCTCTATTCACAATTTGTTATTATTGAGTACTACCATATCTTCTTCGGATTCTCTTATAAATGCGGTTTTTTAAATTTGCAAAGTGTTCAGGAGTGTGTTTTGTTTGCCCATTCCGTAAAGGTGATCAAAGAATTTCAGCCTTCTCCTTTTGAAAGCATGACCTATTTATTCTGATGCTGTGTATAAATCTTTTTTCTGGCCGCAATCTCTATATAACATTTTCCCAAATAGGTCCCATGATTTTCCATAAACATTTATTACCTTTTTTTCTTATTTTTCTATCTGAGAAGGTATTCAAACACTCTGATGCACATAAAGGACGTATAAGGATTACAGATTTTCAGTGGCGCAACTTAGCATTATTATTATTGTAGTCTATGTATGAAAAGAGTTTACTAAGAACATCTTTGGCGAATCCATACGTCCGTTCTACTGGACCGATTTGCTATATTTTGGTTTTAATCTCTCAAGAATTGTCTACCGGTGAATCATGAGGGATTAATATACCTCTAAGTTCAGCGAGCTTTGAGTAATAATAAAATCAAACCATTAAATGATCACACCAATAAGTGCGGGCGGAGGCTTGCCCTCATTCTGTACTTATCAGTTTGCTAAGGAACAAACACTTTTATTAATATTCTGATAGAGATGTGATTTTCATCCTTAGTAATGTCATTATATGCAGCCATGTTTGATTAATATCTGCCACGCCAGAGAATATACACTTCCTCTGATCAAGAAATAATACCGTTCTCTGCTAGATACTCTTTGATAATCTAACCTTTCCAGCTTCCAAATATATTAAACAGATGGAAGAGCGTCCCTAATAACTTACATGCTGTTAGCCGAAAAACACTAAGTACAAACTGACCCATCATGACATACGCCTTAGAGATTATATGGTAACACCTAACGAGGTATGATGTAGCTACACTAGAAACAGTAAAGGCGATGTACCTTTAAAATATTCTCCGCCTGGCAAAAAACGCTCCTTCGAGACTAACCAATGAGCTCACCTGATAATCGTTCTATATAAAAGAACTTCGATTAAAAATACCATTGCTTTCTACGACACAATACCAAGCTTTACATCAAGAACTGCGGGGAAAAAACGAATATATGGATAGAAGTTTGCAAAACTGACGTCATGATGACGTCAGAATGAGTGAGTTCTGACTGCAGCATACAACAACGCGCTTCTTAATAAATGTTCATAAAACCATTGAAAAGGGTAGGCAAAGCAATATGACTACGACAGGAGTATCAAGACGAGTTATCTGACCTATTTATAACGAACGCTGGGGGGCAGCACGAGTCCTCTAGTTTATATATTAAAATAATTTACTAAAAACAGTTTTTGGCAAAGCTGTTCGTCAGTTTCAATGGACCGACCTGCTTCATTTTTGTTTTATTTTTTTCCAGAATTACATGCTGATTAATCATGAGACATTGGTGGGTCTCATAGTTCAGCCTACTTTGAGTAATCATAAAATCAAGTCATTAAATGATCATTCCAATAATTGCAGGCGAAGGCTTACCCTAAGCCGCAATACATTCGGTACTTAGCTAAGCGACTAACACATTCATTAATATTCTGACAGATGTAAGTAAGTAAGTAATTCGTCTTTACTCGTGGTGAATTTAAGACACAAGGCCCTCTCTTACACTTAGATACAATATTTAAAATAATTAACAAACATATACTTTTTTAAATACAACAAATCTTTAAAAAATAATATAGTACCAAAAACAAACATGCAGGTAGTAATAAAATAAATAATTATAGAATGTACAACATGACTATATAAATGAACATGATAATAATTATAAAACTAACACTAGCAATAATAAAAGAAGGAAGCTCAGTAAAAGTACATAAAACTAGCAAATGCATTTCTAATTTTTATAAAAATAATCTCATTCACGTACTCATTCACACTTCACCCATAGAAGTATTCAGCAAGTGATTTCGGCAATCCATCTTAAATCTCCTACGAGAACGCAAAACCCTAATGGCAGCATGGAGAGTATTCCACAGCCTAGCGGCACTGACTACAAAGGAGCGGTTGTAGGTCCTGGAGTGACTGAGGGATATTGTTAAACAGGAGCCAGATAGCGTACCGTGGTTACGATAGGAAGAGAGGTAATAATTAAAGTTTGATGAGAAATAATTCCGTACACCTGAGTTTAGAACGCCATGCAGAAGGGACAACATGTAGGGACTGAGGCGCTCATGAACACAAAGCCATGGCAGCTCCCTATGATAAGGTGAAATGCGAGAGTCATATCGCAGCTTAAATATAAATCGAATACAGGTGTTTAAACTCCGTTCGAGCATCTTGTTACTGTCTTGAGATATGTCCGTAAGTACAGGGTTGCAGTAGTCTAGAAATGGTAAGATTAGGGATTTTAATAGTTGTAATTTTCATCTTTAGATATGTCATTTCATGGAGTCATGTTTGAATACTACCTGTCAAGCCGGAGAGTATACACTTCTTCTAGTGACGGAATAATACTATTGTTTGCTACTTACTCTTTGATTCTCTGATATTCGCCAGCTTCTGAATATATTTAACAGATGGCAGAACGTTCCTAATAACTTACCCGTTGCTAAGAGAAAACAGTCTACGTACGTACAGACGGGAAGGTATCAAGTCGACTAGCCTTATGTGTGGCCATTAATAAAACGCAGGGACAAACCCTTGGAAAATTGGGTAGTCTGCTTAGCCGAAATAGCCATGGCCAATCGTATGTTGCACTAAGTCGAGAAAGTTCGTTTGAAAATATTATGATCTAAATACGGCTGAATGGTCGAAGCATGTGTTATAACTAAAGGCAGGATTTTTTATGCAGTGACAGGTTAGATTGTAAACTAATTTGGTTAGTAGGAAATGTCGGCCACCCACTCTTCCATAACGTAGCAAGAGTAACATAAATTATAGGGGTTCTGATGGGCCAAACCCCTAATGCTGATGCAAACCCCATAACATAGTCGTTGTGAAGGTAGACTATACTTGCTACTCGCTTCAGTAAGTTTGCATTCTAACCTATTAGTGCATAAAAATCCGGGCTCTAGTTATAATTATATTACCGGTATTAAATGTTCATAAAGATATTGAAAAAGACGGTGAAAACTATATGATTGCCACAGACATATCAAGACGAGTGACCTGGCCTACGCATAAGGTATGCTGCGGAGCAGTACGTGTCCACTAGTTATTATTATTATTATTATTATTATTATTATTATTATTATTATTATTATTATTATTATTATTATTATTATTATTATTATTATTATTATTATTATAAAACTGAGTTATTGTAAGTTAAACTTTACGTGGAAGGATAATAAACATCACGACGAATTTTAAAACTTCGACCTCAGTTTTCTACAGGGATCACCTTAGAACTGAGGCAAGTGGGCACTTAGCCTAAAGCCAATAAGTGTATTACTAGAGTCATAGATTTTTCTCTCTGCAACTATACGTTATTGTGACTACTTTCGCGAGGTGTGATTTATTTAGCGTTCGTTGTGAAGACAGAGCTTGGTGTTTTGGTATTTTACGCCAATACATACATAGTTATTTGCCTCACATATTCCCTCACAATGTCTAGGGAAATATTTGGAAATTATGCAAATCATTTGTGCCATTATTTTATTCTCAGCACTCTTCATCGGAGGATTTCCATCTGCACTGTACTTCAGAGAAGCGGGGCGTCAGCCTATGCATTTCACAATAGAACGGGAGTGACTCTGAAATGTGAGATGTATTGTTTTATTCATGATATTCAAGATATATTTCTGCATCGGAATATTGTACGGATACATGAACACTTATCCAATGTATCGTAATATATTAACGTTCAATAATAATAATATACAAGATTAGGCATTACTGTACAGTAATTCGACCTGAAACTCTATATGCACAGAGCGCTCTTCATGAATAAGAAAGGTGGCAGAACAACTGGAAACCAAAGAAAGGAAGATTCTGAGGAAAATCTTGGGCCCAGTAAAGGAAAACTGAGAATGTAAGAGAAGGCATAATCATGAACTATACCTGCATATGGAGAAAATAACGGACACTATTTGGAAAATAATCATTTATTTCTTTGGTCACTTAACATGAATGAGACCAGAGAGATTATCCACTAAAAATCTTTCCCTACTTTCTTAATAAGATAACTAAAGGTGTCTGGTTCACCGAGGTGGAAAACGATCTACAAGAATTGGGGCTCATACGTGATGACATCTTGCAAAGTGACCCTTTAAATTAGAAACTTGAAGGTCTACAGAGTTTTCGGACAAAACCTAAAATGGAGACAGGCAAGACTTGGGCCGAACAACGGAAGGAAGTTCACCGAAGAAAGATGCGCGAGTACTGGGCGAGTTTTAAAGCTCAAGACAGAAAAGGGTTGAAGTACTGTGGTTCAAAGCTGGCCGAAACGAAATAGTAATAATTTATTTATCATATATCCTAACGAAACACTCGCTGTGGTGTCAGAATGCTCTACTAAAAGATTTTTGTAAGTTGCAACAATCGAATGATAGACTTGCAGTGTTGTTTAAACGCCATAAAATTGCTCTGAAGTTAATTTAGTAGTAATTATTACATGAAGTCGTTTACACCTGTTTAGGGAGTACAAGAAAATTTTAGACAACCCTCAGATTCCGACACTTAATGACATGGAGGATTCACGAAGACACCAGTTAGTACATCGGCATCCACCACTGATCACTGGTAGGGAATTAACTTTGACAAACGTCAAGGCAAAGCTGACAAGAAAACTGCCATCCAAGCTGTCAAACTGCATCACGAGGTAACCTCCTGAATTTGAACAGCCTCGAAGAATTTGGTCTTCCTTGCAGTAAATAGAATAAGGACAACCATGGCAGGTGCGCAGATTCTCTCCATAAGTGGGATAAATTACAATATTCGAAATGTAACTGTGGAGCTGACAGGCAGACCGTTATACAGTACTGCAACTGATGATGTCGTAAAATATGTCAACAATTTAGAGACTTTAGTGTAGTTACTTATTATTATTCTTTCCGATGAGGCCTACTAAGGACCGAGTGCTAATTTCAATTCAGTTCTTCATAGTTTGTTGTTTTCTCCTCCAGTCCTTGTAAAATTCTTTCACCCTTTCACTATGCTGTTTCTTTCTATCCTCAGACCACTTCGCACCAGGTTTCTTGTTTAATCATCCTTGGAATCCTTCCATATTTCCATACGTAGTGTAGTATTCATAAAATAAAGAAATTATCATTAATTTGAAATGCTTCATTGTAATGTGTAGAGATACGAAAAATAAAATATAAAAATACCATCCTTGCTGTCATTTTGTTTATTGTTTCATACTTCTCATTGTCATGATCATCATTAATACAATTACATAGTCATTTATATTATTTCAGTAGTATAGGTCCCATTTGCGACGCTCATACGTAACCGATCGTGACAAATGAGCATTCAATAGAAAGAGAATAGACATTTGCAGTGACGAATTGCACTCTCATTTCATAAATATCGATAATTTATTTTAAACATTAGTTTTAAAAAATGTACGAAGTGTGCGATTTGCAAATACGGTTGCTGTAGGAAAATACACGCCATCATTGCTGTCTACTTCACATTTTGGCCGCTGGGGCGCGTGTTTTTATGTCATTACAATTTTCTGCAATATCAGTTAAGAAAATAATGATAGTAAAACTAAAAATTACTCCCAGAACATTGCTCGGTGTAATAATGCACTTGCATTTGCTTACGTTCAAGTGGATACAATAAATGTTAAAAAATCAAAAAATAACATTAAAAGATAAGTCAGACTGTCTTAACATTGTACTGATCAGTGTATTCCTTAGTTCACCAGGGGGCTACTCCACCACATACGTTATGAACATGCGACATTTCTCGCACGGCTCCATTAGTATCACATATTGCTAAATTGTGCTGTATACTGTAATTGGAAGCACTTTCACTGATGTACGTTATTCATTAAACTAAAATATCGCACTAAAACACATCAGCTCCTGGCGAAGAAGGGATGGGAAAGGGCACGGACTGGGAAGGAGGCGATCCCTGTATTTAATTAACATTAACATTGTGCACGGAGAGCCCGAAGGCTATGAGAGAACAAACATACACCATCATATCGCGTAGGCTACCTCTATCGGCTGAAAGTAAAGCTCACTGCATAGTTGCCAGGGGTAACATCCCAAATAGAATAGACAATATTCTTGTATCTTCTCTCGCGCAATGGGAACGAGTAACCTGAATCAATATGGATGAGATAAAATATTAAAAATAAGAAAATTATACAAAGACGAATTTCAATTAGTGAATTTTTTCTTTGCTAGTGATTTTACGCCGCACTAACACATCGAAAGTTTTCGGCGCAGCAAGTATAGGAAAGAGTTAGCATTGGAAAAGAAGCAGCCGTAGCCTTAATTAAAGAACAGCCCCAGTATTTTCTGGTTTGAGAACTGAAAACCATCTTCAGGGCTGCCGACAGTGGGGCACGAACCCACTATCTCCCGAATTCAAGTTGAAAGCTACGTGACGCAAACCACGTGCTCACTTGCTCGGTAGAGCACAAATTTTGTGAAGGGTGATAAATTCTACAGACGATCCCGTAGTCTAAATTTAGCTAGCCGCCTCTTACCCGGAGGCTTTGCGTTCGATTTCCTGTCAGGTCAGGGGATTATTACCTGGGTCCGAGGGCGGGTTACAGATCCACTCACCTTACCTGATGTCAACTGAGGATCTATCTGACGGTGACATAGCGGTTCCGGTCTATAATATCAATAATAACGGCCGAGGATAGTCGCGCTCACTACGCGTGACTTCGTATCGTGCAGGCCTTCGGGCTAAACAGCTGTCGCGCTTTGGTTTGGTTGTGAACTCTGTAATAAAGCAAAATATTGAGACGGATATGTTCTCATGTTTTGCATCCTAATTGGGTTATTCTCCTACAGGTCTTGGAACGTAGATCTTCCATAAACAAGATTCTAAGGAATGTTCTCCGAACAATGTATAATAATAATAATAATAATAATAAGGTTCAGCCGGATCGGGGATTTTAACAGCGTTTGATTAATTCTTCTGGATCAGAGATAGGGTATTTATTTTGGCCTCAACACTTTCCTCTTTATATTCCGACAACACACCACACTACCAACCACAACAGAAGCACGTAATAGTGCTTAGATACCTTCATATATGGTTGGCGTCAGGAAGGGCATACTGCCGTCAAACAGGGCCAGATCGACATGGGCGACACAGTTTGCCCCCGAGACCCCACAGGTAGTAAAAGCATCAGCAGCAGTAGAAGAAGAAGGATTAGTGAGTTTCATTGACATAGTTGTGTCAGGGAAGAACGAGTTTATAAAGAAAAGGATGATCCGCTAAAGGAAGCTACAAACGTTTCTGATGAGGAGGAAAATGCAGAGGAAAAGGAGGAGAGTAATGATGCAAAAGTTTGTTCTACAGATGAAAAGAAAGGTGGAGAAAAGGAAAAGAAACAAGAAGCTGGGGACCTCTATGACGTCGACCAAAAATCTGTAGAAAAAGCAATGTGAGAAAAACGGGGATTTGAAAATGATAAGGAACATACTGGTGATTCTATTAAGACTAGTGAAGGGAAATCTGAAAGGAAAAGTTCAGCCACTTCAATTCCAGTGGCGAGTGAGCAAAAGAATGATTCAAAATCTGATAGTGAGAAAGATAAGGTGCAAAAGATGCCAAGGTATTTTGATAACCCACTCTGGAAATCTTTATCTCCAATTTGTGTTAATTACTTCAGGAATATGTGCAAACAGGGTTATGTTCTACGAAGAGAAGGCGTTATTAATTCATTGATAAAAAGAAACGTAGTGAAGAAAATAATGAGCCATTCCCAGACATATATGGCTCAGTATATCGAGAAAGACTTGCGCGACAATTCCCTTCTCAATGCGAATTTATAAGCAAGTCAAATATATTCTTTAATTCTGGTACACACATACCGGATTTGGCTGAAAGCAAGGAAAGTTCTTGTCGTCGGAGCAATATCTCACAAAAGAACACGATGTTATGAAATATCGTGTTTGGTTCTCTTCTGCTGCATGCGTATATATATATATATATATACGAAGAAGCGCGCATGTATAATCCTATCCTCTTCTATCTTCACCTCCCCCTTTCTCTCTCTTTCTCTCTCTCTCTCTCTCGTTCATGCGTTCAGTTCCATTATCTCTCCCTCCTCCCGTCTTCGCAAGACACCCAAAGTTCGAAAGCAAACATCGAACGAAAGTTATCAGCAAGTCAGAACACTACCTCCGCTGTGCCTTGTAAGAGCAAGCTCTTTGTAGATGTGTTTAACAGAATCAAGATTTTTAGGCATTGGTAGGTTAGAATGCAAATTTATACGAGTAACAAGTGTACTCCACCCTGTACAACTGTTATGCTATGAGGGTTGCATAGACATAGAACACCTGGAATTTATGTTGCTACATTAGGCTATGGAAGAATGAGTTGCACGACACTTACCAAAAATTCGATGTCTAGTGATTAAAAAAAAAATCAGGAAATTGAGAGGAAAAGTTGCTAGAATAAAATAGACACAATATGATTATGGTTATATTCCAAAGTTCTATTCCAGATATGACTAAGGATTATGATGATAGTGAAGGCTTTTCCTATCGAGCCTTGAGTTGTAATTTCAAAATTCGAACGGAGCAACGTCGGAGTCACTTCATAAATTTGGCCTAATTTATATACCGCGTCTTCGCACTCGTACGGTCTCTACGCAACACAGAGAAGCGTACCTTGGATTATGATTCTGAGCTTAGACGAGGAGAGAACGGAAACAAATTTCTTGGTAGGTCCCCTGTAAGTGGGCTCTTACGACATGCGGAGGATACATAAACGCATCCTTGAACTCCACCCACACGGGAGGCAAAATGATCTGATAAATCGAAAGAAAAATGGATGTATCCATGAAAGAATAGTGAGGCTTATGAAATGTGAGAAAATAAGGTACATTAATTTATTATTATTATTATTATTATTATTATTATTATTATTATTATTATTATTATTATTATTATTATTATTATTCATTCCCAAGAAAGCCGGTGGTGACAAATGTGAAAACCACCTCATCATTGGTTTAGTATCTTACGCCTGCAAAATATTAATACGCATTATTTACAGAAGAATGGAAAGACAGGTTGAAGCTGAGTTGGAAGAAGATCAATTTGGCTTCAGAAGAAATGTAGCAACACGTAAAGCAATACTGAAATTGTGTCTGATCTTAGAGGATAGAATTAGATAGATAGATAGACAATGCCTTTATTGGTGGCGAAGTTAGGGTGCAAGGCCCTCTTTTACACTTGATCTCCAGGGGAGTATACATGCACATAACCAAAACCAAATGGCACTATAGCCCTTGATGGGCGTTGGCCTACCAAGCGACCGCTGCTCATCCCGAAGGATTGCAGATTACGAGGTGTCATGTGGTCAGCACGACGAATCCCTTTGGCCGTCATTCTTGGCTTTCTAGACCGGGGCCGTCAGATAGCTCCTCAATTCTAATAACGTAGGCTGAGTGGACGTCGAACCAGCCCGCAGGTCCAGGTAAAAATCTTAACTATACAGTAATTACAAATGCAAATAACAAAAATTATACAATAGTAATAATATTAACAATGACAATAATAGAATCCTTAATGATATAACTACAGCAATCCTTTCATTCATTCAATTCATACTTTCATTAACTCAACAATTATCCAGCAAGTCAGCAGGATCCACTCAACAAATACTCGCGGCACGTCACTTTAAACTTGCGATGAGAGGGTTTGTCCCTAATGTTCGCAGGTAGCAGATTCCCTGACCTGGACGAAGAGATTATGAAGGAGCGGTTGTAAGCAGCAGTGCGGATTACAGGTATGCCAAGAGAGGAGTCAGATCTCATACTTTGGTCATGATATGACAAGAGTTAAGGTAAAGGTGAAGAAAGATAGTTGGGAGCATTAGTGGAAAGTATTTTGCGCAGAAGTGGTAACATGGGAAATTCACAGCGCTGGTGCACTCGTGGCCACGACAGTTCCTTATAATAACGTGATATATTGTACCAGAAATACTGGTCCAAAAAAGTTCCCGATGTTTAAAGTCAAGTTCCGCGCCATGCGCTAACACCCAGCCGGCTACAACCACGTCAGCTGCGAGCAACGTGGAACGTGAGATGCCACGTCCTGCATCTCGGTCAGCTGGGAGAACATTCTAAATGTTCTATCGTTAATAACTCTTGTTCGGACTAGAGTACGACTACATGAACAATGTCATCGTGTTGACCGATTATTTGCCACCATCGTCCTTAAGTTTGAAATAAATTCAACAAAGAATAAGGGAGATATTTATTAAAATAGAATAACCTCAAATCTCCAGAATCTTGCACAAAAGGGGAACATATTTGCATGTCAAGTCAGTCAACTATGTGCCACAGTCGAGACCGGAAAGTTGGCTGATGGTTATACACCGCCGTAATATGAGTCACGAGTTTGATTCCCGTCGAGTGTTTAAAAGTCTGCGTGAAAAAACTTCAACTTTATGATGCTTCGTATCGGACTTAGAAATTTCAACACCGTTCGCATGTGATAGACAAGTTCCACTGTGAATTAATACGTCATGTTAATTTTACGTGTATTCCAAGTGATTAACTATTTAGTGACCAACTGAAGTATAATTAGAACTTGTATTTATTTCTCTCACGAGTGCAACGTTTTCCCAAGTGATTAAATATAACTCAGTGTACAAATCCAAATCTGACAGTAACATTTCAAACTCTTCGTCTATTTCTTTTCCAAGTGATTTACATGTTTAACCGAGTAAAACATTACGATCGAACTTAAGAATTTCTCAAGTTTTTTTTTGATAGGGGCTTTACGTCGCACCGACACAGATAGGTCTTATGGCGACGATGGGATAGGAAAGGCCTAGGAGTTGGAAGGAAGCGGCCGTGGCCTTAATTAAGGTACAACCCCAGCATTTGCCTGGAGTGAAAATGGGAAACCACGGAAAACCATCTTCAGGGCTGCCGATAGTGGGATTCGAACCTACTATCTCCCGGATGCAAGCTCACAGCCGCGCGCCTCTACGCGCACGGCCAACTCGCCCGGTAATTTCTCAAGTGACTAGTATTCTAAGCAGGACTTTGTTACGACTTGTGATTCCTTAAACCTGTGTTTCACGTAACAGAGACATTTCTCGCATTCTTAAGATAGAACTTGAAGATCAAACCAAGTACTGTTCTCGAACAGACTATGCTTGCATTACAACATTTCTGTTTATTATCAAGTAAAGTGAATGGCAACTAAACCTATCGCCTCGTGCCATATAAATGGTGAAACAATGGAGGTTGTTCCTAGTTTCATCTACTTGGGCTCCAAAATAACTGCTGATGGCGATTGCAGCCATGAAATTAAGGGACGCTTGCTCCTTGGGAGGAAGGCAATGGGCAACCTTGATAACATTTTCAAGAGTAGAGACGTAAGTTTAAGAACAAAGATTCGTACAGTGAAAGCTATGGTCTTCCCAGTAGCAATGTACGGAAGCGAGACCTGGACAGTAAGAAAGGCTGAGCGTCGAAGAATAGACGCATTTGAACTATGGTGTTGGAGAAAACTCCTTTAGAGTTCCGTGGACTGCGAAGAGATCTAATAAGTCCATATTACAGGAAATCAACCCAGGCTGTTCACTGGAAGGTCAAATACTCAGACAAAAACGAAAGTACTTCGGCCATATTATGAGAAAACATGATTCACTGGAAAATACCTTAATGCTGGGGAAGACTGATGGTAACAGGAGAAGAGGGCGACAACGGATGAGGTGGATTGATGGCATCAAGGAAGCCACGGCTCTCAATTTAGAAAGACTTCGGAAAATAGTATACGACAGGAAGAAATGGTGCACTTTGGTCTATGGGGTCACGGAGAGTCGAAACAACAACAACAACAACAACAACAACAACAACAAAGTGAACGGGACGAAATGCACGAAAAACATTTCTTGCGTTCTTGTACCTGTAAATAGATCGCACCAAGGACTGTCTGTTTATAACACAACCCAGCATTTTCAAACTTTCTTTTTGCGGCAAGAGGTGTGATAGGTCATCTTCACTAATTTTGGGTCGCTGAACACGAGTCCGTTGTCCGTTTCTACGTATCAAGTCATATTTTCTCGCAATAGGTATATCAAAATAAGAGATACACCAAAATATTACATATGAAAAGTACTGAAAAATGTTGATAATTTTGGAAATATTTCTAATTTTTTGTATTATTATATATATTTTGAAATAGTTGAATATTGTCTTGAATTATTATATACAATTAATAAGTATTGAGTATAAAATTACAATGAACTATTTAGCATTTATTGTAATATAATACTGATTAACACAAAACGCATAAACAAACAACACTGAGGCAATGAAAGCAATTTACTTTGACAATTAAACGTGATTTACAAGCAAACAATGTAACTTTTATTCAGTATCTTTATGAATTCATAAATGTGAACAAGATAAACTTTAACAGTCCCAGATGTCCCCTTGGAATGAACGCTTGGCTGCCCAGCGTCTGACTGCATCAAGTTTGTCTTCTTTTTTCAAACACCAACCATAGTCGGCCATCATTGGTTCATCCCACCACCCCTGGTATCTTCTTTCTGCCTCCTCTCCCATCTCTTTGCTAACAGCCCCAAGATTTTCCGGAAAGTGATCGAGATGAGAATGAAGAAAGTGCAGCTTCAGACTCATTCTACACCCCAACTCTTTCATATCATCCAACATCGTTTTCACTATTGTTTTGTATTGTTCATCCTTTACATTTCCTAGGAACTTCATTATGACGTCTCTTATTGAATTTCATGCAGCAAGTTCCACGGCATTTATCGTCTGTTCAAAGTTTCTGTCTTTCAGAAGCTTTCTAATTTGTGGTCCATTAAAATTGCATTCCTTGACTTTTGCATCAGATAAATGTGGAAATTTGCTTGCAGTGTACTTCAAACAAGGGCTACTTTTGTCCAAGACCTTAACGAACTGGTTCCTGATTCCCAGTTTGATGTCTAGTGGTGGCAAAATGATTTTTTGTGACTCAACTAAGGCATCATTTGTAGCATTTTTCACACCAGGTGTCAAAACTTGTCTCTTGGGCCAGGAAGGTGTAGACCAGTGTTTGTTCCTAGCTCTGCTGTCCCATTCACATAAATAACAAGGGAATTTATTGTAGCCTGCTTGTTGTCCTAATAGAATACCACACACCTTCAAGTCACTACACACATCCCACCGGTGCTCATGATGTTTGATTTTTATCTAAAATCGCATTGTGATATAATTTTCTTTTAGGGAAACAGAATGTGCCGCAGGAATCGAAGCTAGAATGTTTCTGTTATGAAGTAGTACAGCCTTTAATCTAACAACAGCCGATTCGCTGTTATCACAAAGCAGCACTGTGCCGCAATGACACATTTTCAGACAGTAAATGGCAAATAACACGAAAACTAGATGTGATACAACAGAACCAATGACATTTCTGAAATCAGGAGACCTTATTTAGTTAAAATCACGTATCAGATGCTTTGCCGCAAAAATCATGCTGGGTAGTGTAATCAAGTGAAGTGAACGGGAGTGAATTCACAAGATGAAAGCTTTATTTACAATTTATTACAGTGATTAATTCCATTCAACTACTGTGCAAACTTACAAGTAATCACGTGGGGAGTACTTTATTCTACGTTATTCTTCAGTCGATTTTGAAAACTCTTGATAGTGAAAAGTTACATACTTTATGTTCTTGCCTAAGTGGCTGATTGCATCACAATTCTATTTTGCATTACGAGTTCGATCCCTTTACGTTTTCGATGAAGTACATTTGCGTGTTCAATCTTAATAACATTTACTCTAAGAGTTTTAAAGTGAGATCAGATTTTAGTGACATTGTGTCGTAACTAGTGACTTATTTCGAAACAATTACTACTGATAATGTACAGAAGTCAAACGAGTACATATCGGGCATAACTGCATTGCCGTGTTCAATTTCCCCATCTACAAGAGCTTCTGGACCTTCTAGAATTTCGAGAACTTCCAGACCTCCATCGGAAAAGAATGCAGGGGTGAACGAGCAATATCCGAATCGCAGTATACACTATCAGCCCACACCAAAGAGGACACTCACAAAAGCTTCTATACCGAGGTGATGTGGAATTTAACATTCATTTTGTGAATAAACTCTTCAACCATTTAAAAGATTCCATTATACTTATTTCATGCCAACCTCTCCTCAATGTAACGCTTCAGATAGGGAACAGACACACCCTGTGTCAGTCTTGTGCCTAGCTAGCCGACTTGAAAAATTTTTCCGGTTACAATGTGAGCATCATATCGCAGATTAAATACATATCTTACGCAGCTATTCAGGCTCCGGTCCAGTTTATTGTCACTGTCGCAGGTTATTTCAGTCAGTCAATTAAGAAGGACAAGCCCACGTATTGTTCGGAGATCAGAAGAATACACATGCCTGGTGAGGCACGGGGCGAAGGGGTCTTCGCCAGCAGAGCCAGTGACGTACTCATTACCATAGCAACCCCGCTACTACCCAGGCGACTTTCTATTTATCTTTAAGGTACGTTTCCCCAGAAGCGACTCCAGCGATAATGTTTCCGCGATAGTCGCTCAGCGATCATCGCTCAACGCGTGTAAGAGAACGATAAGATACAAACTCAGAAGAGGAGTCCTCTACGATCTCTGAGCGACTATCGCGGAAACATTATCGCTGGAGTCGCTTCTAAGAAAACGCACTTTCACTGCCAGCTGTTCGCTATTGCCGTTGCGTTGTCTGCGTTCGTTCGTATTCATTTCTAAGTTGTTGCCATTTATCCGTTGTTATTGTTCTTGCTCTTCATATCTCTTGTTATTTCAGCGCAACTGTTTTGTAAAGACTGTGTAATGTATGTCGTAAGCAAGAAGGAAAAGACAATTCACAGTGCAGCTAGAGAAGTGTTCAGGAATACTATAAACGAATGTGATGAAGAAGCTACTGTGTAGAAATGAGAAGAATGCAAGAACGAAGAATGTGGCCTGCAAGCACGAACTTCCTGTTCTGCCCAGACAGATCGGCTCTTATCTGCTACACGAAAATATTGACTCACACTTTGCAGTTTGGTGGATTACAACTGACAAGGGCGAAAAGCTGCCAGTAGAAAATAATATAAAGTCGCCTGGGTAGTAGCGGAGTTGCTATGGTAACCATTGCGTCACTAGCTCTGCTGGTGAAACCCCTTCGCCCCGTGCCTCACCGGGCATATGCATTCTTCTGATCTCCCAACAATACACACTTGGTAGCAGAGATTAACTCATGGGCTGCTAATTACAACTGTGTATATCATTTTCATTTCTTCCTCAGCACGATTTTCTATGCCACTTATTCATTCTCAAACTATTCAATCAATTAACTTCGTCGTTCATGTGTTCACATAGTCTTCGAAGCATATTTCTGAGCACCATATTTATAACCTTTACATAACCTTTATACTCTAATAATTTGCACTGGTTTATTTGAAGATTTTTATATAAAGTGCAAGCATTATTATTCTCATCGTTTGTATGCATTGTAAAGTGATACTTACGAACTATGTTATTGTACGGAGACAGATTCACAACAATGAGACATATTATTATGTGTGATTCACAATTAATTGTTTGGATAGAGCTCGATAGCTGCAGTCGCTTAAGTGCGGCCAGTATCCAGTATTCGGGAGACAGTAGGTTCGAACCCCACTGTCGGCAGCCCTGAAAATGGTTTTCCGTGGTTTCCCACTTTCACACCAGGCAAATTAAGGCCACGGCTGCCCCCTTCTCACTCCTAGCCCTTTCCTGCCCCATCGTCGCCTTAAGACCTATGTCGGTGCGACGTAAAGCAACTTGTAACAAATTGTTTGGATATGTTAAATGTATAAACTGGGAAGTTTTCCGTAGAGGAAACTTTTTGCATATAAATGTTCATCATTTGGAAATGATGTTCTAATTACGGACTAGAAAAATGTATAAAGAAGAGGAACCATGTTTTTCCATGTACTTTTATCTTCACTATATACAATTGTTAGTCGTAAACCTTCTAGACTTTGGTTTATTTGTGCAAGGTTCATAATTACCGTATGCTTGTTCATTAGATACTAGTGTGCACTGATGAAACGCTCACATGCGGGTATATTATAATAGAAAACAGCGGGTTGATTTCTAGTGAGTTGGAATGTATGAAACCCAGGTGCAGTCCCCCAGTCGTTTTCAGACGGTAACCTCAACACAGTATGATGTACACATCCTGAGGGAAAAGAGGGAATCATCATTAAATTTTGAGAGATCCATTTTGATGATATTTATGTACATTTATTATTATTATTATTATTATTATTATTATTATTATTGTACCGGGCGGTACACCTCTACTCTGTTTATTTAAAAGTTGCGCCAGTTGAAACTCCTCTTCTGGAGGAAGGTTGAACTTTATCTATTCTATTAATTCTCTACTTTCTCAGAAGATGTCACCACGTGGAAAATTTTGAGTTTTTGAACTGTGTCACTTTTGAGGTGTTTTTGTTTCGCTTGAAGTAAGAAGTGTGAACTTTCACTTCTAGAGGACACTACTGAAGATCAACAATAGTGCGACCTAGTGCGGAGTTAAAGAACTATTTTGTTGGAGAAATTTTTATTTCAAGAGTTTGTTCTTTGTTAAATTTCCTTCTGTCATTGTTTAAGTTGGCTGTATACCCCTCTTTTTCCCCTTAGTTTGGATCTAGCCAATCCCGAATTTCTTTAATTAATTTTCCACCAATAATGTGTTTCTTTTTCCTCTATGTAGGGGTTTCTTTTCCCGAACCAATAAAGATTTTGTGGGAGGGTGTTTTCTTTCCCCTAACGCCTAGAAACTTCCGCGAGAGGATATAAACTGCTGATTTTGGGGTCTCCGGGCCACTTCTGTTCCTTCTTTCAGTGTATTAAGTACATAGCAGGAGGCGGGAAGCGCCTCTTTCTTCTTCAGCCGTTCAACACCAGGTAATGGCCTATTAATAACTTCTTTTCTTGCTAGGTCGGCAGTTTAACACTCGCGGCGGGTTCGAAGCGTTTCCATCATGTAACCTTTTCCTAAAATGTAATTACTCTTTTCATCTTTTTCTTGTAAAGCTACATATTGGGATAGAGAGTGCTAACCCTCTCGAGCTCCCACTCACATTTGTTTTGAGGTGAACTTATTTTCTCAAACTATTCTTCGTTTATGTAATGTAAAGTGTTCTTCTCTAAGTCACCTCTGTAGTATGGGATTAGCCCTTGCGTTAGCGGCCCAGAGCCAGATTAGGTTTTAAAAAAAAACAAAGTGTATTAGGAGTGCAAGATCGCCTCCTCTCAAATTGTTATTTTAGAGGTCATGTAATCAACCTCCTTTTCATGTAATAGACCTCAGTAGGTTGGGTATTTTACCCCTGTGAATACGTCCTTAGAGGACAGCTTGAAGGTAGAGTTTGGTTTGGCCTTTGAGAGGCTTAAATTTTAAGAGCGGATCGCTCTTTTGAAAATGGAGTGTCATATGCCTCGTGGAGGCTTTTCTGTGTAATTCGGAGCCAGGGGCTCCTAGGGATGAATGGGGTTTTCTGCCCCTCTGTTAAAACTTGTGTTTGTGGTAAAACTGAGCTGATCGCAGAAGTCAGGGCGTGAAGCCCAAAACCTGTAAATATTGTATCTCCCCTTGTTTTGCTACATTGTACCTGCCATGTCTGTTTTGTTTTTGAAAAGAAAATATAACCTAGTTAAATTTTAAATTACTTTTACATTAACTTTGATTCCGTAGTTTTGAAACCCATTCACGCCCGCACCTTCTTACGCCTCTACCTACCGCTAAAACACGGTAACAAGTGGTAGCAGAGCGTGGTTGAATGGGTCTCAATTTAGCCCCTTTTGACGGCTAAACATTGCTTTGATTCGAACTCTAACAATTTTCTTAGTTGCTGGAATTTTTGGGGTTTTTCAAAATTGTTCTGTCATCATGCCCGGCCCTCGCGATGTTCTCCTCCTTAACTACTTGCGCAAAGAGGAGTTGATATATGAGTTAACTATCAGAAATGTGCAATCTGGAGGCACGGTTGCAATCGACACCAACAAGCTTAGAGAGTCCCTTGATTTGCCCATTTCCATCCCCAATTTGGGAGAGAAAGAAATTGATGATTCTCTTTCCACGATCGTCGAGAATATTACTGGGCTAGCATCGGTAGTCAGCTTTTTTGATGAAAACGATCCATCTCCTAATCAAATTAAGCGTGTGCAAGGCAGGCTGTATCACTTTGCAAATAGAGTTAATGATCTATTGTCTCTAAAGGTGAATGACGTTCAGAGGAAGCAAGCTAATACGCTCCTTGAAACTATTTCTGAATTGTCTAATAAGGTCACTCAATTGCTAACCGGCGAAGCTCCTCCCAAAACTGATCAACCCGCCACGGTGAATGTAGGTAACGAGGAAGAGCCTCCTCAGGGAGAAGTCAATAGGATAACCGTTGCTGCTCAAACTATCTCTGCCCCATCGAACAACGAATCTGAACGCCGTGCGTCATTGAGTAACATCCGCTCTGAATTAACTTCTTTGCCATTGAAACCTTTAACGACTATGTCACCTGGGTTCAGCAGCTTGCCTCATCCTTTGGCAATGTTGCTTAGAGGTATCTCTAAGTTTTCCGTCAACACCACCAGTGACGTAATTTCATTTTTAAGATTTCTAGTGGAATTTCAGGATCATGCCCTTGTGTTTTCTCTTTCCCCATGTCAAATTTTGCAAATTATCTATCCTTATGCTATTGGTGTTCTATCTGACAAAATAGTTAGAGCCATCGCTGAGCAATCTTCTATTGAGGATTTCCATGCCCATTTGCTAGCTAACTTCATCCCGGCTAGGGCCAGGTCCTCCCTTATTCAGAAATACTATTATCGGGTACAGCGCTTGGATGAAAACCTGGCAGACTTCATCCAAGATATTAAGTTTTATACTAGGGTGTTTGCTCTCCACTTCCCTGAGGATCAGATCGTGCAAGCTATTGTCGAAGGGATTTCACCACCCTACAGGTCATATTTGTGTTTCGCGGCGTGCCCGCAAACCTTCTCTGAACTGGAAGCATTAGCCGTCTCTGCGGAAGGAGTTAGGTATGCCGATTCCTTGCGTGTGGCGAAAGAACCCCCGCCTTCCTTTAGTAACACTCGGCCTCCACCTCGCCGACCAGTCAATCCCCGTAAATGTTATGCTTGTGGGTCGCCTGACCATCTGCGGAATAAGTGTCCTCTGATCAAGTCAAGTGGGACAAGGAATGGAGCAGAGTCATCACAAGGCTGTTTTAAGTGTGGGGCCTTCTCACATATCGCCAAGAATTGCCCAAACTCAAATAGCACCCCCTCCTGCTCAACTTCTGGTGCAAATTCCAGCTATGCCAATAATAAAAAGTGACTAGTGGCGTCGGCTGAGCCGACTAATCCATCTTCCCGAGACTCAGCCCCTAGTAAACAGGTTGTAAATGCAGAGAACGACCAGCCTTCAAATTCATCGTTTGAATGCCCTAAAGAGTGTCTTAGGATTGCGGCGGATACCCCCGCACCTGTTCCTTTTCTTAAGATTGAGTTAAATAACGAGCCTATAACAGCTCTCTTAGATTCAGGCAGTGTTTGTTCCATTATTTCGGCTGATTGGTATTCTAAATTGAAATCTGTTTGTAAACTCCCTGACTATGTCTCTTCTCCTGTTCAATACGTTTCGGCTAATTCATCTCCATTAGAAATTCTAGGTTCCTTACTGGTCAAAATTCGTGTTTTTAAGTTTACATGGAAAGTTAAATTGTTTGTGGCCAAGCAATTGTCTTGCCCCATTATATTGGGAGCTGACTTTATTTCTCACACTGGTCTTGTGCTCGATCTCCGGTCTAGGTCGTGCACATTCAAATTTGCTTCTAGTTATAAAATCCCACTATTAAAGTGTAATTCTGTATCATGTTCATCTATTTCGCCTACCCAGGATGAGATGTTGTTAGACCTTAGACATCTACCTGAGGAGCAGGCTGATAGTATTCGCAAACTGTGTCAGTCGTTTCCCGAGGTGTTCTCTGATACTCTTGGTGTTACTGACCTTATTGAATACAAAATTGAGGTTACGGATTCGATTCCTGTCCGTTTTCCACCGTATAGGCTATCTCCACCTAAAATGAAGGCTCTGAAAGAAATCATCGATCAGATGTTGAAGGATGGTATTATTAGGCCCTCTAAGTCAGCGTATTCTTCGCCTATTTTTCTAGTCCCGAAACCCCAAGGAGGCTTCAGGCCTGTCATTGATTACAGGGCTCTCAATCGGAAGGTGGTGTTGCAATCTGTGCCCCTTCCCGACCTTCATTCTTGTTTTTCATGGTTTCGTAAGGCCAAGTTCTTCACCATCTTGGACTTGAATCAGGCCTATAATCAAATTCCCCTTGCCGAGGAGTCTAAACATCTTACAGCGTTTGCCACGGACTGGAACTTATACGAATACAACCGCGTGCCTTTCGGGCTCCCCACGGGGGCAGCTGTGCTCACTAGGCTACTAGATAAGGTCTTCTCCGACATCAAATTTGAGTACTTATATCACTACTTGGATGATGTCGTCGTATTTTCCGAGACTTTTGAAGAACATCTAGATCATCTGCGAGAAGTTCTGAATCGCCTTCGTAAGGCTGGGTTAACTGTCAAGTTGTCCAAGGTTGCCTTTGCTAAGCCCTCAATGTCATTCCTGGGGCATATTGTGTCACCCGATGGGGTAGCTGTCGATCATTCTAGAACACAGGCCATCCGTGATTTTAAACCTCCTAAGGACATCAAAGGTATCGCTAGATTCATTGGTATGGTGAATTTCTTCAGGAAGTTTATTCCTAACTTCGCTAATAGAGCGGCGCCCTTAAACCTTCTTCGTAGGAAAGGCATCAAATTCGAGTGGGGACCTTCTCAACAAGCCGCTTTTGAAGATCTGAAATTAGCTCTCTGTAATGCCCCTGTACTTGCTATGCCTGATTTCTCGAAGAAATTCATCGTCCAAACGGACGCGTCGTCGTCAGCTGTAGCTGCAGTCCTTCTTCAAGAGACTGAACTAGGGAGGCGTCCCATCGCCTATGCATCTAGGACTCTATTGGCTCAAGAAGCCAAGTATTCCATCTATGAGCTCGAAGGGTTGGCAGTCTTATTCGCCTTAGAAAAGTTCCGTCTCTATCTGGAACATGTCAAATTCGACCTGGAGACAGATAATCAAGCCTTAAGCTGGGTCTTAGGTAGGCCGCGTCGTACTGGTCGTATAGCCCGTTGGGCCATCCGTATTTCTGCCTTCCAATTTGATGTACGACATATCAGAGGTACCGAAAATGTTGTTGCTGATGGACTCAGCCGTATGTTTCATAACGACGTCGAAACCCACGAACCGGTCGACAGTTCATCACCTTCCGAGTCCATACTATCCGAGGTTAATGCCATCCTAACAGATGCTCCCATGCTTTTTAGGGATATTGAGAAATACCAACGTGAAGATCCGACGCTGGCTCCTATAATGGAAACCCTTTCTTCTGGGGAACATGCTGTCCCTTATGTTCTGAGGAATGGTGTTCTATGTTGCCCTTCGAGGCATGATAAGTTGATGAAAGTTGTTGTTCCAGCGGTTCTTGTACCTATGATCTTCAAGTATTATCATGAGACCCCATTAGGAGGGCATCTGGGTATCTTTAAAACTCGTGAAAAGATTCGTGAAATGTTCATCTGGAAAGGTATGGACGGTGAAATTCGGGAACTCGTAAAAGCTTGTAAATCTTGTTTGATCAGTAAACCCACCATGTCCACTAAAGTAGGCCTTTTGTCTTCTCATCAAGCGTCGCGCCCCATGGAACGCCTGTATATCGATTATGTGGGACCCTTCCCCCAGTCAAAGGGCAATGCCAACAAGTTCATCTTTGTGTGTGTAGATGGTTTTACAAGATTTTCCTGGTTATTTCCGACTAAGCTGGCTACCGCTCAGTCAACCATTACTTGCTTAAATTCTATTTTTGCTTCTTTTGGTCCGTGTCAATATATTGTATCTGATAATGCTAAGGCGTTCACATCAAATTTATTTCGTAAATTCTGTTTTGACTTGTCCATCTCTCATGTAACTACTTCTGCTTATTACCCTCAACCTTCTCTGGCTGAACGGGTTAACCGTAATCTCAGGTCCGCACTCATTGCCTATCATCATGAAGATCCTTCCAGGTGGGACACGTCCCTGCATTGGATAGCTTTTGCTTTGAATTCGGCGGTTCATGAATCTCACAAGTTTACTCCAGCTTCCTTGATGTTCAAGTTTGTTCCCAACTCGCCGCTCTCTAACCTCTGGTCTTTGAATGACATTCTACCCGAGACAATAGATCCGGATAACATTAAAGATCTTTGGAAGAAGGCTAAAGCCAATCTTAAAGTGTCTCATGAAAAGGTTAGGGAAAGGTATGATCGTGGACGGAGACCCACCACTTTGAAGGTAGGTGACCAGGTTATGGTCAAAAATTTTGTTCCCGCGGGCAAGCTTGCCCCCAGATTTCATGGGCCTTGTATCATTCTCGATTTTCTTACGCCGGTTACCTTATTGCTAAGTAATCCAGCCACCGAGAGGATATTTAGAGTTCACCTGTCCCAGGTGAAACCGGTGTAATTTCTGTGTTAACTTGCTTCATATTATTTTGAAAGGATATGAAGGTTATATTTTTTTTTGAGTTTCACTTTTAAGGCATTCTGCCCCTTCTGTAATATTTTGGTTTTAGATGTAAGCCTTGTGTAAAAACCTGCCCCGACCCGTTAAACTGCCATCCTGTTCTTGCCACGGCCATTACCACGCTCCCGTCTCCTGCTCCACCTTACACTGTGGCTTCATAATAGTAAATGCCATGGATATCTACACGCCGCTGGCCCCTCAACCTCTCCACAAGCCTGTACCCTCAAAGAAGATGATAGTCCAACACAATTCTGCCGCCTAGCTTTAATGTTTCAGCGCCCCCGCAGCCGCGCAGCGCCGTGCAGCGACTGGGGAGGGGGATGGGCCCCCTCCTCTCCAGCGAGGACGACATGTGCACGGCGAGCCGGAGCTCTCCTCCCGGCCAAGGCTGATGTGCGGCGCACGACCTGCTACATGCCCGCAGCCTGTATCTGTTCACCGCGGGCGCGGCGTACTTCAACACCTCTGCTCCCCTCATAGTGCGGGCGAGCGGTATCTCAGGGTACTTGAGGGGTCCGAGCGGCCTCCGTTGGACGCAAGCTGCAACGGCCGGTCTGGCCATCCGACTCAATCTACATCAACTACATGGACTGTCACCATAAGCAATAATTACATTTGGGAATTTAACAACAATATTTGGTGGACATTGCAAAACTTTTCTTCACTTTTAAGCATTAAAGGTTTATCTTCAGAAATTCAACTATTACAACAGAAAAACTTTACTGCACCGGCAACAACAAAATTTTGAAATTGCAACCAACCAAATTACTAAAATCTTATAAATGCTTCCGCAATTAATCTTAATATCAACATCAAAACTTGGACCTTATTTTGGAAACAAAGCTTATGTTCTTCTGTGTTACCCCTTGGAGGAACTTTTGGGGGGGGAGGTCTGTACCGGGCGGTACACCTCTACTCTGTTTATTTAAAAGTTGCGCCAGTTGAAACTCCTCTTCTGGAGGAAGGTTGAACTTTATCTATTCTATTAATTCTCTACTTTCTCAGAAGATGTCACCACGTGGAAAATTTTGAGTTTTTGAACTGTGTCACTTTTGAGGTGTTTTTGTTTCGCTTGAAGTAAGAAGTGTGAACTTTCACTTCTAGAGGACACTACTGAAGATCAACAATAGTGCGACCTAGTGCGGAGTTAAAGAACTATTTTGTTGGAGAAATTTTTATTTCAAGAGTTTGTTCTTTGTTAAATTTCCTTCTGTCATTGTTTAAGTTGGCTGTATACCCCTCTTTTTCCCCTTAGTTTGGATCTAGCCAATCCCGAATTTCTTTAATTAATTTTCCACCAATAATGTGTTTCTTTTTCCTCTATGTAGGGGTTTCTTTTCCCGAACCAATAAAGATTTTGTGGGAGGGTGTTTTCTTTCCCCTAACGCCTAGAAACTTCCGCGAGAGGATATAAACTGCTGATTTTGGGGTCTCCGGGCCACTTCTGTTCCTTCTTTCAGTGTATTAAGTACATAGCAGGAGGCGGGAAGCGCCTCTTTCTTCTTCAGCCGTTCAACACCAGGTAATGGCCTATTAATAACTTCTTTTCTTGCTAGGTCGGCAGTTTAACACTCGCGGCGGGTTCGAAGCGTTTCCATCATGTAACCTTTTCCTAAAATGTAATTACTCTTTTCATCTTTTTCTTGTAAAGCTACATATTGGGATAGAGAGTGCTAACCCTCTCGAGCTCCCACTCACATTTGTTTTGAGGTGAACTTATTTTCTCAAACTATTCTTCGTTTATGTAATGTAAAGTGTTCTTCTCTAAGTCACCTCTGTAGTATGGGATTAGCCCTTGCGTTAGCGGCCCAGAGCCAGATTAGGTTTTAAAAAAAACAAAGTGTATTAGGAGTGCAAGATCGCCTCCTCTCAAATTGTTATTTTAGAGGTCATGTAATCAACCTCCTTTTCATGTAATAGACCTCAGTAGGTTGGGTATTTTACCCCTGTGAATACGTCCTTAGAGGACAGCTTGAAGGTAGAGTTTGGTTTGGCCTTTGAGAGGCTTAAATTTTAAGAGCGGATCGCTCTTTTGAAAATGGAGTGTCATATGCCTCGTGGAGGCTTTTCTGTGTAATTCGGAGCCAGGGGCTCCTAGGGATGAATGGGGTTTTCTGCCCCTCTGTTAAAACTTGTGTTTGTGGTAAAACTGAGCTGATCGCAGAAGTCAGGGCGTGAAGCCCAAAACCTGTAAATATTGTATCTCCCCTTGTTTTGCTACATTGTACCTGCCATGTCTGTTTTGTTTTTGAAAAGAAAATATAACCTAGTTAAATTTTAAATTACTTTTACATTAACTTTGATTCCGTAGTTTTGAAACCCATTCACGCCCGCACCTTCTTACGCCTCTACCTACCGCTAAAACACGGTAACAAGTGGTAGCAGAGCGTGGTTGAATGGGTCTCAATTTAGCCCCTTTTGACGGCTAAACATTGCTTTGATTCGAACTCTAACAATTTTCTTAGTTGCTGGAATTTTTGGGGTTTTTCAAAATTGTTCTGTCATCATGCCCGGCCCTCGCGATGTTCTCCTCCTTAACTACTTGCGCAAAGAGGAGTTGATATATGAGTTAACTATCAGAAATGTGCAATCTGGAGGCACGGTTGCAATCGACACCAACAAGCTTAGAGAGTCCCTTGATTTGCCCATTTCCATCCCCAATTTGGGAGAGAAAGAAATTGATGATTCTCTTTCCACGATCGTCGAGAATATTACTGGGCTAGCATCGGTAGTCAGCTTTTTTGATGAAAACGATCCATCTCCTAATCAAATTAAGCGTGTGCAAGGCAGGCTGTATCACTTTGCAAATAGAGTTAATGATCTATTGTCTCTAAAGGTGAATGACGTTCAGAGGAAGCAAGCTAATACGCTCCTTGAAACTATTTCTGAATTGTCTAATAAGGTCACTCAATTGCTAACCGGCGAAGCTCCTCCCAAAACTGATCAACCCGCCACGGTGAATGTAGGTAACGAGGAAGAGCCTCCTCAGGGAGAAGTCAATAGGATAACCGTTGCTGCTCAAACTATCTCTGCCCCATCGAACAACGAATCTGAACGCCGTGCGTCATTGAGTAACATCCGCTCTGAATTAACTTCTTTGCCATTGAAACCTTTAACGACTATGTCACCTGGGTTCAGCAGCTTGCCTCATCCTTTGGCAATGTTGCTTAGAGGTATCTCTAAGTTTTCCGTCAACACCACCAGTGACGTAATTTCATTTTTAAGATTTCTAGTGGAATTTCAGGATCATGCCCTTGTGTTTTCTCTTTCCCCATGTCAAATTTTGCAAATTATCTATCCTTATGCTATTGGTGTTCTATCTGACAAAATAGTTAGAGCCATCGCTGAGCAATCTTCTATTGAGGATTTCCATGCCCATTTGCTAGCTAACTTCATCCCGGCTAGGGCCAGGTCCTCCCTTATTCAGAAATACTATTATCGGGTACAGCGCTTGGATGAAAACCTGGCAGACTTCATCCAAGATATTAAGTTTTATACTAGGGTGTTTGCTCTCCACTTCCCTGAGGATCAGATCGTGCAAGCTATTGTCGAAGGGATTTCACCACCCTACAGGTCATATTTGTGTTTCGCGGCGTGCCCGCAAACCTTCTCTGAACTGGAAGCATTAGCCGTCTCTGCGGAAGGAGTTAGGTATGCCGATTCCTTGCGTGTGGCGAAAGAACCCCCGCCTTCCTTTAGTAACACTCGGCCTCCACCTCGCCGACCAGTCAATCCCCGTAAATGTTATGCTTGTGGGTCGCCTGACCATCTGCGGAATAAGTGTCCTCTGATCAAGTCAAGTGGGACAAGGAATGGAGCAGAGTCATCACAAGGCTGTTTTAAGTGTGGGGCCTTCTCACATATCGCCAAGAATTGCCCAAACTCAAATAGCACCCCCTCCTGCTCAACTTCTGGTGCAAATTCCAGCTATGCCAATAATAAAAAGTGACTAGTGGCGTCGGCTGAGCCGACTAATCCATCTTCCCGAGACTCAGCCCCTAGTAAACAGGTTGTAAATGCAGAGAACGACCAGCCTTCAAATTCATCGTTTGAATGCCCTAAAGAGTGTCTTAGGATTGCGGCGGATACCCCCGCACCTGTTCCTTTTCTTAAGATTGAGTTAAATAACGAGCCTATAACAGCTCTCTTAGATTCAGGCAGTGTTTGTTCCATTATTTCGGCTGATTGGTATTCTAAATTGAAATCTGTTTGTAAACTCCCTGACTATGTCTCTTCTCCTGTTCAATACGTTTCGGCTAATTCATCTCCATTAGAAATTCTAGGTTCCTTACTGGTCAAAATTCGTGTTTTTAAGTTTACATGGAAAGTTAAATTGTTTGTGGCCAAGCAATTGTCTTGCCCCATTATATTGGGAGCTGACTTTATTTCTCACACTGGTCTTGTGCTCGATCTCCGGTCTAGGTCGTGCACATTCAAATTTGCTTCTAGTTATAAAATCCCACTATTAAAGTGTAATTCTGTATCATGTTCATCTATTTCGCCTACCCAGGATGAGATGTTGTTAGACCTTAGACATCTACCTGAGGAGCAGGCTGATAGTATTCGCAAACTGTGTCAGTCGTTTCCCGAGGTGTTCTCTGATACTCTTGGTGTTACTGACCTTATTGAATACAAAATTGAGGTTACGGATTCGATTCCTGTCCGTTTTCCACCGTATAGGCTATCTCCACCTAAAATGAAGGCTCTGAAAGAAATCATCGATCAGATGTTGAAGGATGGTATTATTAGGCCCTCTAAGTCAGCGTATTCTTCGCCTATTTTTCTAGTCCCGAAACCCCAAGGAGGCTTCAGGCCTGTCATTGATTACAGGGCTCTCAATCGGAAGGTGGTGTTGCAATCTGTGCCCCTTCCCGACCTTCATTCTTGTTTTTCATGGTTTCGTAAGGCCAAGTTCTTCACCATCTTGGACTTGAATCAGGCCTATAATCAAATTCCCCTTGCCGAGGAGTCTAAACATCTTACAGCGTTTGCCACGGACTGGAACTTATACGAATACAACCGCGTGCCTTTCGGGCTCCCCACGGGGGCAGCTGTGCTCACTAGGCTACTAGATAGGGTCTTCTCCGACATCAAATTTGAGTACTTATATCACTACTTGGATGATGTCGTCGTATTTTCCGAGACTTTTGAAGAACATCTAGATCATCTGCGAGAAGTTCTGAATCGCCTTCGTAAGGCTGGGTTAACTGTCAAGTTGTCCAAGGTTGCCTTTGCTAAGCCCTCAATGTCATTCCTGGGGCATATTGTGTCACCCGATGGGGTAGCTGTCGATCATTCTAGAACACAGGCCATCCGTGATTTTAAACCTCCTAAGGACATCAAAGGTATCGCTAGATTCATTGGTATGGTGAATTTCTTCAGGAAGTTTATTCCTAACTTCGCTAATAGAGCGGCGCCCTTAAACCTTCTTCGTAGGAAAGGCATCAAATTCGAGTGGGGACCTTCTCAACAAGCCGCTTTTGAAGATCTGAAATTAGCTCTCTGTAATGCCCCTGTACTTGCTATGCCTGATTTCTCGAAGAAATTCATCGTCCAAACGGACGCGTCGTCGTCAGCTGTAGCTGCAGTCCTTCTTCAAGAGACTGAACTAGGGAGGCGTCCCATCGCCTATGCATCTAGGACTCTATCGGCTCAAGAAGCCAAGTATTCCATCTATGAGCTCGAAGGGTTGGCAGTCTTATTCGCCTTAGAAAAGTTCCGTCTCTATCTGGAACATGTCAAATTCGACCTGGAGACAGATAATCAAGCCTTAAGCTGGGTCTTAGGTAGGCCGCGTCGTACTGGTCGTATAGCCCGTTGGGCCATCCGTATTTCTGCCTTCCAATTTGATGTACGACATATCAGAGGTACCGAAAATGTTGTTGCTGATGGACTCAGCCGCATGTTTCATAACGACGTCGAAACCCACGAACCGGTCGACAGTTCATCACCTTCCGAGTCCATACTATCCGAGGTTAATGCCATCCTAACAGATGCTCCCATGCTTTTTAGGGATATTGAGAAATACCAACGTGAAGATCCGACGCTGGCTCCTATAATGGAAACCCTTTCTTCTGGGGAACATGCTGTCCCTTATGTTCTGAGGAATGGTGTTCTATGTTGCCCTTCGAGGCATGATAAGTTGATGAAAGTTGTTGTTCCAGCGGTTCTTGTACCTATGATCTTCAAGTATTATCATGAGACCCCATTAGGAGGGCATCTGGGTATCTTTAAAACTCGTGAAAAGATTCGTGAAATGTTCATCTGGAAAGGTATGGACGGTGAAATTCGGGAACTCGTAAAAGCTTGTAAATCTTGTTTGATCAGTAAACCCACCATGTCCACTAAAGTAGGCCTTTTGTCTTCTCATCAAGCGTCGCGCCCCATGGAACGCCTGTATATCGATTATGTGGGACCCTTCCCCCAGTCAAAGGGCAATGCCAACAAGTTCATCTTTGTGTGTGTAGATGGTTTTACAAGATTTTCCTGGTTATTTCCGACTAAGCTGGCTACCGCTCAGTCAACCATTACTTGCTTAAATTCTATTTTTGCTTCTTTTGGTCCGTGTCAATATATTGTATCTGATAATGCTAAGGCGTTCACATCAAATTTATTTCGTAAATTCTGTTTTGACTTGTCCATCTCTCATGTAACTACTTCTGCTTATTACCCTCAACCTTCTCTGGCTGAACGGGTTAACCGTAATCTCAGGTCCGCACTCATTGCCTATCATCATGAAGATCCTTCCAGGTGGGACACGTCCCTGCATTGGATAGCTTTTGCTTTGAATTCGGCGGTTCATGAATCTCACAAGTTTACTCCAGCTTCCTTGATGTTCAAGTTTGTTCCCAACTCGCCGCTCTCTAACCTCTGGTCTTTGAATGACATTCTACCCGAGACAATAGATCCGGATAACATTAAAGATCTTTGGAAGAAGGCTAAAGCCAATCTTAAAGTGTCTCATGAAAAGGTTAGGGAAAGGTATGATCGTGGACGGAGACCCACCACTTTGAAGGTAGGTGACCAGGTTATGGTCAAAAATTTTGTTCCCGCGGGCAAGCTTGCCCCCAGATTTCATGGGCCTTGTATCATTCTCGATTTTCTTACGCCGGTTACCTTATTGCTAAGTAATCCAGCCACCGAGAGGATATTTAGAGTTCACCTGTCCCAGGTGAAACCGGTGTAATTTCTGTGTTAACTTGCTTCATATTATTTTGAAAGGATATGAAGGTTATATTTTTTTTTGAGTTTCACTTTTAAGGCATTCTGCCCCTTCTGTAATATTTTGGTTTTAGATGTAAGCCTTGTGTAAAAACCTGCCCCGACCCGTTAAACTGCCATCCTGTTCTTGCCACGGCCATTACCACGCTCCCGTCTCCTGCTCCACCTTACACTGTGGCTTCATAATAGTAAATGCCATGGATATCTACACGCCGCTGGCCCCTCAACCTCTCCACAAGCCTGTACCCTCAAAGAAGATGATAGTCCAACACAATTCTGCCGCCTAGCTTTAATGTTTCAGCGCCCCCGCAGCCGCGCAGCGCCGTGCAGCGACTGGGGAGGGGGATGGGCCCCCTCCTCTCCAGCGAGGACGACATGTGCACGGCGAGCCGGAGCTCTCCTCCCGGCCAAGGCTGATGTGCGGCGCACGACCTGCTACATGCCCGCAGCCTGTATCTGTTCACCGCGGGCGCGGCGTACTTCAACACCTCTGCTCCCCTCATAGTGCGGGCGAGCGGTATCTCAGGGTACTTGAGGGGTCCGAGCGGCCTCCGTTGGACGCAAGCTGCAACGGCCGGTCTGGCCATCCGACTCAATCTACATCAACTACATGGACTGTCACCATAAGCAATAATTACATTTGGGAATTTAACAACAATATTTGGTGGACATTGCAAAACTTTTCTTCACTTTTAAGCATTAAAGGTTTATCTTCAGAAATTCAACTATTACAACAGAAAAACTTTACTGCACCGGCAACAACAAAATTTTGAAATTGCAACCAACCAAATTACTAAAATCTTATAAATGCTTCCGCAATTAATCTTAATATCAACATCAAAACTTGGACCTTATTTTGGAAACAAAGCTTATGTTCTTCTGTGTTACCCCTTGGAGGAACTTTTGGGGGGGGAGGTCTGTACCGGGCGGTACACCTCTACTCTGTTTATTTAAAAGTTGCGCCAGTTGAAACTCCTCTTCTGGAGGAAGGTTGAACTTTATCTATTCTATTAATTCTCTACTTTCTCAGAAGATGTCACCACGTGGAAAATTTTGAGTTTTTGAACTGTGTCACTTTTGAGGTGTTTTTGTTTCGCTTGAAGTAAGAAGTGTGAACTTTCACTTCTAGAGGACACTACTGAAGATCAACAATAGTGCGACCTAGTGCGGAGTTAAAGAACTATTTTGTTGGAGAAATTTTTATTTCAAGAGTTTGTTCTTTGTTAAATTTCCTTCTGTCATTGTTTAAGTTGGCTGTATACCCCTCTTTTTCCCCTTAGTTTGGATCTAGCCAATCCCGAATTTCTTTAATTAATTTTCCACCAATAATGTGTTTCTTTTTCCTCTATGTAGGGGTTTCTTTTCCCGAACCAATAAAGATTTTGTGGGAGGGTGTTTTCTTTCCCCTAACGCCTAGAAACTTCCGCGAGAGGATATAAACTGCTGATTTTGGGGTCTCCGGGCCACTTCTGTTCCTTCTTTCAGTGTATTAAGTACATAGCAGGAGGCGGGAAGCGCCTCTTTCTTCTTCAGCCGTTCAACACCAGGTAATGGCCTATTAATAACTTCTTTTCTTGCTAGGTCGGCAGTTTAACACTCGCGGCGGGTTCGAAGCGTTTCCATCATGTAACCTTTTCCTAAAATGTAATTACTCTTTTCATCTTTTTCTTGTAAAGCTACATATTGGGATAGAGAGTGCTAACCCTCTCGAGCTCCCACTCACATTTGTTTTGAGGTGAACTTATTTTCTCAAACTATTCTTCGTTTATGTAATGTAAAGTGTTCTTCTCTAAGTCACCTCTGTAGTATGGGATTAGCCCTTGCGTTAGCGGCCCAGAGCCAGATTAGGTTTTAAAAAAAAACAAAGTGTATTAGGAGTGCAAGATCGCCTCCTCTCAAATTGTTATTTTAGAGGTCATGTAATCAACCTCCTTTTCATGTAATAGACCTCAGTAGGTTGGGTATTTTACCCCTGTGAATACGTCCTTAGAGGACAGCTTGAAGGTAGAGTTTGGTTTGGCCTTTGAGAGGCTTAAATTTTAAGAGCGGATCGCTCTTTTGAAAATGGAGTGTCATATGCCTCGTGGAGGCTTTTCTGTGTAATTCGGAGCCAGGGGCTCCTAGGGATGAATGGGGTTTTCTGCCCCTCTGTTAAAACTTGTGTTTGTGGTAAAACTGAGCTGATCGCAGAAGTCAGGGCGTGAAGCCCAAAACCTGTAAATATTGTATCTCCCCTTGTTTTGCTACATTGTACCTGCCATGTCTGTTTTGTTTTTGAAAAGAAAATATAACCTAGTTAAATTTTAAATTACTTTTACATTAACTTTGATTCCGTAGTTTTGAAACCCATTCACGCCCGCACCTTCTTACGCCTCTACCTACCGCTAAAACACGGTAACAATTATTATTATTATTATTATTATTATTATTATTTGCGAATGAACCCATTAGGACTACGCAAAGTACTTAGAGACAGGCATTTGCCTTTCTTTGTGCCCACACTTCCTTCATTCGTTTGCTGTGTGCTTCTTTACTCTCTTGAGACCATGTTGTTCCGGTCTTCTTCCTTGGTTCCTCCTCTTGGTCAACTTGCCACTTATGAACTTTGGCTCTGAAGATAACACCCGGCTTTGGATGTCTTCAGGTGTAATTCCTGCCAGTTTGAGATCTGTTTCAATTTCGCCAATCCATTTTATTGTGTCCGTTTTGGCTTTACTTCGTTTTTCATAAAATTCAATTATTTGCTTGGTAAGTCTATCTGGGTTCATCCTTTTTATATGTCCAAAGAATCTTAATCTGCGTTTTCTGATGTCACTGTGAATGTTAGAAAATTGTTTGATTTCCTGTTTCCCTCTAAGGCGGTACTGTTCATCTACGAGTTTTGGGCCTAAAATTTTTCTAATGATCTTGCGTTCCTTTTTCTGAATATTTTCTAGATCAGTTTTCCTGTTCAAAATTAGTGTCTCTGATCCATAGAGGCATTCTGGTTTTATAACTGTATTATAGTGTCTTAGTTTTGCATGCTTGGAGAGACACTTTTTGTTATAGATATTTTGGGTGAGTCTATATGCAGTTTCCATTTTTTGGCATCTAACTTCGTTGGCTTTTGTTTCTATTCCATTCTCCTGAATTATTTCACCGAGATATTTGAATTGCTGGACCCGATTTATTTTGCCATATTTTGTCTCCATGAATTTAGGGGCTTCTTTGCTGCAGGTTATGTATTCAGTTTTTTCAAACGATATTTGGAGGCCGACTTTTTCCGCTGTTTCTTTCATGAGTTCGATCTGGTTTATGGCTGTTGAAACGTCACGAATTAAGATTGCCAGATCGTCCGCAAATGCCAGGCAGTCTACTGCTAATTTGCCCCTACCAAGAGTGATTGGTTGGTCAATCTTGAGGACAGACTTCTGTTTGCGCCATTCCTGTATTACCTTTTCAAGGACGCAGTTGAAGAGTAGTGGAGAGAGCCCATCTCCCTGTCTTACTCCTGTTTTGATCGGAAAAGGGTCTGAGATTTCCCCCATGAATTTAACCTTAGATTTTGTGTCTGCCAATGTCTCTTTTACAATTGCGAGTGTTTTCCGGTCTAGACCCTGTTCTTTTAATATCTGAAACAGTGATTGACGATCAACTGAATTATTATTATTATTATTATTATTATTATTATTATTATTATTATTATTATTATTATTATTATTATTATTCACATCTCAAGAGAAGTATCGGAATAGGTAGAGCTACAACGTCTACAGAATCCCACTGCTTATGTTGCATCACAAAAGATATATTGAATACATGATGAATTTCCCATAATTTCATTTCATTAAACAACCCGAATGCTAAATAAATTCAAAATAATTACACTGTATATCTACCTCCATACAGTACATAATCACGTAGGCCAGTCTGATATACAATAGTGAGTTTTTTATAAAAAATTAATATGGATTCATTTATATGATAGATAAATATGACGCTGAATATATTTAAAACAATTGATTTCTTAATAGACCCGAGTTACATAGAGGATAATGAGACATCAGTGAATTACAAAGCCGATGGAAATCAAAATAGGCCTACTGGAACACGAAATTTCTATCTAAATTATGTTTCACCATACATTTGTCATCCTTTGTCATTACTAAGAATAATGATTTCATTAGAAACCCAAATACATAGAAGCAGTGGTACCCACCTCAAAATACGTACCCTTACCCATGAACTAATAGCACTATCAACTTGATATTTTACATAATATAAATTTTGACCCTCTATCTCTAATTTTGTCGCTATAAGTTTTTCGAGACAATAATCTGGGTTTTTGTAACATGCTGAAATATTCCTTCCTAAAGGTTTAGCCAGTAATATTGCAGACGTTTGCTCTTTTCAATGCTGTGATTTGTTATGTGAGAACAATACCAGTTGTAGCTAGAAAATATGAAACAATTAAGTGAAAAATGTGGGTAGATTCATCCATGATCATCTGAGTATTCACATATCAGGTTAGATCAGGTAAGATGCTGAACACCGCGAAATATGAGTCAATGTTTTCCTGTATCGCATAGGATCAGCTAAGGTCCGACCTGTCTGTGCAGAACAGGAAGTTCTTGCTTGCAGGCACATTCCTTGTTCTTGCATTCTCTCATATCGAAACAGTGCATGGTGTTCGTAGATCTGGAATAGGTATTCGATAATGATCATACATCGCACAAGTCGAGTTCGACCTCACTGTACTGGACATCTCCGAACGACAGACTCCTCGTATTTTTGGATCGGCCGGGTGGCACATCAGCTTTACTACCAGCTCCCATCCGATACTAATAAAACAAGCGGCTGACACCAGCACTTGGAAGTCAGCTTCCCCGATATACCCTCCACTCCCTTCATGACCACCTTCACTTCTACTACCACTACTACTACCTGCACGACCTCCAACCTCACCCGCCCCCACCATTCTTTCACTACGCTCGCATACTCCCATCATTCATCAGTAATGCCGTCATCCCTCCCTACGCAACCCACCTCTGAACGCCCTAGTCTTCCACGTATTCCACCCCGCTATTTCAATCGCCAGCAAATCGACGACGCATCCGCTCCAACTACAGAAGCCGCCGCACCGCCACCATCGTCTCAACACTCAATGTTTAGTTGTGTCATTCGCGGCGTTCCCACCACCATCACTGAACGCGAAGTTCTACTTGAACTTCACGTAGAGGGCGTCCCAGCACGGCTGGCGTTCCGCATCATAAACTCTTCTGGTGCCACGTCATTAGTAAGCCTCCTTCTACCGACGGAAGACGCAGTACATCCAGTAGAGCGCACATCTACAGACGCCATCACAAAGTTGAACATTCTCGCTCCCCTCCTCAACCTTTCCCTCGAAATCACCCCGCCACTACACGTCGCCGCCCTGCAACTCCTCAAACCTCAGTTTCATCCTGGCACTCTCGTCTAAACTGCACACCCTCCCTCATATCTCCATTAATTTCTTTACTTCGCTTTTCCCATCATTCTCCTCCACCACACCTCACTACTTTCTTCACCTTTCCCGGCCTGAGGGAGCGCGTTACACTCTAGGGAGCCCGCTCCACCCCTTGGGCGGGCAACGAGGACGTTTCAACGAACCAACCGATAATGATTATTGGACCAAGCTACTTGAGATGATGAAGATACCGAGAACGAAGAATAATCCACAATCTGCATAAAAATCAGTCTGCAGTGATAAGAATCGAGGGCTTTGAAAAAGAATCAGTGATCCAGAAAGGCGTGGGGAAGGGCTGCAGTTTGTACCCTCTCTTTTTCTTTTTTTACATAGAACAGGCAGCAAACGAAATCAAAGAGGAATTTGGAAAGGGAATCACAACTCAAGGAGAAAAAAACAAAACCGCGAGATTTGTCGATCATATTGTTATTTTATATGAGGCTCCCGAAGATCTCAAGAAGTTGCTGATTGGTATGGACGGAGTCTCGGATAACGAGTACAAGATGAAAATATATAAGTCGAACGAAGGCAGGTGAAGCAGGCGAATTCAAACAGGGAAGTAGATAAATATTTTTAGTTGGATAGTAAAATAACTAACGATAATAGAAGTAAGGAGGATATAAAATGCAGACAAGCAAAGAAGAGCTTTGTTAAGAAAAGAAATTTGCTCATTTCTAACATTGATATAGGAATTAGAAAGATGCTTTTGAAGACATTAGTCTGGAGCGTGGAATTGTATGGAGGTGAAACATGGACGATAACTAGCTCAGAAGGAAATAGAATATGAGATTATTAAATGTGGTGTTACAGAAGAATGCTGAAGATGAGATGGATAGATAAAATCACGAATGAAGAGATACTGAATTGAATTGGTGAGAGGAGACCTATTTGGCTAAATTTGATGAGAAGAAGAGATGGAATAATAGGAGATATCTTAGAACACCCAGGACTGGTTGGTTTTTGAAGAACGTTTAGGCGGTAAGAACGTTACGAGTAAACCAAGATATGAATATGACAAGCAGATTAGAGCACATGTAAGATGCAGTAGTTACGTAGAAATGGAAAGGTTAGCAAGGATAGGGTGGCATGGCAGGCTGCATCAAACCATTCAATGGACTGATGACTCAAACAACAACATTATTAGCCAGCCCTGTGGTGAATAAGAAGTGTTCCAAGGCCCTGGGTTCGTTTTCAGACCAGTTCAGGGATTTTAATTCTGGACTGAGCAGTACAATGGGGGTCACTTAATACGAGATATTCTCAAGCTCTTAGTTACAGGAAGAAAGCGCACAATGAGAAGATGTCGTTACTTATCTAGTGTACATAGACGAACACCGGTTGCTATGGTTACTGTGGTGACGGGAAATTGATGGCGATTCCAGAAAGACCAAAAACACATACATATTAATAAGGTAGCTAGGCAGAATACAGTGTGATAGACATTTCCATCTTCAAAGTGCAGGGCACAATACAGGACTTCACAACGTGCAGAAGTAGGTTGGGAAACTAAAACTCTACCTTGAACTTTCCCCACATTTCAAATGGGGCAACTATTATTTCCGTCGGTTACGCCTCTGTTATGCATGAGTTTAACTGCCGAATATAACATCCCGTCCGCCTCTGTAGTGTAGTGGTTAAGATGATTATCTGCCACCCCCGGAAGTGGTGCGAGGGTTGGAACGGTGTTCACTCAGCCACGGGAGGTCAACTGAGTAGAGGGGTTTCGATTCACACCTCAGCCACACTCAAAGTGGTTTTTCGTGTTTTCCCACTTCTCCTCCAGGCAAATACGGGATGGTACATAACTTAATGCCATGGCCACTTCCTTCCCTCTTCCTTGTGCAACCTTTCCAATCTTTCCATTCCCCACAAGGCCCCTGTTCAGCATAGCAGGTGAGGCCGACTGGGCGGGGTACTGGACATTCATCCCAGTTGTAACCCCAGACCCAAAGTCGAGGACATTGCTCTTGAGGTGGTACATATGGGATACCTCGGTGAGTCCGAGGGTAAAACCAATCTTTCAGGGTAAACGGGCTAAGAAAGAAATCCCCCTTCCATGTCCTCGTCGCTATTTTCTTTACGTCGCTCCGACAGAGATAGGCCCTATGGTAACGATGGGATAAGAAGGGGCTAAGAGTGGGAAGGAAACGGCCGTGGCCTTTATTAAGGTACAGCCCCAGCATTTGCCTGGTGTGAAAATGGGAAACCATGGAAAACCATCTTCAGGGCTGCCAACAGTGGGGTTCGAACCCACTATCTCCCGGAAGCAAGATCACACTTCCTCTGTTACATGACGCCGGGCAATAAATGAGTCGCGCGGCACCCATTGTGCAGTCTAATGCTGTGACGATGTACTATGGGAGATATTCCTCTCCCCACTAGTTATACAGCCGGAACATGGGTAAGACCGTAAAAGGGCTGGTTATACTCACAAATAGTTTGTTAACATCCTTTGATATCTCACACCGTTGTAATTTTATCACTTGCTGAATTTAACCAGTCACTTCTCTTCACGGGGAAATTCAAGAGAAGGAAGTGATGCTAAATCCGCACGCGGCTTAAAACAGCCTTGAGATCACCATTTGAAGAGAAACTTCTCCAGGGGAGACTTTCGAGCTGACAGAATAGCGTCAGAGCTACGGTAACACCGGATGACCGGGCGAGTTGGCCGTGCGGTTAGTGGCGCGCAGCTGTGAGCTTGCATCTGGGAGATAGTAGGTTCGAATCCCACTATCGGCAGCCCTGAAGATGGTTTTCCATGCTTTCCCATTTTCACACCAGGCAAATGCTGGGGCTGTACCTTAATTGAAGCCACGGCCGCTTCCTTCCAAGTCCTAGCCCTCTCCTATCCCATCGTCGCCATAAGACCTATCTGTGTCGGTGCGACGTAAAGCCACCTGAAAAAAAACACCGGATAAAACCCACACTGTGTTTTTGAGTTTGCTGTTTTCTTTAACAAGCCCGCCTTAAGTCACGTGCAGATCTAACATCACTTCGCAAGGTTCATTTTAATTCACACGCCACGCCGTATGATTGGCAGCTGATAAAATGTCAACGACGCGAGATATCGAATTATTTTATTTTTTGATTATTTATCAGTAAAGCTCGGATTTTTATGCAGGTTAGATTGCAAGCTAATTTGGTTACTGGGAAGTGTCGGCCACCCGTTTTCCATAATGTAGCAAGAGTAACGTAAATTATAGGGGGTTCTGATGGACCGTACCCCTAATGTTCATGCAAACCTCATAGCATGGTCGTTGTGAAGGTAGACTATACTTACTACTCGCTTCAGTAAGTTTCCATTCTAACCTATTAATGCATAAAAATCCGGGCTCTATTTATCAGTATGAACAACCCTGCAACGTTCATATACCCAGTTCACTTTCTTTTCAGCCATCCTATACATGCACTAGTGTAACAACGGCATACTGGAGAGGTGGGGTATTAAAGCCGACGAGTCGGGTACCGGGCTGGCAAAACACTGGGATGTTCACGATTCAGTATGAATATAAAAGCTGAAGTCTTCTTTTGGCAACTTAGAACATTATGTAAATTGATACTAAGAATGGAACGAAATGTTCTTAGGAAATATGAAGATCTCGATGACCAAAGGACGGTCAATTTAGAAGAATTTAGAAGACGAACCAGCCAAGGTAACCGTATACCAATATAGAGATAATTTCGGTCATCATACGGAATAGAAGGAGCGTGTTATTAGGACACATCCTGAGAATGGACCAAAGGACGTTAACACTGCAAATAATACAGTTTCTTGTGAACATGAGAGTCAAAGTACGATGGATCCAGGAAGTACAAAGGGACCTAATAGAAATGGGAGTACGAGAACCAGAAATATACAACAGAGTGATTTTCAAATCAAAAGTTCAGGCTTGCACAGGTTTTCAGGACAGAAATAGGCCGAGAACGAAATCATCGAGGACATAAGTGTGAACATGAAAGAATATTGGACAAGGGTAAAGGCCAGAAGAATCGAAGCTAATACGAATCTTCGTGATGCTCAGATGGCTAAAAAGAAAACAAGATGCGAATCATCCTGTAGCTTTGCATAAGAGTTATATTGTCATGATGCCTCAGGACTTGCAGTGTCCCACTCATTGGCTGAATGGTCAGTGTACTGGCCTTCCATTCAGAGGGCCCTTGGCTCAATTCCCGGCCTGGTCGGCGATTTTAACCTTCATTGGTTAATTCCAATGGCTCTGGAGCTGAGTGTTTGTTCTGTCCCCAACATCCATGCAACTCACACAACACACATAACATTACCCTCCACCACAATAGCACGCAGTTACCTACACATGGCAGATGCCGCCTACCCTCATCGAAGGGTCTGCCTTCCAAGGGCTGCACTCGACTAGAAATGGCCACACGAAATTATTAATTCAGGAATTGTAGTTTTATTGAATACCGAACAAGGTAGGTGTGAGTACTCATTTCAAGAATTCTAACATGCATTCGGAATGTCGCATGGGCATCATGACACTGTAGGCCATTTTTCCGCACCCTGTGTCTCTAAACAAGGTTTCGCTATTGTGGTTTACTGTGCGCAACAAAGTTTGGGACAGTTAAAGCCGAGAGCTGTTTCCACACGGGGAGAAAGATCGATGATGAAGTGAAAGGAAAGTTTCACCTGTCCACTGGGGGGCTTGAGGTAGAGGAAGGTGGAGGGGAAAGGGATGCAGGACGTAACTGATAAAGTGGGATGTGGCACACACAGCATCCCCGAGGAGCAAGTCCGACAAAATCTGGTTAAACCCTCACTCAAACCGTCCTTCTAGCGAAATGTCTGCTCTGAGCCTCACCGTCACTCTCTCCCTTTTATGAAATCACCTTACATTGAAACTTTTATCGTATGTCCGTAAGCAAGACTGGACTGAAAAGTTTAACGATGGTCTTTGACAGCATTCGAGGAATTTAGACATTTGGAGTTGAAAAACAATTCTGCGACATTTTAGGAAATGGGAATATGTCAGAATTTGACCAAAATAGATAGATAAATGTCTTTATTGGCGTAGTTAAGGCCATTGGGCCTCCTCTTACACTAAACCTATTAGTATAATTTAGAGTCATAATTAATACTACCGTAATTAATACTAGATAACAGACAATTAAACGCAATCAAAGTACAATTTAAATAAAATTCCACCCTAGTGAGACATACAACAGCAATAATAATAATACAAATAATATTTAATGGTATTTTACAGTAATAGCACGATAAAAGAAGACCAGAAATGCACGGTTCACTCGTATCCTGCTCTACCACTTTACGCTCTTATAAATTACACTGTAGTTGGTATTCTTCTGACGTCGTCTGGTGAGCGATTCCATTCTCGTGCGGCAAACACCGAGAATGAGCTGATAAATGGTGAAAGATGAAGAGCAGGTTGGACGTTTGAGCCCAACTATGTCTGTCAGGAACATTTGAGAAGTACTGGAAAAGCGAAGAAAGGTAAGATGGGGAAGATTTAGTAAGAACTCGATGGAGGAGAGAACAAGTATGATGATTACGACGAACATAGAGTCGCGACCACTCCAGTTTTAGGAAAGACATGTGGTCATGTTTCCTTAAATTGCAAATATATCTTACACATGCAGTTTGAGCTCGCAGTAGCCTTAAGGAAAATTACGGCCTCACATCACTGAAAACATGACAATAGCCAAAATGTATTACAAGTGCTTCGGTTAATTTATTTTTAAGCTTTATTAGAAGTGAGTTCTCCATGAATTATAAACTGTCATGCAAGTGAAAGTGGTTGACAGACAGAGCAAATGCAACACCAAGAAGGAGTGGTCAGAACTTTATGCCAATTACAGGGTAGACTGACGTCACTGAGGTATGCTCATGATGTGAAATGCGCCGCTGTGCTGCGCACGTAGCGAACGATAAATGGGACACGGCGTTGGCGAATGGCCCACTTCATACCGTGATTTCTCAGCCGACAGTCATTGTAGAACGTGTTGTCGTGTGCCACAGGACACGTGTATAGCTAAGAATGCCAGGCCGCCGTCAACGGAGGCATTTCCAGCAGACAGACGACTTTACGAGGGGTATGGTGATCGGGCTGAGAAGGGCAGGTTGGTCGCTTCGTCAAATCGCAGCCGATACCCATAGGGATGTGTCCACGGTGCAGCGCCTGTGGCGAAGATGGTTGGCGCAGGGACATGTGGCACGTGCGAGGGATCCAGACGCAGCCCGAGTGACGTCAGCACGCGAGGATCGGCGCATCCGCCGCCAAGCGGTGGCAGCCCCGCACGCCACGTCAACCGCCATTCTTCAGCATGTGCAAGACACCCTGGCTGTTCCAATATCGACCAGAACAATTTCCCGTCGATTGGTTCAAGGAGGCCTGCACTCCCGGCGTCCGCTCAGAAGACTATCATTGACTCCACAGAATAGACGTGCACGCCTGGCATGGTGCCGGGCTAGAGCGACTTGGATGAGGGAATGGCGGAACGTCGTGTTCTCCGATGAGTCACGCTTCTGTTCTGTCAGTGATAGTCACCGCAGACAAGTGTGGCGTCGGCGTGGAGAAAGGTCAAATCCGGCAGTAACTGTGGAGCGCCCTACCGCTAGACAACGCGGCATCATGGTTTGGGGCGCTATTGCGTATGATTCCACGTCACCTCTAGTGCGTATTCAAGGCACGTTAAATGCCCACCGCTACGTGCAGC
The DNA here is from genome assembly GCF_040414725.1 of Anabrus simplex. Lineage (NCBI taxonomy): Eukaryota > Metazoa > Arthropoda > Insecta > Orthoptera > Tettigoniidae > Anabrus > Anabrus simplex. Next base: position 33,252,491 of record NC_090278.1, read on the forward strand.
ATGTGCTGCGGCCGGTGGCACTCCCGTACCTTCAGGGGCTGCCTAATGCTCTGTTTCAGCAGGATAATGCCCACCCACACACTGCTCGCATCTCCCAACAGGCTCTACGAGGTGTACAGATGCTTCCGTGGCCAGCGTACTCTTCGGATCTCTCACCAATCGAACATGTGTGGGATCTCATTGGACGCCGTTTGCAAACTCTGCCGCAGCCTCGTACGGTCGACCAACTGTGGCAAATGGTTGACAGAGAATGGAGAACCATCCCTCAGGACACCATCCGCACTCTTATTGACTCTGTACTTCGACGTGTTTCTGCGTGCATCGCCGCTCGCGGTGGTCCTACATCCTACTGAGTCGATGCCGTGTGCATTGTGTAACCTGCATATCGGTTTGAAATAAACATCAATTATTCATCCGTGCCGTCTCTGTTTTTTCCCCAACTTTCATCCCTTTCGAACCACTCCTCCTTGGTGTTGCATTGTCACTGTCAGTCAGTGTATCATCTGTATTAGAGATTGTGAATATTCACCGCTATAAATGAACACAGGAAACGTAATCTGGGTGAATATATGAATTTCTTTTTATGTGGTATTTGGAATCTCCTCTAAAAATGAAGAAACACGTGCCAAAATTTTGCCCCACAGGAGTTCTTTTACATGGTAGTAAGTCTACGTCTGACGTACCTGAGCACTTGCGAATACAACCGGACTGAGCCAGGATGGAACCTGCCAGCTTGGGCTCAGAGAGCCAGTGCCTTAATCACCTGAGCCATTCTGATCGGCACTCTTGTGAATATTACGTACTGACATGAGACTGAATTAATGACTAATTTCCATTAAGGAGTAGTTTGTTTCTGCAATATACGGCCAATCATTTCATTTTTTTATCCAAAATGTATAACGCAGTCTTTACGTCTCATTTCCGTAAGTCATTTCACTACCGGGCGAGTTGGTCGTGCGGTTAAGAGCGCGCAGCTGTGAGTTTGCATGCGGGAGATAGTGGGTTCGAGCCCTACTGTCGGCAGCCCCTAAGATGGTTTTCCGTGGTTTCCCATTTTTACGCCAGGCAAAAGCTGGGGCTGTACCTTAATTAAGGCCACGGCCGCTTCCTTCCTATCCCGTCGTCGCCATAAGACCTATCTGTGTCGGTGCGACGTAAAACAAATAGCTAAAATTCATTTCACTCTTACGTTTAGAAAATTGTGGAATATATATTTATTTTAAATCAAGTTTAATGTGAAAGTCTCATGTGCGACCACTCGCGGGTTAATATATTGCTGGACAAAAGCAAGTGTTCTGCTATAAATGAAAGGCTGTCCGTTCGACCGAGAGCAGCTTACCACTGTACACGCAGGTATGACCCACGTCCCAAAATGTAATCAAAGTAACATTTCATTAGAATTAATTTTAGATATAAAATATAATAAATTAAAATTCTAAACGTCACACCGACACAGATATATCTTATGGCGAGAATGTGATAGTGAAGGCCTAGATGTGGGAAGGAAGAAACTGTGGCCTTAATCAAGGACCAGCCCCAGCATTTGTCTGGTGTGAAAATGGAAAACCACGGAAATCCACCTTCAGGGCTGCCGACAGTGAGGTCTTCCGAATGCAAGCTGACAGCTGCATGACTCGAAACGCTTAGCCACTTGCTCGGTATATTCAGCTCACTTTTAGATACAAACCCCGAGCATATCCGCAACAAAACATTATGATCAATTGCTTCTCGGAAGAGTGCACCATAGAGGAACATATATAGGTTATGTGAAAGAATCGTATCCATGAAATTTCATTGTAATTTTTGTTCTAAATGGAGGAAGATAATTTCTTTCACGCAAATCAACAGTAAAATTAGCGGCAAATTAATCAACACCATCATTACTAGTGAAATATAGATACGTAGCTACGGCGACTGTTTTTCTGTGGACACGACTTCCTTCTGTGGCATTCCGCTTCATTGTGCCATCTTCTGTTTCCTTCCTCATGTCCGGGGATAGCACCGATGAATGGAAGTTCTATGTCTGAGAATTGTCAATATCTTCGTCCAACACGAACAGTTGAAACGGGAAAACGGAGGCTAAAAGTTTATCGTAACACGAAAAGGATTTTATTAAAAGAAACAATAGTTATATTAGTAAGTGAGTTATGTGCATAAGTCAACAACTCGCCCCTATGAAACAAATCAAGGAAGTTCAAAGAAGTTAAGTGGGCAAAGACTTTTAGTGTTACATGAACAAAAGATATACTGAAGCGCTGTGACGTAGTAGAATTCACTCTTCATATAGCGAAGTATGTATGGTGCGAAGGTAATTCCAAAAAAAAGGCTCTCCTATTTTTTATAAATACATGTACCTGTTTATTTCTACAATGGTTTACATCATTTTACAGCCTGAATCTTCACCTATTTTTCTACATAACCACCATTTCGGTCGATGCATTTTTGTAGACGCCGTGAGAGTTTTGGCATGCCCATGTCGTACGAAGTCGCCACCATGCTTTTCAGGAAGTTGTGAACCTCATCTTTCACCTCGTCCTCTGTGCTGGCACCCATCTTGCGCACACCTTCCGGTATTTCAACTTTTGCTTTAAAATTATGTGAGCGGCGCTTCGGAACCAAAGTGCAGAGATCATCCACGGTGGTCCGCCGATCTTCACGCATGCTTTGCTCAACCTTCATGATTGTCTCGACGAAAATTGTCACTCTTCCGCTCCTTTGTTCGTCGTGAATTTCATTCCGAACGGCTGCAAACTCTCTACACCACTTTCGAACATTTTTGGCGCCCATGCACTTGGCGGTAACATCCATCGGGAGCTCCGTTCTCAACGGCTGCCAAGCCAGGACTGAGTTCCTCAACGCGGTGTGCGCATGTCTATATACGAGCGCGGGAAACAAACTCTCGTATGTATATATTTCTCTACTAATAACGATATTTATTAATGTAACGCTAATTATACTCTTAACTTGTGTAAAAACAGTTATTATCTTCCATTTAGAACAACAGTTATAATAAAATTTAATGGATATGACTCGTTTATGTACCCACTTCTATATTACCATGAGTTCATTGTTTTTTGACCGAAAACATCTTTCTTTTCGGTCCAGCGTTGGGCGAGCTCTAACGATGGATCGCTCGCCACAAAATGTGACAATATTTTTAAAGCTTATCTCAGTATATTTTAATGGTATCGCCATTTTAATTATACCTTTCAAAGAAGAAATCTTAAAATACAACTTCATAAGAACACATTTTCTTTGATATCACCCATCAAAACAAGATATGCGCCAAATTAGACCCCATTTTCATAGTACCACCCTCCAGGGCAATCGTTATAACTTCAAAACCGTCAGTCCCAATTCACAAAACGAACTGTAGTTTAGAAGCCTAGAAAGTAATCCTGAAAACAACTTAGTATATGTCAGTTGCTTAAGCCGTTAGTGACGGACATCTTTTTGAAAATTATTTTTGTGATTTTTTTCTACAAATGTCCAACTTTAAACTACAACATCTCAACTAAAAGTGTCCAATTACTCCAAAATTGATAATACGACTACATTTTGAGGACAATGAGACGAAAACTAGATCTAGAGGACCAATATTTCGATTTTAACATTTGCCAGAAACATTAATGTAATACCTAAACCTTAAGGCCCACACTTCTCAAATACTTACCCTGTAGTTAATAACAATTCTCTGGATTATTTAAGTTGAAATACGTAATAAATGTTTATATTCACGGATTAATTCACCTTGGAGTGGGTAGAGGAGGACAACAGGGATGCAGAAGAAGTTGGAATTGCACTACAGTTGATCCACAATAGAAGAGAGTTCAGAAAAAGGGTCGACAGTCTCCAAAATCATTTGAAGAGAAACCACTCAAACGGAGGGCCGAACGAATCATTTCCGAAGAAGAGATAAAGATGAGAAGCGAATTAATAATGATGCGGAGAAGAGAAGAGAAGAGAAGAGAAGAGAAGAGAAGAGAAGAGAAGAGAAGAGAAGAGAAGAGAAGAGATGAGAAGTCAAGAAGCCGTAAGTTCTATCGGGTGCATAGCTGTCAAAATTCGAAAACAAAAGCAGAAATTGATTGTGTAAAAAAATTAAAATATAAAAATGAATCCTGAAATGAACAATAAAAGAAATGACGATATCAAAATATTTCTTCTTCTTCTGCCCGAATGAATCACTTGCGACCACGCGGATTAAACATTTATCGAGCATTCCTCTTTGCCCAATAGTTATTCATTTTCATCGAATGTTTTATTATCTGTTCCTCCGAACAGATACGTCGTATTGGTTTCTTCTCATCTTCCTCAAATACCCTTGTGTGAACAAGTTACCCGATGACATTTCCATCCCGCACATTTGGTGATCTTAATTCAGTTAGGTCCTTCTCTACTTGTTTATACCATTTTGAATCTTGTACGTTTGATTTTCTACTGCTGCTGATGATGATGATTATGATGCTTGTTGTTTGAAGGGGCCTAACATCTAAGGCCATCGGCCCCTCGTTTGATTTGCAGAAATATATGTATTCGATAAGTAAGACTGGCGTTATTAATTCTTTTCCAAATGGCTTACGCATAAACCGGCTTCGGTGGTGGGGTCGTGTGAGGCGAATGGAGGAGGATAGGTTACCTAGGAGAATAATGGACTCTGCTATGGAGGGTAAGAGAAGTAGAGGTAGACCAAGACGACGATGGTTAGACTCGGTTTCTAACGATTTAAAGATAAGAGGCATAGAACTAAATGAGGCCACAATACTAGTTGCAAATCGAGGATTGTGGCGACGTTCAGTAAATTCACAGAGGCTTGCAGACTGAACGCTGAAAGGCATAACAGTCTATAATGACAATGTATGTATGTATGTATGTATGTATGTATGTATGTATGTATGTTAAAAAGTGAATTCGCCGCAGTATCATTATCAGTAACTGCATATATTTTAAATGATATAGTTCGGAGTTGGATTAGGAGAAATGTATCAAATTTTAATTGATTTTATAAAGTTTCATACCTTTCAAATTAACCCTTGATTCCATAAGTAATATTTTGTACAGATTTTTCGCAAGCAGGGCCTGCGACGCCCCCATTTGTGTTATAGAGAAAATAATGGTTTGAGATCAATAATAACAATAAAAAGGAAACATAAATATTTTACTATATTTACTGAAGTTCAAAACTGGAAGTTTAGCATGTACATCAGGAAATAAATGAACTGAATGAGATAATGTATTCAGATGAGTGATTTAAAAACAGATTTATGAGACATACAGTCATTATTACAAACCAATGCACTGCTGGAAGCATATATTCTTTGTAAACAGACTTCTGGCATCGTCCACACACCATTCTTGGTTTTCGACTTACATTTTGGAGGCCCTTGTAGCACCTCCTACACATTCTAACACTTGGGACAGCCCAGTTGATCGGTGTATCTTCAGCAAATTGTAAGCCGTTCAGGATCATTGCGTCCTTCGTACCTTTCTCAGATTTTTCATTTTACATTTTTCTATGATGTTCAGAAATACAAGTGAACTGAACACTTTTACAACAAATGATCAGTAAATCACCCGCCAGGCTTGGCCCTTATGAACTCAAGGGTTTTAATGCCAATGCTACTCCTCCAATTTTTGTGCGACTTTACAACAACTAACTACACAAGGAAGAATTGAAAAACTAGATGGTAAATAAAAATAGAGACCGATATTTTTCTTGCATCATATGGACGCCAGTTGCATCCCTCCGTAGGAATCTGTTCAGTGAATAAATGCTGGGCTTTCAGCAGTGGGGTGTTACGGCAATAAAGGGTGAATGGCTGGCTATCATCGCAGCGAGGTAGATGACATAGTGAGGTCATTGATCTCACGCACGCTTCGAGAGGATATTGTTTCGCTGAATGGGACTTGCACGAATAGAAGTGTAGCGTGAGAGGAATACTGATATATATCAAGTAAGGGAGGCTGGATCGTACGTCGTTAAAGTGAACTAGTTATTCCACATACGGCGTGTCCAGGTACTTTAACGAGATGGTCTACATTAAATGTGACCATTTCCAATTTAGCTGTAAGCTCTGCTTGCCGATTAATTCGTATATAGCCACGTAAATTTCATCAATACATGTTTTCCAACACTATCATATGTATGAAAATATTTTGGGGCATCGATGAGTGAGAATGCAAACGTATTTAACCAATGCGCGCAAGTGTCTCCTACCCGCATAACGGTTCTGCAGTGAGATTTGCATAAATATTAGCGATCCGAACTATCAGGACCGCTAAAATTTATGCAACTCACAACGGTTCTTCAGTGAGATTTGCATAAACATTAGCGATATGCACTATCAGACCCTTTGATATATAGGCAAATAACTACGGTTCTGCAGTGAAATTCGCATAAATATTAGCGATCTAAACTATGAGAAGCCCTAAAATTTATGCAAGCCACAACGGTTCTGTAGTGAAATTTGCATACATTTCAACGATCTGTACTATCAGAACCCCTAAAGTAAAAGCAATTCGCCACGGTTTTGTAGTGAGATTTGCATAAATATTACGACCTGAACTATCAGAATACCTAAAATTTATGCAGCTCACAACGGTTCAGCAGTGAGATTTGCATAAATATTAGCGATCTCAACCATCAGAACCCCTAACATATAGGCAACTCACAACGGTTCTACAGTGAGATTTGCATAAATATTAGCGATCTCAACCATCAGAACCCCTAACATATAGGCAACTCACAACGGTTCTACAGTGAAATTTGCAAAAATATTAGCGCTCTAAACTATGAGAAGCCCAAAAATGTTTCCGATCCCCTAAAATTTATGCAATGTGATTTGCATAAATTAATCTGAACTATCAGAACACATAAAATGTATGCAACTCACAACGGCTCTGCAATGAATTTTGCATAAATATTAGTGATCCGAACTATCAGAACCCCTAAAATTTATGCAAGTCACAACGGTTGTACAGTGAAATTTACATAAATATTAGAGATACGAACTATCAGAACCCCTAAAATTTATGCAACACACCGAAATAACTGTAGAGCGGCTAGGTGATTCTTGCGCCTTGTTCAAATACGTTTGCATACTAGCAAATTAGTGTCTCGAAATCCTTTCCCTACGTCATAAGCTACTACGGAATACTGCAAAACTTGCTTGAAAAGAGAACTGAAAAAGATCCAACGCAAAGCAGCACGGGTTATTCTTGGTGATTTCCGACAAAATGTTACTGATGGAAAATTTTGACAACTTTGCGCTGGGAAAACTTACGAGTAAGGAAACGAGCTGCTCGACTAAGCGGGATGTTCCGAGCTGTCAGTGGGGAGATGGCGTGGAGTAACGTTGGTAGGTGAATAAGCTTGAGTGGAGATTTTAAAGGTATGAAAGATCACAGTACGGAGATAAATTTGAAATTCAAGAGGATAATTATTCATTTATAGGAAAATAAATGAGGGATTTAAAATAATTATCAAGGGAAATGTTCGATATAATTCCAAGTTTTTCGAAATCATTTAAGACAGGACTAGACGTAGAACCTGCCACAGGACCGACAACTTGGACTCAGAAGCTCAGCGTCTGAATCGTTTGAGCTACTCATCCCGCAAGAGAATGACTGTGGGTTGCTCCTGGGTTGAATGCTCACCGTAGTGACCTTCAGTTGAGAAAGTCCCGGGTTCGATTCACTGCTGGGAAGGGTACTTTAGCTTCCTCTTGTTGATCCTGCCTGCTCAGGGGCTGGCATTCTTGTTCGCCTTAAGAGGCCTATTCATTCTTATACAAAATATTACAGTAACAACTTCCAGAGAAACACATACAATAGTGGGTAGGCTGGTGTCAGGAAGGGAAACCAACCATAAAACAGGGCTTAAATTACTCACACATATATATGTAGTGCCAAATCCTCGTAGTTTGGAATATCCTGGGACGAAGATGAATAAGAAGAGTAAGTAAACACGGTGAGAAAGGAGTGAGGCAAGGCTGCTGTTTTTCTCCACTCCTTTTCAATGTTTACATAGATGACGCAGTAAAGGAAATCAAAGAGGAATTTCTAATGGGAATCACAATCCAAGGAGAGGATATCAAAATTCTAAGGTCAGACGACGTTATTGTTGTTTTGTTTGATTATTCAGAAGATCTGGAGAAATTTCATAATGGCACGAACACAGTCTTGAGGGAGGATTAGAAGATGAAATTATGTAAGTTCAAAACAAACCTAAGGGAGTGCAATCGAACGAAGTCTGGTGATACAGGAAATACCGATTTTTTTACAAGTTGCCTTACGTCTCACCGACACAGATAGGTCTTATGGTGATGATGGGATAGGAAAGGGCTGGAAGGAGGAAGACAGTGGCCGTAGCCTTAGTTAAAGTACAGCCCCAGCATTTGCCTGGTGTGAGAGTGGGAAACCACGGAAAACCATCTTCAGGGCTTCCGACAGTGGGGTTCTAAACCACTCTCTCCCGAATACTGGATACTGGCCGAAATTAGGCGACTGGTGATATTGAGCTTGGTAGGAAATATTACATTAGGAAATGAAGTCTTAAAGGATATAACTTGCAGACTATCACAATCAAAAAAGGCCTCTCTTAAGAAAATAAATTTGCTCACTTCGAACACTGATATGGGGATTAGAAAGATGTTTTTAAAGAATTTCGCCTTGAGCGTGGCATTGTATGGAAGTTAAACATGGACGGTAACTAGCTCAGAAAGAAATAGAATAGACGCTTTTGAAATGTGGTATTACTGAAGAATGCTGAAGGTAAAATGAATAGACTGAATCACGAATGAAGATATACTGAATCGGATTGTTGTGAGGAGAACGCTGTGGCAACATTTGATCAGGAGAAGTGATAGGGCACGTGTAAGGAGACCCAGAATTTGTTCACGTAGTTTTTGAGGGAAATGTAGGCGATAAGAAATGAAAAGTTTTGACCAGTATATGGAATGAACGTCGAAACAATAACAGGAAGTTGCAAATGCTAAGAAGTTCTATGAAGAAACGAATTCCTCCTTGTTCATCTCAAATGATCATTGTGCAGTGATGAGCAACTGTATTAGACATTCATGCCTAGTGGCATGCAGTAAGTTACCTGCTTTCACCCTGATGACATTGGCAACGCGGTGAGATGTGGACACCACAATACAGTAGAAGCATTGGTGATCCATAGTGGATCATGATCACTGGACAGCCTATGATAATGCACGGAGACTGTTCCGAGCAGGGTCCAAAATTCGCACATTCCTCTGGACATCATTCAGGATGAGCTCTAAAGGACTGAAGTCTGGTGAGCTCGAGGGCCAGGCAAGAACCCTCATGTCCTTCGTCGGAACCAATCGGCCACAACCCGCAAATGTTACGCCGGTCAGTTGTCTTGAAGTAAGTACAGGTTTGCCGCAGGATGCAGGGGGTGGGTTGACATCATCTGATGGAAATTTGCTTAGGGAGGCAAATGTATGGATTTTAGTGAGGAATTGCAGAATGGACAGCATTCAGGATTAACTCTAAAGGATTTAGGTCTGGTGAACTCGGGGGCCAGGCAAAAACATCACGTATTTCATCGAACCAATCGGACACAACCCGGAAGCGTTACGCCAGTGAGTTGTCTTGCTGTAAGTACACGTCTCTCGCAGGATGCAGGGGGATAACAAGTGGGTTGACATCCTCTGACGAAAATTTGCTTAGGGAGGCAAGTGTAGGTTTCTCGGTGAGGAAATGAAGAATGTTTTAAAATAATGTTTGAGTATGGACATGGTTCGTTGAGTTCAGATGATATTGGATGGACGGGTATGATTGAGCTGTAGTCGGTGCTCTTGGTTCTGCGTTTAGACGTCTGTGATTTTGCACACGATGGCAGTAAATTCCTTCGATTGGATGATATGTCAAAGTTAAAAAATAACACCAGAATTTACACTTACGAGTCAGAACATCGTAGATAAGTCCCCGACGCTATGCCCCGATAAATTACCTTTTATATATTCCTATAAAAACATAAAAATTTGGAAGTAGATAATAAAAATTGTAAAGAATAAAACGTAGCCTGGAAATTGGAAACAACTCCTTCATTGTAGACTAAAAATAATAAGCACATCGTCGTGGGTTGGTAGTTTTTAGTTGACGCCAACTAGGTGGCCTGCGCAACAATTTATACGTTCCATTTTAAGCTACGGGATGGTAAAGTAAAGTGGATCTGTGTTGGCTTATCCATCATCCAGTTTGAAATAATGTTATGGGGTGACCAGTTAATATGTCACCAGGGGTTTTGATCATGTCGACTATTAAGATATTTAGTGTGGATTAGACCTTGTTCTGCACTTCAAATATCCGGACCCCTGAGTCGAGTTTGTGCCTGAGTTCATAGAGATGCAGAGGCTTTCACTCTACCACTAATTCAAAGATTCAAGTAGTTGTAAAGGAGCATTCAAGTAGAGTTTCTCTCAAAGATCAGCTTCTTCATGGTTCAAACAATTTAATATATATCTTATGAAATACACAGAGTACACGACTATTAACTAGCAATCCATGCTATGAATAGAGACTACTAGAGATCTGATTATCAGGCTTTAATAAATTAGAATGGAATGTCTTAAGTGAGTAGGAAATATCGCCTAGCCCGCTCAATGGATGTGTTGTAAGTAAGTATAAACATAAGGGGCACGGCTACATAAGAACTCCTACATTTTAAGCAGCTCTTCCTACAAGACCGTTGAGCGGTCTGCATACGACTTGCTACGCACTTCAATAAGTTCGCATTGTAATCTATTATAGCATATAAATTCAGACTCTGGAGACTAAAAACAAACAATCATTAAATGTCAATTAGACAACAAACAAACCACCAGGTAATTGCATTCACTTTAAAATTAAAACCTAACGCTTACTCAATTCGTTTCACATTACCTATTGGTAAACGGAATGAAGAATACTATTTTCCGCTAACATATAATCAATCTCTCAAACAAATGGCAATTTATCTGAACTTCAAACAGGAGCATTTAATGAATACAAGTCCAGTGTGCTATCAACTAGAAGCTGCCAACTTGATAGGGTTTTTATGACAAGCCATTAGGTTGCTGATTTGTACAAGGATACATATATTTCTACTATAACATCGCATGATGTACAGCTGTGGCCTCTATTCTCTTCTAAAATCGACTTTGGAACCGAAGAAACACGTTATTCTCATGTTAGTATTTTCGTCGCACGACACAGGCAGTCCTCATGGTGATGATGGTATAGGTTAGGTAAGGACGGGAAGGAAGCAACCATGGCATTAATAAAGTTACAGCCTCATGTGAAAATGGAAAACCATGGAAATCATTCATGAGGACTGTTGAAAGTGGAATTCCAGCACGTTATCTCCCGAATGCAAGTTACTAGCGAAATGCTTAGAATCACGTAGCTATGTCACTCGTTTAGTAGAAAATTGTTAAATTCTCTAAATTACTCCACTTTAGACGCTGTATTGTGTTTATTCTATTTTAAGCGGATGAAGGGTAACTTCCTTCTTGTCTGGCCCCGCGGTGTAGGGGCAAAGCGTCCGCCTGTCACCCGGCGGCCCCGGGTTTGATTCCCGGCCGGGTGAGGTTTTTTTATTGTAAATGATAATCCCTGGCCGGGGACTGGGTGAGTGTGTGATCCTTAACGTTCCTTTCCTCACATTCAACACTTAACGCTTCCGCAATATCCAAATACACGCAGGTTCTTCACTTATGGTGCAAGTAGGGGCTAAATATCTTTCTAGGTCGACGCCCCGAGTAAATACCATTTTTAAAATTTTAAAAAACCTTCTTCTTATTAGAGTATTACATTTCTTCTTCTGGTATATTTCTTATTACGGATGTAGGCTTCCGTAATAGTGATTTTAGACTTCTTAGATACGTTGGCTAAATTTGACGAGAAGAAGAGATAGAATGATAGGACACATCTTAGGACACCCAGGACTTGTTCAGTTGGTTTTTGAAGGAAGTGTAGGTGGTAAGAACGGTAGGGGTAGACCAAGGTATGAATATGACAAGCAGATTAGAGCAGATGTAGGATGCAATAGTTACGTAGAAATGAAAAGGTTAGCACAGGATAGGGTGGCATGGACAGCTGCATCAAACCAGTTTATGGACTGATGACTCAAACACACAGATACGTTTCATACCAGTTATGTTGCAGATATTTGGTCCCGTACCAGTCTCACTGGTTCCTTATCCGGAAGACCTGTCGGTGTCCTCTACCACTTCCAGAGGATATTTCTCAGCATGAAGAGCTGAAGTATGCAGTAATTTCATTAATTCCTGAAGATATGTCCAAGTATCCTAGCTTCCTCTCTTTCGTGGTATTGAGCAACTCATTATTAATTCAGTTCAGTACATTTTGGATAGTCACATGGATAGCCAATGGCATTATGTTCACCTGCTCATATTTCCACATTTAACCTTTCCTTCCCAAACATATTGTTGAATGTTGAAGACTCAATCCGAACGAAATACACAACAAAATCTTAGCATTTTAAAATTTTAGTGTTCATATCAAACATAATTACTCCATGTTCGTAGAGATGCACCTCGTTTTTGTCCCTTTGTTCCAGTGCACGCTCAGATTGCTTCCAAGTCGATCAAGTTATTGATTTCAAAAATGGCTTTCACGGCCGCAGATCTTACCATCACGGGAATAGAACCAGCTTTTGGGTGGTTAGGCCGTGTGCATTTGCAGAGTTTCTCCCAGACGTGCCATTTGGGCTCATCATCAGGATTGACTGGATTCTTTCGATCTGTTTTGTCCTTACCAGAAGACTACACTGAGGTATAGTTCCACTAACGATAAAATACTTTCTTTTATATCTGTTGACATCCAAATCATAATCTTCACTTGAGTTTCTGACTCGGACTGACAACAACTTGAGATTCGTCAGTGATGTAGATATTTCTTCACACTTTGGAATGACGTCTTTTTAAATATTTCAGCAACAAGAAAAGACTTCCTTCATTGTACATACCCTTAAACGGCAATTAGCATCAACAAGTTACTTCTGAAAACACGTATATTATTGTGAGCTGATACAGACTGTAACTTAATACCAAAATTAAAAAGTGGCTCTAATATTTGATGACATTTCTTATATGTAGAGTCGAGTGCAGTGAACGTATTGGTCAGTGAATAGAAGAGTTATTAATAAAAATGCGGAATATGAGAGATTCATTGGGTCAGATAAGAACGACAAATTCTTAATGAACGGGACCAAACTTCAGCAAGTCAGTTTGATGGGGATACTGGAATGCAATTTACGAGGGCCTTGCCTACGAAGAGGACGATTAACGAATCTATATAGGCTATAAAAATGACTGCTAATGTTTCTGCGGTGCGTTCGCTTCCACGCAGATCCCTGGACAACAAACTCTCTCGGCATTGCCACGTCTTGGGATTCTGCAGACGCGGGGAGCTCCTAAGGAACATGCACCCCCACCAGCTCAGATCCTTCATTGGCGAAGAACTGAGAAAGAATGGATTCTATGTACATGAGGAGGTACACGGACTGGCCATAAATGGTAGTTCTCGGAGAATTGACACCATAGCGTTTAAATACAACAGTTCAACAGTTCTCACGGAATCGTTTTAGATCTGACTGTCAGGTTCGAGTATCATAGCGGTCAGCCAGAGGAGGTAAATCAAGTAAAGATTAAAAGATACAAACCTACAATCCCTTACTGCAAATCTAAACACCACCTTCAGGAAATAGGGATAATGTTAGGAACTCGTGGTACCGTACCGCGTCACTTTGTCACCGCGTGGAAGCGCCTCCAACTTCCAATGTAGGTCATCCTCGAAATCGTGATTCTCGCCTTCCAAATCTCCATCAAGATCCTGCGACACCACCTCTACAGCAATTAAATGCCGCGCTAATTATTCTGTTTCTTTATAATTTAGAATTTTCTTCAATTAATAGAATTGTATGCATGAAATTTGATATGTTTTGCCTTGTTTTAATGGAAGCCTGTAAATAAAAGACGTTATCCCAAAATAAATAAAAATGTGCGTATTCACATATTCGCTACGAATGCACAGGTGCAAAGCTATGAAGAGCTTTGGCAGAAGTAAATGATAGTAAACTTTCAGTTTCATCATGTGCATTAGTCGGAATTCGAAGCGATGTACGACGGTACATCTGGATATTATGAAATATGGAATGTGATTCAATAGCACTTTCTGGTCCGGTCGGGAAAGCAATGGCAAACACTTCACTCTTCATCAAGCCTTGTACACCTCATTACGGTGCTGCCCTTTCCCATTGCTTTTTCCTTACAACCGGGTAAACTTTGAAGGTGCATTTCGAGAATACAGGCAGCCTCCAGACTCTAAACTAAACACACAGATAGGATAGCACGTTCCTTACGTAGATTGCAAGTTCATTAACTTTAACTGCTAGTTTCTGTATTAACATTTCAGGTCCACGAACATGAATGTCAGCGAATACACTACCAGCTCCGCACTGGTGTGCCACTCTTTGCATCCGTCGCCCTGCAGGGAATTCGCACGGTGAGAAGAATAATGGCCTCCGCTACTACTGCTACTGGCGAAATTGATATTGATCCTTAAGCTACAATATCCGCATTTTAGTGAACAAATATGAAAGTTCACCTCATTGACTAACAATAAAAACGTAAAGTCAATCAATCCATCGAACTCTCCCCAACGTACATTGAGGCCTGTTCAGGTAAAAGCTGCGTAAATGGGGGTTTTAGCTTCAGAGATATGTAATTACGATTGAGTTCATTCTCTCTTCACGCACTTACTCTATATCGTACTGTGAATGCCATTTTTACCCGGCATTCATATATCAAACTGCTGGTGTTCAATTATTGTCATCATAATCATACACGTCGCGAAATATAAGCTGCATCATACCACTGCTTGCTTTCTTCGACGATAACGAAAATCTACACCGTGCTCGCTAAAAAATACATAAATACATAATGTAAGTTAATTAGCTTTCTTTTAACTAGATCACACATTGTAAGAACAAGAAAAATCCAAGTTATCACACACTTGTCAACCGAATCACGTTTCAATGACTTTGTATGTCACAATTGTCTGCAATATGAATAAATAATTACCTTCTAGTGCACTTTTATTGCACGTAAATCATTTAGAATATGTTTGCTAACTGGCCAGCGATTTACGGGCATAGATAACTCAGAAATGAAATATAGGTTGTATTTCGAACCTAGTCGGGACAACCACTTGCACACAGTTTTCTGGTGATATTTCATGTTTCCGTATATAGGTTTTGGAAAACAATTACGCATTATGGTCCAATAAATTGATATAATCATTCCAGTGTACAATCGACCATTGTCAACTGGCTGCACCGAAGGACCAAGGTGAGGAATTTAGATAAAAAAACAATGTAAAGTGACTTAACAGTGAGCTTTTCACTTGCTGTGGGGTGGCACAAAAATGGTTGTGTTTTATGGCATTGCTTTCAGTTCTTACTTTGATGAGACAGTAATATAATAGTACAGCCGACTACTGGTTGATTTGCAAGTGACTAATCTCATGTTTTAATCCGTATTGAAATCTGCATCGGCTGAGAGAGCCCGGGTGATTCCCATCTCGGTTGAAGATTTTAGGCACGTCATGTTTTCCTCTACCTCGGGTACAGGTGTTCGTGCTTGATCCAATACATATCTCTGTATATACACAGAACACACTATCAACCAACACAGAAACATTCACCGACGTGGGAATAGTATAAGGTAGGGTATCCGGTGGTAAATCTATACCAAGTTCACATGCACAAAGCAGTTCGTATTCACGATCCCACAGGGATGTGAAAAAAGCGGTAGAAAATGAAGAAGACATATGACAGTGGTTAACACTTGGAGATCTGAGAACATGACCCTGAATACCGGTCTTATGGTGGTCTGTTCAATGTAACACGCAGAACAGTTCTAGAATGTTGTAAAATTGCATTTTACTACCACGTACGTCAAAAACTAGAATGATATGAACCTGTAGAAAAAAACACATTTGTCCGTGAATAGGAATGAGATCCACACGACTGGGTAAGAATACAACATGAGCTAAGATCGATCTTGAAAGAAAGCTAAACGAACTGATGCAGTAAATTCTACTACATCCCCAATCCGTCCTTGCCATTGTACTCACTACTTCATGCATTTCAAACGAAGAATGAGGGTGGAGAAATTGAGCTCCAGTTGAGATTTTATAGCTCTGACGGAGCAGGGTTTATTTACAACAGCCAACAAATCGAAGTCAATCACACACGTAAGTTTGTGTCTACCAAGATCTGTATAACTGAGTTTGTTTGACTGTATTTGCCGTGATTTTTGTCATTTCTCTCTGAATACACCGATAAGCAATTGAGTTAGGGATAGCAGTGTTGAAATTAAATAGCTCTATGGTAGGCTACGTAAATGTATAAGTACTGGAACCGTTCGTATGGGAAGAAATGAAACCACTGATACATCCACCAATGAGGAACTTCTTTCCAGACGATGACCACCCATTTGTTATCCACCACTCCCTGCGAGAGTCATGTACTTACAACAAGACAATGCCTCGGGGAATCACTTCCGAGTTGTGACCGATTGGTTTGAGGAACACCAAGGGTATGGGAATTCTCTCCTGGCCTTCAAGGTCACCTGACATCAATCCTATAAAGCTCATCCAAAATGCTGTCGAGAGGTATTTGCGCACCCTGAGTCCTGCTCCGAAAAATGTCTCTGCATGATGGGAGGCTGTGAGGTGATTATGGATCCGTATGGTATCCAAATGCCTCTACTGGCTTGAATAGTGCATTCCTCACCGCATCGTCAACGTCATTAGGGAAGAAGGAGATACTGCAGGTATCTTTGATTTAATTACTCATCAGCGCACTTTGGTGTAAACTTGGTGAAGTTATGGTTAGCCATATAAATGCTTCAGCGAGTATGGTGGCGTAGGAGAAGCGTGCCCTGCGCTTACCCTGAGCTCCCGGGTTCAATTACCGGGCATTTAAGGGATTTTTACCTGGATCTGAGGGCTGGATCGATGTCCACTTAGCCTAGGTGCTACCTGAAGGTGAGATAGCAGCCCCGACCTAGAAAGCCAAGAATAATGACAGCGAAGATTCTCAGTGCCAACCACACGACACCTTGTAATCTGCATGTCTTTCGGCTGAGGAGCAGTCGCTTGGTAGGCCAAGGCACTTCGAGATTTTGTTTGTTATTGCTTTAGGTGATGTTCGTAGCAATGACGTGATGATAGCAGAGTGACTCAATTGTTAAAGGGTTGGCGTGCTTGCCTTTTTTCTAAGGGATCCCGGGTTCGATTCCCGACTGGGTATGTGTGCCCTCTTCAGTATAAGAATTCATCATAGACGCGCAGGTCGCCCACAAATCATCAACTTGAAAAACCTGCATGAGGCCTTTCTGGAGGCCACATGTCATTAACAAAAGCAGAGTGACGATTCCCTAAGCTATATTATTCATATTTTGACCTAGTATATATGTTTTTGGTTTGTTTTGTTCAAAATGGCCTCAAATAAGAGAATCTAATTAAATCTAATTAAAACTTAAAAAGACGCACAAAATGGTTTGTAAATTTAAACGTTCCCATTGAATAGGTATCAGAGTCCGGATTCTCGGTTAAATGGTCGTCGTTCTCACTGTTATCCGAATTCGACTCCCGGCCCGACCAGGGTTTTATCCAAGTTGGTTACATTGCTCCAACTTTCGGGCTGTCTGTTTGTGATCGTCCAAATACACATCCTCAAGCAGACACAACACACAGTACTCTGCCAACCACAATAGAAACACATTGCAGTGAATAGTTTTCTACATATAGGATTGGATTTCAGGAGGGGCATCAGGCAGTAAAACAGAGCCAATTTCATATTGAGATACAGCTGACACCCGCACTCCAACACAGTGTGGGATAAGTGAAAGTAGAAGAAGAATTCCACAAGTTATTTTAAAATTTTGTAATACATTTTGAGTTTCCTTTGCTGTGAATCTTATTCTAGAATCAAGCTTCTGGCGTTCACGAGGTTATAGTTGAAAGTTATGCCTAGGAATGGGATTTTGAGGCACTAATCGTTTAGAATCAAAAGGTATTTATGCAAGTCGCATGTGTCATTTAGCCCGCACAAATGATCTGCAAATAGATTTGCATAATTAATAGGAACATGGACTATCAGAACTCCTAAAATGTATGAAACTCACCCACATAAGATGAAATGAAATGGCGTATGTCTTTTTAGTGTCGGGAGTGTTCGAGGACAAGTTCGGCTCGCCAGATGCAGGGCTTTTGATTTGACACCCGTAGGAGACCTGCGCGTCGTGATGAGGATGAACTGATGATGAAGGCGACACATATATCCTTCCCCTGTGTCAGCAAAATTAACCAATTAAAATTAAAATTTCCGACCCTGCCGGGAATCGAACCCGGGAGCTAGCACGCTAACCATTTAGCCATGAAGCCGGACAGGAAGATGATAATTGCGACTTACTTAAATATATTTGCATTCTAACCTATTATTACAGCCTAAAATTCAATCTATGTCATCCTCATTGTTTTAAGTCTTCATTTAATAAACCAACGGATATAGAAGGCTTTGGTTTCCAGAAATTTCTAGGGAAGGATTCATTCTGATCGTTGTTAATACATGAATGACTGCATTTGGGTAGCAATATTAACTGTTTCATCACACGGATTTTCATAAAGAATTTCTTGGATCACATAATAAATTATCATTATATCGGCCTGATTCCTGCGAACGTCATTGTGGAAGAAAAGAAAACTGAGCTTGTGGTACGGGTGCACTCGGGATATCTTATTCATCACTTGGAATTAACAGATATCAAAGAAGCGGAAATGATTGCTAGTGAAAGAAGACGGGAACATTGGCACGAAGTTACTCTGAATCAGGAGATAAAGGATAAGTTAAGAATGAACTGGATGGATGAAGTTATGTGCATAATCTGGCTTTGGTGGTGGGATCATGTAAGGCGAATGGAGGAGAACAGATTACCTACAAAGGTAACAGATTCAATCATGAGGGTAACGGAAACACAAAGAAAGACAACGATTTACTAAACACGTCTTTTACGATTTAGGTATGGAAATCTACATCCTTTTGACCGGGTCAGGAATGGAATGAATGACTTCTCCATCTGGCGGCGAGGATAGGAGTTGTTCCGGCTGCCGAAGCCTGTCACACTCCACTGGGACAATGATTAATGACAGAGATGAAATCAAATGATATTGGAGACTGTTGCTGGAATGAAAGCTGACATGGAAAACCGAAGTACCCGAAGAAAATCCTGTCCCGCCCGCACTTTGTCCAGCACAAATCTTACGTGGAGTGATAGTGATTTGAAATACGGAACCTAACGGCGAGATGCCGACGCGCAGCCGCCTTAGCCACGGAGGCTCTTACGATCGAGTTATAAGTGATAGAAGACTACAGGAGGCAACGGAGCTAGTTGCAAATTTACAAGGTCCATAGTTGATTCATAGAGGCTTATCGACTGAGTGTTGAAAGACTGAACAGTCTATAGAGAAAATGTATTATTCTGAATGCTTCAAAACCATTTTATTGTACATTACTTCATTTACATACTCCTGTAGACTGTAAAATGGAATCGATGAATATCAGACCTCACCTCACATATAAGAGAATACAGTGCACTTTGCATCAGTGTCATTAAAAAAACAATTCGTTGTTTTCCTTACTGGTTTTATATTTATTCCTCCTTCGCACTAGCTTTGCATAACAATGAGTTGTGTACCGCAAGGCTCTGTATTAGCTCCTGTCCTATCATAATTTCCTTTTTAAACCTTTCACTGTCACAGAAAGATTTTTCTTGTACCGTGGCGCGAGCCATTTCTGCTACTGTTCCTCAGTTTACTACATTCAGAGCACAGTACGCAGTGACGTCATACATGACAAGAATAAATGGCAATCTGGAGGACGTCATGAATACTAAAATGCCGTAGCGGTTGTTTTCAAATGTCCATTTCCCGAGCTCTCAGCATGTAACAATTCGCAGTTCGTGTGTGGGTTGCAATATAGTACACGGATACTTTTTCAAACACGTACAGTTATATAGAAGAGAAACGCAGCAACGCCTCTCGAATATTTTATGGACAATTACCATTCCATTTATACCTCATTACATCACTGTGAATATAAAAATAGGTCATGATGAAGTCCATTAGCAGAGAAGTCGTATTCAAAATAGGAGAGTATAACGACTTGTTCGGATGGATCAATTGAAAGCGCTAATCATCAGTATCGTCATGATGAATCGTGAAACGAAGTGAGCGGTTGTATTAAATGTGATGGAATCCGATATATTTGATAGCCTTTTCAATCTCATACCACATAAATGCGTCGTGGCCGGACAAGTACCATAAAATTAAGCCTATATAATTCTACGATTTCCTTCTGTATAATTTAAATAATAAAGTGTCGCATCTTTCATTCTGTGCACGAAATTTTCATTACAATCATTGTTTTTATATTTCAGAATGTTTCAGTTCTAATATGAAATTGTTATTGGCTTTACGTTCCAATATTTAATTTTACTCAGCCAGGCAATCTAATTTTATATTCCAAAACAATATGTTCTCCGTTCACTGCAATTGAAACATCCTTTTCTCTGTATGGCGGAGAATCTTGGTGCAACCAAATTTTATCTCTAGTAGTGATCTCATAAATTGAGACGGTCTGAACATCAAAATGCCGTCGATTACGGAGAGGGTTTTTTGTTTTGACCAACCTTGGGAGATATGTATTGAATTAAATCAGATTTGGACAAAATGCGCACTGCATATTGAGCTCTTCTACAAATGTAAAAGGAGACCTTCTCCATGTCAAGACTGAAAAGGAAACAGTGAAGCATGTAATTCAGAACTGCCCTCCGAGTTCCTGCGATAGTGAAATGAGAGACCTGTACCTAGGGACTCCTCAATCACTTGTTTACATTAATAATTTACATTATAATTTGTAATTATTTCAATGTCTGTAATTGCCATAGATAAGTTAATAACGACACCAAATTTGGAAAATACCTCGCTGATTCCTACTTTCATGAAACTAGACGGGTATATTATTACGATTCTCGAAAACTTTCTACGAACGCAAATAAAACCAAGTGAGATCATTATCAATTATGTGATATGATGCGAGGTCAACTCATATTTGATCGTTCAGAAATGCGGTTCAGAATTTATTTCCGTACCCAAAAGGCATAGTTCAGTGTCAGTGGTTTTCTTCAAAGCTTCCTCCATGAACAGATTAGAGTCATTTGAAATGTGGTTACATAGGAGAATGCTCAGAATAGCCTGGACAGATTTTGTAACCAATAATGAAGTGTTAATGAGAGATAGAGCTGAGAAAACATCATCAAAGCCAGGAAAACAGCTTATTTAGGCCATGATCTACGAGGTAGAAAGTACAGACTTCTACACCTTATAATCCAAGAAAAGATAGAAAGCGATCAAGGAGCCGGTAGATCGTTGATGGCATGGCTCTAAAACATCAAAGAATGGATTTCTATCAAACACCGAAGAACTCTTTAAGTTAGCGAAAGAAACGGGTGCTTTATCCACAGTGATCGCCAACGCATGGGGGACAGGAGATGGCACTTGAAGAAGAAGAATGAGGAGAAGTAGAATTCAATACAAACGTATTCGAACACTCCACTTTGTAATCATCGAACGAGTATTAGTGCCTCTAATCGCACAATGTCGTATTTGGTAGGCAGGCCTCTTCTACACACCACGGAGGGCCCCAGAAGACTGATAGGTAAATATTTTACTAGTCGTGATATCTGATTTAATCCTGCTATGACGTTTAGCCCTAAGCCCAATATGAAAACTGAAATGACACTTATTTATCTTGTAACCTGAATGAATCCCAAGGTCATATATCTGAAAATGATACATTTATACGTTTGTTAACCTCCATTTTCTTGTAGACCAGTTCATTTACATGCTCATGCACTTTGTGAAATGGAATCGATTTCTGTCTCGTCGTCTTATAATTGAATATTTGCGCAAATCTGTCCTCTTGAATTCCAACTTTATCTTCATATTACAATGTTTGCCACATATAAAGCTCCACTCAAGCTTATCATCTACTTACATCTATCCACGCCTATTCACCACTGACAGCTCGAAACATACCACACAGTCGAGCATCTCGTCTCCTTACTCTCAAGTCTTCCCAGTCCAAAAATGGCATTTTCTCGGAACACTATTCCTTTGTTGGAAATCACCCGGAACAAATCGTGTTGCTTTCCTTCGAGTTTTTCCCAGTTGTCGTGTCAAGTAGTCGTGGCGAATCAGACATAACAGGAGAAAGAAGTCCGAGGGAGTAACTTAAAGTCCAGAACAGTTTCAAAGCTAGTACGTTTCTTAAAATTTTCAATTGCATTTTTCTAGCCTGAACTCTTTTCAACTCTTTGGCATGTATAAGACGCTTCTTTCGACAGAGTTCTTATCAGATTCACCTGAAGACTTTCAGATAAAGTTTCAATATGTACAGGAATCAAAGGTAGTTCTGCATTTTGGTATCACTTGAATATTACCTTCAAACCTTTCTACTCAAATAGCACCGAAACTAGGTCATACGACACTTTCCTAAAAAAAACAACAGTCCCGAAGGTTATCGTCCTGTTAGTATCCTCCCTATATTAGGGAAAATTTTGGAGAATATAGTATTTAAAAATAACTGAATATCTAATACATTACAACTTGACAAATATCAGTCGGGATTCAAACAAAACTACAACACTGCCACGGCGTTAGCTGAAGTGGCAACTAGCGATAGATAAAGGAAAAATTACTATACTTGTTCTCTTGGGCCTAAGCAAAGCCATCGACTGTGTAGACAGAGACATATTACGCTGACATTTTCTTACAGCAGTTTAACCTGGGTACAATCCTATCATCTTGGTGGCCGTCAATAGCGTGTATCAGTGGGAAACGATACATCTTCGTGGTCAAGCGCTAAGGTGGGCGTGGTACAGGGTGCAGTATTGTCACCTCGTCTGTTCTCACTATACAAGAACTACTTTGATGAGATGCTGACCAATTGTAAATAATACATGTATGCAGACGATATTCAATTACACATTCACACAAAGCCTTCCAAATCCTACGCCTTTCCTATTCCATCGTCACCAAAAGACTAACTGTATCTGTGTCGGTGCGACGCAGAAGAAAATATAAATAATGATAATCCCGTCATTTGAGTTAGATTGTTCTCGGCTATAAATATCAATCAGTTAATTTGAGTGACACGTTTTTGAATTTTACCAAGGAAATCAAATGAAGAATAGCTCTTGCTAAACAGGTCTTTTCGTTAAATAAATGAGGTTTAAACCTTCCTCTCAAACTAGCTGCAGGAGCTATCACATGTCTAGGTAAATTCTGGCATCTTCTGGATATTCTTCACTCAGGCCTCGCCTCTGCCTCCCGTTGGTCAAGTCGCACTCCCAAGCACTGGAACTATTCAGACAATACGGCCCTTAAGCGCCCTGCTTTTATAGTACCCTAAGGGGAAGCTTCCAGCACTCCTTACTGATAGGCTGCATTTCTGAAAATATACCCCCGGTTTTAATTAGCTAGAGAACATATTTCCAAATTAATCTGATAGGTTGATTACAACCGAGGAGGAACCAGCTGAAGTGGGTTCGAACCCATTATCACCCTAATACAAGTTCACAGCTGCACGAACCTATCCGCATGGACAACTTGTTCGGAAAATGTCTCAGTTACAGAGAACCTAGATAATCAATGAATTTTATAACCTCCTTACATGAAATGATAATTCATACTGAAAAATCCTCTCCATAATAATCAACGAAATGTTACGAGGTTCTATGGTTAAAAATCGTGCAGTATAGAAATATCAACGTTAAGTAAAGTCTACAGACTTTATGATGAGAATCTGAAAGTGAGCAACAACTCTGTTATCAACCCTCAATCACTGGCCTTTTCGTGCTTTGCTTTTGAAGTGCGCGTTCTCAATATGACATTAATTCTTTATGGTTACCATCCTGCAGTAATGGAGGCACTGCAGTGTACTCTAACGATCGTATGAACAGCAGAGATCAAACTAAATTTTTATGTTGTCAATCGCTTGTCGACGCTCCACCATCATGGGCGTGCATTCATTTTCACAGCTGTTAATGCAGGCAGAGAGGAAGGCGGCTTAAATGAAAATTATTAACAGACTAGTTCGTAAATTGATGATAGAAGCGGTGACATTATTTTCAAATAATGTTATTTCACCTTTTCATCAATGCTTTAAAACCCAGCGGTGTTTAAGCTGAAAATTTTAAATAAATAATTTTTTATCAGTTTGGAATTGAAAATATATTTTGTTTGCTTTAATTTCCCTTTTGCATATTTACAACTCTTGGTTGCACGCTGTTTGAGCTCAAACAAGGAAAAATATTAATTGAAGTCCAATACAGACTTCCTAAAACCCACTCTTTTAGGCCTACCTTCGAAGGAATACTTATTTGTGTCTTTATAATGTCGCGAAGTTAGGGTTTTGGCCTTCTCTTACACCTAATAATATACAGGTTTATAGTTCTACGGAATTAATTTAATGTATCATTTTCCCTGGGTTTCCTTGGTTCACAGACGGATAAAAAGCGTTTTTGTTGAATAGCTGGACAAGGAATTAACTAGAGCAGAACTGAACACAACAAATTTGGAAACATTCTTTCTTTCCTTTTGTAAAATTGAGAGATAGAACATTTGAAAGAATACTTAACAAATATAACAGTTTATTAATGAGCTCGTCAGGTCTAACAATATCAGGGAGTTAGAAGTCCGAAAATCTGGTACCAAATCTTGTGACAATACCAGACAGTTAATTTACATAGAAAAGAGCCTTATTGCTCTTGCCAGGTACAATATTTTACAACAGAAATATCTGCTCCCAAAAGATACAATACCCAGGAGTCTGAGCTCCAAAATAACACAGTCTAACCTCGCAGAGGCATCAGTTTCTTATGGCGCACAAAAATTCCACCTCACATTCAAGTACCCATACACAGTTGCCCCGATGTTGCTTATTGTCTTGCTCAACAGTTACATTAGTCACTCTTCCCAAAGGGAAATAACACAAGGAAATCTTTACACTATAAAAAAATAAACAGGGGCGTAATTACCCAGACTATGTGGCCTTAAATTTAAAATAACTTTTTTAACCGGCCATAAACGAAAGCAAGGAGGTGAAATATCAGCATGCCTTATAGAAATTGTTAAAACCCTAAGTACGCTTACGGCCTGAAGATACGGAGGCTGATCCTATACTACATCGGGGTGACTAAATGAGAAACGAATATTGATGAATATTGCATTTCCACGACCGCATTGTAATCGAAACCGACTTTCAACCTATTAGGTCGTGCTACGTACATTTAGTTCGTGTTGAAGATATGTTGAGTACGGAACGAAAAAGGCCATCCGGACACCAGTGGGATCCGAACACACAACCTCCTGATTTCACGTCGATTGCTCTATCAATTGAGCTATGGTGGCCTAAGCCATCTTTTAGTGTGCTGGAAGGGATCTAAGCTACAGGTCTGGCACTACCGCCATCACACTGTACAGTGCGCTTGAGTCGCCCGTTGAGGGCCAAGTCAATGAATATTGAATTTTCAAATAAATGAGACTCAAGATTTACGAAATTTAGAGGTTTTTTAAACTTTAGTCACCCCATGCCAGGTTCAATGTGAACCGATGCCCTTAGGCGTCCGTAGTTCGACGCCATAAAGCAGCACTGGTAACACAAAACATGTCAAGACACGCCAGTGAGTCTCAAATATCAGGCCACAGTTGAACAAAACATGTTTTGACTTGAGGAACACAGTCCTTATTGTGCCGACTATGGTAAACCGAAAGCATGGTACAGCGCTAATTGCAAAGTTGCAAAGTTAAGGAGTGATTCCTCGGGGAAAGGTATTTGCGGAGCGATTCGTTTCCTTTTATAACACGGAATTTGTCAACATTACTTTACAGAAGCAGTGGGTTTATATACTAAAAGAATGTTGTGCAAGTGAACCATAGGTTTACACAAGGGACAATGAAAGGAGTGTGAAAAAATCAAATAACCGAGTGGCCGTCCAACAACATCTCTAAAATGTAAAATAATCCCCATGTCTGTGCTTTTTCAATATCAACTTTTTACTTTTTTATAATGGAAGGAAGAGATCAAATACAAATAAGATGAAACAGTATGCAGCGAAAATCTTCAGGAAGTGAGTATAACAGGCCAGCCAGTGAGCCTCTGGCAGGCAGAGGCTGCCTATTTATGTGCCTCAGAATCTCAGCAATATGATCAATCAATCAATCAATCAATCAATCAATCAATCAATCAATCAATCAATCAATCAATCAGTCAGTCAGTCAGTCAGTCAGTCAGTCAGTCAGTCAATCAATCAATCAATCAATCAAATCATCTGCAATTAGGACAGTCGCCCAGGTGGCATATTCATTATCTGTTGTTTACCTAGAATTGCAAAGTACTTGTAAATCTGTTGAACATCTCCCTTGGAAAATTATTCCAATCCCTAACTCCTCTTCCTATAAACGAATAATTGCCCAATTCGACCTCTTGAATTCCAAATTTATCTTCATATTGTGATCAAGATAAATCCTATTGGTTTTACGTCCCACTAACGACTTTTTACGGTTTTCAGAGACGCCAGGGTGCTGAAATTAAGTCCCTCAGGAGAATTTTACGTGCAAGTAAATAAACCGACAAGAAGCTGTCGATCTGAGCACCTTCCAATTCCATCAGACTGATCGAATCTGCCAAGTTGGGTTCAGACGGCGACCGTTTCAACCGTCTGATCCCGGCATATTGTGAGCTTTCATACTTTTAAAATCACCTCTCAATCTTACTCGTATACTAATGTCATTCCACGTCATATCTCAGCTTACAGCTCGGAACATACCACTTAGTCGAGCGGCTCGTCTCCTTTCTCCGAAGTGTTCTCAGCCCAAACATTGCAGCACTCTCGTAACGCAATTTTTTATGTCAGAAATCACGCAGAACAAATCAAGCTGCTTTTCTTTGGACTTTTTCCACTTCACGAATCAAGTAATCCTCGTGAGTGTCCCATAGAATGGAACCATACCCTACTTGGGGTATTACCAAAGACTTACACGCCCTCTGCTTTACATCCTTAATATAACTCCTAATTACCCCCATAACCATGCGCAGAGATCTGTACCCTTTATTTACAATCCCATGTATATGATCTCCCCAATGAAGATCATTCCATATATTAACGCCTAGGTATTTACAATGATCCCTATCCGTTAATGACAAAGATGAAATGGTACGGGAGAACATACAGTTAGAGGTGATCAGAAAGCACAACATCACTTTCTATTGTTAAGGGAAGTGGATACTCAATTTACGTTAGAACTAGAGCCCAGAGTTTTAGGCTTGAATACGTTATAATGTAAACTTACTGAATCGAGTAACAAGTATACATTAGTCTGTGCAATGGTTGTGTTATGAGATTTGCATGAACATTAGGGGTATGGTCTATTAGAACCCCCAGTGTTTATGTTACTCTCGCTACACTGTAGAAGAGCGGAGTGTATGACACTTCCTACTAACCAAATTATTGTAGTTCGCATTCTAATCATATTACTGCCTAGAATTATTTGGTCTAGTTATAAAAATGCTTCACTAATTTTATTGATTATAGACATCAATCAAATAGTGTCAAAATAAACCAGTGTTATTTATGATTACCTGTATTTTTCCGATTACCTGCAGACTGCTTGGGAACTTCTCTGCCGTACCGTCAATGCTGAAGATCTTGATCTGGATATTTCATTGCCTTTTGCCACATGACTTGCTTGCTGGTGCTACATATTGGTCGCGCAGTCTGTCTACCATGTAGGGACTCTTCCAAATTCTCACTTCCCTCGTACATTTCCTAGTTTCATGTGCCTTTCAAGACACCCTGTGACGAAAGCATTGGAGAATCCTCTGTAATACACACTGCCAACTGCCTGGTGCTGATACTCAGCTTCTTCAGGATGGACCTGTTGGTGCAAAATACAGTCAGTCGTATGCAAAGCATTATTTTCCAGAGTTACTTCTCCAAGGCGTTAATAATTCTCGAATTTCCCGAGTCCAGGTTCCAGCACGGTAGATGAAAACTGAGAATACAAGTGTATCGGCTTGCCTCAATTTACTTTTTAATGAAATGGAGCGATTCTTCCATATATGAGATAATTGAGTTCTAGGCCATGGCAATCCTCTTCATGATCTCCAAACCACAGCTGATAGTGTTCGTTATTACTAGATCGCGGAAATTCAGGCATTTAGTTTCTGCTAAAATAGGCAGGCAAGTAAGCACTTCACTTTTAGGAAATAGGCAGTACAACAATTCAAATAGGCATTTACAATGGCAAAAATGGCCCGTAAGAATAAGGGTGATTTAACGTAAGCTACGTAATACACATCTGCATCACATTTTTATTACATCCCCCTGTGTGTGGGGATGATAGAATAACGTCAATTGTATCTCCTGTCTGTCATAAGGCGAGGCGAATAAAGAGGGGACAAGGGCCTTTCAAGTCGGGAGTGTTCGTTGGCGACCATGGTTCCCCTAGCTGAGGCAGGCGTTGTTTCCACTTACTTGTGTCAGGTTCCTCGCACTGACATTTCCTGTTGATCTCCCTTGGTAGACTCTTGTTCGTTTTCGACTCCGACGAATTGGTGAGGTCTGAGAAGCCTTTCATGTACACTCTCTTTGCGGTCCTTTCTTTTGCCGATACCTCCAATATTTCAAGTATCCAAGCTCTTCCATTTTCCTTCTGATTAGTGTTAAAGGAGGATGGTTACCGAGTTGTTCTTCCTATTGAAATAATAATCACCACTAGCAAAGACGGGACCAGGCAAAACTCTAGACCATTTGTCTGGTGAAGTTTTCATAAGAGATTTGTGTAATACGAAAATATCTTTTATGTAAATGTTATTTTTATTTATTAAATTAATATTATTTTTTAAAAGTATTATTAGTACAGTACTATGGGATTATATACTTTTACAGCAGAAAATATCCACAACCTAAACAAGGCATTAAACTATCAAATGGGATACAGAAACTAAAATAGGCAAAAAGATGGCAAAATAACAACTCGTCCAACCGTTCCCAAACGTACGGAAACATGTTTGCCTCTACGTGACACTTCGATATGTACACTCAGATTAAAAAGGCATGTTGAATAACTTCCGGACTCTAGTTATTAGTACACCGAGTTTCGAAATGATGAGATGATTCCCCCTCCAAAACGCACTATATCCCTGAAGATCCTTGGCCTACCAAGCGATCGCTGCTCAGCCCTAGGCCTGCAGATTACGAGAGATCGTGTGGTCAGCACGATGGATCCACTCAGCCGTTATTCTTGGCTTTCTAGACCGGGGCCGCTATTTCACCGTCAGTTAGCTCCTCAGTTCCAATAACGTAGGCTGAGTGAACCTCGAAAGAGCCCTCAGATCCAGATAAAAATCCCTGGCCCGGCCGGGAATCGGACCCGTGACTTTACGTCGCGTCGCCTTAGGTAGGTCTCATAGCGACAATGGGACGGGAAAGGCCTAGGAGTGGTAAGAGGCCGTGGCCTTAATTAAGGTACAGGTGTGACAATCGGAAACAACGGAAAACCATCTTCAGGGCTGCCGACAGTGGGATTCGAACCCACTATCTCCAAGATGCAAGTTTACAGCCGCCCCCCTAACCGCACGACCAACTCGCCCGGTCTGGGTGAGAGGCAGGCACATTAACCCTACACCATGGGGGCGGCCCTGGAAGTGATAATTTCAGTTAATTTGCCGGCTGTCATCATTTAGATTGTTGCATGTTGATCTGCAAACCGAATTTGATGCTCTCGTTTCTGACACGGTCCAGAAACCCTAACAGGAGATAGACAGAAGATGACTACCAGAGCAGTAGTCAAAATATCTGGCAGGAATGAGATGAGTGGACCACGGTAGAATAGCCCGGACGGTTTTTATAATATTGACTCCGGCAGTGAAAGCCTTCATACTTCGAAAA
Organism: Anabrus simplex; assembly: GCF_040414725.1. NCBI lineage: Eukaryota > Metazoa > Arthropoda > Insecta > Orthoptera > Tettigoniidae > Anabrus > Anabrus simplex. The sequence goes on from NC_090278.1 coordinate 33,282,601, forward strand.
CTTATTGTGTTTCAAAACAAACAACATTCATGCAAATCTTCGTACGTAAGTGCTGAGCGGGCTGCGGGATAAATTTTACTCGATAAATCACACCACATTCACATCCTACTTGAGCACAAATGTCCGCTGGTAATTAATAAGTCATCAAGGCTCCATTTATTATGATTGTGTTTAATTGCTGTTTCCATTATAATTAGAAGTGATCGATGTGGATAGAAAAATCAGCAAGCTCATTTAGTGGACCAATGTTTCTAAAAGCTCTTCCAGTAACTGTACACGGTGTTAACCCATAAATGTACGGTGTACCATATCGGAAATTTGTTTTAAATAATGATGTGCGAACCAGCGGAGGTAATTTTGGTGTATTAACGCATGCTTCCCATGTTAATAAAATATATTTGACATCACTTACTCAGTGGTTCACTGCACTGTCAGTTTATAGTGATTTCTACAGTGAGTTTCCCTCATTGGCTGGCCGTCGGGCGCGCCAAGTTTATCTGCCTCCCGTTGACTCATCACTTCCCATTACACAGCGCAGTGGCAGCACGGGAATGTCCGCACTTCGCTGTTCAGGTCCGTGCTTAGAACGAGTATTAAGTGTTGATAGGACGGTTCACAGTTCTCTAGTTTGGAAATGTTACTTCGGAGTAAAATTCTCTATATGTCCTTCAGGGTATTTCAGGGTAATCGTTATGTGACTTGTAACACAATTTCCAGGTTTACGCCCTCCACATAAAGAGACCGTGCGGAAAATGGTAGAGAGATCGAGAGGGACTGGTTCTTTGCTCGATAAAAATCGAAGTGTTAAAAACGTGTACTTAACGAGGAAACAGTAAACCAACTCGCAGAATGATTACAACATACGCCCATAAAATGACTAAGACGACCTTGACAAGAAGCCGGGGTTTCGAAGAGCTAAGAATGGCAGCTACGGAAATTAAAAATTGATATTGAACCATACAACGTATGACAAACAGATTGACACTAACGGTCGGAATGGATATTCTCAGCAAGACTTAGCCACCGCGCACACAGCCAATGGCGCATTAAACTTAATTAAGGAAATTTTTGAAGACCGTGTTATTAGTACGGATTTATGGGCGTCTTGGTCCCCAGATTTAACTGTTTGTGACTTTTATTTATGAGGAGCTTAAAAAAATAAAGTGTATGCAAGAAACCCTCACACGTTGGACGAGCTGAAAGAAAATTTCCGGAGAAAAATAGCCTCAATTACGGAAGACGAACTTATGCGTGTGAAACGAAGTTTCCTAAGACGATGCCAGAAATGTGTGGATTTTAATTGTTATCTCATGTCATGCATAGATAATGTGAGCGAAGTGATGTCCTTGTTGTTATGCCGCGGAGCGGGTAGTGATGAGTCAACGGGAGGCAGATAAGCTGGGCGCACCTGTCGGCGAACAATGAGACAAACTCAGTGTACTTATGAGCAAGAAGACGTTAGTTACATTACGCTGCAATGAGTTCAAGTTTGTAATTCGTTTTCTCTCAATGAAAGCACCATTTCGAAAAGTGAAAATAAATGATCACTGTCTCAAGTAGAATACCGAACGAAACCGATGCACATTTCCTGGAGGTAGTGGATTAACAGTTTTTCCAAAAAATAGTAGTTTTCCTTTGTTTCAAGAATGACAAAAACTCATACACAGGTTTCCGCAAGTAAATTGATCACTCCTTTCCTTTTTTGGTCGTAATGATAGAGTGCTCAGAAAGTGAGAGGAACGTACGCAAAATAACTGAAAATGAAATGGAATAGAAAAACGGTCGATTATTCCTCTAATATACACCGTATGCAGTCTCAACGCATCCATATCCATCTTAAGACATCACATCCACGTTCCATTAACATTCTTTTTTCTATGTATCAACATTTAGCTTACCCGATTCAACCTTCAGTGCCAAAATAAAGAAATAACGATGATGATGATAATAATAATCATGATCATCATCATCATCTATGGCCTCAGATATTTGGTAGAGAACTTTAAACGTCCCACCATTCAGCTGATCATCATTGGTGATTGTAACCCGTAGTGGGTGACATGGTACCTGAGCTGCAAGAAAACGTTCAAGTTTTTATTCTGGAGGAATAGAACTACTGGACGGCGGTCTCAAGAGTGTTTCCTATACATCAAGAAATTGTAATTTTAAGAAATTGTAATTTTATTTTGTTTTCTCGGTGAAAATGTTTTGTGTATTTCGAGAAATGTTTTTTCTTTCTTGGCAAAGACTATTCGAAAATTATTTTGAAAGAAAATTGTTTAGAAACAAACTGTTTGGACATTTGAAGGAAAAATGTGTTATTATGTTTTGTGTATTTCAATTATTCCAGTGATAACTAGAAAACTTGAAGATTGTATAATTTGGACTTGCTGATTTTATGTTTTAAAATTTTGGTCCAGTTTAAAAATGAACTCCCTATACCGACACGTGTAAGAAATCGATGGTTCCATTGTTGCGTCAGCAATTTCTTCATGGCTTGTCGTTTGCTTGATGCCCATGTAAGGTTAGGGTTTTTGTAATTGGTTGTAATTAGAAGTGTTGTAATTGGTTTAACATGGAGGTGTTTTCCGACTGGCGGTTTGATATCGAACGATTTCCGGTATGATGTGGGGTACGCGTGTGCTACCGTTGTCTTGTGGTCTTTCGTTTTCGATCTTGGAAGGGGTCGGACGCGCGGTGCGCGTGGTCCGGGTCTACGGGACCAACCTGCCCTAAGGTAAGCACGTTTAATTATCTTAAAATGTTGTAATATGTGATTTTGTTTTTTTCTTTCTAAATTTAACTTTAGTGTGTCTCGGCCTTTCTTCTTAAATTTCGCGAAATGAAAATGTTCTTATCCTGCCAGGAAATCACCTCGGATCTTAGTTTGGGCTATTTAATTTATGCCTCTGTGTTACACGAGGCCACCTTTGTTTGGAGGTTTTCTTGTTTTAAAATTTCTTTTATCCTTAATGTTGCAATGTCTTAATTTTCCGTCAGGTTGCCTCCAGTAGCTCTGTATAAAGAAATCACGAAAAATTTGTAGTCGTCCTAGAAGATTGTTTGTTATATCCTATCTGGTTTATTGTTCAAGATTCAAGTTGCAGTTGTATTTCTGTTCCTTCTTCACGATCTGTTTTCTATAGGTTTCTGTTCTTTTCTTTGTTTTTCTAATTACTGTATATTTTATACGAAGGGTATGGGCGAGTACGTTCTTTTCCTTACAGCATCCAACGATCTTACAGCCTCATAGGGTCCAAGTCCGTTTTCCACACTATTCCTATCTGTAGTTGTCATTTAGACCTTTAAGCTTTGAGTATCCTATCCGCATCTTTTATTTCATTTGCGATTTTATTTTATGTATGTAGCCAACCTTATCCTTGCTTTCGTTGTGTTTTGATAACTTGCGTGATACCGTTAATACCGTATCGCTGGTATCGGAATGATCGTGATGATTATCTTTATTATTGTTATTATTACTTCGACGTTCACATTTTATGCATCTTTTTGGCCGCGAAAATCAATCTAGATGATGATGATGATGATGATGATTGTTGTTTAAAGGGGAGTCGGCCCCTAATGATATGACATGAGATGAAATAGAATGAAAGTTTCAAATTCCAAAATTCGTAAACTGAAAAGAATTCAAATCTTGTTGATTAAGAATCAATGGATGAATATGCATATAAAATTATCATCGGATAAAACTCACAATATTAAAAGTTAAAAATAATTCCAAAATAAATCCAGTGATTATAATTCAAAAAGACAACGATGAACATTGATTATGAACTTAAAACAATGGTATATACCGACCAACAGGCTTCTTCCAAAGTACAGTCCTCAATCGATGAAACTTGTTGTCTAAAGGGGTCCAAAATCCAGGTCAACGGCCCCTCATAATGGTACTTATCGCTAGTAAAGTAGAACCATGGTATTTTTCATGTAACGGTACTAATCACAAGTAACGTAGACTCACGGTGTTCCTCATATTGTGGTACTACTCACAGGTAAAGTACTACGCAGATATAACGCAGACCTATGGTGTCCCTAACATAGTGGTAATTATCACACGGACCCGTGCTATCCCGTGGTGTTCCTCGAAACGCAGACCTTTGACGTCCACAGCCAGATGCTGAAACACTACAGCGAGGTTAGCCTCTTTTTAACTCGTTGTGTTGTTACAACCGAATCTGGTCAGAGGGGAGCCCCCGACATAGTGTCGGTTACCATACACTGCAAACCCATAGTGATCCGTGGTTCAAAATCCAGCATTCTTCCTATTCTTCCTATTCGTCTCCAACCCACGGAGGTAACTGTCCTTTAATTGAAAACATACATGTGTTGGTTGGAATTTTTAAAATTATTGTTCTATGCGCTCTATGACACAATGTTTTCAGGAAGACAGGTATCCCTACGTTTCAGTTAGACGGGCTGACGCTGCATTTCCAGAGGTCACATTCCTCAGTCGAGCAATTAAATGAGCTCCGAGCAGTAGTTATCGTTAAAATGTTAGTCAATTTCCAAGATGCGGACGGATGTCTTTGCGGTTAGAAGAGGATTGTTCCCGAAGTTCTGTATACAGTTCAGTCTCACTGGCCTTCCCTTGTGATTCTTAACTGAGGTATATTCATCTCCTTAATACGCTTTACGCAAAATCAGTTCTGTTTCTTATTCAGAGGTGCAGGTCTCGGGGCACACAATAACGTCCACTCCACAGAGAGGAGATGCAGATAATGAGATGTAGAGAGACGAGGAATTCCCTGCTGTGCACGTCAATCAAATTTGAATAATGGACTCCATCCCTCAGACTCACTTAACTCCGCCACACTGGCGGATATTAAAAACAATCCCGTTCAACCTGTGCCAGCAAAAAGGTGTGCAGTGAATTGGTAGGGCTAAATGAGAACTAGAGTTGTAAAGCTGATGCGAACAGAGTGTTCCGTATACGGGAAACAGAGAAAAAAATGTTCCAAGTATTTTATCTATAACCATGTCTTGCGTACACTTCTTAGTTCGAAAAATACATTTCCTGGATTATTATCAGAATCATCATCACCACAACGTGGTTCCCAAATAAGGAGTACGATTGAACTTCATTAGGAGATAAATTTGCTTTCTTCTCCTCCCATCCTCTCGCTGTGTTTTTTCTTCCGTTCTTCCATCCATAGTTCTCACCTTGGGTTCTTGGCAAAATAATGTACCTTCTTCACCGTTCTAAACCTAGGCCCGCCCCGTACAATTTTATCTATTATGCTGATTACTTGAAGGGCATTTTCAATTTCGTTTATCCAATTATTCTTGAAGTTTAGTGAGGAGGTTTAATTAAATATATTTATAGAAAGTATTTCACTGTCCATTATTTGAAAATTGTCATAAGTGTCAATCGTCCTTTTCTAACAGTGTGTGATATTTTCTAAACATTCTGGTATAATTGATGAAACTTCCTTTTCATCCACACTCCTTCTATTCGTACTGGGCCAGAGATTTTCATATATATTTTCCTTTCGTGTTTTTCTAAATGTTTGGTTAGTGATCTGCCTCCAGTGATCAAGGTTTCTGATGCGTATGGTGTTTCAGGCTTAATTACACTGATAATATTGTTTTCATTTAGCGTTCCGAAATATTTTTTGTTGTACCTGTTTCATGTCATTCTATAGCCTATTTGCAATTTTGAAATTTTACCTTTGATTGCTTCACAATTTAACCTGGATGGTTGAATGATTTCCTCTAAGTATTTGAAATTATTTACCTGAAGGATTTTGCCGAACTGATTTATCAGAGGTTGTTTGTTTAAGTATCTAGGAGATGCTTCTATATGCTGGGTTTCTCATATGAGATTTGGAGACCAGTTCCGGATTATTATTATTATTATTTTATTATTGTTATTAAATTCGTTACGCCCAACTGAGGAGCGCTTTTGAACTTATTAGCACTTTCTTCTTCCTTTTCATCTTCTTCTTCTTCTTCTCTTCCCAATATCTCTTCATCTTCTCGTTGCCTTCCTTTTTACTTTGTTCAGTCCACCCTCTATTTAGTCGGGTCGACTTTACAGAAAATTTGTGTTTGTGAATTAAAGTTCATAATTTTGTACCTCCTTCAACGGTTTCTTCGTTAATGCCAATTTCACTTAGGGTTCACTGAGTTCTCTTAGTAAATTTTAGTAAATTTAAAAGTTTAAAATTTTCTTTGTGAGCATGTGACAAGTGGCATGTGTTATAAGTGACAACAGAATTGTAATCGCCTTATGGTGATGGTTTCTGTGTTTTTTCTGTAACTTGATAGTTTTCACTTTTTTTTCATCCAAATTCCATTTTTGCACTTCGGTCCTAAGAATTTTCTGTTTTATTTATATTATTAGTAGTAGCGAATTCACCAAAATTTGGAAGAAGTTAACCAAATAACTGAATAATTTCTTCTGTGGGTTCTTAATGTTGTTTCAATAAGCTTTCATTCTTTCACAAAAGGCTCCCTAACGTTCTTCCGACCACTTTGCTCTGTACTGTTTTTGTTGTGGTTGCTCTGATGCAGCTTCCCAATTGTTTATTTTGAGTCTAAATATGTATCTTTCTAGAATGTCTATTGAAATTATGTTAGCGTTTTTGAGGTCCTTACGAAGTTCGTTAAATAAGGGTGTTGAGTTCTTAACTCAGGTTACATAATATATTATCCTTTTTGTCAAACGATTTCCTGTTATTATAGTAAGATGACCGAAGAATTGCATTCGTCTTTTCCTTATGTCAATTTCGATGTTTGAGAACTATTCTGTTGCTTTAACTGATTATAACCTGTAAGAAAATTAAAATCCCTTCATCTAAATCAGAGTGTTTTACAACTCTTTAGCTCTTAATTCACAAACCGCAGACCACGAGTCGTTATAAATAACAAGGCAATGAAACACACAGGAGTACCCCAAGGTTCTGCACTCGGACCTACTTGGGTGTATATTACTCCGAAGATTTTCCTCTTCTTGTTTTCTATTGAGTGACAATGTTTCACTTGCGTAAAGGAATGTCGGTTTTATGACTGCGTTGTAACGCCGAATTTTTGTATATATTGACATGGATTTTTTGTTGTAGATGTTTTATACTATCTCTAATGCTTTTCTTAATTTTTTGGAGACGAATTTGTTGTGAGATCGTTTCAAGGCCTGTAGGTTCGATAAACTCTCCGAGGTATTTAAAGTGAGGGACCCTGCCATTTCGATCAGGTTTTGTTCTCAGTCTCATGATATCTGTCTCTGAAATAATAATTTAGGTTTCTCGAACGATATCTGTATTCCCATATTATTATTATTATTATTATTATTATTAATATTATTATTATTATTTGAGATTCAAAAACTTGTTTCAGCATTTCACGCCCAGGGAATAAATACAATAAAGACCTTTCATTCGTAAATGAATTAATATGATGAAAAACGTAAATATAAAATTTGTATGGGAGCTGTAATATAATTGTGAGCACTTCAGCCTATTCTGCTCTCAAAGAAACCGAACTGTGCTTTACTGGAAGTGCGAACGTGAATGTAATACGAAGACATGACTTGCGCTGCTACATGAAAGAGCATCTAATGAGGCGTAAAACACGATGGTAATGCAAGAGCAATTACCTGCGACTGAAATGGGTTGATAATGGAAGTGCACACGCACGCACATCTTGGGATACGCCCTTCCTTTGGTTATTACAACTGCTGTGTTCGTTTGTCTTGTCACTTACAGGGAATGGCAAGGTGACAAGAATTAATAAACCACATCTGTTCCCCCTGATTTACAATTGAACATTCCACATACAAATGTCACAGACTGCGGCATCTCCTAATGGACACCGAGAGCCTTCCACATCATTCCGACTTCACTCACAAAAAGAGGAATGTGCCGTACACAGCTCAGTTTTAACTCATCCGTAACACAGATACGTGTCATGTGCTCAAATTTCTAGAAAACAGCACTCAGAGAATTATTTGATCCTGTAATGATTAATAAGGGAGTCCCACAGGGTGTTGTTATTGGACCTTTATATTACCTTAAGTATATAAATGACATTCCTTTGCTGCCGAGATGTATTGTTTACAGTGCACTATGTCTACTGGCATGGGCTAGAATAAATTTGTTACTTTCATTAACCTGTCTCAGTCTCATCCTTGGCTTCGACAATATGATAGAAGAATTAATCACACTCGATGTAACTCCCCAACTCAGCCCAGAATTGAACCCTGAACCCTGAGAACGGAGGACCACAACACTGACCATTCAGCCAATGAGTGGGGCAGGTATTAAAATGAATGTATCTACATTACATCTCATAAACTTAACATGTCAGCGATGCTATTAATACCATTCCTTATGCAGCCAGTCCCTGTTATGAATGGTGTGAAAATATCGCATAAAGGGTCGGTTGGTGCAAGCGTTGCAATGGGCTTGGCAGAATGGTATGTAATAGCAACTTCTGGCTCGGTGAGAAATGCAACGGGAAACTACCTCACCCCTCATTTCCTTAGTACGCATTTTCAGTGACGCTTATGCTATCTATGACAGCTGTTGGTGGAGCTTCAGCCAGCCTTCGGGCTGAGATCCCAACGTACACAGATATACTCCTCTAACGTTAAAATTAAGCACCAACCCAGATTATAACTCATACAATTAATAAATTACTGACTAAGCCGCCACCAAATACACCAATGATAAAATCCCATACTGTTAACGAAAGTGTTGTGAAGCGTGAAATACTCTCCACCAAACCAATGCCACTGCAGTTGATGATCTCCCCATCATCATCATTAAACGTATTCTAGATATCATTTGCCTAATAATTACATATAAAATTTGTGCCTCAGTTCTGGAACATATCCAATGATATGGAAAGATGCAATCATAAATCTGTTAGCAAAAAGGTCTGCAGCAGTTTCTCTAACAGACTATCGACTGGTATAAATACTTTGTTCTCTCTCCAAAACCTTAGAATGGATAATTCATCGGCAACTAACCGAGTATCTTAATAAACATTCCTTGTTTGACCCAATACACTCAGGCTTTAAAACCATACACAGCACAACCACTGATCTATTCAAGGTTACTGACGACATTAGATACACACTGAGTGGACAGAAAGTCCCATTACTTACTCTTCTTGATTTTAGTAGCGCATTTGACACTGTAAACATACACATTGATGGCCAAATTCCCTTCATCTAAATCAGACCGCTCTACAACTCTTTAGTTCGTACCTCATAAACCACAGACAACGAGTCGTTATAAATAACAAGATTCTCAATGGGCAATGAAACACACAGGAGTGCCCCAAGGTACTGTACTTGGACCATTGCTTTTTATTTTGTACATAAACGCCATAACATCTAGATTGAAATATTGCAATTATCTATACCAATACATAAAGAGGAAAAGTTAGTTCTTAAGCAGTGACTAATTTCAGGAACTACTGGACAGATTCTAAACATTATTTTACTAATGTAAATATTCATTATACCTGAGGAATATGGGCTGTACTTTATGTTCAAAACAATCAAGGTGTGACACGGAGGGAGATATAAAATACAGGCGAAATATCGAATTTGTCGTACTGGGAAGAGACAAAGCTCAATTTATGCCCCTTGACGCAAAGAACAAAACATGGTTAGCCCTGCGGGCCAGAAAACCATGTTTTAAGGCCCTAAAACTAACCGTTATGCAGATATTAACACCACACTTCTCCTGCTTTGGAAATCGGATAAAGAAATGAACTGCCGTAACTATGGCAACGTCAGCTCCAAGGTTCTACAGCAGCGAGATTATCTACAATATATCACAATAACCTAACATGTTACAGACACGAAAACTGGTATTTAGAATCTCCTTTAAAAATAAATTAACACACATTTTTGTTTCCAGAAAATCCACTTAAGGTGTGATGGCGGGAGGTGATAAGGGGGTGAGGGAGGATTTGAAGTCTTTATATGAGGATACATATATCTCAGAAACTCAAAGATGTTACAGTCGTTAAAACTGGTTCTTGGAAATTAAATGAACGCCCTTTTTTGGAAAATCCACTTAAGGGGGTGAAATAAAAGAAATCGGGTGAATTTTAAAATGAGTATCTTCTTATTCTTCTACCGCTTTTCGCACACCTGTGGTGTCGCGGGTGGGAAAAGTGTCACAACTGTGGATTTGACCCTGTTTTGCGGCTGATGCCCTTCCCGACACCAACCATATGTGTAGGGATGTAATTATTATTGCCTGTTCCTGTTGTGGTTCGTATAGTGGTGCGACAAACACAAACAACGTGTGCCCGAGCCAAAAGAATTAATCACACGCGCGATGTAACTCCCCAACTCAGCCCGGAATTGAAACCAGAACACTGTGAACCGAGGAACAAAACATTGACCATTCAGCCAATGAGTGGGGAAGTTTTTAAAATGAATGTATCTACATTATATCTCACAAACTTAACATGTTAGACGTGAAAATTGGTATTTCTAATTTCCTTAAAAATGAAGAAACACGTGCTTTTTTTGGAAAATCAACTACAGCTGGAGATCGGAAACAAGTGAAGAAGGTGTTGAATACTCTTTATGAGGATAATTATATCTCAAAATCTAAGATGTTACAGACGTGAAAATTTGTACTTGCAATCTCCTTCAGAAGTAAAGAAACCTTTCTTTTCTTCGACTTAAAAGAGGACTGTTTCTCACATGTAGAGTTCCATGTCGCATGTTCCAGATTTAGCTCTGACAGTAGCCTGGCCATCTGAGCCACAAAAATCAATGCCACAAACGTGGTTAAAAGAGATTCTGGGGTAAATGAGATGCAAATTTTGGCGAGTTTTTCACTTTAGGGATTTTCAGATAATGTCTTAGAGCAGTACCGAGGAACAATTAATTATTAGCAACTTACGAAATTCTCGCGACCGAAGCCGTGGGTAACAGCTGGTCATATATATGCGGATGACTTCCAAGTATCTTATCACACAAAACTGGGAGACATTCGTATAACATCTGATAGGATGGAAGCTGACTTACAAAACATAACATCATATGCTTGTGAAAACTCTATATTAATAAATCCCTCCAAGGCAAAAGCTATTATAGTTGGACAATCGAAAATAATAAACATGAGAAAGACTTTAAACATCCCATCACTCACTATATCTGGTACGAAAATCCCTATGAAAGTTCGATAAATAATCTAGGTGTTGTTATAAATGAAAACATAAATTAGAATGAACACGTATCACGTATCTATAACAGAGTATATGCCTCTCTCCATCCTTTGAAATACCACCATATTATTTTACTGTTAAATAGGAAAGTCAGGCTTATAATAAACATTAGTTCTCCCTTTATTCATACATGCTACGAAAGAAAAAGTTCGAAAGATACAAAGGACCATGAATTCCTGAATCAGATTTATATTTTCATTACGCTACGACACTCATATCACACCTTATTAAAAACAACTTTGCCTCCTGAAATTTGAGGAACTCAGAAATATTCATTTAGCCCTGTTCGTGTTCAGACTGCTAACTAAGAGAACTCCCCAGTATCTGCCATCAAACGTTACATACCTTTCCTTTTTTTCTTACGCATAATACACGCTCTGTTACTACACTTGCAGTTCCCTTTAGCAGGTCAGCTGCTATAATCGCTTATTTATTGCGACAGGAACTAGATTATGGAACTCTGTTCGAAATAACATCCGCAGCAGTAACTTAGTGGATTCCTCCAAATCTTCCTGCAGAAATTACCTCTTAGATACATAAACCAACGGTGTGAATCTTGATGAGTGAATGATGGTGTGTGAGAATGTGTATCATTTGGTTTATTATCTTTATATTAATTAAAAACTTATTTTTAATTACATTTCATTTAGAATTTTGACCAGTGATATGTACATATTGATATAATTATTATGTTGTATTTATTTTGAATTAATGTTGCAAATTAGTTTATTTTAAAATATTTAATATTCTCCAAACATTTTCTGTACAATGATGTGGTTAAGTGTCAGCGAGGACTGCGCCACTAATAAATAAATAAATAAATAAATAAATAAATAAATAAATAAATAAATAAATAAATAAATAAATAAATAAATAGGGAGATAAATGAAATGAAAAGGCGTATAGCTTTTTGTACCGGAAGTGTCCGACGAGAAGGTCTTTTTTTTTTGACCTACATGTCATGATGAGAATCAGATGATGATGAAGATGACAAATACACTCAGCCCACGTGCCAGGGGAATTAGCCAATGATTGTAAAATTCCCGACCCTGCTGGGAATCGAACCCGGGACCCCTGTGACCAAAGGCCAGCACGCTAACCATTTAGCCAGACTAAACTCGTGTTCTCATCCCGAGGTGATGCAGATATTTTCAGGCACGCCCCCAGTGGGGATGAGCTGCATGTACCATTTCAACCACATACCAGCACTCCTGCCATTCTAAAATTTCTGGCAGTACCGGGAATCGAACTTGGGGTCCCTAGAATGGCAGCTAATAACACTAACAGTTAAGAAACGGAGGCGAACATGTAACCGATATGAGTAAAGAACTGGAATCACGAATAAGTTTCTTTGAGGATTGTGTTATACCCTATGGAGTAGTAAATGTATTTCTTTGAGGATTGTGTTATACCCTATGGAGTAGTAAATGTGTTTCTTTGAGGATTGTGTTATACCCTATGGACTAGTAAATATGTTTCTTTGAGGATTGTGTTATACCCTATGGGCTAGTAAATATGTTTCATTGAGGATTGTGTTATACCCTATGGAGTAGTAAATATGTTTCTTTGAGGATTGTGTTATACCCTATGGACTAGTAAATATGTTTCTTTGAGGATTGTGTTATACCCTATGGAGTAGTAAATATGTTTCTTTGAGGATTGTGTTATACCCTATGGTCTAGTAAATATGTTTCTTTGAGGATTGTGTTATACCCTATGGAGTAGTAAATATGTTTCTTTGAGGATTGTGTTATACCCTATGGTCTAGTAAATATGTTTCTTTGAGGATTGTGTTATACCCTATGGAGTAGTAAATGTGTTTCTTTGAGGATTGTGTTATACCCTATGGACTAGTAAATATGTTTCTTTGAGGATTGTGTTATAGCCTATGGAGTAGTAAATATGTTTCTTTGAGGATTGTGTTATACCCTATGGACTAGTAAATATGTTTCTTTGAGGATTGTGTTATACCCTATGGGCTAGTAAATATGTTTCTTTGAGGATTGTGTTATACCCTATGGAGTAGTAAATATGTTTCTTTGAGGATTGTGTTATACCCTATGGAGTAGTAAATATGTTTCTTTGAGGATTGTGTTATACCCTATGGACTAGTAAATATGTTTCTTTGAGGATTGTGTTATACCCTATGGAGTAGTAAATATGTTTCTTTGAGGATTGTGTTATACCCTATGGTCTAGTAAATATGTTTCTTTGAGGATTGTGTTATACCCTATGGAGTAGTAAATGTGTTTCTTTGAGGATTGTGTTATACCCTATGGACTAGTAAATATGTTTCTTTGAGGTTTGTGTTATACCCTATGGAGTAGTAAATATGTTTCTTTGAGGATTGTGTTATACCCTATGGACTAGTAAATATGTTTCTTTGAGGATTGTGTTATACCCTATGGGCTAGTAAATATGTTTCTTTGAGGATTGTGTTATACCGTATGGGCTAGTAAATATGTTTCATTGAGGATTGTGTTATACCCTATGGAGTAGTAAATATGTTTCTTTGAGGATTGTGTTATACCCTATGGAGTAGTAAATATATTTCTTTGAGGATTGTGTTATACCCTATGGGCTAGTAAATATGTTTCATTGAGGATTGTGTTATACCCTATGGAGTAGTAAATATGTTTCATTGAGGATTGTGTTATACCCTATGGGCTAGTAAATATGTTTCTTTGAGGATTGTGTTATACCCTATGGGCTAGTAAATATGTTTCATTGAGGATTGTGTTATACCCTATGGAGTAGTAAATATGTTTCTTTGAGGATTGTGTTATACCCTATGGGCTAGTAAATATGTTTCATTGAGGATTGTGTTATACCGTATGGAGTAGTAAATATGTTTCTTTGAGGATTGTGTTATACCCTATGGAGTAGTAAATATGTTTATTTGAGGATTGTGTTATACCCTATGGAGTAGTAAATGTGTTTCTTTGAGGATTCTGTTATACCCTATGGTCTAGTAAATATGTTTCATTGAGGATTGTGTTATACCGTATGGAGTAGTAAATATGTTTGTTTGAGGATTGTGTTATACCCTATGGTCTAGTAAATATGTTTCATTGAGGATTGTGTTATACCGTATGGAGTAGTAAGTATGTTTATTTGAGGATTGTGTTATACCCTATGTAGTAATAAATATGTTTCTTTGAGGATTGTTTTATAGCCTATGGAGTAGTAAATATGTTTCTTTGAGGATTGTGTTATACCCTATGGAGTAGTAAATATGTTTCATTGAGGATTGTGTTTACCCTATGGAGTAGTAAATATGTTTCATTGAGGATTGTGTTATACCCTATGGAGTATTAAATATGTTACAGGTTTGTAAGCGACTGTAAAAAGGCCTCGACAATATTGTGATATGGGTGGTAGGGAATAGTAAGAAGATGGGATGAGAATTCATATTATAAGTTTCAGCAAGAATAAAAGTTCTCTCAGTTTTAATTACTCTGTTATTATTTTATTATTTTATTGTTTTTTTGCTAGGGGCTTTACGTCGCACCGACACAGATAGGTCTTATGGCGACGATGGGATAGGAAAGGCCTAGGAGTTGGAAGGAAGCGGCCGTGGCCTTAATTAAGGTACAGCCCCAGCATTTGCCTGGTGTGAAAATGGAAAACCACGGAAAACCATTTTCAGGGCTGCCGATAGTGGCATTCGAACCTACTATCTCCCGGATGCAAGCTCACAGCCGCGCGCCTCTACGCGCACGGCCAACTCGCCCGGTATATATTTTTTTAATTTAGCGTGCAAGTCAGTTTGAAGTCAACCAAACATAACATGCGAAAACTTCATATTACACATGCCCACTCGGAGTTTTTTGTAGGAGATTATCCACTGTACAACATGTTGGGCACAGAAGACACTGAGACATTTGACTCGTGCTTTGTTTTGTCCATATTCTCACCTTGTCTCACTCCTACTGCACCCCCATTTCTTCCCTATGTAATAACAGGATATGCTTATTACTTCACATATTTAGCACAAGTAGTGCCATAATTCGAAGCGCTATTTCCTGAAAACTACGTTCCCGATATTCAATTTGTTTTTCGAAACAGGTAGGCTCCTCTTTTATCTGTGAACGGAGATATTAAACATAATCATAACTTAAATACTCTCGACGATATACGCGTTCGACCCAAATCCTAAGTATCCTACCATTCTTCTTCCCATGTACTCGTTGTCAAGGAACGTCAGTCTACGTTAAAAGTGTTACTCTTCCTAAAAATTAAATTATTAAAATATACTTTACAACTGAATTCAATATAATTTATTTTTAACTTAATTATTTGCCTGAAATTCGCTTGAGTGGCCTGCATCCTCAACCATGGAGCGAGAAAAGCGGAATGTGGAGAACAAGACAATACTGCATTCATTAAATTCACATTCCTTGAGAATATCTTAGATTTATGCTTTCTTTAGCCGCCAGAGTATGTAAACATTTATTAGAGCAGGATGCCATTAAAATACAAATTTGATAGGAATTTCTTGAGGAAGAAAGTGTCTAAAAATTTAACATTCGTCTAGTAATCTGATCACTTATATGTTTAGGTGGTAATAGGTTAAATTTCGAACCAACTTAGCCGGTAGGAAATCTCATCTACACGCTTCCGTATTGCAGCGAGGGTAACATAAGTCTTAGGAGTTCTAATAGGCCGGGGCCCATCTGTCTACGCAACTCCTGTAGCAGAACTGTTGCCCGGGTGGAATATACTTGCAGGCTCTATATTTAAGCCTGCAGATGTGCGTGTCTTCGAGAATACAATCAAACTCTAGATGGCAAATGAAATAAATCTATTTTAGTTTCAGTACTCGTCAAGAAAGCCAAGCAGTTTAGACCCTATCAAAAGGGTCACGTATCTGCAGGATGTATGGCTGGGAATATTCGTCGTGGCATGTAAAAGGCGTAATAGACTCTTTGACAAGCTATTTTTAATTGATCTTGGTTTTTTCTTTTCCATAAATGTGTCCAGTCCAAAGGCTACCCGTGTAAAACGTAAAATGGTTTAAGTTTTATTCCTTTCACTATCAGTTCTGAAAATTTAAAAAAAGTCACATCTCTGGATGTAAAATTAGATGCTTTGCAGTGTATTAAAAATTAAAATACATTTTTAAGAATTTCCTGAAAATAGAAATCAATGCTCAAGGCAAGAAAGGTTCTGTACAACTACAACCTTTGATATAGATTTAATGTAAGTTGCTTAATACGTTAACTGTAGAATACACTGTTACATGAAAAAAATTGGATATCATTTTTAAAGCAGGCTGTACTGAAAACGTTCTCCAAGTAGCATATGGCATGGTTCCCTCGACTGGGTCACTTATACAAAGTGTCCCAGGAGGAATGGTCAATATACCTCGTTGTTTTCAACCTCCTTGCTCAGGATGTCTTCCTGCGACGAACCACCTTGCACTCAGCGCGCCCATCTTTCGGCGCGAGAGGTTATGGCGAGAACACTCACGCGCAGATATATCGGCTCTGTCCTGTTTAGTGACCTTGATCATTTGTGTGGATGCTAAATGGTAACAGATGATCGTGACAGTAAATTAAAGCATCGAATTTGAATTTTACTCGAAAGACAAATCTAGCAGCCATACGAAATATTTTTATTTTGGACAAATGAATTTTGTTGACCATGAATGGTTATATTGTGGTTGTTCGAAGTTATTATTAACAGTTTGATCTTGATATCAGTGTAGTTTAGAGTGTGTTTCGTTTCTTTGGTAAATCGTCTGTTTGCTGTATTTCCCGAATTATAATTATACATGTTCTCATTACACCGTTGTTGCATGTGCTTGCATCATCCTTTTCTCGTAATGGTGGCGCTTATGTTCAACGCCGAGTTATTCGGATAGCGTTGAATTTTCAGGTGATATACACAGTAATATTGACTTTTGCGGTCGGAAGTGATTCTCGTTATGTGGGTAGTGACGATTTTAACCCCGAAGGTTTTCGTACAGTCACAGCTGCTCACCGTGAAGAATGTGATATCGATGACGGTTACATGTACAGTGAAGAACTTTTGTGTCATACTTCATGAGTGAATTGCAGCACACACATCATACTGATATCAAATTATTCAGAATTAAATGTTATATCTTTTAGGTTTAAGAGTAAAGAAGAAAAACGTAATAATGTCTCATATTTCTGTCGTTGAAGACCATTATTTATTTTTCAAATAGTTTTCAAAAGTTGATATATTTTTCGGCTTTACTAATAATAATACATCCGAGGTATATTTATTTCTGAAATGCTCATAGTTTCCTATATTAGTGTGATTTATATTAATATGTGTTAAACTGTTTACGTGTTTACTTTTCTGTAGCGTCGTTGAAAAATCACAAAAAATTAGTTTGAGCTCTTTCGAACGATCCCTTGCTTATAGCCTGAGGGCAAGAAGGTTAAACAAGCCCGTTTAACGCGCAGTTCTTCATGGTGTGTTGTGAGTGACGTAGTGCGTATCAGACACACTCTGTTGACTGTGTTTGTACATGCCCTGGCTAAAATGCCGCACAGCTACGCTAATGAAGAAAATGCAGATACGGCTTCTGTGATGGTAGTGCTCGTGCTGCTGTCTAGGAATACCGTGGGCGTTTTCCGACCCGTCGAATTACTTATCGTAGAGTGTTTATCAGACTTTTCAGCACATTGAGTGAAACAAATATTTTTCCAAGTTCCCATTTTTCTTCTGAACGTGTAGTTTCACAACCTGTACAGGAACAGCAACACATTCTTGAAATGGTGCAGCCTAGTCCTACTACCAACACACGTATCAATGTCCTAAAACACTTGTATGGCGAAAAGCACATGCAGAAAACTTTTAACCATCTGGAAACGTCAATGAGTGGGTATAAAATAATAATAATAATAATAATAATAATAATAATAATAATAATAATAATAATAATAATAATAATCGTATGGCCTCAGCTACCGTGTGCAGACATTTCAATTTGACGCCATCTGGCTGTCTGCTCGTCAATTTAGACGTTCCGTTTTACTCTAGGCCCCCACTAGATGGCAGACCGAGTAAACAGAAACTCTCTTGGGCGTCTATGGCTGAGATTTAATGAATTTTGTCGGGTAAACACCAAATGTGTCACCAGAGATCTTTTACATGCCGACATCGTACGACATGGAGTGTCGAATGGACTTTTTTCCGCCCTTCAAAAATCCGACTACCTCTGCCGGGTTTGAACCCGCTATCTTGGGATCCGGAGGCCGACACTCTACCGCTGATCCACACAAACGTACGCACCACTGCCCAAAAATAAATGTACATTAAATTCAGTCTATCTCGGATAGAATTCGGAAGAGGGCATATGTTTAAGTGCAGTTTTTGCTTCAAATGATCGTTTCTGTCATTTCTCTGAAAAGTGACCATTACTCCTGGGACATTTTGTATAAGCAAACTAGCCAATCAATAATTTTGTCGCCGGGCTGCGAGGCTCAGGCGCTTGAGGTGCTGACTTTCTGACCCCAACTTGGCAGGTTCGATCCTGGCTCAGTCCGTTGGTATTTGAAGGTGCTCAAATACGACAGTCTCGTGTCGGTAGATTTACTGGCACGTAAAAGAACTCCTGCGGGACTAAATTCCGGCACTTCGGCGTCTCCGAAAACCGTAACAAGTAGTTAGTGAGACGTAAAGCAAATAACATTATTAGTATTATTACTAAATAATTTTGTCACAATATTTAAACCTATATTATCATCCTTGTTAAGCATTATAATCACATTTCTATCCCTAATTAATTTCTCAGTCATATTATGAAATTACACAATAATTATCTCCATTCAGAGCCATTTCCATTCACAGTCTAGACGTGCAGGTAGAGCGTTCCATTTAACAGGTACAGTTTAATTACAGACTATAGTCTCTCACACATTTGTTAACAGTCCTTGAGCTAATTTCCGTTGTATATCACTGCGCGCAAAGCGACGCCACACAGCGCGCGTCATACATGCTCCTCGAGCAGGCAGTAATTGGCCCTGATTAAGAGAACTCTCATCCAGCAAACCTAATACGTTGAAGTGAAGATGCATCACTTCATGTAATATGCTTATGTTTTTCGAGTGAAAGCTGTAGACGCTGTAGAGACGTTTGATATTACATCAACAGGCGCACATTAGGCTTTAGACACCTTGCACAGCCCTTTCCTAATCGTCGCCGTAAGACCTATCCGTTTCGGTGTGACGTAAAACAAATTCTAAAAAAGTACACTTTCTACTTGAAAGGGTAGACATGATAAAAAGCTTTTTGGCTTCTGCCATGTCACAAAGGAAGGTGAACTTCTTTACGTTCCACAGAGAAATTTTGCTCCTCATCTTCAAAGATGAGCAATACTTCTCTAATAATGAAGTTTTGAATCTAAGCGTTTGATGAAAACTATTCCAGATTGAACTGCTTACTAATAGGGAGTGATGTATTAAAAGCTACATCATCATTTTTATTAAACGAGAAGAAATACACCGGAAGTGTTGGTAACACGTCAAGGTCCACTAGTAAGTTAGGGGGCTCATATTTCGTCCCCTTAGTAGATTTGGACTTGTAGAAATTCAGAAATATAATGGTAAAGAATAGAAATTGGTACATAGATTACTGAATATTTTCTCCACTTACGAGAAAATTACAATGAAACTGTTATAACGTTATGTAGTCAATATTTGTCATACACATAAACACTACAAGAATGTGTTCGTAATTTCGTCCCCCACCAAACTTATGAAAAGTAAAATTATTTTTAATATATCGACAGCATGATTCCTTTCCCCTTCTCTTTCTTTTCTTGTTTAGACGGGCTGGGAGATATTTTCTTAGTTCCAGTCGACGATGCCGCCTCCACCGACTTGAGCACGCCTTTCGCCGACCTCTTGCGAGAGGAAGACTTGTGCTTCCAAACACCCCCCCTCCCCATTCGTCCACCCGGCGTTTAGGATTCCCAGCGGGTACAGTCTTCTTAGTGGTCGAAGGTTGGGTAGTCTCCCGCCCTTCGAGTTTTTAAACCCTGCGACTTCGCTCAAGGGAGCAAAAGTCACCTTGGGAGCAGCGATATTAACTGGTATTGAGGACTAAAATGGTGAACTGGGCAGATTCTGAACTGTCATGCTGTAGTCTAGGGTCTTGGCAGATCCATTCGTAGAACTGAACTTACGGTGAGCTTGCTGGTAGGAAAGACCATTCAAGGCCTTTATATCCTGGAGCTTCTTCTCACTCAGATATACCGGACAGTTCCGATCTCGAGGAGACTTTAAACTCCCCCGTGGCAAAGTCTTCGCGGTGAAAGTATCGGGTAGAATTACGGGCAGTATAAAAGACTCCATTTCTGCTCTGAGAAAGATTCTCGTAAAGGTCCCAGTCGTTAAAGTTTTTACCAAGAAGTGACCGAGTTCCACATTCCACAGTTTTCTGTCACCACAAGATGGGGTACTTGGGTAAGATGAGCAGTTTTCATGTGCGAAAACTTTGATAAAATCAAGTGCTTTGTATGTGCTCTAGACTCAATAGATGCAGCAGCCATCAACCGGGCTCAACAGTTACGTAACAACAAAGACCTAGAATTAGAATTTTTTCAGTGCATGGCTACAAGTATCTGCCTGATTTGATACAGGGAACTTGATGAGGGTTAGGGAGAAATTTTATGTATTTTCGAAAGACAAATTCAAATTAAGTTTCTCTACATATAACGATCTACAAGGCTCGGAGCGCCAGCGACTTACTGTCAAAAATATTGAAATTGTGTGTGTAATCAAATGTAACAAGTTTATTAATCATTACCACCCAGTAAATAGGATAAGGAAAGTTTATGTATGTAGTTTTAAACTTAGGAAAGTGACTTCATCAAATTTTACACGTTTTTGTAAATATTTCCAAAACCTTTTCCCCACTTTTCTGACCGTAAATTCCACCTTAAAATCGTTTCCCTAGTTATCTTATCTTTCTCCTGGAAACTCTTGAAATTTTCTGTTGTTGTTTGAGTCATCAGTCCATAGAATGGTTTGATGCAGCATCTCCATGCCACCTTATCCTGTGCTAACCTTTTCATCCCTACGTAACTATCTATCAATTCTGAAAGTTGTTCTGACTTGTATTATATCGTCTATTACTCCTATCACCGCCAGGTCCTTCTCTTTTTTTACTGTTTTTAATGTCATTCATTGTTATTAGGTGCCCCTAAAAGTTCAGTTTCCTTTTTATTAAATGTATCCGTTATTCTTTTAGACTCTTTATACAGTTCTTTGCTTCTTTTATTGTACACCTCTATGTGACAGCGCTTACATCTTTTACGTCATAGCGTGCACTTGCAGTCGTCTTTTACTTCGTGGTAGTGCGCCGTCGCACAGAGTTTGTGGTGGAACCCATATACAGTATAGCCAACCTTCTCAATACGTAAATGTTCCTGA
Source organism: Anabrus simplex (assembly GCF_040414725.1). NCBI lineage: Eukaryota > Metazoa > Arthropoda > Insecta > Orthoptera > Tettigoniidae > Anabrus > Anabrus simplex. The sequence continues at coordinate 33,304,227 of NC_090278.1, forward strand.
AGTTTACCTAAGATGTTTGCAATATTTACCTTTATTTCTTTTCCTGATATCTTCAAGTTTGTTTTTCGTTCCTTATCTTTGCATTTATTCAGATTTCTTAAATTTTATAAGAAATCATTGTGACTGTTCGCAGCAAGACTTGGAGATGATCTACTTTATACTCAAAAAAGCCAATCCACCACTGACAGAGCACAGCGAGAGAACGGCATTAGTGTGTATCTCGCTGGCGTTACTAGGAAACCTGCTTCAAATCTGGGACTGTGCGACCATTCCAAAGATTTAGCACCAAACATCGGGTGTATTTTGTTCTACGAACTGTTTCAGTCACGTTCCTGCCGAACTAAAACTCTTAAAAATACACCCATCTCACTTTTACCTGATCACACAGTACATTTTACGCCTCTCAAAGCCTGATTTGCATTCCCTTATGCGGTCTGCTTCACCTGGAGCAGAGCCAACTGGGCAACTCAAATACTGATACCTCACAAGCAGTGATGTGCAATTGGAGACCTGAATTTTAAAATATGCTAACTCCAAAAATGTAGAAATTGAATTATGCACAAATTCGGGCTATAAACCTGATACACAAGCCGAGTTGGCCGTGCAGTTAGGGCGCGCAGCTGTGAGCTCGCATCCGGGAGAAAGTGGGTTCGAACCCCACTGTCGGCAGTCCTGAGGATGGTTTCCCATTTTCACACCAGGCAAATGCTGCAGCTGTATCTTAATTAAGGCCACGGCCACGTCCTTCCCATTCCTAGGCCTTTCCTGTCCCATCGTCGCCATAAGACCTGTCTGTGTCGGTGCGACGCAAAGCAAATCCTGATACAACAAGAACAGTTTAACCCTGAAGGTATATGCGCATTCTAAACCATACCATGTCCAAGGATTTAGTATTATTAAAGACTATAAGTCAATAAATAAGAACTTCAAGGTACCTTCTTGCAAATAATATGGGTAATTAATCATTTCAAAGTACAAACGAATGGTGTACAGGAGAAGTCAGAAGAATGAATTACATTTTTCTTCAAACATGCTTGGAAGTGAGCCTCCGTGGCTCAGACGGCAGCGCGTCGGCCTCTCACCGCTGGATACCGTGGTTCTAATCCCGGTCACTCCATGTGAGATTTGTGCTGGACAAAGCGGAGGCGGGACAGGTTTTTCTCTGGGTACTCCGGTTTTCCCTGTCATCTTTCATTCCAGCAACACTCTCCATTATCATTTCATAGCATTTATCACTCATTAAGAAATCACCTTGGGAGTGGCGAACCCATTGTAATAACAGCCTATATATGTTTCATTCATAACATCCCTGACCCGGTCAATGACTGGAAAACAGGTTGTAGGTTATCATTTTCATGCTTGGAACAAATTTCACCTCCTTCATGATTGAGAAACGAAATAATAAATATATAGGCTATATTTTTCAGATAGGGGCATGTATGGTAATCCTCTGTCTGTTAAATCAGCGAAACCTAATGATATTAAAGAACGCATAAAATACATTCCATAAAAGGAAATAAAATTCGAGAATCAAACCCAGCTAATGATGGTGGTGGTAATGAATCATAGTATGACAGTCGTTATGAGAAGAAAAATATTATTTGTTCAATAATCTGAGTAGAGTTTGAAATACTTTTAAGCAATGAGAAGTAGGTATTGTTTTGTTCATGATAAAGTGGAACAGACGGACAAGACAGTTACTATGGGTTATAGTACCGGTATGTAAGACGAGTCTTCAGCATATAATAAGAAATACACAATTCATATCTCATCCCTTCCTTCACAACAGGTAAGGTAAGGGTTATACTGCCCGAAGGCAGGTTCGAACCTCCGCAGAGGTGTTCCTGAGCCGGAATTTACGTGCGGTAGGGTGGCCAGTTCCTTTCCGCTCTTCCATTCCCTTATCCCCCACCAAGAGCGCGTGGCAACCCATCCAACTCCTGACCACGCTCAATGTTGCTTAACTTCGGAGATCTCACGGGATGCGGTGTTTCAACACGGCTACGGCCGTTGGCTTCTTTCACAACAGGCAGGTATTTTACTTTTTCTCTAACAAAACTTATTTCTAGGTGTCCACTTCTGAACCATGCTAACTCCATCTTTTATATATTTTTAGTCATGAAATAATTGACATAAACATATTTGTAACCTTAAATTTACGTATTGTGGTTAGAACCATAAGTAAAAAATCTGAATACTAATAAATAAACACAACATAAATATTATGTTTTCCCCTTTCCTGATATTTTAATTTTGGAATTAGCATGATTTGGAATTCAGTCCCTCAATTTGTGATCGCATAAATGATCTGTAACGTTTACGTGGAAAGTACGGCAGAGAATCTGTTAGTAAATCTTCAATATTGTCAGTGAGTACGCATGCAAAGCAGGCTTTTGTAAATACGCGGAATCTTGGCAGGTAACAGGCTTTTAAACACGGTGCAGTAATAAGGATTCTAAGCGGAGATTGCGTGGTGGCAAACAGATGCTTTCAGCTTTAGCCTGTGAGTGATAGTGCCAGACCAGAACGTGTGAGAGATTAAAATGTTTAAAACACCTTTCAGCTGTCAGGACGCGGTGGCGCGATCAGTCAACAGATCTACCGACTAATTGGATAGCAGAGGATGACGTATACTGGGGTGTGTCTGGAGATTTCATCAGACATTTGTTATTCCATTTACAACCTGTGTGTGACGTATTGCGCACTATGGTTCGAGATTCAAGTCATTACATTGATCCTTAACAGCGATGTTGTGATATTAAAATCTCTCGCTCACCTACATTATATTACAGACATAGAAATACAGGGTATAACAAAAATGTATGATCAAAGTTTCAGAACACATTTTTCACATATAGAAGAAGAAAATATGTTATGTGGACATGAGTAAAAAACATTTTGTCTTCGAGAACGGGCATATAGAAAGAAGAATTTTAAGACACCGAGGGTATTTAAATGCTGGCCCCGTGGTGTAGAGGTAGCGTGGCTGCCTCTTACCCGGAGGCCCCGGGTTCGATTCCCAGCCAGGTCAGGGATTTTTACCTGGACCTGAGGGCTGGTACAAGGTCGACTCAGCCTACGTGATTAGAATTGAGGAGCTATCTGATGGTGAGATAGCGGCCCCGGTCTAGAAAGCCAAGAATAGCGGCCGAGAGGATTCATCGTGGTGCTGAGCACACGACACCTCGTAATCTGTAGACCTTTGGGCTGAGCAGCGTTCACTTGGTAGGCCAAGGCCCTTCAAGGGCTGTAGTACCATGGGGTTTGGTTTGGTTTGGAGGGTATTTAACTGACGATTATGTGTAATGCCGCGATTGACAGATAAAAAAGGAAACTACCAGTTGCAAAAAAAATGAAAATCTGAAACGTATTTTTCCTGAAATAGTGCTTCAAATTAAGGCACAATTTGTGACATCACTCGCATACTCTGCTATAAGATACCACTGCGTTGATACGCACGCCCAGTTTGTTTGTTAGCTGTCCTTGTGAATACATCGTCGTCAGTATAAAATAACAAATTGAATAATGGGTAATAAATATTTGATTAGGTCGGGAAAAGACGTACTAAATAAAGATTTGCAACGAGAAAAGTGAATGATGAAGGATTAAAAGAAATGAAACGTAAAGTGCGTAATAGACGTTATTGTGAGAAACTGAAACAGTGAAAAAACAATTTACAGTAAGTAATGAAATAAATAAAAGTGCATCTACATCAAGTACGACTTTGTTAGAAGACAAGAAAAGTGGACCAGTGGATTTTAAAATTCCACATTTCGATGTCATCGAAGAAATTGTGCGTGAGCAACGTTGAAATCGCATTGATGTATTTTTAAGAAACATTTCAAGCAGCATTTTCTGAGCAATAAATTTGCTTTTGCGTGTGATGTTTGGTACAGTCCTTGATTTATGAAAACTGTGGCAGTGGCAATGGGGAGTGAAAACTTTATTAGTATATTTCGAAGAGCATTTCAAGATTTAATGTAAGCAATATTTGTCATTTATTTCCAATAAATAAGTCTACGAAACCCTGAAAACCCTATAGTGACAGCCTACCGGCAGGTTTATTCAACTCTAAACCGTACATTAACCAAGGAAAATACACTGGTAGAGAAAGTACCAGCACTCCAAATGACACTCTTCCATACTTCAAATGCTCAAAATGCCCTCCATTAACATTGACATCAACACCATGAAAACTAGAGTGATGATTATAGAGTGCCCTAACAATGACTTGCCTGTCATCGCGAGGGTTATTAAGGTGACACCCTGGGGATAAAAATATATTTTTACCTAATGCATAGATTTTCACGAAACTTTGTGGGAATGTCACCTACATGACATTTCTTTCATAAACAATTAATAGTTTTCCAAAATAATTTTTAGAAATTTGTAATTCCATTTTTCACGAATTTAATTAACATCTAAATGTAAATACTTAATTAGGTAAATAATACTTCTTTTAAAAGCACTACGTATATTTTTTTTCTGTACAGAATTTATATAAGGAGATATATCGTACTAAAGTTTGTGTAATTTTTACGTTCTGGAATTTTGGACAAAATCCCTACTACTTGAAAAAATTCTGCAAACAAAAATTCCATACCCAGGTTTCTTAATATAGCTGTGATATATGCACCCTACACATTGTGTTACATTTGGCAGCATATTATGGGAGAAAATGGGATTTAAATGTAAAATTACAATTGGCAAACAAAGCATTATTACGGTGATAAACTGTTTGAATTCAGCGGAATAACTTCGTGACAAGAAAAAACTCAATCCTTTCAATTTCAGTCTTTAAAAATTTCAGCAAAATGACCAAAATTATCGATTTTTATCTCTGATGTGTCTAACATTGGGTTCTGTGAACCTGAGGTCCGCAGGCGCGTTGCTATGTTGAAGAATTCCACAGCAAACCTCACTCGCATATGGGAAGACACCTCCGTTAGTGCAATGACGAAACATGCTTTCGCAAACACTCCTTTTGTCCTCTGCCACCCATGAAACAGAAACCTGGACCTTAAAGTTGACAGATTGCCTCAGAATTTATTCTTTGGAAATGTGGTGCTGCAGGAGAATATTGCGAATACCTTGGGCAGCACATTGAAAAAACGGGTCGAACTTGAAGCAGCTCGGCATTGAAGATATCAAAACTTGTCAAAAAGCAACAGCTCATGAACTTCAGTCACATTTTCAGAAAACCCAGTGGACTGGAGAAGTCGATCTTTGAACTGAACGTCCAAAGTACGTGTATGCTCTCTAGTGTCCTACTGAAGAGTACCTACACTACAAGAGGCAGTTCACCATGGCCAGAACAGAGAATCGTGGAGAGAGCACGTCAAGAGGCTAGCTGCATCATATCACTACAACCTTTTGAAAGTTAGAATAAGACACAGAATTGATATATGTAACAACACGGCATCGCATTTAATCCCAGAAATATTATGAAAGAAATGTTATGTTCCCACACTGTTTCGTGAAAATCCAAGCATTAGGTAAAAATATATTTTTATCTTCGGAGTGTCGCCTTAACAACCCTCGCGATGACAGGCAAGTGTTCAAAACTGTACCCAGCCACTTTGAATCCGCACGTCCAAACAACACACTAAATACTTCCGGACATTACTACATTTCTTCCTGGCATACGTAACCATCCACCAAACCGTGAGTAGTGCACACTTTCTTCCAATAACGACACTCGTGTTAAAGTTTGCTTCATTTGGACAACCCTTACAGTAGATGGATAGAAGTGAGGAGAAAAGAGGAAAAATGAGTAGAGTACAGATACGTTGATGACACGAAGAGCGGTATGCCTCCTTTCAAGAGCACCTGGGATTATGAGAGAGATAGTTGCAGCACTCCGAAATTAAGGGTTTGGGATTTCGTTTACACTTATATATTTAGTAGGACGTGGCCCTAGAATTTCATTCCGGCTTAGAAGATATTGAGGTTAAACTAGTTGTAGTCTGCCAGCGCCTTAACTTCTACTTATAAGTATCCAGGATGCACTAGTGATGAACTGGTTGTCTAATAAGTGATTTTCAAAGGGGTATTACTGCCTGCAGGAAAAAATAAGTCAGAATACGATGAAATAAGAACCAGACAGCCACTTGCTGCATGTTCCTCAGCGATACCCGTCAGTAGTATAATTGGATGGTTCGGCCGCCACCTCCACCTCAGGCTCCCAGAGGCCACCTCCACCTCCACCTCAGCCAGAGGCCTCCCAGATGCCTCCTCCACCTCCACCTCAGCCAGAGGCCTCCCAGAGGTCTCCTCCACCTCCCGCGGGAAATTTGAATTTGTAAACAAAGCCACGTGCTTTTTGACAGCTCTCATCAACAACAACAACGCATCGCAAACCTCAGTACTACCATCTTGACGGGCCTAAAACTTAGTGGTACCAACTTAACCTAACTAGCATGAGGTAAACAAAGCCACGTGTTTTTTTGACAGCCACGTGCTTTTTGACAGATTTGTAAACAAAGCCACGTGCTTTTTGACAGCTCTCATCAACAACAACGCATCGCAAACCTCAGTACTACCATCTTGACGGGCCTAAACCTTAGTGGTACCAACTTAACCTAACTAGCATGAGGTAAACAAAGCCACGTGTTTTTTGACAGCCACGTGCTTTTCGACAGATTTGTAAAAAAGCCACGTGCTTTTTGACAGCTGTCATCGACAACAACGCATCGCTAACCCCAGTACTGCCATCTTGACGGGCCTAAACCTCAGTAGTACCAACTTAACCTAACTAGCGCGAGATAAACAAAGCCACGTGCTTTTTGACAGCCACGTGCTTTTTTGACAGCTGTCATCCGCCATCTTTAAACTACAGAGCACCGTGCTGCCCTCTTTCGTCACCTGTCATCGGCAGTGCTGCCATCTTGACGGGCCTAAACCTTAGTGCTACCAACTTAACCTCACTAGCTCGAGATAAACAAATCTACGTGCTTTTTGACAGCTACGTGCTTTTTTGATAGCTGTCATCCGCCATCTTTAATCTATAGAGCACAGTGCTGCCCTCTTTAGCTACTTACCTTTGAAATGTGGTGGCGGATAATTTGAAAAATGCTTTTCGACAAGCAGCCATCTTTAATCCAGAGAGAACAGTGCTGCCCTCTATGTGGTGGCGGCAAATTGAAAAATTCCACATGCTCTTGTTTGAAAACAAACTCACGTGCTTTTTTGACAGCTGTCATCTGCCATCTTTAATCTATAGAGCACAGTGCTGCCCTCTTTAGTTTGAAATGTGGTGGTGGTAAATTCCACGTGCTCTTGTTTGGAAACAAAGCCACGTGCAGCTGTCATCCGCCATCTTTAATCAACAGAGCACCGTGCTACTATCATGCGGGCAATTTCATCACCTGTCATCCGCCATCTTTAATCCACAGAACACCGTGCTGCCCTCTTTATGGCTACTACCTTAAGCACGTAGTAGCGGGCAATTTGAAAAGTTCTGTTAGCTATCATCCGCCATCTTTAATCAAGAGAGCACCGTGCTGCCATCTTTAGCTAGATACCTTTGAAATGTGGTGGCGGCAAATTGAAAAATTCCACGTGCTCTTGTTTGGAAACAAACTCACGTGCTTTTTCGACAGCTACCATCCGCCATCTTTAATCAACAGAGCATAGTGCTGCCCTCTTTAGTTTGAAATGTGATGGCGGCAAATTCCACGTGCTCTTGTTTGGTAAACATAGCCATGTGCTTTTTTGACAGCTGTCATCCGCCATCTTTAATACAGAGAGCACCGTGCTGCCCTCTTTATCGTAGTAGATGTAAATTCGTCACCTGTCATCCGCGGTGCTGCCATCTTTAGCTAGATACCTTTGAAAAGTGGTGGCGGATAATTTAAAAAGAAAAATTCTACAGCAGCCCTCTCTCGACGCTAATTGCATAAGATGGTGGCTATACATGACTCCTTAAGGGTGCTTACGCAAGATGGCTGCTATACACAGGTTCTTATGAGACGCCCTTGGGATGCTTGCGCAAGATGACAGTTATACATGGCTCCTTATGAGATACCCTAGGGATGCTTGCGCAAGATAGCGGCTGATCTTATGGGACGGCTTAAGGGTCCTTGGACAAGATGGCTTGAGACGCCCTAAGGATGCTTGCGCAAGATGGCGGACACAAGATGGCAGCTATACATAACTCCTTATGAGACGCTTTAAGGGTGCTTGCGCAAGATAGTTGCTACTCTTATGAAGAATGCTAGCTTAGAGGCTAACGTGTCGTGAAAGTTCGATTCATTAAATTTAGGGCTTAAATGCAAAATGTTAAATATATCGAAAACGGTGCACCGTAGAGCAAAACGGACAAAATTTTTCTGCCTAATACCTAGGTTCGCAGTATGAGGAACAAGAAAATCATAGTCTAATGATGGGATCAACGGTTCGGTTCCTACTTAGGCCCTTTGGCATTTGCTCTGTTTTAGCTTGTATTGAAGCGAGTCTTCGTAACATGATCAGGTCTAGCTATGGTAGAGAGTATAACGTACCGTGCAGGTTCGATTCATTAAATTTGGAGGCTTAAATGCAAAATGTTAAATATCTCGAAAACGATGCATCGTAGAGCAAAACGGACAAAATTTTTCCGCCTAATACGTAGGTTCGTAGTATCAGGAACAAGAAAAAACATAGTCTAATGATGAGATCAACGGTTCGATTCCTACTTAAGCCCTTTGGCATTCGCAGCTATCTATTTCTACAAGATGGTGGCTGCTCTTATGAGAAACAAGATGCCTTGAGACGTCCTAGGGATGCTTACGCAAGATGGCAGACACACAATGGTGACTATACATAGCTCCTTATGAGACGGCCTAGGGGTGCTCGCACAAGATGGCGGCTACTCTTATGAAGAAAGCTAGCTTAGAGGCTACTGCGCAAGATAACAGCTGCTGTTATGCATGTGGTGGAGGGCAATTTGAAATTCTATGTGCTTAATCAACAGAGCACCCTGCTGTCCTCTTTAGCTGAAATGTGGTGGTGGATAATTTGAAAAATTCTTTTGACTGCTATCATCTTTAAAAACAATGGCGACTATACATAGGCTGTTAAGGTCTTATCATTCTCCTCCTCCTCCTCCTCCTCCCCCTCCTCCTTCTCTACCTCCTCCTCCGCCTCTTATGTCAAGGCATAGCTTTATATCGAACAAGTTTAAACCTGCATCGCGAAGGCAAGCGTGTGCAGCGATAACATTATTGTGCATGTTTAGACTTTCGAAACATAAGAAGAGTAGAATCAAACGCTGTACTCGATACGACATGTGATCAGAACATTGATTGATGCGTTCAGAAAAACAAAATAAGTGATCAAGACTAGAATCGAACAATGTACTCAATACATCATGTGTTTAGAATATGTCAGGGGATACGCTTGTTCTAAGAAGATCAGATTGAAACATAACAAGACTAGAACAGAACACTGTAATCGATGTTGTTAACTTCAACATGTGATCAGAACATTAATTGATGTGTTCAGAACACAAAATAAGTGATCATGACTAGAATCGAACACTGTACTCGATACAACATGTGATCAGAACATTGATCGATGTGTTCAGAACACGAAATAAGTGATCAAGACTAGAATCGAACACTGTACTCAATACAACATGTGTTTAGAACATGTTAGGGGGTACCCTTGTTCTAAGAAGATCAGAATGAAACATAACAAGACTAGAATCGAACACTGTAATCGATGTTGTTAACCTCAACATATGATCAGAACATTGTTTGATGTGTTCAGAGCAAAAGTACAATTTTGATGATTTGCTTAGTGTAAAATCAAAAACTATGGAAACACACTGTGCACATATCGCGTAGCTAACTCGCTCAGTAAGCAATATTGCAAAACTACAACTTCAATGATTTGCATAGTGTAAAAATCAAAAACACACTGCACCCATACTGCGCAGCTAACTCGCTCGGTAAACGATACAGCGAAAGTATAACTTCAAATTATTTACCTTCCATCATTCGTCTTGTGTGTAAAAATCAGTCGAACAAGTTATCGCATAAACATGGCTGAAAAAAAATCGTGATAGGGTATGGAACCCAGGGGTTACATCTTATCAGAAGGGCAAAAAGGATGAAAGGACTCTTCCTCCTCCTTACCGCACATTCCTTGGCTAAAGGGCTAATGGGCTAAAGGGCTAATGGGCTAATGGGCTAAAGGGCTAATGGGCTAAAGGGCGAAAGGAGCAACAACCTCGTCGATCGCTATCAGCAAGAACGCTTGTACTTTGTAGAAAATTAATCTTTATTGGTAAATGGTTTCATGTTCAGAACAAGGAATGGAAAATCCCCGAGGTGCGATGAGTTACGTTTTTCGAACTAGTGTTTGGAACACTGAACTTTTCAAGATGATAGCAGAGAGTTTAGCAATGTTCTGTTGTTGGATTTTAAATTCCGCGCTACAACATGCATAAGGTGGTAGCCTGAGGTTTACCGCCGTAAAGATGGCAAGAGTGAGGTTAACAATGTTCTGTTGTTGGATTTTAAATTCCGCGCTACAACATGCATAAGGTGGCAGCCTTGAGGTTTACCGCCGTAAAGATGGCAAGAGTGAGGTTAGCAATGTTCCGTTGTTGGGTTTTAAATTCCGCGCTATAACATGCATAAGGTGGCAGCCTTGAGGTTTACCGCCGTAAAGATGGCAGCAGTGAGGTTAGCGACGCTCTATTGTCCTTCAAAGTGAGGTTAGGGTTCGTCAAGAAGACAGCTGTCAGAAAAAAGCACGTGGCTATGTTTACCAAACAAGAGCACGTGGTCGTGACGTCACGGTCACGTAGTATGTTGCCTCAGCATGTAAAGTTCAATGTCTACACCTACGTAGTTAACACTCTGCTATGTTCACAAGATTTTTTACACATAACTATTCTTTATGCTTTAAGTTCATGCACATAGGCTATGCTAAGATAGCAGTACAAACACATGCGAACTTTGTACATTCTAATGGAATAAGTTTAGTACTGTGTGCATCATGGATACATGATCTGTGCACGCATTTAATCTTGACTATACGTAAAGCTGCTGCTTTGTTTACAAGATTTTTATACATTGCTATTCTTTATGCTTTAAGTTCGTGTACGCACAAGCGATACTCGTACGCTCTAGCAGGAGAAGTTTATTACGATATTCGATACATACATTATCGATAGGTGATGTGTACACGCTTTAGAACATAGCTCATCTTTATGCTTTAAGTTCGTGCACAGGGGTTTGGGATACACAAAAGCGATTGCTACATGCTCTAGCGGAAGAAGTCTAGTACGATAGTCGATGCATGTAAAATCGATAGGTTATGCTAAGATAGCAGCACACTTACATGATTTTAGCACAATCTAGTGGAAAAAGTTTAGTATGATAGTCGTTTCGTGCAAAATCATTAGGTAATATGTAAACGCTTTGAAACAAGGCTATTCTTTGTACTTTAAGTTCATGTGTATGAGTTATGCTAAGATAGCAGCACAACCTAGCGGAAGAAGTTTTGTACGAGAGTCGATACATGCAAAGTCGATAGGTAATGTGTACATGCTTTGAAACATGGCTATTCTTTGTACCTTAAAGTCATACGTATAGGTTATGCTAAGATAGCAGCACAATCTGGCGGAAGAAGTTCAGGGTGATCTGTACACGCTTTGAAACAAGGCTATTCTTTGTACTTTAAGTTCATGCGTCTTAGTTATGCTTGCGATAGTCGATGCATGTAAAATCGATAGGTTATGCTAAGATAGCAGCACACTTACACGATTTTAGCACAATCTAGTGGAAGAAGTTTAGTACGAGAGTCGATGCTTGCAAAATCATTAGGTAATGTGTACACGCTTTGAAACAAGGCTATTCTTTGTACTTTAAGTTCATGCGTCTTAGTTATGCTAAGATAGCAGCACAATCTACCTGAAGAAGTTTTGCACGAGAGTCGATACATGCAAAATCGATAAGTAATGTGTACACGCTTTGAAACATGGCTATTCTTCGTACTTTAAGTTCATGTGTATAAGTTATGCTAAGATAGCAGCACAACCTAGCGGAAGAAGTTTAGTACGATATTTGTTGCATGCAAAGTCGATAGGTAATGTGTACACGCTTTGAAACATGGCTATTCTTTGTACCTTAAGGTCATGCGTATAGGTTATGCTAAGATAGCAGCACAATCTAGCGGAAGAAGTTTAGTACGAGAGTCAATGCTTGCAAAATCGATAGGTAATGTGTACACGCTTTGAGACATAGCTATTCTTTGTACTTTAAGTTCATGCGTCTTAGTTATGCTGAGAGAGCAGCACAATCTACCTGCAGAAGTTTAGTACGAGAGTCGATACATGCAAAATCGATAGTTGATGCGTACACGCTGTAAAACATGACTATTCATTGTACTTTAAGTTCATGGGTATAGGTTATGCTAAGATAGCAGCACAATCTAGCGGAAGAAATTTAGTACGAGATTCGATGCATGCAAAATCAATAAGTAATGTGTACACGCTTTGAAACATGGCTATTCTTCGTACTTTAAGTTCATGTGTATAAGTTATGCTAAGATAGCAGCACAACCTAGCGGAAGAAGTTTAGTACGATATTTGTTGCATGCAAAGTCGATAGGTAATGTGTACACGCTTTGAAACATGGCTATTCATTGTACTTTTAGGTTATGCTAAGATAGCAGCACAATCTAGCGGATGAAGTTTAGTACGAGAGTCGATGCATGTAAAATCGATAGGTGATGTGTACACGCTTTGAAACATGGCTATTCATTTTATTTTAATTTTATGGGTATAGGTTATGCTAAGATAGCAGCAAGATCTAGCGGATGAAGTTTAGTTCGATGGTCGATGCATGTAAAATCGATAGGTGATGTGTACACGCTTTGAAACATAGCAATTCATACTGCTGCTCTGTTCCCAAGACTTTTAAGCATAGCTCATCCTAATGCTGCTCTTAACGACGTCGAGCTAAGGATTGATTACGTGACCGTGACGTCACGACCACGTGCTCTTGTTTGGTAAACATAGCCACGTGCTTTTTTCTGACAGCTGTCTTCTTGACGAACCCTAACCTCACTTTGAAGGACAATAGAGCGTCGCTAACCTCACTGCTGCCATCTTTACGGCGGTAAACCTCACGGCTGTCACCTTATGCATGTTATAGCGCGGAATTTAAAATCCAACAACGGAACATTGCTAACCTCACTCTTGCCATCATTACGGCGGTAAACCTCAAGGCTGCCACCTTATGCATGTTGTAGCGCGGAATTTAAAATCCAACAACAGAACATTGTTAACCTCACTCTTGCCATCGTTACGGCGGTAAACCTCAAGGCTACCACCTTATGCATGTTGTAGCGCGGAATTTAAAATCCAACAACAGAACATTGCTAAACTCTCTGCTATCATCTTGAAAAGTTCAGTGTTCCAAACACTAGTTCGAAAAACGTAACTCATCGCACCTCGGGGATTTTCCATTCCTTGTTCTGAACATGAAACCATTTACCAATAAAGATTAATTTTCTACAAAGTACAAGCGTTCTTGCTGATAGCGATCGACGAGGTTGTTGCTCCTTTCGCCCTTTAGCCCATTAGCCCTTTAGCCCATTAGCCCTTTAGCCCTTTAGCTCATTAGCCCTTTAGCCAAGGAATGTGCGGTAAGGAGGAGGAAGAGTCCTTTCATCCTTTTTGCCCTTCTGATAAGGTGTGACCCCTGGGTTCCATACCCTATCACGATTTTTTTCAGCCATGTTTATGCGATAACTTGTTCGACTGATTTTTACACACAAGACGAATGATGGAAGGTAAATAATTTGAAGTTATACTTTGGCTATATCGTTTACCGAGCGAGTTAGCTGCGCAGTATGGGTGCAGTGTGTTTTTGATTTTTACACTATGCAAATCATTGAAGTTGTAGTTTTGCAATATTGCTTACTGAGCGAGTTAGTTACGCGATATGTGCACAGTGTGTTTCCATAGTTTTTGATTTTACACTAAGCAAATCATCAAAATTGTACTTTTGCTCTGAACACATCAAACAATGTTCTGATCATATGTTGAGGTTAACAACATCGATTACAGTGTTCGATTCTAGTCTTGTTATGTTTCATTCTGATCTTCTTAGAACAAGGGTACCCCCTAACATGTTCTAAACACATGTTGTATTGAGTACAGTGTTCGATTCTAGTCTTGATCACTTATTTCGTGTTCTGAACACATCGATCAATGTTCTGATCACATGTTGTATCGAGTACAGTGTTCGATTCTAGTCATGATCACTTACTTTGTGTTCTGAACACATCAATCAATGTTCTGATCACATGTTGAAGTTAACAACATCGATTACAGTGTTCTGTTCTAGTCTTGTTATGTTTCAATCTGATCTTCTTAGAACAAGCGTATCCCCTGACATATTCTAAACACATGATGTATTGAGTACATTGTTCGATTCTAGTCTTGATCACTTATTTTGTTTTTCTGAACGCATCAATCAATGTTCTGATCACATGTCGTATCGAGTACAGCGTTTGATTCTACTCTTCTTATGTTTCGAAAGTCTAAACATGCACAATAATGTTATCGCTGCACACGCTTGCCTTCGCGATGCAGGTTTAAACTTGTTCGATATAAAGCTATGCCTTGACATAAGAGGCGGAGGAGGAGGTAGAGAAGGAGGAGGGGAGGAGGAGGAGGAGGAGGAGGAGAATGATAAGACCTTAACAGCCTATGTATAGTCGCCATTGTTTTTAAAGAAGATAGCTGTCAAAAGAATTTTCAAATTATCCACCACCACATTTCAGCTAAAGAGGGCAGCAGGGTGCTCTGTTGATTAAGCACATAGAATTTCAAATTGCCCTCCACCACATGCATAACAGCAGCTGTTATCTTGCGCAGTAGCCTCTAAGCTAGCTTTCTTCATAAGAGTAGCCGCCATCTTGTGCGAGCACCCCTAGGCCGTCTCATAAGGAGCTATGTATAGTCACCATTGTGTGTCTGCCATCTTGCGTAAGCATCCCTAGGACGTCTCAAGGCATCTTGTTTCTCATAAGAGCAGCCACCATCTTGTAGAAATAGATAGCTGCGAATGCCAAAGGGCTTAAGTAGGAATCGAACCGTTGATCTCATCATTAGACTATGTTTTTTCTTGTTCCTGATACTACGAACCTACGTATTAGGCGGAAAAATTTTGTCCGTTTTGCTCTACGATGCATCGTTTTCGAGATATTTAACATTTTGCATTTAAGCCTCCAAATTTAATGAATCGAACCTGCACGGTACGTTATACTCTCTACCATAGCTAGACCTGATCATGTTACGAAGACTCGCTTCAATACAAGCTAAAACAGAGCAAATGCCAAAGGGCCTAAGTAGGAACCGAACCGTTGATCCCATCATTAGACTATGATTTTCTTGTTCCTCATACTGCGAACCTAGGTATTAGGCAGAAAAATTTTGTCCGTTTTGCTCTACGGTGCACCGTTTTCGATATATTTAACATTTTGCATTTAAGCCCTAAATTTAATGAATCGAACTATCACGACACGTTAGCCTCTAAGCTAGCATTCTTCATAAGAGTAGCAACTATCTTGCGCAAGCACCCTTAAAGCGTCTCATAAGGAGTTATGTATAGCTGCCATCTTGTGTCCGCCATCTTGCGCAAGCATCCTTAGGGCGTCTCAAGCCATCTTGTCCAAGGACCCTTAAGCCGTCCCATAAGATCAGCCGCTATCTTGCGCAAGCATCCCTAGGGTATCTCATAAGGAGCCATGTATAACTGTCATCTTGCGCAAGCATCCCAAGGGCGTCTCATAAGAACCTGTGTATAGCAGCCATCTTGCGTAAGCACCCTTAAGGAGTCATGTATAGCCACCATCTTATGCAATTAGCGTCGAGAGAGGGCTGCTGTAGAATTTTTCTTTTTAAATTATCCGCCACCACTTTTCAAAGGTATCTAGCTAAAGATGGCAGCACCGCGGATGACAGGTGACGAATTTACATCTACTACGATAAAGAGGGCAGCACGGTGCTCTCTGTATTAAAGATGGCGGATGACAGCTGTCAAAAAAGCACATGGCTATGTTTACCAAACAAGAGCACGTGGAATTTGCCGCCATCACATTTCAAACTAAAGAGGGCAGCACTATGCTCTGTTGATTAAAGATGGCGGATGGTAGCTGTCGAAAAAGCACGTGAGTTTGTTTCCAAACAAGAGCACGTGGAATTTTTTCAATTTGCCGCCACCACATTTCAAAGGTATCTAGCTAAAGATGGCAGCACGGTGCTCTCTTGATTAAAGATGGCGGATGATAGCTAACAGAACTTTTCAAATTGCCCGCTACTACGTGCTTAAGGTAGTAGCCATAAAGAGGGCAGCACGGTGTTCTGTGGATTAAAGATGGCGGATGACAGGTGATGAAATTGCCCGCATGATAGTAGCACGGTGCTCTGTTGATTAAAGATGGCGGATGACAGCTGCACGTGGCTTTGTTTCCAAACAAGAGCACGTGGAATTTACCACCACCACATTTCAAACTAAAGAGGGCAGCACTGTGCTCTATAGATTAAAGATGGCAGATGACAGCTGTCAAAAAAGCACGTGAGTTTGTTTTCAAACAAGAGCATGTGGAATTTTTCAATTTGCCGCCACCACATAGAGGGCAGCACTGTTCTCTCTGGATTAAAGATGGCTGCTTGTCGAAAAGCATTTTTCAAATTATCCGCCACCACATTTCAAAGGTAAGTAGCTAAAGAGGGCAGCACTGTGCTCTATAGATTAAAGATGGCGGATGACAGCTATCAAAAAAGCACGTAGCTGTCAAAAAGCACGTAGATTTGTTTATCTCGAGCTAGTGAGGTTAAGTTGGTAGCACTAAGGTTTAGGCCCGTCAAGATGGCAGCACTGCCGATGACAGGTGACGAAAGAGGGCAGCACGGTGCTCTGTAGTTTAAAGATGGCGGATGACAGCTGTCAAAAAAGCACGTGGCTGTCAAAAAGCACGTGGCTTTGTTTATCTCGCGCTAGTTAGGTTAAGTTGGTACTACTGAGGTTTAGGCCCGTCAAGATGGCAGTACTGGGGTTAGCGATGCGTTGTTGTCGATGACAGCTGTCAAAAAGCACGTGGCTTTGTTTACAAATCTGTCGAAAAGCACGTGGCTGTCAAAAAAACAGGTGGCTTTGTTTACCTCATGCTAGTTAGGTTAAGTTGGTACCACTAAGGTTTAGGCCCGTCAAGATGGTAGTACTGAGGTTTGCGATGCGTTGTTGTTGATGAGAGCTGTCAAAAAGCACGTGGCTTTGTTTACAAATCTGTCAAAAATCACGTGGCTTTCAAAAAAACACGTGGCTTTGTTTACCTCATGCTAGTTAGGTTAAGTTGGTACCACTAAGGTTTAGGCCCGTCAAGATGGTAGTACTGAGGTTTGCGATGCGTTGTTGTTGATGAGAGCTGTCAAAAAGCACGTGGCTTTGTTTACAAATTCAAATTTCCCGCGGGAGGTGGAGGAGACCTCTGGGAGGCCTCTGGCTGAGGTGGAGGTGGAGGAGGCATCTGGGAGGCCTCTGGCTGAGGTGGAGGTGGAGGTGGCCTCTGGGAGCCTGAGGTGGAGGTGGCGGCCGAACCATCCAATTATACTACTCCCGTCTAATGCGTCTTTTGTGTCAGTAAGCCGCGTTTTGAAATACATAGTAGAAGGCTATTATTTGTTAAAGCAAAACTACAGTTGCTTTCAACATATCGAAAGTGGCTAGTGTGTTCACGTATATAACTTTAATCTATAGAGGAACAGGTCGGAATGCAGTCGTGACTCGCAGATGATATGCGCTCGAGTTTCCAGCCATCTGCCTTCGCCGTAAGAGGTGCAATAATTAAGAGCTAACGAATCCTTCCACGTAAAACATACAAGCAAATTTTCAGTATAGTGTAATGCCTGTATGTGTATAAATTCACGAGTTTCTGGATCATTGGCGTATTTAGAAAATAATTCACCCATTTACCATATTTTTTACAATTTATTTTACGTCGCAGCGACACAGATACGAGTCTCGTAGGTGTTATAGCGACGATGGGATAGGAAAGGGCTAGGAGTTGGAAGGAAGCTGTCGTGGCAATAATTAAGGTACAGAATCAATCACCATTTGCGTGGTGCGAAAATGGGAAATCGCATAAAACCATCTTCAAGGCTGCCGACAGAGTGGTTCAAACACACTACCTCCCGATTGCGAGCTCACAACCGCGCAACCATAACCGCACGGCCAACTTGCTCCTTCACCCAGTTAGAGAATATGTAGTAAAATGACTACTGCTTGTTTCCCTTCCAAAATACGATGCAGTGCTCCTTTGAAAATCGGCGACTAGGCATTCCAATCAACATTAATGCATGCGGGACACTTAAGCGTAAAAAGTACGGGGCTGGAGGGCCAGCTGATATATACCTCAATATTTTCTTAAATTTATATTATAATACAGTTAAAGATTTCCTAGAACATATGATACAGTCATTACAAGAAGGAATGAGCTCAGGTACTGTACAAGTTCATCTCACGTGCACTTTTCTCCGAAACATATCAACCTACACGTATAATATTGTGGGTATTCACACGATTTGTACCTACATGGGTGACTAATTATACTTAGATTTTAATTAAGTCATCATCTTCATAATTAGTAGTTCCACTCATTGCTGAGCAACTTGACGAGATGTGCCCATAGAACTACCTTTAGCTTTCTTAACAAAATGCGCAGAGGTAGACCACCTACCTTCTTCGCTTGATCTAATCATCTACTTGCTGTTCTTTCTTGTGATCTATTGCCTTCAAATTTGCCTTGTTGTTTCCTCATTCTCTTCTGAATATGTGACAAAGGGACTGGACGTAACACCCGCTCACGCGGGAAGGTAGACGTTAGTTCATCCAGTCCAGGGTACTCGTGGCGTTCTCCACCAACACCACATCTCAAAGCATCGGTTAAATTTTTGTCAGTAGCTTTTACGATCAAGTCTCACAGCCATAAAAAACAATGAAGAAATATTGATTCAACTGACATATCTTCGTAACTTTCGATATTACCCTGTTCTGCCAAAACTCAATGAGTTTAACCATTGCAACACGACCTAGGACAAGTCCTATACATTTTTGCACAGTCTCCCGTGCTACTGATGACTGCCCCAGGATAAGATTTTCCTTATTACTCCTAGGTCATTTAAGCATTCTGTAAGTGAAATTTCGTCTTGAATATTAACCACCATTAGTTCTGTCTTCTTCAATTTTGTCTCCAGACCAAAATAATGATATAATGTTCGTTACTCCAGTAATTAAATCTTACTAAATATTAATGCGATGGGCATTCAACATTATGTACTATTTTTTGTTCAACTATAAGTGCCCACTCCAAAAGCCTCATAAAGAAACCAACCTTTTCAGATGTGTACTGGTGACAACACACCAACATATATTCCTCGTTCCCCCTACAGCAGTTCCTATCCAAGCGTGGATAATTATTTCAGTACCGTCACGAAATCGATAAAACCACGTAATTTATATACCCACGTGAAGAAAGAACTGAGAGAGAATTTTATGTTTAAAATTGTTGCAGACAAGCCAGTCGTAGACTAGCGTACGTACTTCCGGTATCGAAGTATTCTTTCTTCTCTACAAAGTGATCACTGAACCTTGACCAATTATGTTCATGCATGAAATATTCAGTCCTAGAAATACCAGACTCTAACTCAACAACAATAATTGTATATATATTCTCGATACAAGGTATTCTGCGATATGATATGATGATGCTGTATACGATCTTGCTGGATTTAGAATGTTAAACTAGTAGTATTTCTTGCAATAGCTTCTTTCCATGGAATTGCTTTTTGTGCTCTAGATGTTGTTGTTTTTGGGTAATTTGTGTAACTTTATTATCACACTACTAATTGCGATGTATTTGTTAATAACATGACGAATAGAATACTTAGTGGGATCACTCACCGAGTTCAAGCGCGCTACCGCAGAGCGGCGCCAGTGGAGCCTAACACTAACGCTACACGATCAGCTGTTTTAGTGGCTGATACGCAAATAACCAAATAAATCATTCAAATGTTTAGACGTACGAATAATACTGTCAGAGAATTGTAAATACATTCTCAGTCCTCAGGAAGAAATATCTTTGGACTTTAAAAAGAGAACACACGATATAATATAGAACAGTACGTAAAGCGAAGCAATATTTTGCTTTACATGTTTTGAAAATATATTTTTTAAACTGAGGACATAAAACATTTAGCGTTCCGTGTTCTTAAACTGCCACTGTAGGAAATTAATCCTGGCTTTGACTGAAGAAAGAGACATTTAGCTCGCTTTAAATTGCGAGTAGTGTTCTTTAATCGCCTTTTGAGGGACACCATTGGCTTTTGAGCATCGCTAAGAGAACTATACTGGCCGCGATTTGAATTACAACCAGGCTGACCTTGAACCTTACCGCTTATTGTTGCCATCACTGCTTCACTCACATCGTGATATTGTTCCTTATCCTCTTGATACTGCTTTCATTCTTTTTCCTACAGTGTGCCTTCTGCGATTTTATCTAAGTGGATAGATGTTTCAGTAAGTTTGGAAATATATGAGGCATCACTCCTGCTTTTACACTGACTGACAGAGCAAATGCAACACCAAGAAGGAGTGGTCAGAACTTTATGCCAATTGCAGGGTAGACTGGCGTCACTGAGGTATGCTCATGATGTGAAATGCGCCGCTGTGCTGCGCACGTAGCGAACGATAAATGGGACACGGCGTTGGCAAATGGCCCACTTCGTACCGTGATTTCTCAGCCGACAGTCATTGTAGAACGTGTTGTCGTGTGCCACAGGACACGTGCATAGCTAAGAATGCCAGGCCGCCGTCAACGGAGGCATTTCCAGCGGACAGACGACTTTACGAGGGGTATGGTGATCGGGCTGAGAAGGGCAGGTTGGTCGCTTCGTCAAATCGCAGCCTATACCCATAGGGATGTGTCCACGGTGCAGCGCCTGTGGCGAAGATGGTTGGCGCAGGGACATGTGGCACGTGCGAGGGGTCCAGGCGCAGCCCGCGTGACGTCAGCACGCGAGGATCGGCGCATCAGCCGCCAAGCGGTGAAAGCCCCGCACGCCACGTCAACCGCCATTCTTCAGCATGTGCAAGACACCCTGGCTGTTCCAATATCGACCAGAACAATTTCCCGTCGATTGGTTGAAGGAGTCCTGCACTCCCGGCGTCCGCTCAGAAGACTACCATTGACTCCACAGCATAGACGTGCACGCCTGGCAGGGTGCCGGGCTAGAGCGACTTGGATGAGGGAATGGCGGAACGTCGTGTTCTCCGATGAGTCACGCTTCTGTTCTGTCACTGATAGTCACCGCAGACGAGTGTGGCGTCGGCGTGGAGAAAGGTCAAATCCGGCAGTAACTGTGGAGCGCCCTACCGCTAGACAACGCGGCATCATGGTTTGGGGCGCTATTGCGTATGATTCCACGTCACCTCTAGTGCGTATTCAAGGCACGTTAAATACCCACCGCTACGTGCAGCATGTGCTGCGGCCGGTGGCACTCCCGTACCTTCAGGGGCTGCCCAATGCTCTGTTTCAGCAGGATAACGCCCGCCCACACACTGCTCGCATCTCCCAACAGGCTCTACGAGGTGTACAGATGCTTCCGTGGCCAGCGTACTCTCCGGATCTCTCACCAATCGAACACGTGTGGGATCTCATTGGACGCCGTTTGCAAACTCTGCCCCAGCCTCGTACGGACGACCAACTGTGGCAAATGGTTGACAGAGAATGGAGAACCATCCCTCAGGACACCATCCGCACTCTTATTGACTCTGTACCTCGACGTGTTTCTACGTGCATCGCCGCTCGCGGTGGTCCTACATCCTACTGAGTCGATGCCGTGCGCATTGTGTAACCTGCATATCGGTTTGAAATAAACATCAATTATTCGTCCGTGCCGTCTCTGTTTTTTCCCCAACCTTCATCCCTTTCGAACCACTCCTTCTTGGTGTTGCATTTGCTCTGTCAGTGTAATTTCCACCTCACACGAGGAAGTTCAACGTTTTCATCATTCAAAACGAAACAGTCCGCCTTTACAATAAATCTGTCGAAAAATTCAGGTCACAAGTTTTGCTTTTGGCCGACAATTGCTCATCTCTCCGTGGAATAACTCTCGTCCTCTTCGCCAACAGATTGTTTTCTTTTTCCGGTGTAAAACATTGTCTACCATGACGCTTCCTTCAGTAACCCAATTTACAACCAGGAACGGAACAGTACGATATTTTCGCGAAATAATATAAAACTAGTTGATTGCATACACAAAGCTCTGCTCAGATATTATTACTGACTTTCAGAAAATATCAAAACGAAAAAAATTCTCTCGATAGGCACTAAAATTATTACCATGACTTCACGCACGCACGCTATTTCCTTCAACGACCACTTGGCGCACGTGTTGTTTCAGCTGGTTCGTTGCGACTGCAGCGCCACATTTTGGCGGGGCCACCAACGACAATGTTCAGAGAGCGGAGTGATCACACTAGGTATTCTATTCGTCATGATAATAACACGTAAATTGTGAAACACGGGCTGCAATTTTACTTAAAATTTAAAACAAATCTACCCTCATTCATCCATTAATGCAGTTTAATTAACCTGGTAATTCGAGAAATATAATTTATTAACCAATAAATTCAGAACATCGACTTATTCAATTATCAGAAAGCTTTAGTAGCAAGTAACTCCTATTCACTTTTCCCCCTCCTAATTTATAACATAATCTCTTAAATGGCTAACACTTCTCCAAAAAGGAGGTAAGACGCTTAAACTGGTTCGCTTCATCAGTAATTACTAGCAAACCAAAGTTTTGGATAATTTATTCATAAGAGATTTCTGGTCCGTAAAGTTCTTTCTGCTGAGTCATCAATTTCGCCGGACTACTCTCACTAACAGCCTTCCTTCCTTTTTCCGGGTCACATCGAGAGTCGTGCTCTGCGTTAGAAACTTTTCTTCTTTACTACTGGATAAATAGATGATTTTCTAACCGTCAACAGTATTGTTAAGGAAATATCGTGGCTCGCAGAGGGATAATAAGCGCGAGGGTTGAATGGCTGGGCAAGGAATTAATTAGAGCAGAACTTAACACAACAAAATTTGAAATGTTATTTCTTTCCTTTCTTTCTAGTTTAAAATTTGAGAAAAAGAAAATCTAAACGAATAACAATAATTTTAATGAGCTCGTTAGTTCTGACCTTGAAGTCCAAACATCAGGTAATACTTGTGATAAATATAAATTTGGTGATTTGCATTGAAAAGAGCCTTATTGCTCATGAGAGGAAAATATTTTACAAGAGCAAGTTTTTCTCTGATAATTTACACAACGTAGGAGTCTGCGCTCCAAAAGTAGCATAGTCCAGCTTCGAAGAGGCATCAATTTCTTATGGCGCACTTAAGTTCCCCCTGACAACCTATCGGTTGTCCTCAATTAAAGTATTTATACCCAGTTGCCCTGATGTGGGCGTATCAATTGCTCAATAGCTACAAGGTTCACTGTACCCAAACGGAAATCACACCAGAAAAACTTTACATGCAGAAATAAATGTACAAAGGGCATACTTGCCCATACTAAGTGGCCTTAGTGTAAAAGTAAAAGGTTGCACATGACCGGCCATAAACAAAACGCTAGAAGGCGAACACTTTCCACAACAAAATTTAGAAATTTACATTAAATAAAAGAGGTTGAAACCTTACCCTCACACTATCCGCAGGAGCTATGAACATTCTCCATTACGTTGTGTCACTAGGCCTTCCTCATGCAGGCCGCACCCCCTCCTCCTTTAGGATACGCCGCACTCAAATGCACTGGAGCAATAATAGCAAGACGGCCCTAAAGCGCCCTGCATGAATAGTACATTTAGGGGAAGCTTCCAAAACTCTTAGTGATAAGCTAGATTCCTATATACAGCCCCGGATTTAATTGGCTAAATAATATGTAGGTATCCAAACACCTAATAGGTTTATTGCAATCAACGAGGAACCAGCTGAAGTGTTGACAACTTTGGTGCATTAAGAAAACAATCCTAAGAACCAGGTTAATAAACATCGAAAATACATATTTCTTTTTGAAATAATTAGAGTTTATCCCGCTAGAGGGAGCAATTAAACTTATGGTAGAGACATCTAACGGTTGAGGACCAAAGTACCTTTTAGTACACCAATTCAAGTTTGTTTACACAGATGGCCTTGCAGTTTAACTGGCCGTGGAACGTGTACCCCGGTACAGATATTAATGAATTTTCTTGTTCATCAGACTTCATCCCAGTCTCTACCTTCTCTCTATTCCGACGACAGTATATAGACACTCTGTTGTCTTGATACATTGCACCATGCATTGTCTAAAACAGTGACTTCGTAAAACTGACTAATTCTGCTAAGCCTCGCCAATTGAAACCTCCATGATTAGAGGCCTCAAATGACGAGTTCAGCTTGCAATGGGGCAGTTCCCCGCTTATTTTCGTATATTAGATTCCTTTTGCAATAAAATTTCTAACAATACTTGTGGACTCGTGCCGCTCCATGGTATTCCTTATAAATAGGTCGGACAACTCGTATTGATATGCCAGTCGCAGTCATATTGCTTCGTCTGCCCTTTTCAATAATTTTATGAAGATTTAATATCGGTAATAAATTCTATAACACTTCTTTTCACTTAGACTATTCAGCCGTATCTAGAACGTAATATGTTCAAAAGTGTGTAACATACAATTGACCGGGTAGGTAGACTACCCACTTTTTCAAGAGTTTGTCCCTGCGCTTCATTAATGGTCATACAGAAGGCTAGTAGACTTAATACATTCCCGTCTGTACGTACGTGGACTCTTTTCTCCTAACAGTATGTAAGTTATTAGGAGTGTTCTGTCATCTGTTGAGTACATTCAGAAGCTGGGGAAGGTCAGAGAATCAAAGAGTATCTAGCAAATAATAGTGTTCTTCCATTAACTGAGGAAATGTATACTCTCTGGATTGGCAGGTAGTAATCAAACATGACTGCGTTATATGGCATTAGTAAGGATGAAAATCACATATATCATAATACTGATGAAAGTGTTGGTCGCTTAGCAACCTGCTAAGTACAGAATGTATTGCGGGTTAGGGCAAGCCTTCGCCTGCAATTATTGCAGTGATGTTTTAATGATTTGATTTTATGATTAATTAACGTTGGCTGAACTTAGAGACCTATAAATGTATCATGATTCACAGGCAGGTAATAGCGGAGTGAATAAAAAACAAAAATGAAGAAAATTGGTCCAGTAGAACGGATGGTCGGATTTGCCAAAGCTGTGTTTAGTAAGCTATTTTAATATATAGTTACACTGTAAGGGTATGATGTTAAATGGAGTTAAAATTCAGGCTGTGAATTTCACAAATTAATTACTGTGTTGATGGGATGAAAGCTTCTTTTGGGGGTCATTGTAAGTACCTAGGTGTTAATATAAGGAAAGATCTTCGTTGGGGAAATCACATAAATATGATTGTAAATAATGGGTACAGATCTCTGCACATGGTTATTTAGGGGCTGTAGTAAGGATGTAAAGAAGAGGGTTTATAAGTCTGTGGTAAGACCCCAACTAAAGTATGGATCCAGTGTATGGGACCCTCACCAGGATCACTTGATTCAAGAACTGGAAGAAATCCACAGAAAAGCAGCTCGATTTGTTCTGGGTCATTTCCGACAAAAGAGTAGCGTTAAAAAATGTTGAAAATTTGGGCTGGAAAGACTTGGTTGAAAGGAGACGAGCTGCTCGACTAAGTGATATGTTCCAAGCTGTCGGTGGAGAGATGGCATAGAATGACATCAGTAGACGAATATGTTTGAGTGGTGTCTTTAAAAGTAGGAAAGGTCACTGGAATTCAAGAGGACAAATTGGGGCAAATAATCGTTTATAGGAATAATTGGAATAATAGGAATAATTGGAATAATTTACCAATGGAGATGTTCAATAAATTTCCAATTTCTTGGCAGTCATTTAAGAAATATCTAGGAAAACAACAGATAGGGAATCTGAGACCTGGGCGACTGCCCTAAATGCAGATCAGTAGTGACTGATATCCAAAGTCATTTCTCGAAACAATTTGAGTTCTGTGTTCCTCATCCTGAAGAATTCAAGGTTTCTCTTCTTCAGCCTGTTACTGTCATATATTATTATTATTAATCGATTCAGCTGGTATTAGTAATAGAAGATACCACTGTGTTAGCTGGGCGCACAGCATCACGGAGAGCTTCTTCCTTCCATTGACAACGGCTCGCAGACTGAATGCCGAGACATTCAAAGTGACGAATGACAACGTGTGTATTGCTGGGTTGGCACCGTCGCGCCTGTTGTTGCACACAAGACACCCCGTTATCGCACGAGCACCCCTTCCTCGAAGATATTAATTAATCCCTCCTCACCCTGTGTACCCGAGAGAGAAGTAGCACATCCATTTATAATGGAGCCCCTTCTCACTAGAATGATTTATCATGCCAAGTTTCTTCACTGCTGACACTAGGAGAAATTTAGACTAAGCTTGCAGCTACGTCTTACAGAAATCTCTTGCTGAGGAGTGTGGAATTCGATTAGCTGGCAAGAAAAAATATTTAACACTATCGTGTGCACAAATCTCATAATGTAAGGATCCTAATAGAGTGGAACCTAGTTAAAACGAAATCCAAGGGACAGAAAAATCAAGAGTTTTTGTTAAACAAATTTAAATGATAGAATATAAACCACTTCATAGTACAGTATTATATGACAGTACGTAAAAAACGGTTAAGGTATTAAAGTCATTTTTGGGAGAGAAATTCAAGTATGTTTCGCTATAGTTCACTGGAATGAAAATACCTGGTCTCTTCTCGGCCAGCACTATACATAGCTCCAGCCAACTCAGTGGTAACTTAGGATGTTACAGTAAAACGTTCTAAAATATTCAAGGTGAAGAAAATTATCTGACGACAGTCCTTCTTCAAAAAATCCCCGATCCCATTCATTTTTCTTCTTCTAATGATTTTCAAGATACTTCCTTCTCCTCCAACTCTTCGTAATATCTACTCATTCCTTACCCGGTCTTCCCATTTCAATTATTCTATTCTCCTCCATACCCACACCTCTAGGTCCTCCAATCTTCTCTCATCTACCTTTCGCAATGTCCAAGTCTGTGCGCCACACAGAACCATGCTCCAAATGTAACACTCCGCAAGTCTTTTCCTCAAATCTTTGTTCAGTGGCCCGCAAAGTAATTAAGATTTTCTATTAAAGATTTTTGTTCTGCTAGTTGCTTTACGTCGCACCGACACGGATACGTATTATGGTGACGATAGGATAGGAAAGGGCTAGGAGTGGGAAGGAAGCAGCCTTGGCCTTCATTAAGGTACAGCCCCAGCATTTTCCTGGTGTGAAAATGGGAAACCACGGAAAACCATCTTCAGGGTTGCCGACAGTTGGCTTCGAACCTACTATCTCCCGAATACTGGATACTGGCCGCAATTAAGCGACTGCATCTATCAAGCCATAGTAATTCTTTTCTCAATTTCTGTCGTGCAATACATATCATCTTTGATCATAATTCCCAAATACAAGTTACTGACTTGCTCTATGTCTTCTCCCCCCGCCCCAATTACTAATACAACTTCTACCTCTTCCTCCAGTTATCATATTTTCGGTCTTTTTCTTAATTCTCATTGCATATTCTTCTACTTTCGTGTTGAATTTGATATTATAATAATATAATGGCGCTGAGGTTTTAAAAAGAGTTCGTAGTTTGTGGTAGCCGAAATTCTTGTTAACCGAAGAGACTTTGCATAAGAAAAAATACATTCCCTGCCGGGACCAAACTTATGTTAATAGAGTGTTCGGCTTAGGTAAGTTCGTGTTAGTGAAGTTTTAGTGTGAGTGTGCCCGACTCGTTGGATGAAAGGTCAGCGTACTTACCTTCGGTTTAGAGGGTCCCGGGCTCGATTCCCGGCCGTGTCGGGGATTTTAACCTTCATTGGTTAATTCCATTGGTTCGGGGGCTGGGTTTTTGTGCTGTCCCCAACATCCCTGTAACTCATACACCACGTATAACACTATCCTCCACCGCAATAACACGCAGTAACCTACACATGGGAGATGCTACCCACCCTCATCGGAGGGTCTGCCATACAAGGGCTGCACTCGGCTAGAAATAGCCACACGAAATTAAATTATTACTGCAAGTGTCTTATTCAGTACACCCTCCGGTACTTCCGTTTAAGAATGAATGTAAAATAATTACACCACATTTCTCCTTAGACCTCATATGACCTGCGATACTAATTCCACAAAAATCAAACAGATGGAACCAGGAAATATTGCAGTGACCTATTGAACTGTTTCTGTTTTCACTAGCGTCTCACACTCGGTTTTACCGAAGAAAATACGTTCCCATAAAGTAATTGTAATTGACCAGTAAAAAGTTTTCTATTTTCTAAATATATGTTCCTTCCAATGATATTACTATTAACATCGTACAAACACATTACCATTATTTTTCGAGAAAAATAGAGTTTTGTTATGAGACCCTAAACAATGTCCATGTAACAATTTATTTAGAAAATGTGATTTCACTTTGTAAGCTTCAAATGTGTAAAATATCGAGATTTGTTTTTCGATTCGAAATTAAAGAGCACGCACGAGAGTGATAAAATAATTATAAAAAACTAACACGTTCTGATGCATCGGTGATTTAATTACGTTTCCCATCTATCGGGCCTTGCGGCTTAGTGGGCACCTTGTATTATTAACTAAGTTGTATAAATTCATAGTTCAGCATGCCATCCATGGCTCATTGGAAAATAACTGAAAGCGTCAGTACGATTCTACGAAGCCTGGTTTTATTGTAAAGTCCTAAAGAGTCAAAATCTGATTATGATGATGGTTGTTTTAAAGTGCCAAATTTATAATTAATTGATCCCTGTATGACATGAAAATTCCTGCACTGGCTTAGGTAAATATGCATAAAAACACCGAAATATTCAGGAGAAATTTAAACACCGATGATTCTCAAAATAAAAGTGAGTAATAAAAACTGGCGAAAAGGCAAAAAACGAGGCATTGCATACACAATAAACCAACACCTTGGTAACGAGGTAACCAGAGTGTGTCATTTTTTTCTTCCCCACGTTATTACCGTGTACCAGAACTCTGCCTTCTATATACAGTAGGTACATATGGTGGCGTGTTTTTTTTTTTTTTTTTTTTTGCTAGGGGCTTTACGTCGCACCGACACAGATAGGTCTTATGACGACGATGGGATAGGAAAGGCCTAGGAGTTGGAAGGAAGCGGCCGTGGCCTTAATTAAGGTACAGCCCCAGCATTTGCCTGGTGTGAAAATGGGAAACCATGGAAAACCATCTTCAGGGCTGCCGATAGTGGGATTCGAACCTACTATCTCCCGGATGCAAGCTCACAGCCGCGCAGGTGGCGTGTTTTAAACGAGTTTCCACTGTCTTTGACTGGGTTTCGTCTAAGTCACAGCAAAGCCCCTTACACACGAGAACGTAACCGAAGAGGGCAGAATATTTATAATAACTCGTATCTTGCGAAAATTTATGGCCATAAAATTGTGTGACAAATCAGTGACCATTTTTTGGTCGTATATCTAGATGGTTGAGGGTATCTTGTGACATGGCATGGGAATTTTGTGTGCTGAATCAGCTTGCATATAGTTGGACGCAGATTATGATGCTACATATTTCTTTCAATTTATTGGAACTCTATCTCCCCTGTGGGTGGAGTGTAAGGACGTATTGTTTGTACCCGCTCGAGGAATGTCTTCAGTATTGCGTTTTCCTGTGGTGTTAAGGAATTACCGAGAGACGATTCAATTCCTCCATCTGGCCGAGGTTCAATCCCAGGATCCTCTAAACCGAAGGCAACGACGTTGATCGTTCATCCAAGACGCCGGATTATTATTAATGATATTAATAATATTTAAATGAAGGATATACTTAAATACTATATATCAAATGCTATCTTTGTCTTTTACCACGTTATTGAATAAAAACATTCGGAAGGAGCTAAGTTTTACACGTCACTTTTTTATTTACATTGTATACTGTTTGAGGAAGCCTCCGTGGCTCGGGCGACAGCGCACCGGCCTCCCGGTCACTCCATGTGAGACTTGTGCTGGACAAGCGGAGACGGGACAGGTTTTCTTCCGGGTACATCGGTTTTCCCTGCCATTTTTCATTCCGGAAACGCTCTCCATTAACATTTCATTTCACCTGCCAATCATTTATCATTGCCCCAGAGGAGTGCGAGAGACTTCGGTAGCCGGCACATTTCCTATCCTCGCCGCTAGATAGGGCTTCATTCATTTCATTCCTGACCCGGTAGAATGATTGAAATCAGGCTGTGGATTTTCATTTGCATACTGTTTGAGGATGTTTCAATATTCATAATCAATCAGAAGAAATCAGTTCAAAGCCTATTTAAGAGGCACAGTCTGATAACTGCATACGGGAGATAAAACTCCACAATGGAATTAATGCCCGCCTAGCAATTCCGAATAGAAATTCGAAGTACCCATGGAGGGAATTAGATATTTTTCCACCAATAGAGCATATCAAAAATCAGATCAGAAATTAGATGTATGACTTTTCAGGCGTTTGCTCCATTAACCAGTGTCAGACCAGGTGCATACACCCGAACGTCAGTGGGTAGGGTCTGACATATCCCACTCTGATGAGCCTAGTGACAGACCTAAGACGAAGCGGTGATAAAAGAGTCTGAAAAGCCATACATCTAATTTTAGATCTGATACCATTACTCAATCAGAAAAAATCAGTCCTTCGAGGCAGATAAAATCAACTAACATGCCCCAAGCAGCCGGAAGATCTGTTGACACTAACCAAAGAATACCTAACGTCACATACAGCGTGACAGTTACAACCGAGAATTGTATGAGCAAACAGGAGGGGCCGAATTGAGATCATTGCTCCCCAGTAAGCTTGGTTAAATGGAAAGTTTTAATTCAAAATCGTGAATAATTATTTTTCCGCGGTCCTTTGACATTCCTACACAACGCAGTGTTAGGGAATGTTCTGTAATTCGACTTTTCTGGATAATTTGAAATTTATTAGCGCAATTATGACATTCAGCACGCCATACCGGTGTATTCCAAGCCAGAGTGGTGGGATTAGCAGGTTTACGAAAGGAATACAGGCTGGACAAGCTTCTTTGTTAAATTCCGGGAAATATCCCCACCGCTTACCTCTCCATTCCCATCCAGAGACTTAAATATTACAGGCATTTGTTTTCATTGTGCACGGTACTTCAGTCCGTTCTAACGTCACAGGTGAAGTTTCTGTAGCAAGCCACGGAGAACATCGAGCAATTAAGGTGCTTCGGTGAAGGGCAACAAAATGTGAGAGGGAAACGTTTACAATCGCTCAATAAACTGAAAAAAAAATTCCTGAATAAAATATGAAATGCTAAAAACAAACAAATGTACCATGTTTCTTTAAAAATCTCATTTACATTTATTTTAATACAATTTAATTAAAGCTTTATAAAAATGGAAATTTATCTGATTCGAAACTTTGAATATTTCCAGTTTTTATATCCCATCAACTTTGAATATCGAAGAGAAAACCCTACATACAGTAACTCGTCAATCGAAGTTTGAATGTCCAAGATTAGGTCACACGCAAGTTGAAAATGATTACATTGGTATGACATGGAAACGATATGCCGTCAGATTTCGAAGTTGACGAGTAAAACAGACTGACATGGGCAAATAGGAAGCAATATTATGGTCTTGTTGCAGTCATAACTTTTAGTAACCTTACGACCAAGCCTATATTTTGTCTTAGTCCCCAGCAACCAGACAAAGTGATTTTTAAAAACCCTCCGCTTTATCTACGAATAATGCACATGTATTTCTATGTTCTACTTTACTATGTAAAACGAAAAAATAGAAAATAGTTTATATCATCAATGTAGCTTCTTTATAAAAAGAGATAAAAGGAGCTGATACTACTCCTTTAATTCTTTATAACTTAAAAAGCAATAATTTGTCCTTTTCTATATTTTCATTACAAATTCTATGCCTACATTTTGAAAATCTACATACATTTAAACACACCAGTAGTGTCTCCAAAATCATCCATTACATGTTCAGGGTCTCCACCTATTCCCTCTTCTATCAGCCTTTTTGATGCAATTTTTACTACTAACGGTACATTCAGAAATGATACATTACATTGTTTCATTTCTGTGAACCACATCCTTGATTAACAAAAAATATAACGGAAACTGATAACAAATGCCATCCAGAGACAGAACGTTTTACTACATAGTACCTCGAATATGTACCTATAATGTAGCGCGTAAAACTGCGAGCAAGAATTTCAAATTTAACCTTAACTGGAAAAACTACGGGCGTCGTCAAACTTCGAAAGGAAGGAAGCACTCCAAATCTACTGCCATTGTCACTAGAATGATAAGCATCTGTTACAGCTGGCAAGGGATGCCATAGATGTGTTCTATCTGCCTCACAGGGGCACACATTGTGATAGTGAACTTCAGGTCAGAATGTTTTTGTTGCTATTTTGCTTTACGTCGCACCATCGCGACGATGGATAGGAAAGGCCTAGGAATGGTAAGGAAGCGTCCTTGGCCTTAATTAAGATACAGCCCCAGCATTTGCCTGATGTGAAAATGGGAAACCACGGAAAACCATCTTTAGGGCTACTGATAGTGGATTCAAACCCACTACCTCCCGGATGCAAGCTCACAGCCACGCGCTCCTAACTGCACGGCCAACTCGCCCGGTGGTCAGAATTTTCTCACATTTTTTACTCATGTTCAGATTTTTTCTTAATACAAATTTTCTTGAGATTTTGCACGAATTTCTGGGTGTTCAGTTCTCCCGTAATGAATTTGCGTGCCTGTTGAATTTGGAGGAATTCTGATAGATGCGATAGGAGCAGTAACATCACCAGGAACTGATGTCAAAAGGTCTGCATGAGTAGCAAATTGAAACTTACAATGATTTCGGCAATTCCTAGAGTTCGTTAAATTAGTGTTGCCAGGCAGTGCGGAGAGAACATGCCTTATGAATTCCTCGACGTCGTATCACACAAGGATATGTGTCCTGGTGCATATTACTAGAACATATATGAGTCATTTAAATCACAAAAAATATACAAAAGTATTTTATTACGTAGACGGAAATGCTGAACATATCCCCTGGCTTCCTACAGCCCTGCAAGCCCGCTACACGCCTGAAAGCAACGGTAGAAAAGGAGCATATATACTATATTGGTTTTATATCACAGGAATAAGATACGCAATATACACCAGAGGGAGAAAGAGGCTGAACGCTATACGTTTTCATAAGGAAGAGTCCAGAGAGCGCTAGTGACGAGAAAAAAAGAGAAAATGAAAAGACAAAAACGGAGACGTGATGAGAAAAGAAGTGATGAAATTGGGGAGAAGGGCATATTAGAAGAGACTAAGAAGGCAGTGTCTGTCGAGAGTGAAATGGAAAACATAAAAGACGTACAGAAGATGAAGGCGATAAAGAAGGAAGCGAAGGAAAAATCATAAAAGAAATTGGCAGGTAACGCTTTCGAGATGAAAAACTCAGCTGTGTTTTCTTTCCATCGTCTTAGAAGCGACGTCTACATTATAAAGCTTCCACAGTGTGGAACAAACTAACCTGGTACGATATGAAATAATCAAAAGACTCATTTTAAAGATACAAGAACGAGGGTATTCGGTCCGTAGAACACGGCAGGTTTTTTTTTTCAAAACATTAATCCCCAGCGTACGATACATTTGAATTGATTCGTTCCTCACCATCGCGATTTAAAATCAAACATTTTCCTTAACTTTACTTCCATGGTATTCCAATTAATGTAATGCTTACGTGACACCATTACAGCAGATTGCAAACAGAAAAGTTTAATTATTGTCGAAAGTGATATTTCTCTCAGATTGGTCTCCACAGCGACGTCCTCTAGTAAACATGTATGTCTATATTTTTGTAAATTAGATTTCACATAACGGAGGAAACTTAGGAATTTCGTGACGAAAAACCTCGTAGTACTTCACGCTACAGACTTACCAGTACGCTACCATGATAGTGTTTGAAACTAGCCCCACAGCGCTAGTAGTTATGATACAAACTGCCACGAGGTATGTAGCGGAGAGCCTTGGATCTACGCTAACTGCCACACGGTGTATAGGCGAAGATCTTCGATTTTCTCGAAAATATTGACGGGAGGCTGTCCCTATTCTAATGGCCGCAGAATTTTGACGGTTTCGTAGGCTTACGTACTAGAAATAAAAGACAAATATTATATTAATAATAAATTTTATTCAAATAGAACTTGGGTAATAACTCGGTGTAATATAGGTCCGTGATATGAAAAATATGAAACATGGCTGAGGAATTCGGAAGTACGAATAAATGTAAGAACAATAAATGAATTGTCCACAGTGCAACGTTCAAATTAAAGTGATATTAATAGCAGCTAACTCCAACTCAATCAACACTGCGTCATCTTATAGCAGAGTATGCGTGTGATGTTATATATTTAGCAACATTTTTCCTTGCCTTAAAGCGCCATTTCATGAAAACTAAGTTTCCGATTGTATTATTAACTTTTTCAACAGGTAGCTTCCGCTTTCATCTGTCAATGAGACATTAAACATAATCGTATGTAAAATATTCGTAACACTGGAAACCTCTTACTTTTTTTCTTTCATGTACCCGTTGTCGAGATATACGTTAAAAATATATATGAAACCCGTTCAGCTGTTTTCTCATGCCAAGAAACAGCTTCTCAATTTACGCCGGGTGATTGAACATGAGACCGGCAACGCTTTATTTGTTGAGTAGGAAGGTAAAATGATCCGTATTCGAGAGAGGGTGGTGGGAAACTACGTCCAATAATTCAGGGTTTGTGCGTTTGCATCGGGTGTGGAGATCAATGTGCGTTTAAGATTTTGGAAAGAAACCTCCGCCAAACAAACAAGAGCGACATATTATGAGTTAAATTACAAATGTGGTTCCAACTATCGATTTCTTACTTTGTTATACCGCCTGTATCGGCGGTGCGGATATTGACACATTTTTTGCCTATTAATCTACAGTTCGTTGTGATACAAGCGGGAAGTCGACATTGGAACCTTTTGTTTAATTTAATGCAGTTATTTATTTATTTAATCGTATGGTGATTTTAACTACAAATTTATAAGCCCAGGTCCAAGTGTTTCTGCCACTCTACATCACTTTCTGAAAGATGAAACAGGTCGCTGGGGCTTCCGAAGTAGACATGAAGAGGGCAGCGCAGGATGACATGGTCCATGGTCTGCTCTTCTTCACTGCATGCACACACTGGAAAATCTATCTAACCCCACTTACGGCGTAAGAAATTCCAGCGTCCATGCCCAGTTCTCAGTCTGTTGAGGCGGGACCATTGTTTTCTTGGGAGGTCGAATCCCTTCATTTTCAGGGTTGGATTTAGGTCATGAGCATTTGTTCCAGATGTTGAAATTGACCACTCATCCCGCCAGCTCTCGTTTAGATTAAAATTATCCCTCAAGAGTCGGTCGGCGAGTATACTTGCTGGTCTCCTAGATCGAAGTCGTCGTGGCGATGGGTAACAAAATTCCTTGTGAACTGGTAATGAGGGAGATGACCAGATCTTCTTTGCTTCTCTCAGCAGAGCTTCCTTTCTCCTGACAAAGTACGGGTAACCAGTGGCGAGGTGTTGACTTTACAGTACCATTTATGCAGCGCATGGTATCATTCAGCTTAGTATCCACTTTATGCACATGTGCTCTTTCCAGCCATACTTGGGCACAGTATTCCGCAGCAGAGTACACAAGACTGATACCCGTTAATCGTAAGTAGTCAGCCGAGGCTCCCCAGGAACTGCCACAAAGCTTGTGTAGGATGTTATTCCTTGTAGCGATTTGTGTGAGAGCTTGGTGAGATGTTCTTTGTAGCTCAGAGTTCTGTCCAATGTGACTCCTAGATATTTCGGGAACGAGTTGTACTTTAGTTTTCCACCAAGGAATAAGACAGATGGCTCATAGTTTGCGAGTCGGTTGCTGAGATGAAAACATGAAACCTCATATTGGGTTGATGGATGTTTCTTTCCGAAATATGCAACGCATACCTATTCACCTGAGCATAACAACAGTTTATAAAAAAACCCGAGCACATATAAAATTATTATTATTCGTAGCAATATAATCACATATTCCCTCATGCAACGGAATATACTTGGAATAATTTTAAACAATATTCGTCCTCGTATCTCAACATTACGTCTGAAAAAGATATATTAAAAAGTACGTAATTTCTGTAGTGAACATTGGTCAATACATTAAATGTTGATTAAAAGTATTATACTTTCTTCAGTCCTGAAAACGAATATTAAAAATATAGAAATGCTCTAGAAAAACATTCACAATAAAAATCCATAAGTGTTAAAAGGTTTCAACTTGTCATAACCTAAAAACCCAAATATAACTAAAAATATAATTATATAAAAACACTTATTCTTGACATCTAGTTGAAAAGTATCAATGGGATCAGAAATGTCATGCTGTATAAAAGTTATAACATTTTGGTTATGTTTTTTCATTATGACAAATTCAAACTGATATATTATAATGGTTCGCCTTATTAATACTCACATATATAACAATTAATCATTATTCACATAATTGCTTTAGCTACATGTTTCGAAACTTTTCCAGTCCCTTCACCATTCAGTTATACAATATAAACATAACATATCATAGAACCTTTCCACTCTGTATTACTGCATTCCATCTATCTAAATATCTAAAACTCTGCCTGTGTTATTAAAATAATACATGGGTACTCATTAAAGGATTATGCTTGTCATTAAAAGTTCATAAGAAAGAATTGATGTTGGAAAGTTTAAACTATGACAACTATTTTAATGACAAGCACAATCCTTTAATGAGTATCCGTGTAATATTTGAACAACACAGCCAGAGATTTAGATTTGTTTCAAACGTAACTTTACGTAGCTCCGACGCAGGTAGGTACTTTGGCGACCGTGGGACAGGAAAGGGCGAGGAGTCGGATAGAAGCGGCCGTGGCCTTAATTAAGGTACAGCCTCAGCATTTGCCTGGTGTGAAAATGGGAAACCAAAGAAAGCCATATTCAGCGCTGCCAACAGTGGGGTTTGATGTCACTATCTCCCGAATACTGGATACTGTCCGCACTTGACCGACTGCAGCTATCGAACTCGGTTTTTAGATATTTTATGTGGAATGTAGTAATATAGAGTGGAAAGCTTCTTTGATATGTTATGTTGATATTGTACAATGGCTGGTGAAGGAATTGGAAAAGTCCCGAAACATGTCCCTAAAATGAATACGAGAGTAATAATTAATTGTTACATATGTGAGTACTGAAAAGGCTGACCATTATAATATACACTCATGTTCATAACAATTAGAACACTTTGAAAGAGTAGAGGTAGGAAATTCATATTCACAGGTCATGTTCATTAGTATGTTCTGCAGAGACAATTAGCATTTCTAGGTTCAGCATGTGACCTGTTGCGTAGTAGGCACTGGCTTCTCAATGGGCACTGATAACTTGTCCCATGCGTGATGACATCGACGCGTATAAGTCGCGAATGGGGTCTGGGGTATAGCCATCCTTGCTGCACTCACCTGGTTCCACAGTTCATCTTTGGTGGTTAGCATTAGGTCACAGTGCCGCACCCGTCGTTTCACCATATCTCACACGTTTTCGATTGGCGACAAGTCCGGTAATCGGGCGGGCCAGAGCAACAGTCTGACATCCTGTGACAACGAGAAGGTACGTATTCGTGCAGCAACATGTGGTCGCGCATTGTCCTGCTGAAATATGGCGTCTGGAGGTTTGTGCAGAAAGGGTATGGATACGGATCGCAGGATGTCATTCACGAAGGTCAAACTGGTCACAGTGCCCTGAACACGCACCAACTGTGATTTGTGGTTGTACCCAATAGCACCCCACACCATAAGGCCTTGATCTGGCGCTGTATGTCTTGTGCGAATGCAGTTGATGTGATGCCTGTCACCCTGTCTGCGGCGAACTAAAATGCGGCCATCACTTTCAAACAGACAGAACCTGGACTCATCCGAAAACATTATCTGATGAAATTCCTGTCCCCAGTGACGTCATTCCATACACCATTGCAGTCTAGCCTTTTTATGCACATTAGTCAAAGGTAGGCGGAGAAGTGGACGACGCGCCGGTAACCCAGACCGTTATAAACGGCGACGGACTGTCACTCCTGGTAGTGTTCGATGTGTTACACTCTTTCACTGTTGCGCCAGAGCCGAGGAGGACGCAGATCTGTCCTGCAATGCCGTTCAGGTGAGGTGTCGATCTTCACGGGGGGTGGTATGGGTGTGCGTTCAGACCCATCTCGTCGTGTTCCACGGCCTTCTGTGAACCATTCTGTACACACCCGTTGCACTGCCGACACTCTTCGTCCCACGGTACGGTTCTGGCATACGTCTGCGAGGCATCCTGCACGTCTGCTCAAGTCACACAGATCCATTACCTTCGGTTTATAGCGACAACGAGAGCCGCACGCACATTTTTTTTTTTTGCTAGCGGCTTTTACGTCGCACCGACACAGATAGGTCTTATGGCGACGATGGGATAGGGAAGGGCTAGGAGTTGGAAGGAAGCGGCCATGGCCTTAATTAAGGTACAGCCCCAGCATTTGCCTGGTGTGAAAGTGGGGAAACCACGGAAAACTATTTTCAGGGCTGCCGATAGTGGGATTCGAACCTACTACTTCCCGGATGCAAGCTCACAGTCGCGCGCCTCTACGCACACGGCCAACTCGCCCGGTGCACGCACATTTTTTACCAGTCCATGGTAGTGCGCAGAGATATCGATGTGAAGCTTGAATCTGAATGCTAATCATTTCTTCAGAACATACTAATTCGCATGTCATGTGAATATAAAATTCCTATCTCTAGTCTTTCAAGTTGTTGTGGTTTTTATGAAATGGAGTGTAAGAGTCAACACGGCCCAATCGACCAAAAAGTGGTCAAAATTATAAAGCTCAACTTTTCAAGATCAATTCATTTCTTTCTTATGGACATTTGGTGTCGTGTTTTTCTAGAGCCTTTCTATGGACTTTACATTCCTTTTCAAGACTCAATAAGGCACATTACGGCCGAAACATGTATTTTAAACGTATTTAAGAAAAATAAGATATTGACCAATGTGGACTGTTGATATTTCACATTTTTCTTTACTGTAGATTCAGTACATAACAATTATGAGATTCTTAAATTGCGACAATATAATTACTTACTACAGATAGTGAACTTAGATGTAAGCCTTAATGGTGCGTTTTAGATATTTTCTCAACTTCGTAATTAAGTTTTGCTTAAGAATCCATTACGAGTCATTGGAGAACGGGCAGTCTTACCCCAGTGGTTGTTTGTGAGGACTACACATTACCAAAATTTAGTATTACTTTGCGCTCGGGGGTCCCCCTACATCTCTAACCCATAATATATAATCTCAACCGCGCTGATAATATTTCCCAACCTACAATGGCTATCCATTACACTAAATTGATAGTAATTGCCCAGTTAGGGCGACAAAAATGTTGTTAAATTGCTGTCCATGGGGAGGACTAAGGCGCCATAAAGGTTTATGTTACCAATTAGAGCGTCTACTCACACGAAGAGTTGGTGCTGCTATCCCCAAGCAATCAATCACAAGACAGCGAGAAGGGAGACGCGCGCGTAAGGAGGGTGGAGATTCACAAGGGGCTTACGTAAGTTCTTCCTTCAATTTGCACGATGCGAAAATACATTAATTATTTGCATCGAATTAGGAGTTAAGATTTCATTCTCAAATGTGACGTCCAGATTTTTCTCATACCCTAAAATAATAATAATAATAATAATAATAATAATAATAATAATAATAATAATAATAATAATAATAATGGAGTAGACCGTGTGATTAGGAGCGCACAGCTGCGAGCTTGAATTCGGGAGATAGTGGGTTCGAATCCCACTGTCGGCAGCTCTGAAGATAGTTTTCCATGGTTTCTCATTTTCGCACCAGGCAAATGCTGGGGCTATGCCTTAATTAAGGCAACAACCACTTCCTTCCAACTTCTAGCCCTTTCCTATTTTTCATCGCCCTAATATCTATCTGTGTCGTAAAACGAAGTAAAGCAGCTCATAATAATAATAATAATAATAATAATAATAATAGGACCAGTCAAGGAAGGGAATAAATACAACAGGTGATCGAAAGAAGGATTCTACAAAATACTGTGAAAAATCTTGGTCTTGGCCAGGAAGAGACGCTTAACATTTTATGGACACGTCTGCAGGATTCATCATTTTAGATTGACCAACCAGCTTCTCGTATGCTGGCGAAAGAAGAGGATCAAGACCAAGTCACTATTGTTGATGGATTTAGACAAAGATCTTCAGGAAATGGAAGGAATAGAAAGAGACTTAAAAGACCGGACATCGTGCAGAAGGATTCTTAAACAAAAGAGGTTCCAGAACAAAGCACCAAGAAGGAAGACAGATACCCTCTGGACGAAGGAGAGTAAAGAACAACACAGCCAGGGGATGCGCAATTACTGGGCAAACATGAGAAACCACCCCAAACGCAATAGTTGAATACCGTGGTCCTTAGTTGCCCTATACGAAACAAGAAGAAGAAGAAGACCGATAAATCTACCTCCATGAACAGATTGGAGTCCTTCGAAATGTGGTTAGAAAGGAGAATGCTCAGAATACCCTGGACATATCTTATTTTGTAACAAATAATGAAGAGTTAAGGAGAGCTAGAGTTGCGTGTGAGCTGGCAAACATCATCAAAGCCAGAAAAACAGCTTATTTAGGCCGTGTTCTACGAGGTAGAAAGCACAGTCTTCTATAACTCTTAACACAAGGAATTATTAGCTGATAGACCATCGATGTTTTGACTCCAAGTCATCGAAGACTGGACTTGCATTAAACATCTCTTCACGTTAGCTAAATAATGAGGTATAATAATAAAAACATTTAAATAGTGCTCATGCGTGAAATACGTTCTTTTGTTAAAGGAACGGACGCAGACTTGATAATACTAAATTATTTTCTCTCAAGGAAGATTTCATATTCAATTCGGGAAACCAAGCTCTTCGATTATGGTAGAATTAGATCTTTCCTCCGTCCCAAGTATTCGTAACTTCCTCTGCCAACTGCTTATTTGGAATGCTTGATGCCCTTTTCGTCCTTGGCCTTCATTTTCCACACCTATAGAAGAATAATAAAAATCTAACACCCCAACCAGACGTTTATTTGTGCTTTTGCTCTTGCTCGGTCACACCACATCGTTCGGAGTATATCCCTGCAAAATTTTCCAAGATGGATGGATACCAGTCGTTGTTGGGTTGCATCACTGAGCCAATACATATTAAACCTTGTGATGATGTCTTATCTGATGGTGTATGAACTAAATCACCGTGGTGCATGATGTTTGCTGATGATATTGTTTTGTGTAGCACCAGTAGGATAAAATTGGAAGAGAGGTTGGAAAGTTTGAGAAAATCCTTGAAATACAGAGGCCTAATAACCCTGGAGCGGTCGCATGGGTTTTGTCAATATTAATGGTCGCATCGCGTCTCTCAGACCCTTTTTTTTCTCAGTGTTTTACTATTAGATTTTTATACTTTATTTCCAATTACAGTATTATAGGACATTGTTTCGTTTATTTTAATGCAGTCTACATGACTAAAATATTTAACTATCCCGTTTCTTAACCAAAAAAATGTATTTTAATAATTACACTGAAAACCTGATTGTTTTCTGTTAACTTGTGAAAGGTAAAACATGGTAACAGCAAAATGTGTTTCACTTTTTTTTTTACTTTTTCCTGCATCTACATGCACAAAACAACAATTCCATCTATTTTCTACACAGCGTCAAAACAACAAATTTTTGAGAATTTCACACTTGAACTATCGGTACAAAAATTTGGATTTTTTTAGGTATGTGTGAATTATGTATCATAATTCATAAAATAAAAATCAAATTAGTTTTAGAAACACATCCAAGTACAGGGAAACATCACTTTAATCAATTTATATGCACATTCTGCAGACAAGTTGTCCATGTTCTCCGCAAATGAAATTTTGGCCCTTGGGGCAGATGAAGGATGTCTTCCTCTTTGTTTGTCGGGCAGAAATGACCAAGAGCTTCTTCATCTTCAGATTCCTCTAATATGGAACGTATCCAGGCAGAGTTAGCTTCACCCATTGTTGCACAGAAGAAAAAGTGTACTAAACTAACAATGCGAAGTTTGATAACAAAGGCCAACGTTAACAGTCGCACCGGGTCTGCGAGACCCGGAACAGCCTGTACGCGCAAAGTTTTCAAGGCAACTGAGAGCGGGCTACTGTGTTCGGTTGAATGTCGGGAGCCAAGAAGCTACCAGGGATGGGGAAGCGCTCGGTGCATTCCAACAACAGGAACACAAATAAGTATGTCCGCCCGGGTCTCGTAGACCCAACGCGACCACTCCAGGGTTAATAGAAAGAAAACCGAATACCTGTGCCTTGGAAGTGAAGGGAATGAATTGTTAGAGATGGATGGTGCATCCTTAAAAACAGAGGATGGTTTCAGGTATTTAGGATCATTATTGTCTAAGGATGGCAACCTAAACACGGAAATTAACTACAGAGTGCAGTCTGCCTGGATGAACTGAAATAGAATGTCTGTCATCTTGTGTGACAAAAGACTTAGCATAAGGCTTAAAGGAAAAGCCAACAAAACAGCAGTGAGGCTAGCCATTTTGTATGGTGCAGAGACTTTGGCAACAAGAAAGGCACAGTGTAATAAATTAGATGTTGCAGAGATGATGATGATAATATGGATGAATGGTGTCACTAGAATAGACCGCATCAAAAGTGAGAAAATCAGAGGAACAGTTAAAGTGACAGAAGTATGTAAGGAAGTACAGGAGAGAAGACTGCTATGGTATGGACAAATTATGCAAAGGGATGAAAGCTATGTAGGGAGGAGAGTGATGGATGTGACTGTGGATGGGACTAGAAATAGTGGGATTGGACAGATAATGTACTAGAATATCTGAAGGAGAAGGAATTAAGGGAAGATGATGTGTGGGATAGGATAAAGTGGAAAAAGACTTGCCACAAAGATCTACTCCGCTTGATGCGGGATAAGATGAAGAAGATGAAGAAGATTGATCGATAGATAGGTCGATAGTTACTCCGAAACATACACTGTTGTGCTAAAACTTAGATAGATAACGCAACATAACATACCAGATACTCGATGGAAATGAATGAAACTGCGCTAACATGTTGCCAAAGTTCACCCAGAATTGCATAGAAACCTGGTGTGAGGTCAGCGCTACTATAGCGCCAAATGGGTCTATGGGTCTGGCCCCAAAAAAGGAGGCAATTAAAGGAACGGGACAAGACGGTGTGGGTCAATCAGCGAGCTGTTATGGTGTATTGTGTGGTGGTAGTATTCATTACAACAAGGGCCGGTGACAACATTTGGATGACTTCACACGGGCAAGAATCATAGCGAAACTGTAAAAAGGTGGAAATGAGACGAGTGTAGCTCAGGAGTCTGGTATTGCTCACAGCATTGTTTCACGTGCATGGAGAGCATTTCGAATCACAAATACTGCCACCCGAAGGAGAGCAGGGGGTCGACGACGGTCAACTAAAGCAGCAGATCACCACTACATTGTACAACAGGCAAGAAGATACGTCCAACAGCGAGTGGAATTGTAAACACATTTAAGATGAATGCAAATCACCTAATCTCTCGCATCAC
Source organism: Anabrus simplex (assembly GCF_040414725.1). Taxonomy (NCBI): domain Eukaryota; kingdom Metazoa; phylum Arthropoda; class Insecta; order Orthoptera; family Tettigoniidae; genus Anabrus; species Anabrus simplex. The sequence continues at coordinate 33,348,124 of NC_090278.1, forward strand.
AGTGGCACGGGGACTGTATGGGAGTGGTCTGTTTCCCGAAGACCATTACGTTGTGTTCCTGATGTGGCGAGAGATGGGAACACGTAATATACCCAGGAACATTGTCTAACGTGACCATTTTGGTAGTCCAAGTGCTATGGTGTAGGGAAGGATAATGATGCATGGGCGTACCGACATCCAAATCTTTGAACCGGATGCACTCACCGGTCAACGTTATTGCGATAATGTACTCCTACCCCATGTGTGTCTTTTGGAAACGTGGGCAGAACCGCTGTGGTTACCATGGAGATAAGCCTGTTCGTGTTACTTGGAGTTGCCAGACTTGTTGCTTCTGAGTTACGTACAACAGAACACAGAGTTCTGAACGAACGAACTAGTGAGCGGAAGGGAAGGAGAAAGGAATACACGAAAGTGATAACACCGTTCAATGGCACTATCTGTCAAAACGCTTCTTTTACTTTTACAGGCATATATCATACATACGATGATGGCATATAAAAAATCTGTAAAGATACATTTGGTATTCAGAATACAGTAAGACGATGAAGAAGAAAAATAATAAAAATGCCTAGTTGGGGGGATAAAGGTGAAATTTACCCACTCATCAGGGCTAATTTTACATTCCTCGTGACGAAATATAGATATTGAAACCCTGATTACCATTTCAGGACAGGCTCATTGGACTAAGGTTCTCTCACGTGGCCAAGTATGTGAGCATCTTCTTAATTTTCATGGGCAAGTGCACGCAGTTGTAGAGCTGACTACTCTATTTCACATAGTGTAGGTCTTCACATTCAAGTTCCTCAGGAGTCTGCCTGCTACGAATATAGGTCACACTCCTGGAAAATTTAAACTCAATTCATTCCCTTTTTGCAAGTAAAATCAATCAATGTATATAGGTACTTAAAATATTGATGGATCCGGTGATCAGCAGGATGAACGAGGGTTGAGTGGGAGAGCGAATATTTTATTCGATCATTTATTATGATAGGGGGTTGGTGGAAGGTTTGAATATAGAGAGGGATTAATTAATTATAAAACAGTGCAGGCTTTGACAGCGCGAGGGATGTATCATCCATCTTGTGAAGGTTGCGGTGAGCGTAGGCTGCAGGAGAGGGCGAAGGGTGACCTAATGCAAGTGTAGACGTGTTACATCTTAAATCACATCGCCCACGAAGTTACATAGGTGTGCCTTATAATGGTTCTGTCAATATAACCATTTCTCTATTTTACTCCATACGTTCGGTTCTTGTTACAGGTAATTAGAAGGGAAATGTATTCCCAAATAAATCAGCGTTTTACCTTTACATACACAATGATATCGTTAACATAGGGAATAGGCCTCCAGTTTCTCTTAAAGAGTATAGACATAACTACAGTCCGGATTTTTATGCAGTAACAGGTTAGACTGCAAACTAATTTGGTTAGTAGGAAGTGTCAGCCACCCACTCTTCCACAATGTAGTAAGAGTAACATAAATTATAAGGGTTCTGATGAGCCGTACCCCTAATGTTTACGCAAACCCCATAGCATAGTCGTTGTGAAGTTAGACTATATACTTGCTACTCGCTTCAGTAAGTTTGCAGTCTAACCTATTATTGCATAAAAATCCCGGCTCTAGACATAACATTGTTCTAAACAGAATCAATTTGGGTAAGTATACGGGGTATGAGCCTCAAAGTAATATACATCCAAGCTTTCAGCACAAATTCGTCATATGTAGATGAAGAAAATATGTTATGGTGGTGATGATTATGATTATTGTTCCTTAAGAGAGCCTAACATCTAGATCATGGGATCATGGGATCATGGGCACCTGATGTTACGAGATGAAAAGAGATGATAATGTATTTTCTTTTTTTTTGCTAGGGCCTTTACGTCGCACCGACACAGATAGGTCTTATGGCGGCGATGGGATAGGAAAGGCCTAGGAATTGGAAGGAAGCGGCCGTGGCCATAATGAAGGTACAGCCCCAGCATTTGCCTGGTGTGAAAATGGAAACCACGGAAAACCACCTTCAGGGCTACCGATAGTGGGATTTGAACCTACTATCTCCCGGATGCAAGCTCACAGCGATGATATTGTAGAGTAATATTTAAAATGTATTCACCGACTAGGATTTAAAAAAATTATAATTATGGGGAACATGATTATGAATTAAATTATCAGTGGACCTATTTCGCAATGCCTTATTTTGCTATAAGATGATTTATAAATAGAGTAATCTATATGAACACAATCGTAACGATCATGTGTCTGTACATTTAATATTTAGGGGAAATTTTCATTCAGTTGTGCGTTTCAGGTGCATTTGGTGTCCGTTTGTCTGTTTGTCTGAGTTCATATAACTTGAAATCTGCTGGACATATTTCTACCAAACGTCATATTTTTAGAATCCACCTGTAGTTGGGTAAGTTTCAGGGCCAATATTGTTTCTAAATCCCTGAATTGACTGGGGTTTTATACGAAAGTGAAACCGTAATTTTTCACTCCCAGAAAATATACACAACAAAATGAAAATATACGTGCCTTAACGGAAATCAATTTCTAGAACCTTTTCTCCTGTGCATCATTCCGATACGAGGATTAATAAGAGAGATATCATTAACGGACCGTTTTTACTCTAAGTTCAAGCGGATCTTTTTTTGATTTGTGGTCGATTTGTCTGTTCGTCCGTTTGTTGAGTTCTTATAACTGCCAACTGTTCTATATATTTTGTACCAAACTTTATATCTGTTCTTGTATAAGTATTAGGGTCAATAATATTTCTAAATCCCGGACAGGTTTTGAGGTTTATAGTAAGTCGGAACAGCAACTTTACCCTCTCACAAAATATACATGATCAACCTTAATGGAAAACTATCAGTCGTAATGGAAAGCAATTTCTAAGAATGTTTTTCTCGTGTGCACCTTGTCGATAGGAAGATAACATGGGAGTTATCATTAATGGACTGTTTTCAAGTTGGGTTAAAGGTTTTATGTAAAGAGCCATTCTGTTCTTTTTGATAGAAAAGATAATAAGAGATGTTATCGTCATGGATTGGTTTCATGAATCTTCAGCCACTGTGCCAGTCCTGGATTCAGATGAACAACAATATGTAACAGAGAAGTAACTTCGTACCAGGAACTGTACCGTTTAATAAACTCAGTAATCTACCCCATTCTCTCTCCACTTTGTTCAGCTTTATCGCACTTCTCGTTACTGCCATGTGCTTTCGTAGAAGAATATCAGTGTAACATGCCATATTAAATGTTTGAATACAGACATGTAACTTCGCATAAATTGACGAAGAAATCGTGACATCGATTACCAATTTCCGTGCGAAGAACGGGTACATATGCTAGTCAAATTTTTCGAACTCGATTGTGACATGCATTAGGAAAAACGGCCGGTCTTATAATGAAAATTCTCCATCTCTATTGTGAACGGCAATTGCTAAGTGATCCTGCCGTTATAGTAGAAACTCCCGAACTCGAATGTGATTGGCAGCAGGAAATGTGGCCTGCCATTATCCTCAAAACTTCCCCAATGCCTACCTTACATCGGAAACAACGTATTCTGTCCTCCCTGTTTTGTTTCTCGGATAGCGCGAAGAGACATGCATATTAATATAATCTTACTCACTGCCTGTACAGTAAGTTACGCAAAATTCCGTATACAATGTAGAATACCGTAGTAAAGCACAGGCACATTTGCTAATACGTAATAAAGTGGAATAAGGCATTGCCTTTATAGTGAGTATGTTATATGGACATGGGTCCGGAAACATTTTATTTCCATTTTAGGACTCATTTTACCGGGCGAGATGGCCGTGCGGTTAGGGACGCGCAGCTGTGAGCTTGCATCCGGAAGATACCTGGTGTTACCCACAATGGTACTAATCACAGTCAATGCAAACCGACAGTGTCACTCATATAATGCTACTAATCACAGGCAACGTAAACCCGTGGTGTTCCACATATAGTGGATTTATAGGTACGTAATAGATCTCCCACAGGACAACATTCCTGGGCCTCGGCGTCTCCGAAACCCATAACAGTAGTTAGTGGAGACGTAAAACCCAATAACAAGAGTAGTATAGTAGTTCTAAAAACATTCTGCCACTAAGAATGCAGAAGGTCAATAATCTGGTTAGTTAACATCTTACTTACTGACGTTATCATTCCGTTGGACTGAAGCCACACAGCAAGGGGGGGGGGGGGGGCAAACACTAGACAGAGCAGACAATACTACAGTACCTTGCTCTACAGTTCACGTATACCTCCCCCCAGTAACACTTCGTACAAGTTTATGCAATTACAGCAACAAAGGGAATCCACTCCCTCTCGTTTTGTTTCCATTGGCTTGGAAATCAATCCCATTGCAAGCTTCAAAGCACGTCCAGTTTATTCGAACTTCGGACACTGCGCAAACACACAAGCATTGGAAATCCTTTCCTGAGATACCGCAACGTCAACTGACTGGAATACTCGACGTGGATTTAATACACAAGAAATATGTAATAACAATATTGTTGTTCTAATGATGAAATGATATGGCTTTTAGCGCCGGGAGTGTCCGAGGACATGTTCGGCTCGCCAGGTGCAGGTCTTTTGATTTGACTCCCGCAGGCGACCTGCGCGTCGTGATGAGGATGGAATGATGATGAAGACAGCACATACACCCAGCCCCCGTGCCAGAGAAATTAACCAATGATGGTTAAAATTCCCGACCCTGCCGGGAATCGAACCCGAGACCCTCTGAACCGCCAGTACGCTGACCATTCAGCCAACGAGTCGGACGTTCTAATGATGAAAATATTTCTTAACAGACAAAGTACGGGTATTCATACTACGTAAAATTGTGCCGAAGGTTGAAGGGCAAAAGGGCCTGGAAGAGATTTCAAATGTTGATTTTTTCTTTTAGAACGTGTTTTAAGTCGCACCGACACAGACAGGTCTTATGGTGACGATGGGAGAGAAAAGGGCTAGTAGTTGGAAGGAATCGGCCGTGGCCTTAATTAAGGTACAGCCCCAGCATTTGCCTGGTGGGAACCCACTATCTACAAGCTCACAGTTGCGCGCCCCTCACCACACGGCCAATTCGCTTGGTAATTTACAGTTTTGGATAGCTCCGTCAAACTAAAAATTTCGAAAATCACATCCGGGCTAAACGCAGTTCCGGAAAAAGCAGCCTAATATCACTTGTATCTTTACTTGTTTCCTTTCTTAATTAAATCCTAAATTAAATACCCTGAGGCTTTTTTAGATTTCTTGAAAAATGTTTCCACCGAATGTAATTACAAGGGCTTAAGTAAAACTCTGCATTGAGTCACGTTAGCGCTCGTAGTGGTGCTTTATTTAATAATAATAATAATAAAACCGAGTCCGATAGCTGCAGTCGCTTAAGTGCGGCCAGTATCCAGTATTCGGGAGATAGTAGCTTTGAACCCCACTGTCGGCAGCCCTGAAAATGGTTTTCCGTGGTATCCCATTTTCACACCAGGCGAATGCTGGGGCTGCACCTTAATTAAGGCCACGGCCGCTTCCTTCCCACTCCTAGCCCTTTTCTGTCCCATCGTCGCCATAAGACCTATCTGTGTCGGTGCGACGTAAAGCAACTAGCAAAATAATAATAATAATAATAATAATAATAATAATAATAATAATAATAATAATAATAATAATAATAATGTTATTGGCTTTACGTCTCCCTAACTGCTTTTCCCGATTTTCGGAGGCGCATAGGTGCCTGAATTTTGTCCCGAAGGAGTCCTTTGACCTGCCAGTAAATCTACCGAATCGAATCTGACGTGTTTGAGTACCTTCAAATACCACCGGACTGAACCAGGATCGAACCTACCAAGTTGGGGTCCGAAGGCCAGCGCCTCAACCGTCCAAGCCACTCAGCCAGGCGGTGCTTTATTTAAACAATGCATTGACTCACATTACCGCTCGTAGTGGTAGGAAAAGTGAAATAGATAATCAAATCGATGGGAACAAGATGATGAAGAAAAGGATTGTCATATTTAGGAATAAATAAAATTATATTCCCGTACATTTTTAATATATTTTATTTATCTAAAATCCCTAGGATGTTTTCAACATTGAGTTGCTTGCCCGATGGGCTAGAACTGTATATTTTTCAAATGTAACATGAAGATACGGATGGTGTTTTTCTGTTTTTAAGACTCCGAACATTAATTTTAAGCACCAAATTTTATTTGAAGTTTCCTCAGTATGTGTTTGTTAAGTTTTAGGAATCGTAGATGTTATTGACTAATCTGTATCAAGTGTTAAGGTCTGTTATGTCTACTTTAATCTAAACTATTAACAAGCAGATGAATATATATCTCATTAGACAAAACATGTACTGCTAAATTTGATAATATAATTTAATCGTCAAGTGTCATTAGAAATGTACTGAGACAGTATCCTGAAGTATTTTATTCTAGAGTATCTCGCAGTCAATACGGAAAATTTATGAGCTGTGTAAATTTTAAGACAGCGTGGTGCTAGAATATTGGCCCGCACGAGTTCTTTTACGTACCAGTAAATCTAACGACACTATGCTAAACATATTTAGGCACCTTCAAATACCACCGGGCTGAGCCGGGATCGAACCCGGCAACTTAAGCTCAGAAGTTCAGCGCTCTATCGCTGAGCTAAGAAATATTTTGTGCACAAAATAACTACATTGCAAATAAAGGGAAGGGAAGGGACAACGATTAAGGGAGTGGAACTCGATGATGATGATGATGATGATGATGATGATGATGATGATGATGCCATGATGTTTGCTGTGTAAAGGGGCCTAACGCTAGGTCATCTGCCCCTAATTGAACGAGGTGTAACGAAATGAAAATTAAAACTTCAAAATATATCCACTGACTTAAATCTAAGCCAACGACCGTAGCCGTGTTGAAACACCGGATCCCGTGAGATCTCCGAAGTTAAGCAACATTGGGCGTGGTCAGGAGTTGGATGGGTTGCCACGCGCTGTTGGTGGAGGGTAAGGGAATGGAGGAGCGGAAAGGAACTGGCCACCCTACGGCACGTAAACTCCGGCTCAGGAACACCTCTGCGGAGGTTCGGACCTGCCTTCGGGCAGAATAACCCTTACCTTACCTTACTTGAATCTAAAATAAATGATGATGAAAAGTGATCGTGAAACACAATCAGTGCATCGAATTCACAATCCTTAAATTACTGGGATGATGTTTATTATCTAAAGGGGTCCAAATCCAGGTTACCGACCCCCTCATAGTGGTACTAATCACAGGTAACGTATATTAATGGTGTTTCTCTCATGCTGATACTAATTACAGGTAATAGAGACCCATTGTATGTCACACATAGTGGCACTGCTCACAGGTAACACAAACCCATAGTGGGACCAATCATGGGCTCCGGTATTCCCGTGGTGTTCCTCACAGGCCACGTATACTCATGGTTTCGCTCACATAGTGGTAGTACTGATAGGCAATCAAATATTATGATACCACCCAGAGGCAACTCAAACCCATGGTGTTACTCATATTAATGGTACTACTCTCAAGCAACGCAGACCCATGGTGTTCCTCACATAGTAATAATAATCACGGGCCACAGCCAAACCAGTGGTGTTTCTCATATAGTGTTGGAGTGGAAGTCAATATGGAAACATTCGCTGATGAAATAGCTGTCATTGACGAGAACGAAATGAAACTATAAAAAGCATTAGCAAGAATGAACGAAATATTGGGAGAGAAGTATAACATGAAAATTAATACACGACCGAAATTATCGTATGCAACCGCCAGCAAATTGCAGTCGACATTAGAATCACTTAATTACTACTCAGTCAAGTAAATACCTTTACCTACCTTGGCAGTAAACTCACTTCAGATCAAAAAGCTTCAGTCGACATAAAGAGCAGAATTCCAGAGGCTACCGGTATCTATAAAAAGGAATGGGTGCTGCTTATTTCTAGGAATCTAAATGTGGAGACTAAGAAGAGATTTAGAAGGTGCTGATGATGAAGGTGAAGTTGGTTGTTGTTGAGAGGGTCCAACATCTAAGTCATCGGTCCCTGATGGTACGAGGTGAGACGAAATGTAATGACAATGAAAATTCCAAAATTCATTGACTGACCAGAATTCAAAACATGACCATAAAGAATGAATGAATGAATATGAATTTAAAATTATCAGCGGATCAACACACAACATTGAATGTTAAGGTAAGGTAAGGGTTATTCTGCCCGAAGGCAGGTCCGAACCTCCGCAGAGGTGTTCCTGAGCCGGAGTTTACGTGCGGTAGGGTGGCCAGTTCCTTTCCGCTCCTCCATTCCCGTACCACCACCAACAGCGCGTGGCAACATTTCCAACTCCTGACCACGCCTAATGTTGCTTAACGTCGGAGATCTCACGGGATCCGGTGTTTGGCTTGAAAGTTAAAATAATTCCAAAAACCATCCACTGACTGGAATTATAAAAAATGACCATGAACAATGATTATCAACTTAAAATAATCAGTGGATCGGACCCGCAATGCCCCACCTTCCCATAAAATAGCTTGAAATAAACTGAACAAGGGACTACTTCCAAAGCAAAATCCTAAATCATTGATGGTTGTTATTTAAAGGGGTTCAAAATCCAGGTCTCCGGCCCTTCATAAAGCTACTAATCGCTGGTAAAGTGGAACCATGGTGTTCCTCATGTAGCGATACTAATCACAAGTAACGTAGACTCACATCCGGCCCTGCGGTGTAGGGGGCAACGCGTCCGCCTGTCACCCGGCGGTCCCGGGTTCGATTCCCTACCGGGTCAGGGGTTTTCAATTGTAAATGATTAACCCTTTGGCACTCAGCCTATATGCAGGAGTTTGCTCGAAGACTAATTTCTGTCATTTTCCAAACCAAATTACAAAAAATCAACACGTAAAGAGTTTATTTTCTTTTGCTTTACGTCGCACCGACACAGATAGGTCTTATGACGACGATGGGATAGGAAAGGCCTAGGAGTTGGAAGGTAGCGGCCGTGGCCTTAATTAAGGTACAGCCCCAGCATTTGCCTGGTGTGAAAATTGGAAACCACGGAAAACCACCTTCAGGGCTGCCGATAGTGGGATTCGAACCTACTATCTCCCGGATGCAAGCTCACAGCCGCGCGCCTCTACGCGCACGGCCAACTCGCCCGGTGACTGAAAAAATCAGACATTATTGCGTCTTCCTTCTTTATTCTTAGACCTGAAAGGAAGAACATTTAATTATGAATAATTGGATATCAATATGATGTGTGTGCTGCAATTCACTCATGAAGCATGGCACAAAGTTATTCACTGTACATGTAACGGTCATCGATGTCAGGTCCTCGCGTTCCGATGCACGGTGAGCAGCTGTGACTGTGTCATTTCCCACATAATGCGAATCACTTTCGGCAAAAGAAGGTAATTATTACTGTCTAAATCATCTGAAAATTCAAGAATATCGGCCTCATTCGGCCTTGAATATGGCCTAGCCATTACGATAAAAATATGACGCAAGCACGTGCAACAACGGAGTTATGAAATGGAGTAAAATTGTAGTTTACGAAGTACAGCGAACACACGATATAGCAAAGAAACGAAATATACTCTTAACTAAACTCATATCAAGATCAAATTGTTGTATTCATAAGCCAACCAAAACAGATCCATGCAATAACAACTTCAAATAACCACAACATAAACATTCACGGTCAACAGATTTCATTTGTCGAAAATAAAAATATTTTGTAGGGCAGGTGGATATATCTGTAGAGTAAAACTCAAATTCAACGTTTTAAGGTACCGTCACGATCAACTTTTACGATTTAACAGACACGCAAATGACGAAAATCCCTAAAGAGGACAGAGCCGATGTATCGGCGCGCTGAGTGCGAAAGGGTTAATATCCCTGGCCTGGGGACTGGGTGTTTGTGTCGTCCTTAACGTTCCTTTCATCACATTCAACACTCTACACTTCCGCAATTACAATTAGACGCAGGTTCATATCATATGGTGCAAGTAGTGGCAACAGATCTACAGAGTTCGACGCCACGAACAAATATCATTTTAAAAAACGTAGATTCACGGTGTTCCTCACATAATGGTAAAAATCACAGATATTGTTACGAATCATGAGTACTGTAAACCCATAAAATGGTGATGGTAATCACAGACTCATGGTGTTCCTCACCTGATGGTACTAATCACGGGTAATCTTGTAGTTCAAGATCCTTCATCCCTTGGTCGTCCGTATTAGTAGGGTCTTACGGTAGGCAGGGGATACCATGGGGGTATTATTCGTCTGCGTCCCCCACCCACAGTGGGTAGTGCTATGTCTGGAGTGTGGCCTTCAATGGTTCATAAACGTGGACGTCTGGAGGCGTCTGAGATGTGGTACTGGAGGAGGATGTAAAGGAACTCGTTGACAGCAAGACTCACAACCTAAGAAATTCTTAGGAGAATAGGTAAAAACTATCTTTATTATCAACAATAAGAAAGAGTAGGGAACAACAGATTGGCCATCTCTACAGGCACAATAGTTCCATAGTTAATGTCATGGAAGGAACGATTCAAGGTAAAAGAGGAAGAGTAAGACCTTGACTGCAATACTCTAGACAGATCAGAGACCAGCAGATCACAGAGAGGTGAGAAATTGCTGCCAACCAGTCTTCGCATTGAGAATTAAGAAGAAGGAGAAAATTATGCAAGAACTAAAGATCTTTATTATTATTATTATTATTATTATTATTATTATTATTATTATTATTATTATTATTATTATTATTATTATTATTATGTTTTTAACTACAAAGATAAGTCTTAAGGCAACGACAGATCATTTTATTTGTGTATTTGGAGAAAACGTATAAATAGCATATCGTTTTAAAATATTAAGTTTCTAAATACAGTTCCTCTTGAGAGTTTTAAATCTTTAATTACGTTATCAGAATATATTGGTTTTGTTTATTTCTTTTTTCCAAAGACTTGTCCTCATTCCACCAACATATATGCGAGTTACATTCTCCGTTATAAAGTGTAAATATTTAGATACTAGACTTACACCTCTGGATATGAAAATGTACCTGCGGTTCGCTCAGAACAAATAAGAAATTAATACCTGGTCAGTTTTTAGGGGTAAGGCTTCAGAGCATACCTTTGGAGAAATGGGCATGCTCTGACTTTTGGGAAATGTTTTGATTTAAAATGACTTTACGTCAATAAAAATTTCAATAATCTTTTTTCTGTTCGTATTTAAAAGGACGCAGTTATTAATATTAATTAGGCACTGGAAGAATTAAACTGGATTTTGGACGGATATTTCTTTGAACTACTAGCTTTGGAATTTTCAACAATCTCTGAATGACATCAAAGATTAATAAGGATCTTTTATCTAATAATAGTTTATGTCGTTCAGATTTTGAGACACTGACGAGTACTTGCTCATTGATCCGTATTAGGCAACAAAAATATTTTTTTGGATATCTCTATTGCCATGGCCGATAAAACCGCATCAGACATAAATGATTGAAAATTTTAATTATCTATAATGCAGTATTTATCGACATGATTACTAATAACGTAGATATTTCAGAATTAAATTTTAGACTTCCCCTAAAACACCATTTCAACTAACGTGACTAAAATTGTATATATCCTAGATTTCAGTGCCTTAATATCCGAGTCTACATACTGATTTCCATCTCATTCTGTTCCGCTATTCTCTTGTGATGCGCGTACATCGGAAAATTAAAAATTGCATTTCCTTCTTACTGTGGAAACGATAAATGAAAAAATACTTTAATTCTAAGCAATGTATGGACAAAGCCATTATTTTATACACGTAGATATAAATAAATAAATAAATAAATAAATAAATAAATAAATAAATAAATAAATAAATAAATAAATAAATAAATAAATAAAAAATTAAATAAATAAATAAATATGGCATTAAACTGTAAAAACAAGGGGGCCATTGAACAGCAAATAATCTGCAAGAAGTTGACACATTCTTAGAAAAATACATGACTAACTTCTGCATAAAAAACCAGCTCACAATTGCACACTAGTCGATTGAGCCACAGGATCGAGAGTGCTGGAACACCCAATAAGTCTTCCTGTGATCTATTGTACCATATTCACTGCCGATCACGTCCTACGAGGCAATGTGAGAGCATCAGGCTTAACGGTGCCTCCGAACCAACTACGCAGCTGCGATGGACAGGTGTTAATCCCCTTTTGCTACCAGCTCAGACTGATAAGGAAGTTAGTTTCTACCAAGTCATTAGCTGTCCTGATTGGAAGTTGTCCAGAAGAGATCCTGTTTACTTCAGCGTGAAATGAGCAGATGTTCATGAACGAGAAAAACACAACAAAGGCAATACATTTGGAGAGCTTTTGTCGTACATCTGATAAACTGGCGTTAGAAAAATTCTCATAATAGTGATGAAAGGGGACACATTTAAAGAATAGCATACTTTCTTCGGCATTTTTTAAATTCAGAGAATGAGGAAAATTGTAAATCCAATTTAAATTTTAAGCCATGAAGGGCAGGGAGATGGGAAGAAACGTCATGGATTAAGCTACTGGAAAAATGACCACAGAAGATTTAAATTTTGAAGATATTTCCTAAATAACCTTTCCTTTCCTTTCCTTTCCTTCACTGTTTTTTGTCACAAGTTGCCTTATGTTTCACCAACATGGCGACGATGGGACAGGAAAGGTTTACGAGTGGGAAGGAAGCGGCATGGCCTTAATGCCTAGTTTAAACAATGCCTGTTGTTGAGGCAATTGTTGGCGACAGTTTTCCTCTAATTATTGCAGGGCAATCGCTGGCCGGTCCAGTTGAACGAGAACCCTTAATTCGAGGAAGCTATTGCCACTCCAGTAAATGGCGAGAAATGGCTGAGTACGCAGCGTCTGTAGTATCTCGTGAGGAATTAATTTCTTTATGTAAATAGATGTGCCTTGAATTCATTGCTGAGTCATGCAAAGTTTTGACCTCAATCACATCGAATCATTGAATGGTAATTTTATGGGCAATCTTGGAAGTGCCGCTTAACGAACATTTTTGTCTTTATACAGGTCTTCCTGCTGGTCCCGCAAACACCATCGTTCCCTATACAGCTCAATTAATTTTACGTTAGTATCGTCATCCCACTTTGGAGCTTACAAATAATTTGAAAATTAAAGTATTCACATTATCGAGACCACTCAGGCGGCTGCACTTCTGTGTAGACACAAGCAAAATGGCGCAAAGTAAATATATACAACTACTGGCCTGTTACATTCACACGGCGCCAATTGTCTCTACAATAATGAGCTCCGGCTGATGGGGTTGCAGCTTGGCCCAGTTGGTTGTCTTCACTCTATTCCCCAAGACAATCGATTGGCTAGACGACTGGACCGAAGTGTTCTCCCGTAGCCAGTCAACTGTCTTCTGACAATTGTCTCATCAACTGGCACCGTGTAAACTAGCCATACGTACGGTGCAGCCCCAGTATTTACCTGGCTTAAAATGGAAAACCACAGACAATTACCTTCAGGGATGCCGTAGTGGGGTTCGAACCAGTATCCATCGAATACTGGATCCTGGCGGCATTTAAGCGTCCGTAGCTACTGCGTTCGATTTATTTCCAACCAACAACAACGCAATTAATCAATAATAAATATCTAGAAGTGGGTGTAACAATAATGTCAAAAATATGAGCGTCAGAGCTACATGAATAACCGGGAAGAAGGTGCTCTCATTTCACAAGACTTGCTAGCTTTTACATATTTTTGATAATATAATTAATTAAGAAGCCTGAACTTCCAAATGGATATCTAACTTTCAACGTCAACTCTCAAATTAACTTACAATATCCGAATTGACCTGAAATACACATCCAGTACCTCAATACACTAAAACTAACTATGGATCAGAATTAACAGGAGCTAAATCCCACACTAGTCGGCCAAGAAAGTGAAAAATAAAAGGTTAAATAAAGGCCGAGAACAGAATAGACTGGGATGGAGAACCCACTCAAGCAATCCCGCGATATGACTTGCAATAAAACCCAATTGGGCAGAAGGGCCGATGATACAAAGAATAAGCCACACTACGTTGGTGACTTCGACAAGAAGTAAGATTACAAACAGAAACGCAGATAGAAAATTCAGAAATTAGAAAATCTTAGTCGCCAGGAATCAAAGTGAACATGCGAAACGAGGGTCTACACTCGTACATCGTTTAGACATAATATGGCATCCATCAGGTGGTTGCACTTCGTTCGAAGGCAGCCTAGAAACCTACATGTTACAAAGTTAAATGAAAGGTAATTTATCTAAATTAAAATAAATGTAAGTGCGGATCCACCCAATCCGTTATATGCTAGAGAAGAACGCTAGTATCTTCTGTAAGTGTGGCTCCACCCTATCCGTTATATGCTAGAGAAGAACGCTAGTATCTTCTCGTCGTCACACCCAAATAAGTCTCATGACAGAGGAAAGTCTTCCTGCCTACCTTAGATCCTGTCCCAGCTCGCTGTAGCTTCCTGTGAGGAGAACCTCAAATGTCGCTGCATTGATCAAGATTAGGATAGATACATAAGGTCCATGACTACCAATATTTATAAGTGCAAACTGGGCGATGATTTGCTGGCTTAATTTGAAATAAAAGTAGTCGCAACTGATAAACGAAAGACTTGAGCTTTCTTGTGGCAACACATAAACAGTAACAATACTCGACTAACAAGTGAAGGGCGCGTACCGGAGAATCGCCGATCTCGCGTACATATTGCACGCACGTTAAATGAGCTAAGAATAACGCAATGACCAAAAAACTTCTTTCGGAAATCAACTGTTGCGACCTGCACAGAGCGTTAAATTTCGTATGTTTGAACTAGCGCTTTGTGCTTTCAAGATTTCTACCAAAAGCATCACTGTAGCAGAGACTATTCCTATTAATGCCTCTACATTAATTTCACGACATGCTACGCAATTAGTAACGGAATGGGAAAGATCCGTGCCGCGGTGCCTCGACGAGTGAACAGAGGACGCGCCGCAGTCCTGTGTAGTTGCGTGCCAATTCAAACTTACGAACGTTCATTTCTGAAATGTTATAGCCGTTGTGTTATTCTTGGCTAATTTATAGTGTGTGCAAAATTTACGTAAGATCCATGATTCCGTGGACCGTGATCCCGGACCATAGGTGGCACTCCACAATATAAATTAGTGGCATCTGCTAATAAACTTCAAAACTCTTCATAACGTTCAGCATATTTCCACAAGGTTTCACCAGCCTCAGCTGTTTAAGGTGTTGCCTACCACCGGGGAGAACCCTTACAGTTGGTACAATAATTACTACGAAATATGTAACTTCCTTTATATTTCCGTAAAGAAAACCTCAACATTTGTGACTTACAAGTGGACTTTCCGGTGGCGTCCAGAGACTGCCACATCAGCAATGTAGATGTCACTACCACAGCACTTAGCGCTCACGGCGAGCAAGACGTGAACTATTGTACCGCTGTCAACCAAGTGATAAATCGTACAGCTTCTTCTTCCCTCTTAGTCGGCGAGGCTTCTGGAGACATATGTAACAGTGAGAAGAGAGAGAAAAAAAGACTGGTTGGAAAATGCATATTATACAGCCCATGTCAAGCGGCGTGTTTGTAGCGCAAGGCATCTTCGGTCTGCTCGCTTAGAGATACGAACATGATTGTCGCAATCGCTTTGAAGGAGTTCATGAATACTTAAGTTACAGCTTTGTTATCGTGTGTCAGATATCGAACACACAGTGTCCTTTACAGTCTGTTCTTCATGTCACCCTGCACGCTAAGATGCATATCAATAATAATGATGTTGTGTATTTACAGTCCATTCAAATTTGAACGACTTCATGAGACCTCAGGGATCCTGACAGCGCTTTGAGCCGTGATTTCAGAATGTGCTAGTAATTATACGAACCAGGTTTCGCATATTAAATAAAATGAAAATATTAAAATAATAATAACATAATAAATATATAATCCTTATATAAAATAAGTGCTTTGTCTGTACATTGCTCAGAATTTAAAAATAATGGCCTTTCTGTATCGGTCGTGTCCACAGTAACAAGGAAAAGCATTTCTTAATTGTCCGTCCGTCCGTCCGTCCGTCCGTCCGTCCGTCCGTCCGTCCGTCCGTCTGTCCGTCTGTCCGTCTGTCCGTCTGTCTGTCTGTCTGTCTGTCTGTCCGTCTGTCCGTCTGTCTGTCTGTCTGTCTGTCTGTTTGTCTGTCTGTCTGTCTGCCCGTCTGTCTGTCTGTCTGTCTGTATGTATGTACGGGAATCACGAGGAAATAGCTGAAGATAATATAATGAAATCGGTATGTAAAAATGGGAAATGATGCACTACATGTTTACACGGATGTTTATGCAAACTTACCGAAGGGAGTAGCAAGTATAGTCTACCTTCACAACGATAGTTCTATGGGGTTTGCATTATAATTAGGGGTACGGCTCATCAGAACCCCTACAAATTATGTTACTCTTACATAATGGAAGAGTGGGTGGCCGACACTTCCTACTAACCAAATTAGTGTGCAATCTAACATGTTACTGCATAAACATCCGGGGTTTAACTATGGGGAAAAGAAGACTATCATTTTGTGTGCACATTAAAAGGATGAATCCAACAAAGAGACTGTCACATAGAATACTTAGTCTACAAGGAAACTGTAATGCGCAACCTTCATAGCTTAAGGAAGTTCACAAGGACTTGGGAAAAGTGGGGATCAAGAAAGGAGATATACAGCAAAGGAAGAAAATTACCGGAATGAGGGAACAAATTCCTCACCTGTCTAGCTATCCCTGATAATGAATCGTTTATTTTTCTTTGCATATGTCGTACGCTTTTTGATTTTCCTATTAAAAATTAATTATGTAAAAATTCTAAATGAGTAACTTTTGAAAACCAAACACGAATGCCAAAATGAAAATGTGATGAATCCTCGCCCACCGAAAAGCAACCAAATCACCTCTCAGCAAGTGGAGGGTATGAGACATTTTTCTTCAGAGTACTTAAAACAGGGTTCGTATTGTCTCTTATTTTCAGAATCAATTTCTTTGATCTGTAAACTGTCAATCTCAAACCTTGTTCTTGGATAAAAGTAACGCCTATGTTTCTCTTTCTGTCAATTGCGACAACATGCGCACGTTTACTGGATCCATCGGTAGAAATCAAACAGTCAATACTGATATTCATTTAGAGCAGTCGCCCAGGTGGCAGATTCCCTATCTGTTGTTTTCCTAGACTTTTCTTAAATGATTTAAAAGAAATTGGAAATTTATTCAACATCTCCCTTGCTAAATTATTTCCAATACCTAACTCCTCTTCCTATAAACGAATATTTGCCCCAGTTTGTCCTCTTGAATTCCAAATGTATCTTCATATTGTGATCTTTCCTACTTTTAAAGACGCCACTCAAACGTTTTCGTGTACTAATGTCATTCCACGCCATCTCTCCACCGACAGCCCGGAACATACCACTTAGTAGAGCAGCTAATCTTCTTTCTCCCAAGTCTTCCCAGCCCAAAATTTGTAACATTTTTGCAACGCTACTCTTCTGTCGGAAATCACCAAGAAAACATAGAGCTGCTTTTTTCCCCCAGTTCTTGAATCAAGTAATCCAGGTGAGGGTCCCATACACCAGAACCATACTCTAGTTGGGGTCTTACCAGAGACGTATATGCCCTCTCCTTTACGTCCTTACAACCCCTAAATACCCTCAGAGCCATTTACAGAGATCTGTACCCTTTATTTACAATCCCATTTATGTGATTACCCCAATGAAGATCTTTCTTTATATTAACACCTAGATACTTACAATGATCCCCGAAAGGATATTTCACCCCATCAACGCAGTAATTAAAACTGAGAGGACTTTTCCTATTTGTGAAACTCACAACTTGAATTTTAACCCCATCTTACAACGTTATCGAGGTCATGTAGCAGTTGCTCACTGTCTTGTAACGTATTTATTAATCTGTACAGAATAACATCATCAGCAAGAAGCCTTACCTCTGATTCCACTTCTTTACTCATATCATTTATATATAGGAAACCATAAAGGTCCAATAATACAGCCTTGAGGACTTCTCCACTTAATTATTGCAGGGTCATATAAAGCTTCGCCTACTCTAATTTTCTGATATGTACTTTCTAGAAATATAGCAACCACAGTGCACTTCTTCAAACACATCAAATATTCCAGGTTTTTTAAGGAGAAGTTCTACAATACCACTCTTGACGCTCTGATCCCCGTTACTTCTTAACAGTTTCCCTTTCAGGTACAAACTAAGAACAAGAGTGAAAAATCGTTGAACTGCATTTAAAAAATAGATTCTGACAGACCTACATAAAATTATACCAATGCAACTTTACTTGTTGGAACGTGATAAAACCTATAGCTTTACAGTATAGCTAGTTATACGTACTTAGCATTATATCTTGATTTCTTCACTAACTTTACCTCTCAGGAATCTTCCACAGACTAATTTCCGCACTGTGATTGGAGTCTGGGAACTTCGGATGTGAGTGACGGGCAATCTTGGAAGCGGTTATATTGGCCGTCCTATTGTGAAACAGTGTCCGTTAAGCTGCTCCTGCCCGCGTAACACAGTATCGGAAATCTGGTTAGGGCTGCGCGACGTCTGACCAGACAAAACCCCGTTGTTCACAAATACAATCAGAGTGCACACTCAGCGGCTATTTTGTCCTGTCTGGATTGAGGGAAAACGGTTTAGGAGTCGATGCATGTAGAGAGGAACCGCATACAGAGGGAGAACAAGACGAACGATAAGGAAGGACACTGAAGGAAATAGGGACTTTAAACAGAGAATAGAAGTCACCACAACTCTGTATCCACGGTGAATAAAAACTCAGTGGCTAAAATTAAGGAATAGACTCCTCAAATAGAGATAAAAGGTGAGAAAAATAGTGTATGACTCTACAACAATTCTAAGTTAAAGTTACAAAGTATTTCAGTGCGCTATTATAAGTCAGCTTTCAGCTCAGACTCACGCGGAGCGTGTGACGTAGGCGTCACCGCTTCCGGCCAAGGTTGAAACACGTCACTCGGTATCACCTGATATTATATCCTATTTTATATCTCCTATAATAATTGTAATACAAGAATAACTGACAACAGCAACTTGTACTTCTCTATGATATCTATAAAACCTCCTAGTTTGATGAAAATAGGATCATTATTATAGAGGTTATTAAAAAGAGAGACTTATGCAATTGGCGCGACGTGTCTGGCCAGCTGCAATTCTCCGCTATATACTGTGGCTCAGATTTACTCAAATTATCCAGCCAACGATTCACAGCTCTATCATGGTGGACTTTAACGTTCAATTCTTCGTGCCGTAGGACATCATTTCTTCTACGCAACAGCACTGCGGACTTGGTTATTTTCATCATAGAATATAAGACTTTTAACTATTTTGCCCGTGAACAGTGCATCATTGTAGCGTGCCTGCCTCTTACACGCAGGCCCTGGGTTCGATTCCAAGCCAGGTCAGGGATTTTTACCTGGATCTGAGGGCTGGTTCGAAATCCACTCAGACTACGTGATTATAATTGACGGTGAGATAGCGGCCTCGATCTAGAAAGCCAATAAAACCGGCCGAAAGGATTCGTCGTGCCGACCACAGGACAAATCGTAATCTGCAGTCCTTCGGGCTGAGCAGCGGTCGCTTGGTATGCCAAGGCCCTTCAGGGCTGTAGTACCATGGCTTTTTCTACCTTGCATCATTCAATGATCGAACATTCGATCCTCAGCCTGTGTTCTTTTCGGATGAGTCCTGGTTTCATCTGAATGGTCGTGTGAACAGTCATTACTCTCACTATTGGCGTGCCAAAATTCCTAATGGTGTTTATTAAGTCCCTCGTTAAGAATGACACTTTCAGTATCTTTTATAAAGTAAGATTTCATATAAGTTTGTATGCACACTTAAAGCAGGACGCCCACTGTCGGCATCCCTAAAGATGGTTTTCCGTGGTCTCCCATTTTCACACCAGGCAAATGCTGGGGCTGTTCTTAATTAAGGCCAACGCCGCTTTCTTCCCATTCCTAGGCCTCTCCTATCCCATCGTCGCCAAAAGACCTATTTGTGTCGGTGCGACGTAAAGCAAGTAGCAAAGAAAGAAAAGCAGGACGACCGCGCGCAACGTTTGTTCGGCTGAGGCAGCTGCTTTAGCGCGGAGTACAAATACCGTGTGCTCGATCTGAGTTTATAAGAAAAACCCTTTACTGGGTCATCCGACCTTTGGCAACGTCCACACAGACGTACACTCCCTACACTCTTGCACTGTTACTGCAAACAGCAAGCTACTGTAAGTACAAGTGTGTCTTGTGGTGACAGACCAGCTAGCTCGTGTACGGTAGGTGCACGCCACAAATTAGTTGTAATAGCGAACGTTCGAAGGATTGTCCTATTCGTGGGTTGAATGGTCAGGGTACTGAAGTTTGATTCAGAGGGTCTCGGGTTCGATTCCCGGCCGAGTCGGGGATTTTAATCACTTCTGATTAATTCTTCTGGCTCGGGGACTAGTTGTTTGTGTTCGTCCTAACATTCTCCTCTTCAAATTCACCCAACACAGTACACTCCCAACCACTGCAGAAACACGCAATAGTGATTACAAACCTCCATATAGGGTTGGCGTCAGGAAGGCCATCCGGTCGAAAAACAGGGCAAAATCCATATGTGAGACGCAGTTCGCACCCGCGACCCCACAGAAGTTGTAAAAGCGTTAGGCAAAGAAAAAGAAGAAGAGAATTTATAAATATGTTAACAGTATTGTCCCTTGCACATGGTCGTACTAAAGTAGTAAAGTCATTTGACGAAATAAATTGGAAAAAAATATATTTCACCTGTGGAAACCGCTATGTGATATTCTTTAAGAAATACTGACCCACAATACATATAAGTTATTATGAACAGTGGGAATTCCTTGGCAATTTCGTATAATATTGAACCGTAAGTTCACTAGAAGTGAATTGCAGAGTCAAGTTGAAGATTGGAACAGCCGTCTCTCACAGTACGGTCTTAGACTGAACAAAAAGAAAACTGAATACCTGGAAACCTCCCAAGCAACTGCTCAGTTCAAGTCGATGGAGAAACCTTAACGGTGACCATAAGCTTCGGGTATCTAGGATCTCGCCTACAGACTGATGGTGGGATACGTGATGAAGTATGAAGTAGGATACAGGCAGCACTGGTGAGATGGAGGGAAGTCACAGGCGACAGAAGGATGCTACTACATCTGAAGTAAAAATATACCGCATGGTATTACGTCCTGCTGCTGTGTACAGTGTTGAATGTCGACCAGCTGACAAAGCTATAGAGCGCCAATTAACCAGCATGCCCCGCTGGTCGATGGGCATTACACTCCTGTATCATATCAAAAACGACACCGTCCGCCAGCAAATGGGCACTGCACCCATCAATGAGAAGGCATGGGGAAAACGTCTCCAATGGTAACGTCGCGTCCTGCGTGCTGCACCAGGAACAGTAGTAAATTTCACACAATTCTTTCAAAGTAATGGGTAACGACCACGCAGACGTCCAAAGCAGCGCTGGCATGACACAGTGAATGCTGGTATGAAGACTCTGGACTTATGACCATATGATGCCCAAGACCGTGCAACCATGATTCGAACAACAGACGCTGTACGAGCGCGAATACGCCAAGAAGAAGAAGACAAAGAAGAATCATTAAACCTTAGGTGACAGAAACTCACCGGCCAAAGTTATAAGCTAAAATACTTCACATAGCGACTTTTTCAGAAGAAACGACGATTAATTTTATTTTTGGTTTCGACGTATTGGTCTATACGAATACACTACAGCAGTAATCTTGCATAGTAGCCCTTGCCTCAGTTCTCGAATTTCAGGCTTATCAAACTAATAGGTTATAAGTTATAAGTTGTGAGCCCCTGAGGCCTTCTCCTTAAGTCCTTTGTCTCCCATGTGTCAACCATCCCCATAAGAGCCTATGTATAGCGGCCATCTTGCCCATTATCCCCTGGGCCAGAAGCGGTCTATCGTAACTACTGAGCCCCTGAGGCAGCCTTCTACGAGTACTTAAGGTATTGGAGTGTATTCATTGTCCGGCACAAAGAAAAAAATCTTAATTTGCGTTGCATGAACACAGAGCTAAGGGTGAATTACAGGATTTTTGTATTTTTTGTTGTGTTCGTGAGGGTTTCCCTGTAATGAAGGTAGGGATTCTGAATTATTCTTTTTAGTATTCTTCCTGGATTTTATGTGAAGTTTTGGCGAGTTCTGTTGCATTCTTCCTGAATATAACAGTGTTTGAGAAATATTTTCACATGTCTGTCGTCACTCTACATTACTGTGGAATCCATGACTATACGATTACAAAGCGTTACCGGGTGAAACTCTAAGTTCATTGATTAAAATCTGTTGTAGCTACTGTTAGCAAATGGTATTGTGGTGCGGTTGCGACTGCTTTTTCCTATTTTTTTCCGCACCTGGAGTAATGAACATGTTAAGTACACGCCTCTATTTTAATGCCTCTTTAAATCCTGCTGGAACACACTGTTCGTTGTCATTGTTCAACGTAGCCCTCTCTTTCCCGAATACCTCCGCTCGTCTTAAAATTGAGGACCGATCACTATTAAAAATTCTTGGTGCAATGTGTTTTGCCTGACAGGCTGCCACAATGCGTGCACGGTGAATGACTGCTTGGACATCAACAGCTGTTCAATACACGATTGTCCCAGATGATGATGATGATGATGATGATGATTGCTGTTTAAAGGGGCCTAATATCTAGGTCATTGGCCCCTAATGGAACGAAATGAGACGAAATATAATGACAATTTGAAAGTCCAAAATCATCCACGGACCATAATTCAAAACATGATGACTGAGAATGAATGGATGGATATGGATTTAAAACAATCAGTACATCCGACCCCACATTCCCCCTGAAACCAACGTTAAAAAATAGTATTACTGACCAAGGCACAGTCCTGAATCGATAATGCTTGTATTCCAAAGGGGTCCAAAACCCAGGTCATAGGCCCCTCAAATTGGTACTTATCGCGAGGAATGTAGAACCATGGTATTTGTCATGTAGCGGTACTAATGAAACGTAGCGTAGACTCGCGGTATTCCACATATTATGGTACAACTCACAGGTAATGTAATGCACACATATAACAAAGACGTATGGTGTTTCTCACATAGTGGGTACTAATCATAGACAAGGCAGACCCATCGTGTCGCTCACCCATGGTGTCGCTCATAGAGGGGTATAAAACACAGGAACTGTAAAACTCAACCTGACTTACACCCTGTCGCTACTAATCACAAACCTATTGTGAACCTAACATAGTGGTACTACACGCAAATTAAAGCGAACCATGGTGTTCCCCCAGTGGTGATACTAATTACAAATATTTTCATGGTTCTAATTCGATCATCCCATGGTCGCCCCTTTTAGTCGCCTCTTACAACAGGATGTAGATGTGTGGATGTGTTCTTCGCCTGCGTTCACCAAACACAGGAGGATGTGTGTTTGGTCCGCGAGAGCTATTTTATTTCGCTCAAGTCCGTCGGCAAGCCGGTTAGGACCCCCCTATCCGCCACCTGGGACGCGCTATGTGTATTAACTCTCGCCCTGTTACGCCAGCGTAATAGGTTCGTTGGTCACTAAAGGTAAAAATCCATGGTATTCAAGTCAGGAGAGCATGGCGGCCAATGCAGTTATGCATTTTCAGAGCCATGTTGTTGAAACTGTTATATCTGTATAAGGTATGCATTCCTGAAGTTTTGTATCTGGGGTTTGATACATCCTATACGATAAGTAAATCAAAGCGAAGTTTTCTCCGCACAGATCATGAAGGACCTTGGAGGAGTGGTAGGTAAAACGTCCATTATTCATAACCCCAGCACTGACAAGGATCTTTGTAAAACCAGTATGTACTCTTGTGTGAGTCAAAAGAAGGTAAGTATCAGAATTCAGAATCTCACAATGCGGTCAATCTACACAAATTACAATTCTCAAGTACATTCTGGGGGTTTTAAAAAGAAAAAAATTATTCCAAAAAGTGGACAAATATTATACTTTTGAAGAAGAAACTGGTCATTTCGGTTAAACAATACTTCACTGAACAAATCATTTACTGTATTTACTATGTGTAGTAGTTGGCAGTATAGCGTGTAGTTTGCATGTGGAAACAAACATAATGCCCGATTTTCTTGGAGAAGTACAGTAAACAGCAGGCGAAACGCAATCGCAATAGTTCATCAAAATGTATTAAATGAACAGATCGTCAATTTATTCTAACTGACTGATGAAGGTTTTCTTTCGTGAATATAGACTAGAATATCTACAATGTTTTATAATTGCTAGGTTCTCCAGTTTGCCAAAACGAATTTTGAAAGAAATAAATTTATAAACTACGAGAAAAAGGGTACATGAAAAGGAAACAATTTGATGACGATGATGATGGTGATGATCATGGTCATGCTGTTTGTTATTTAAAGGGGCCTAACAGCTAGGTCATCGGCCCCTAATGCTACGAGGTGAACAAATGATCGTGAAACAAAAACTATCAGTGGATCTTATGCACAATGCCATAATTATACTGGGATGATACTTATCTAAAGGGGTCCAAAATCCAGGTCATCGGCTCATCATAATGGTACGAATGACGCGCAGGTCGCCTACGGGAATCAAATAGAAAGACCTGCATCTGGCGAGCCGAACCCGTCCTGGGATATCCCGGCACTAAAAGCCATACGCCGTAATGGTACGAATTACTGCTAAGTCAGAACCAAGCTGTTCCTCATATAGTAGAAATAATCACAGGTAATGTGTTCCTTACTTGGTGGTACTAAACACTGGTGATGTAGATCCAGGGTACACCACACATAATGGCACCACTCAGAGGTAACACAAATTCATAGTGTTTCGCACATACGGCTACTACTCACAAGCAACGCAGATCCATGTTGTTCCTTGCCGTTATTCCCGTGGTTCCTCACATAGTGATGCAGACCCACGGTGTATCGCACACTATGGTAACGCCCATAGACAATACAAACCCAGAGTGTTCCTCACATAATGATACTACTCGTAGACAACGCAGGCCCATGGTTTCCAGCACATAGTGGTACTTATCACGGGTGCCGGCCAAACCTGGGTTTTTCTCACATTGTGATGCCAATCACAGGCAACTTAGACCCATGGTGTTTCTTACAAAGTGGTGTTACTCATTGGTAACGCAGACCCGCTCTGAACACAGTGGAACCGACCGGTGGAATACACACAATGACACTTATCACAAGCAACACCCAGACTCGTAGCGTTCCTTTCATAATGATACTGTTCCTATGTAACGTAGACCCATGGTTTCCCTCGCAAGGTGGTACTAGTCGCAAGTAACGTTCACCCATGGTATCCCACACGTAGTGGTACTGATCACAAGTATTCAGATGGTTCTAATGCCATCATCCCTTGGTCGCCCCTCTTAGTCGCCTCTTACGACAGGCAGCGGATTTCGTGCGTTTACTCATCGCCTGCGTCCTCCACCCACAAGGAGTAGAAACAATTTAAATAAAATAGGACATGTTTCGTTCCTGACATAACATCATCAGATTCTATCAAATATTTATGTTTACTTCTGTTTATAAACGCAAATATTTAAAAAATATTTAAACAGATCGGTAAAGGCATGCTCCGTTCGCCCGGAAGGACGTGGGTTCGAATACCGTCAGGAAGTCGTAAAATTTAAGAAACGAGTTTTCCACTTCCGGAGGTGCATATGGCCCTGAGGTTCACTCAGCCTACACCAAAAATGAGTACCAGGTTAATTCCTGGGGGTAAAGGCGGCCGGGCGTAGAGCTAACCACTCTACCCCATCACGTGCCGCGGTTAACAATGGTGGAAGCCTTTACCTTCTACTCCTCCAAGGGACTTCATGGCCTGTACGGAGGTGACTTTGTCTTGTCTTCTTTGTCTATTTAAACAGATATATACATCTAAATGTTTGAGTGTGATTTGATAGAATATTATGATTAAATTTATTTATTGAGAATTAGTTTCGTAAGACTGAATAACCTTGCAGTTTTAAATTAACTTAGTCGAAACATAAAAGCAATGGCGTGAAATATTACAATCAAAATAGAATATCCACCGACGGAGCGAAGAGATACTGAGGCAGTTACATTGGGCTCTTCAAGTATTTCTTTAAGTCACCTCCGTATATGCCATGAAGGCCCTTGGAGGAGTGGAAGGTAAAGGCTTCCACTATTGTTAACCTCGGCACGTGACGGGGTAGAATGGTTAGCTCTACGCCCGGCCGCCTTTGCCCCCAGGAATTAACCTGCTACTCATTTTTGGTGTAGGCTGAGTGAAACTCAGGGCCATATGAACCTCCGGAAGTGGAAATCTCGTTTCGTAAATTTTACGACTTCCTGACGTGATTCGAACCCACGTCCTTCCGGTCTTCAAGTATTACACAAGATAATTATAAATTAATCAATTAGGAATGTCTGTGTTATAGGTTTAAAATGTTTTAATGTTGGCAACGTTGCACCTGTACGTGGAAACTTTGAAAATATAATATTGTAAGGAAATTGTTTTGCTTACGAGAAGTTGTTAGGTAATATTTACATGGTGATCGCTATCTTGTACGGCGAACTGACGCAGGAGTAAATTTAAAGGGTTTCTTTCTATGCCCGGAAGCCCTAGCGGTAAAAGTTAGTTTAGCATGCTACCTACAAGTGCTTTGAAAGGGAAGAGTTTCCAGTTGTTCGCGGCTACTTCCGAAGGGAAACTTTACCTCCTGTTTTTGTGGTTTCGAGACCGGAATGAGTGAGCAATTTCCCTGTTCTTATTGCGTACATGAAAATTGTTCTCCTCAAACCCCCACCTCTTCCACGACTCGGAATAACAGCATATTTTACACACAAAAAAGTGCTTTTATAGTGAAATAATAAAAACGTTAAATACGCCCAGCGGTCTCTGTGCCATGTAAGAATGTTCTAAATTATCATAATAATGCATGTATGTCTACCCGTTAGTTTTATACCCTGAAAGTGTCGGGGATGTCCATCATCATCATCATCTAAAACCTACTCCGTTGAACAAATTGTATATTCTTGCTGGTATTGCCCCTCCTGATATCCGTCGAGAGGTTGCAGCAAAAAACGTGAGGAAGAAGGTGGAAACTTCTGAAGCTCACCCTCTGTATGGATACAGGCCAGTTACTTCAAGACTCAAATCAAGGAAAAGTTTCGTCAGAACAACAGAGGCTCTTAACGGGACACCTCAGCAATCCCGAATTGATGTGTGGCGCGCAAGCTGCAGTCGCTCCGAAGAATGGCTGACACCAAATGAAGAATTACCACCTGGTCACATGGAGAAATGGAGTACTTGAAGATCACTGAACAGATTACGGGTAGACGTGACAAGATGTAAAAGCAACCTGCAGAAGTGGAGTCCTCATTGTGTGAGTGTGGTGCAATCCAGACGAGGTCTCATTTGTGTAGTAAGTGCCCTAAAACATGCACAGTATAAGATCTAGTTCAGGCAACAGAAAATGCACTGGATGTCGCCAATTTCTGGGCAAAAGTAGTGTAGACTTTTTCTTATAAGTGTATATAATTCAGTAAGAGTATATATGTATTTATAGTGTTAATGCTTCTGATACGAATAAATAAATAAATCATCATCGGTTCTCTCCCTATCAGCAGGTTTTCGCGTGCATTTTCCAAGCCGATCTGTCTTCTGCCATCCTTTTAATCCTCCAGTATCTTCCATTAATTACCACACTACCCAGCTGGATATTTGCAGTCGCTTAAGTGCGGCCAGTATCCAGTAATCGGAAGATGAGGCATGAGACTACGTGCCCAAAATGCATGCATCAGGTATGCATTCGACATACGATCACATGCCCACGTATCCCCATACCATAGACTATCTTGGTTACGACTGAATGACAGACGTAGACTCAACTGCCTAAAAATGCGGGCTCTAATTATGAGATGCTAGACTGACGAATTTTTTCTTGAAAATAGATCTTATGCTGCCCTCTTCGGTACACCTCCTTCGTAAACAAGTGTGAGGGCCTGTGTGCCGGAGTTAAGACTACCAGTGCTGTTCTTGAAATAGTGGCTTTCCATCTGTTTGGTCTAGGTTCGGTTTTCGTACGTCATGAATTTAAGACTGGTGTGGAGGAGTGTTATGTATTAAGGACCCTCCTTGTCAATACAATACAATATACAGTTTATTACCTAACACATATTGACATACTCATACGTGATACGAGAATATAAAAAATATCTTCTTCAGCTTCGGGTCAAAATCACTTAAGCACGTTAGACTCATCTGGAGTGTAAAACAGATCTCCAGAGTCTCTGCATTCAATACACTGAGATCTGTAAATACCCTTTTCATTGTATGCCATTGTCTACTTTTAAAAAATTAGTGAAACATTTAATACAGTCCAAATAGAATAGGATTTTTTGAATTGAGCATTTAGTTTCGGTATATCAATGCATTTACTAAAAATGAAAAGATTTTTCAATATGCTTCAGTCTACCAACTGTTTTGTTTTTGTCGTCTGTTTTAGGCTTAGTGATGTCAAGAGGATAATTTCTAATATTTATGTATTGATACACCATGCTTGCCCAGCCTGTGAGTTAAATACATAATCCCCATCCATCGATCGATTGTCAGAGGCCCACTATTCGGAGCACGAGACACCCTCTCTATTCAGACAATAATCCTACTATCAGCGATGGCAAAACTGGGGCAATTACAGATACCTGAGGAATATTTAATCGGTTACTAATTATGTTCTCAGCAAGTAATCTATGAAATTAAAATTACTTCATAGAACGCGACTCTTTAGGAAATCGCTGACTTTGTTTTCACAGAGGGCTGGAATGATATCGAAGATTGTAAAGAAAAAATACTCCATATTATTATTATTATTATTATTATTATTATTATTCCGCCTCATTAGACCACGTGGGTCATTCGTTTTCTGGTCATTTTCTTCGATAAATTTTCTTTCCAAATATCTCAGTAGCTTTTCATTCGTTCAGATCTTTTCTGTCGGTCTTTACCTTATTTGTATGTTTTCCTTTATTTTATAAAAACTTTCTGTTTTGTTTTGAAAAAGGTCCAGAGTTATTTCTAGTTCTTCAACATCCTCTCTAATTTTCTTTTTTAAGTTGATTTACGTCGTCCCGACACAGTTAGGTTTTATGGTGACGAGGGGACAGTAAATGGCTAGGTGTAGGAAAGAAGCGGCCATGGCTCTAATTAAGGTAATACCCCAGCATTTGCCTGGTGTGAAAATGGGAAACCACGGAAAACCATCTTAAGGGCTGTCGACAGTGTGGTTCGAACTCTCTATCTCCCGAGTACAGGATACTAAGTGACTGCAGCTATCAAGCTCAGTATAATTTCCTTAATCCATCCTACTTGTTGCTTCAGATTCCAGAGTATCTGGTTTCTGGTGTCCTCTTTTTCTGCATAGTATCTATGATGGGTTCCAGTTCTATGTACAGGACTTCATTTGGCACTAACGGCCATTGTCCGTCTTCTTGATATTTACTTATTTATGCATTTTTTAACTATCCTTCCTTCCAATTTTAGGATTTTGTCGATTCTGTTTCTCTGAGTAACGTTAAAAGTAATTTCGGTTCCGTATGTTACCTCTGCTTCAACCACCGTCTTATAGTGTTTTAATTTTGTTTTAATCGATAGATATATTTTATTATATGTAGACCATGTTCATTTTTGACGTTTCATCATGTTATTACTTCTTTCCTGCGATGCAGATGTTGTAATTTATTATTTCTCATAGGTATTTAAATTGTTTCATTGTTTTCACTTTCCCCTTATTCACTGTTATGTGGTTTATTACTAGCGGATCTGCTACCATTATCTCAGTCTTTTCAAATCATTCCTACAGTCCTATTTTTGTGCTATATTTTTCAGACTTTTTATTTTTTTCTGGCTTTTGTATGTCATTAGCTATTATTGTAGTTTTGCCAGTTTAACTTCTCCATTTTTCTCCATACCTACATTTCAAAAGATTTCAATATTCCTCCCTTCTCGAAGTCCAAGTCTCAGACCCATCGCTCCATACGAAACATTTCACTGACCTCTTCTTAAGGTCCGTATTCAGTCACCCACTCATCAGTACCGTTTACTTCATGTATGCTTCCTTGTCCATTGCAGTCCTGCCCTTCACCTCATCCAAACAACGCAGATCACATCTGATTGTGCTTCCTAAATATCCGAATGCACATACTTGTTCTATTTCTTCACCTGAGAGAACTATATTTACTGTTACATCCTTCTTCTTACTCATGATCATCGCCTTTGTGTTTTTCTGTTAATTTTCATAGCAAAGTTTTCACACTACCTGCTTAATGTTTCAAGTATGATATTCATCATTTTCTTAATTTCTTCTGGGACCACCCTGCCGTCATCAAATCTGATGCATTCAATTTTCTTTCCTCCCTCATTAACACCTTGATTTCCAGTATTCGGGAGACAGTAGGTTCGAACCCCACTGTCGGCAGCCCTGAAAATGGTTTTCCGTGATTTTCCATTTTCACACCAGGCCAATGCTGGGGATGTACCTTAACTAAGGCCACGGCCGCTTCTTTCCCACTCCTAGGCCTTTCCTGTCTCATCGTCGCCATAAGACCTATCTGTGTCAGTGCGACGTAAAACAACTAGCAAAAAAAACACCTTGATTACCCTGATAACAATTTCGAATTATTTCCTCAAGGTATATATATTAAAGGTTGGTGAATGACAACATTTTCTAGCCCCTTTACCAATTTTGCTTTCTTCCTACAAATTCTGTCCTACTCTTACTCGAACTGTTTCATTTACGTAAAGATTATCTATCAGTCTTCTTTTCATTATACTCCTCTATCTTCAGTATGTTCATTAATTGCGGTGTAGGGGGCAACGCGACCGCTTGTCACCCGGGTTCGATTTTAGGCCGGGACATGGGTTTTAATTGTAAATGATTAATATCCCTGGCCTGGGGACTGGGTGTTTGTGTCGTCCTTAACGTCCCTTTCCTCACATTCAACACTTTACACTTCATGTAGGATGCTAAAAGGTTTGTTTTGTCACCTATTCAATACATATAAAATTTTACAATTTAGGAATTTATTATTGATTCCACTTGAGATATGTTTCGCCCTTCATTGAGGGCATCATCAGTCAAAGTATCTCCTTAAGGCATTAATCAGGTACCTGGTTAGTAGTTGACATGCACAAATTAATACACATTATTAATACACATTACAAAAATTAAGTATGGGAAACAGTTGTAAAATAGTGATGGTTGAACATATAAGTTTATAGAATAAGAAGTCGGCACCAAGCGTAAAATTAAAATAGTAGAGTTCGGCAGTGGTGCTCTGGAGAATAATTGACGCACTCATAGGAAAATATAAAGTTTTAAAAATATTTACATTATAACAATCAGGGAAGAAAGGGTGTAGTCCTCGGCGTCAATGTTTGTAACCAAAAATGAATGTCAATGGTTGGTAACTATACAGTATTTACATTGTCCAATTAAACAGTTGAGAATTTTACAATTTATTTACATATTTATACAAGAGCAGCTTGGTGAGCAAGGATATACAAAAAGTTTAGTACCAAGTGCGTCCTGTTGTTTTAAAGGTTGGAAGAAGAATGTAGCATTGACATTTCAGAAATGCAGAGTGGTTATCTTAGTTTAAAATCACCGGGGACAGGGAAATATTCCATAGCCAAATGAGGTTCTATAGGCATCAAGTTGAAAGTTGTCTTGCAACTCTACACTTCTTCAATTACAATTGCACGCAGGTTCATATCATATTGTGCAAGTAATTGCAAAAGATCTACATAGGTTGACGGCACGGACAAATGTACATTTTGCTCTGTAAAAGATCGCGGATGAGGTGAGATTAAATTATAAGGTATGTTTTAAACGGCCGGATGTCCTTTCTCACACCAACCGCATACGAGGAGGTAATGAAGATGAAATGAGTCATGGTGAATGAAATTGAGCAAGGAGGTAAGTGGGTGGCCTATGAATAGAAACTGTCCCGCATTTGCCTCGAAGTGAAAATGGGGGCTGGAATGAATATATATAGGATATATGTATATTATTAGGTTAAAGTACAATATTTAATGTATTAATAGTGTACGAATTCTTGGCTGAATAGTCAAAGTTCGGATCTTCGGTTCAGAGGGTCCCGACTTAGATTCCCGGTCGGTTCGTGGCTTTTAATCGCGTATGATTAATTCTTCAGGGTCGGTGACTGGGTGTTTTTGTTTGTCCCAACACACTCCTCTTAACATTCAGACAACACACTACACTTCCAACTACCACAGAAACATACAACTGTAATTTTACCCCTCAACATAGGGTAGACCTCGGGAAGGGCATGCAGCTGTAAAACAGGGACAAATCCCCATGTACGACACAGTTCAAACCCACGACCCCACACGTGTGGAAATAGGCGGTAGAAGAAAAAGAATTTAATGTATTAATAGTTAAATCATTGGCTGAATTGTCAACGTACTGTTCATCTGTTCAGAGGGTCCCGGGTTCCATTCCCGGCCGGGTCGGGAATTTTAATCGCGTCTGATTATTTATTCAGTCTGGGAGACTGGATGTTAGTGCTCGTCCCAAGACTTTCCTCTTCGTATTCAGACAACACACTCCACTACAGAAACACGCAATAGTGATTACATCCCTCCACAGGTTTGGAGTCAGGAAGGGCATCCGGCCGTAAAACAGGGACAAATCCACATGTGCGACACAGTTTGTACCCGCCGCCCCATACGTGTGGGACAAGGCGGTATCAAAAGAAAGAAGAACAGTGAAATAAGTGTCCGCCTCTTTGGTGAAGTGGTTAGTGTGATTAGCTGACACCACCGGAGGTCTCGGTTAGATTCCCGTTTATGCCAACAAATTAGAAAAGTCGTACGAGGGCTTGAACCGGGTACACTCAGCCTCTAGATGTCAACTGAGTAGAGGGATGTGGGGGTGGGGGTCGGTCTCCTCATCAGCCATCCTCGAATTGGTTTTCCATGGTTTCCCAATTCTTCTCCATACAAATGCCAGCATGGTACCTAACTTAAGGCAACGACCGCTTCCTTCCCCCTTCTTTGTTATATCCCTTCGAATCTCCCCATTATGTCTCTCTTCATCGTAGCAGGTGAGGCCACCGCGGCGAGGTACTGGTCCTCCTTCCCAGTGGTTTTCCTGCTCCCGATCCAAAGTCTCACGCTCCAGGACACTGTCCTTGAGGAGGTAGGCGGGGGATCCCTCGCTGAGTACTAGGAAGAAACC
Source organism: Anabrus simplex (assembly GCF_040414725.1). Classification (NCBI taxonomy): domain Eukaryota; kingdom Metazoa; phylum Arthropoda; class Insecta; order Orthoptera; family Tettigoniidae; genus Anabrus; species Anabrus simplex. The sequence continues at coordinate 33,381,500 of NC_090278.1, forward strand.
AATCCTGGAGGGTAAACGGATTAATAAAGGAAGAAAGGAGAATAGTCAAATAATTCTAACTAGGATAATTTAAAGCGTGCATCGAACAAATATATTGCAATAAATTACTGTAATGCTCTGTCCAAAATTTCAGACGATCCGGAACTATTGGATGGCTGTATTCTATATGGTTAAATATTTCTCTGCACGGCAATTCGTATGTAGTTGAGTGTACCTTAGTATATCCCCCTTAAAGTACAATAATAATTATAATAATAATAATAATAATAATAATAATAATAATAATAATAATAATGTTATTTTGCTTTACGTCCCACTAGCTACTTCTACGGTCTTCAGAGACGCCGAGGTGCCGGAATTTAGTTCCGCAGGAGTTCTTTTACGTGCCAGTAAATCTACCGACACGAGGCTGTCGTATTTGAGCACCTCCAAATACCACCGGACTGAACCAGGATCGAACCTGCCAAGTCTGAGCCAATCAGCCCGGCTAAAGGTCAATAATAGATAACAAATATACCTCTAGAAAATCGGGAGATCTGAAAATGAGAGATGTAAATCTATACTGAATAGAATTTAATGTAATGCAGCAACTGTAGCAGCCCCATTTGGAGTGAATAGACTATTTAAGGCAGCCACGAGAAGGCTACGTATTACGAAGGTCTGCGCCTTAAAAATACAGGGCTGTGCACGAGACTGTCCCGTGTAGACTCATTATCCTGTATTTTTAAGAAGCAAAGCTCTTTTGTGTGATAATCCTTCGGGCAGAGGTTCTATTCACGTCCTGGTGTCCCATGTGAGCTCATTGTTGGGCGTCGTCGAGCAAGAGATGAATTATACGAGAATACAACTTGCCTGAGAAATGAATGTGTGTTAGTAGGCGATATGTGTACTGTAGAAACATTGAATAAAGACGCATAGCTTTACATTTTAATAAGAACTTAGATCACATCAACATCCAAGCAAGAGCGACTAGGTGAATTTTGTCACGATCAGAAATATGATGTTTTCTCTCTTCAACTACTTTAAGGATCCTTCAATAAACATGTACCTAAGAGGAGTATAAAATGTGGTATTTTTTAATAATATTTGTTCGTGGCGTCGACCCCTGTGAATCTTTTTCCACTATTTGCACCATATGATATGAACCTGCGTGTAATTTGAATTGTGGAAGTGTTGAATGAGAGGAAATGAACATTAAGGACGACACAAACACCCAGTCCCCAGGCCAGGGATATTAATCATTTACAATCAAGAACCCCTGATTCGGCCGGGAATCGAACCCGGGGCCGCCAGGTGAAGGCGAACCCGTTGCTACCTACACCGTGGAGCCTGGCAAAATGTAGTATTACTAAAGAGTGTAGATTCTTATGGAAAATTGTTATTTGGAGTTTCCTCTTTGAATTTATGTATGCTTCGTTGATTTTGGAATACTGAAAGTATTTACAAATTTTAAGCAATATATTACTGCATCCTTCGCTGAGTCCGAGGGAAAAACCGAACCTGGAGGGTAAACAGATGATGATGATGATGATGAAATGTAGTCCAGGTAGTATAGTATCTGGCATCTTAATCGTCAACAGCGATTGCAGCGGGTCCTCTAGAAACCATTTGCACTTACATACTGCGATTCTAGAAATGCACGGCCATTCGTTTGCATTTGTCATCTTTAAAGACGCCCTTTCCACGTCGTGGGCGTAAATTTATTTGTACCACTTCGTCTACTAGATGCGTTACAACGTGTTCAGCGTTACTAAATTTTGTAAATGTAAGATACGCGTGACCTAAGAAACGGTGTGTTACTGTATTACAGTATGTTATATCCGATGGAAATTAGCAAATAAAAAAGTGCTCCTCAACCCAGGATCGAACCCTCGACCTCCTGCATGCTAACCCAAAACTCTATCCACTGCACCAACCGTACAGCACGACTAATATACGCTGACAGAGGTAGTTACCCTACATGTGGTTACAGTGTTGCCAGATTGCCACTCTTCAACGTTCTTTTTCTGCCAGATATACTCGCAGGACGAACTTTTGTGAGAGACATGTTTTTATTGCTGGTATGTGACGAGTCCCGCTGCGACGCCCGAGTGCGCGAATTTCGCATTGTATATGTTGCTGCTATATAATTTTCTATCTGGTTTTTATGTCGTATTGAACACAGTAGCATCCACGTTTTGTAAGTGGCATTACACTTTTGCTAAATAACGACAGAGTATTCGGCATTAATCTGCTTCCTAATTGTTATAGGGGAGTTGAACATGTTCATCCCCGCCCCTTTCTTATTTAAGAACAATAATATAATTTTTTACCTCATTGCTTATGGCAACCTTTAACACTTTTAATCCAGGCGATAATTTAAAGGTACGGTCTAAAAGCGCCCGGCTGTTTTAATGGAAAAGCTAATTTTTTGCGAATGTTTTCCATTTTCTCATAAACTACTTACGCTAGACCTCTGAGATTTTTCTCTCTGATTAACAGTATTATTGCTTTTATATGAATCCACAACAGTCGTTATACCATACGTAGTTTGATCATAAATATTTATAAAATTAAATAAATTAAAAAATTAAAAACTTGATTGGCCGCCTCTGTGGTGTAGTGGTTAGTGTGATTAGCTGCCACCCCCGGAGGTCCGGGTTCGATTCCCGGCTCTGCCACGAAATTTGAAAAGTTTTACGAGGGTTGGAACGGGGTCCATTCAGCCTCGGGAGGTCAACTGAGTAGAGGTGGGTTCGATACCCACCTCAGCCATCCCACTTCACCTCCAGGCGAATGCCGGGATGGTACCTAACTTAAGGCCACGGCCACTTCCTTCCCTCATCCTTGCCTATCCCTTCCAATCTTCCCATCCCCCTACAAGGCCCCTGTTCGGCATAGCAGGTGAGGCCGCCTGGGCGAGGTACTGGTCATACTCCCCAGTTGTATCTCCCGACCAAGAATCTCAAGCTCCAGGACACTGTCCTTGAGGCGGTAGAGGTGGTATCCCTCGCTGAGTCCGAGGGAAAAGCCGAACCTGGAGGGTAAACAGATGAAGATGATGATGAAAAACTTGATTTCAAAAATCCGTATCTTGATTTCTATTAAAGGCAAGGCCTTAAAAGTAGATCAGTAAATGTTGTAAGTATGCATCTATATCCTTTCATAATTTCGTTTTATTACGTACGACAGAAACGGGGATATTAGTCAGTTAAATTTAACATTACCAGAGTCATATTATTCTCCAATTCACTCACATACTCGTTAGAAACCACAAACTTCTTGTCTACATTGGAAAGACATTGCTGAAATTTTCATTTCATTCTGAAAAGGTAAACTCTTGTCCACATCAATGGACCTGCATGTACCATTTCAACCACGTACCAGCCCTGGCAGTACTAACCATTTCGCTACAGAGGCGGAAAACATTCAAATAACAGAAGTGGATACCTTTAAATCAATCAGGATTGCTAACTGTGACACCTGATAATGATGATGATGCTTGTTCTTTAAAGGAGTCTTAGGTCATCGGCCCTCTTTGACACCTTGCGCCTTCCTTAATCCACATACAGTTAATAAATTGAATTAAAGGTGTGATAGATTACACCGCAATACATAACTCAAGTGGTGTAGTTTTGGTCACCACTCCGTAAGTCCCTGTGCTAATCTTTTCACTACTACATCCTGGATCAACTGTAAACTGTTTTGCCATATTCCTACCTTGGTCTACTCCAGCTATCCTTACTTCCTACACTTCCCTCAAGAACCAACTGAACAAGGCTTGGGTGTCTTAAGATGTGTCCTATCATTCTGTCTCATCTTCTCGTCAAGTATCGCCAAATAGTTCTTACTTACCAGTTCGATTCACTATCTCCTCCTTTGCATTTCGATCTTCCCATCTAACCTTCAGCATTCTTCTGTAACACTACATTTCAAAAGCTTCTATTCTCTTTCTTTCTGAGCTCGTTATCGTCCTTGCTTCTCTTCCATTCAATGCCACGCTCCAGAAGAATGTCTTCAAAACCACCGTTCTAATTCCTATATAAATGCTCGAAGTGAGGATTTATTTCTTAATAAATACCTTGCTTGCTTGTGCTAACCTGCATTTGATATCCTCCTTACTTCTGCAATAATTAGTTAATCCAATACCCAAGTAATAATACTGTTCTTCTTCCTTTAAGGCTTCGTTTCCTAATCAAATATTTCCTGCATCACCAGATTTCATTCGACTACACTGCATTACCTTAGTTTTCATCTTGTACTCCTTCACAATACTGTGTCCATAGCATTCAGCAATTTCTCTAGATGTTCTACAGACTCAGATAAAAAAAAATATCATCCGCAAATGTCAGAGTTTTGATTTCCTCTCCTTCGATTGTGATTCTTTTTTTCCAAATTCCTCTTTGATTTCCTTTATCACCTGTTATATATAAACATTAAAAAGGAGAGCGGACAACCTTCAGCCTTGCCTCACACTTTCATGGATTGCTTCTGCTTTTTCATAGCCTTCGATTCTTATCACTGCAGACTGATTTTTGTACAGATTGTAGATAATTCTTCTCTCTCGGTATCTGATCCCGATCAGCTTCAGAATATCAAATAGCCAAGATTGTTTCACGTGTTCCTACATTTCTTCTGAAGCGAAACTGATCTTTCCGTTCTTCCGTAAATAATACGTGTTAAATTCTTGCAAGCGTGAGGTACTAAAGTAACGGTGTGATCGCTTTCACACCATTCAGAACCTGATTTCTTGGGAATTTAACTCATGCAAGAACAATAATTAGTTCAATACTTCTTCATAAAATAATTTAAAACTATAAGTAAAAAGCTGAAAGATGGCATTTTGTGTCTCTATTGGGACTCATATTGTTGTCAAATACAGACCGAGTACGACAAATGTGACAAGTATGGCAAGTGTTAATCGCCAAGATAAATGCTACCGTTCTAGAATTAGGCTATATGAAATAAAGTGAATCTTGTGTGACGAAGACAAGTTCCATATTATCTATTTCCGGTCTAACTGCGAGCATAGCCCGTAGTAAGGTTTGACAATTCACTAAAATTCGAGAACGAGCTATGCACGCATTCTGGTGGTTACATCGTGTGTTTTCATATACTATGTATTACTTATGAGAGTATTTAAGCAGATGGCGGTATTAAATGTCTAAGTCAGAGAATTTACGATATTTTCGATCAGCAAGGATCAGTAGATGTTGTCACTCAGTGAGCTCTAAGACATGGCTTCTCGCGGCAAACATGTGCTTGACGAAAGTGATATTTTCGATATTTTATGATATATCATAGGTTTGTGCGCAAATGAACATATTATTGACATATGAATTCGAAACAACTTCTTACATTTCATTATGATTAGAGTTCGTTTTACGGCCTAGCGCATGTTTCCGCGTATTTCATATTTGCGTGAATACGTAAGATTGTCTACATATTAGTAATGTTGTCTATTTAGAAGACTGTATTTTCTCTTTCTCAGAAGTCTTTTGTGGTAAATGGAACAATAATTTTACATATGAGTATCTTTTGACAAAATTTGTCAATTAAAATAAAATTTCGTAAGACCTCCCATTTTCATTATTGTAATTATTACGATTATTATTGAAAATTTTTTATTTCTATATCGTACTCATTATTGTTGTTGCTTTGTAATTGCAATGCACATTTTATATTAGCAAAATAGGATAAATATAACAGAATTTCAGAAAACTGTACTTGCTTAGTTATCTGTCAGACCTTTCCTCCATTCGCAAAATATGGTACAATATATAAATAATTTTAAAATCTCAAGTGATAGTTGACTTGATACAAACAGAGTTTTTCAAAATTAGATGCTCAAACAAGCACAAAGAAAAAGAATCATTCAAATATCTCCATCAGGTACAGAGATATAATGTTTTAAAAATCCTTAAAAATGCCCATTACAGAAAGTTTGTTATGGATATTAAGGCCCAGACTGGAATGGGTTGTACATAATTGACTTATACAATTCCTTCTGTATATAAAGATTCCTGTTATCTCTCTTCCAATAGTTTTATTGAGCGATAACATCAATAACATGATTATTTCAATTTGCAGGGATCACTTAATAATTATTACGTTACGTACTTACAGCATTGCGGCATGAATGTCACGGAATAATCCAAAAAGTGGTTCATACCTGCAAAAAAAAAAAGAAGATAAATAACTGATTAAATACATGTCTAACGAGAAACAAATATTTATTAAGTATTGCTATAAGAGTATTACAGGTGTGACACAATTTCAACAGTAATTTACCTGCTGACCTTTTTTTAAATAATATTTGTTCGGGGCGTCGACCTAGAGAGATCTTTTGCCCTTGCCTGCACCATATATATGTGAGGAACCTGGGTGTATTCCGTAAATGGCGCAAGTTTAAAGTGTTCAATGTGAGGAAAGGAACGTTAGAGACGACACAAACACCCAGTCCCCAGGCCAGGAGTATTAATCATTTACAATTAAAAACCCCTGACCCAGCCTGGAAGCGAACCCGGGGCCGCCGGGTGACAGGCGGAAGCATTGTCCCCTACACTGCGGGGTTAGACTACCTGTTGACTTACTGACACAAATTATTTTTAACCTTTGTCTGTACATACACTTCCATCCCTGTGCAAAAGGAAGGTACGGAGTACGAGTTTGAGAGAAGTACGGACAGATAGTTACTAACTTAAGTAATACAGCATTCTCAAAAAGAAATAGAAGAAGTGTCTCGAAAATAACGTGAAACGTAATCAAATATTATTCCTAAAAGCATCACAGATCAATCAATCAATCAATCAATCAATCAATCAATCAATCAATCAATCAATCAATCAATCAATCAATCAATCAATCAATCAATCAATCACAATTGATCTGCACTTAAGACTGTCACGCAGGTCGCAATTTCCCTACAATTCCTACCACTCCCTACAACGGGGCCCTCATCTGAGTCCTCCCATTTTTTAAATGATTTCAAATAATTTGGGAAATTTATCGAACACTTCCCTTGAATATTTATCCCATTCCCTTATTCCTTTTTTGTACACATAAATACATTACTCAGTATGTCCTCTTGAATTCCAACTTTATCTCCATATTATATTCTATCTGTAAAGCTCCATTCATGCTTTGCTTATCGCTTGTTAAAGCCATTCCACGCCATATCTCCACTGACATCTCGGAGCATCCGCTTAGTCGAGCAGCTCTTATCCTTACTCCCAAGGCTTCCCAGCCCAAAGTAATAATGTTATTGGCTTTACCTCCCATGAACTACTTTTTACGGTTTTCGGAGATGCCGAGGTACCGGAATTTAGTCCCGCAGGAGTACTTTTACCTGCCAGTAAATCTACCGACACGAGGCTAATGTATTTTAGCACCTTCAAATACCACCGGCCTGCGCCAGGATCGAACCTGCCAAGTTAGGGTCAGAGGGCCAGCACCTCAACCGCCTGAGCCACTCAGCCCGGCCAGCCCAAAGTTTGCAATATTTTTGTAACACTAGATATTCGTCGGAAATCAGCTAGAACAAATCGAACTGCTTACTTTTGGATCCTTTTCATTTCTCTCGTACCGTACGATAACAGGTTTATACACTCTCTCCTTTACATCCTTACTACAATCTTATAACCATATGAAGAGGAAGAGTTCAGAACAACTCTTACGAGATGTTTGTACCAAGCAGATGACTGGGAATGTGCTATCTGCTGAATAACCTATGTAATAAAATCAGAGTCCGGACTTTTAGGCACAAATAGCTTAGAATGTAAACCTACTTAAGCGAGTAACAAGTATACACTACCCAGTGCTACGGTTATGCTATGAGATTTGCATAGAAATTGGGTGATACGGCCTCTAGAACTGCTACAATTTATGTTACTCTGGCTACATTATGGAGGAACTGTTTGCGTGTCACTCCCAGTTAACATAATTATTTGTATTCTAACCTATTACCACCAAAAATTCCGATGTCCAAAATAATCATCTGATGATTTTTCTCTAACTTAGCTTTTATATTTGTATTCTAAATGCCCTCCCGATATTGTTTCCAGACCATCAAAATTTATCATTACCTACATGCCCCTGTGGGTAGGGGTGGTAGAATAACACCCGTGATGTCGTCTGCTCGTCGTAAGAGGCGAGTAAAACGGGCTCCAGGGCTTCTTAACTTGGAAGCGTGGGTTGGCGACAACGGGGCCTTCAGATGATTCCTTGAATTGCTTCCACTTAATTGTGCCAGGCACCTCACAATCATTTATCCCATCCGACGACCTTGGTCAAGTATCGTTCTTTTCCTACCCCGAAGTAATTAGAGCATTCCAAGCCCTTGTCCTCCTTTGGCATATGCCTACATTGTTCTAAGTGTCAAATCCCTTCCATGTTTCTCACTAATCAGCGTTATATAGAGGATGGTTGCCTGGATGTACTTTCTCTTGAAACAATAATCACCACCATCACTACATTCAAGCCTGTTACTTCACCGGATGAGTTGGACGTGCGGTTAGGGGCGCGCAGCTGTGAGCTTGCATCCGGGAGATGGTAGGTTCCAACACCACTGTCGGCAGCTTTGAGTAAGGTTGCGTTGGTTCTCATTTTCACACCAGGAAATTTCTAACGACACAGCCGCTTCTTTCTCACTCCTAGACCTTTTCTCTTCCATCATCGCCATAAGACCTACCTGTGTCGGTGCGACGTAAAACAAATTGTAAAAAAACTGTTACTTCTAAATTAAAAATAAGGTAAAAATTTACACAGCTTTCACTGCCGTACAGCAAATTTGACCTGAAAACAGACAACGCAACAATAATTTCTTGCCCGAACTCACTTAATTTTTATAGAATATCAGTACCACTGAAAGCACCTGCGAAGTTCAATACTCTTTGATTAGAGTGCACCTAAATTCTAGCAGAATGAACGTCCTAAATACTTTAAATAAACCATCTGTATTTCCTTCTTTATTCTTCCCCACTGACACTGAACATTTATCTTGCTATCTGAACCTCATTTCAAGCTCAAGCAGGCTTTCAAACCAGACTTCAATGAAGTCCTTAACATCGGAATAGTATAAAATGCTCACCACATCACAACACAAATTGATTTCTCCCTTCGATTTGATACGCTTCATTAAATGATCCGCGTACTTTATACTGTGAATACAAGTGTGAAATATTATAGCCTTGAAGAACGCTCGTAAATCTACTTTGAATCAGGCACACGTAATTACCATTGACGTTTTAAATGACTTGAATTTGTGACACTGACGCCATTCAGTATGAATAAGTCATCAAGATTGCCCTCCAGGATTCAATCACAAGCCAGTGAAATATTGAGCGGTGACACAAAACTATTATTACAAATATGAAGTTTGATTACTACAATAAAACGCATTAGTACAGTTACTACTTCACATATCTGTTTATACTGTAGATACGCAGAGCAATGTGGCAGTAATGCGATCATTTAGATTACCCTCTGAGAGTATCCAGGCGATTACTTCAACAACGGTTAGCGCGCGTAACCGTCCGATATGTTTTGCCAACATCATGTCAATAAACATGTAATTACGTCCAGGCAACTGGCGCTCAGATGACTCGACGGTTGGTTGTGTTAGAGCAATTTGACGGAGCTTGTTAACTTCGCAAAACAACACTATCTGGACGTGCAATCTAATGTATATGCAAAAACTATTATTTTCTAACGAAAAAGCATGGTCAGGTAGGTGAAAAATACAACTCACTTTCTCCAAAAATTTCACAATCCACTAAAGATCAATTTAACATAAATGTATTCTATCTTAATTTTTCACCAATTGCTTTAAATTTTATACAAGTGTTCGACCAAAATCACAAGAATTTTCAAGTGTTGTATCACATTCTGAAGACAGTGACTTATTTTAGCGTATACTGAACATTAGTTCAGAACTATTCTCAATATTATGCTACCTATTTTTGTTACATGTATGGCCAATTAGTTTATGAGTGTTTTAAGACCTTGTGGCTGATGATAGACTAACAGCAATAGGTCAAAACTAGTACCATGATTAAAATCAATCTAAGTACAAATTTTATATTGTATTAATTAGGTGAATTACCTATTTTATCTACAATACTTATTGTTATATCAACGGAAATGTTGATGTTCGGGTAAATACCGTAATAAGTTTATAACTAGGACAACAATTATGAGTAATAACTAACGGCAGTTAATTCATTTTTGTTATTCTTTGCAAATTTGTGTCTGTATTCTATATAATAATTTACAGTACTTTGCTGTTGAAAGATAGACTACTCTTTTTTGTGATATAGGTATCAATGAGAGGAGTGAATGATTTGTACAGTTTCAATTAAAAATGTATAATTAATAATATGGCCCCGGATTTTTAGGCAGTAATAGGTTAGAATGCAGACTAATTTGTTTAGTACGAAGTGTCATGCATACCTCTCTTCCATAATGTGGTGAGAGTAACATACATTCTAGGGGTTCTGATGTGCCGTACCCCTAACGTTCATGCAAATCACATAGCATAACCGTTGTGCAGGGTAGTATATTCTTGTTATTCTCTTCAGTAATTTTGCATTCCAACCTAATACTGCCTAAAATTATGGTCTCTATTAATATCATTTGTTATTGAAAATTTATTTAACTCAAAAATAACAAGTCCGAAACATATTTTTGTACTCAAATTTAAAAAATGCCACAGAAAATATCAGTGTTTCCAGGTTCACAATTACTTTAAAACAGAAATAGCTATTTCGTTCCAACAATATAAAATAAATATATATATTACATTTAAGAAAATGCATGTATTAAAATAAATTCATATATTAAAGTTATGATACTGACTGAGCAGTTGACTGCCTGACAAGAAGCTGCTGATATATGAGTCATTCCCCTCTTCCGCCGCTGCTCATATGCCTCTTAAAGAACAGCCTCGTTCAGACGAGTAACTCCAGTCAACATAACAATGCACTTATTTGATGACTCCTGATCTAGCAACACTCGAGCTGCGTACACGTTTATAAAAATTTTGAACTACGGACTTCTCTTCCCTTCCTCTCGTCCGTCATGTGATAACCGCTTGAAAAGATGAAAACACCATCCCTTCAAACAAACTAACACATGAAAATGAAAATCCACTGCATTCGACTGGTCAGGAATGAAATCAATTAAGCCCCAATATAGCGGCGAGGGTAGCAATTGTGCCATCTCCCGAAGCCCATCATACTCCTTTGGAACAATGATTAATGACTGACATATGAAATGGAATCATATTGGAGAGTTCTGTTGGAATGAAAGATGACAGGGAAAACCTGAATACCCGGACAAAAACCTGTCCCGCCTCCGCTTTCGCCCGCACAAATCTTACATGTAGCGACCAGGATTTGTACCAGGGAACCTAGCGGTGAGAAGCCGGCGCGCTGCCCCATGTGAACCACCACTAAGGCTCACGAACACACTAACACATACTGACCTAAAATATTCACTGTTCGATGCAGGTCAGTGACATTGAACATCTATGAAGAATTAGGATGTCCTTCTACAAGACGAGCTGATATTGTTGTCACTGACCGAGTGAAAGGTACGGGTATGGTGACTGATCCTTCCGTAAGATTAGAGGAAAATGAACAGCATCTTCGATTAGTGTGTGCGGAAATGAAAGGCCATATATGAGCCATGCCTTGAGGATCTCGGGAGGAAGTATTAAATTACAAAATGATTTACGCTAGAGGGACAATTCGTAAGGAGAAACTGAACTTCTTAATAAGAAACAAAATCCCGTTGAAAAATTTATTGGTGAATGTCAGACACCATCTGTACTCCCTAATTTGAAGTACCATGTATTGGATTTCCTTTTTTCCAAATTAAATCTGAAAGAGACAATCTGCCTGATGGTGGCAATTTTAATCCTGAGTTATGACACAAGCCCTGCTTAATCCAAACATATATAAAATACAGTTCATAAGAACTTATTAAGTGTCAGATTTTTGATTCCCTAATAGTGGCGGCTCTCAGGTGGATTATCTCTGTTTATTATATGTACAAAATTTCGTCAAAATAAATTGAAACGTTTCTCAGAAAATACGAACAAAATGGTTTTAAAATGAATAGGCCTTCATAAATATAGCCCCCTGTCATCACGTACGGGAAATTGCTCGAGTGTTTAACTTACAAATCTGAAATTTTGTCCACCCCTTCTCGAGCGTAGTGGTCGATACGGCTCCATGCGTGGTCGACTTACAGTCCCGTCCATTATTCAGTCGACACGAAATGTTAAAAGCTAATTTCTACTGCAAATGGAAGGGAGAGGGGAGGAGGAAGAGTGCTTCTAGAGGGACTGAGTAAGTGTGGAAGAGAGCAAGAGAGAAAGTATGTGAACGTAAAAAAAAGTTCTCCAATTGAATTGGGGAAATCATGGAACAGGAAGGAATTATTAAAGATAGCCCGTACGATAGGGACTTGCCCGCCGAGGAAACAATTCCACTGTCCGAGTTAGTCAATTATTCATTGACAGCTTTTATCTTCACAGGTATGTTACTATGACAACCGGACGGTGTTTACCGCACGCGAGCGCAATTTGACAGGAGATGTGCTTGACATCTCACAAGGAATTTACTCACTGATTGCGTTTAGGAACAAAACAGGGTGTTTCAAAATCCGCTCCACGTGACCTTAAGTGGGAAATTTATTTATTTATTTATTTATTTATTTATTTATTTATTTATTTATTTATTTATTTATTTATTTATTTATTTATTTGGGGAACCAAGAGAGCGAGATTCCGAATTACAGATTTTTCATATTGACAAACATATTTACAATTGAGCAGCAAAATGCAAATATTAAAAAGATTAAAAATCATTGAAGAAAAACAATCTAATGACAATAGTAGCGTAAGAAAATTAAAAACTAACAGAATAAGTGTATAGACACAAAAATTAACAATAAAAGAAAAGAAAGAGGAAGAAAGTTTAAAAATAAGACGAATAAAAGAACTTATAGCTAGGCACAGTGAGATAAATACAGATATGACACATAAGTAACGGTATTGTACAGTTAAAAAAAAGTAAATATTACATCATGTACAACGCAGAAGAGAAAGAAAGGAATATGAAAGAAATGAGCTAGATTAAGTTTAGAAAGGATCGATTTCAGGAGTCATATGAAGAGAAAACGTCCAAATACATGTCAGAAGATAAGAAGTTAAGGAGGATTGGAATTCGGCTAAATAAAGATCATTGAACAAAAGAGAGAGAGAGAGAGAGAGAGAGAGGCGGGAATACAGAATAAGAAGGGGTGGATTTTTTCTGGTTTTGCAAGTCCAGACATGTAGGCAATATAAGCATACAGGTTTAGGAGAAGGAAATAAACCGATAAGAGCGTTATATAAGAACCATACATATGATAATGTAGATATTGTTGCTATCCACCAGTAGCCGCGATTGGGAATTACAAGTGGTGGGGACAAAAGCCCCACTCTCGGCAGCTCTGAAGAGGGTCTTCCGTGGTATTCCATTTTTACACCAGGCAAATACTGGGGCTGTACCTTAATTAAGACTGCGGTCGCTTCCATCCCGCTCCTAGACCTTTACTGTCCCACCGTCGCCATGAGAGCTATTTGTGTCGGTGCGATATAAAATAAATTCTCTCTAAACATGCGAACCCAATGGCACTACAGCCCGTGAAGGGCCTTGGCCTACCAAGCGACCGCTGCTCAGCCCGAAGACCTGCAGATTACGAGGTGTCGTATGGTCAGCAAGACGAATCCTCTCGGCCGTTATTCTTGGCTTTCTAGGCCGGGGCCGCTATCTCACCGTCAGATAGCCCCTCAACTGTAATCACGTAGCCTGAGTGGACTTCGAACCAGCCATCAGGTCCAGGTAAAAATCTCTGAACTGGCCGGGAATCGAACGCGGGGCCTCCGGGTAAGAGGCAGGCACGCTACCCCTACAGCACTGGGCCGGCAAACATGCGTACAATGTACAATGAATCAGTCAATCATTTCTGACCTGCATTTAGCGCAGTCGCTCAGGTGGCTGTTTTCCTAACCTTTTCTTAAATGATTGCAAAGAAATTTGAAATTTATTGAACATCTCGCTTGGTAAGTTATTCCAATCCGGAACTCTCCTTCCTATAAAAGAATATTTGCCCCAATTTTATCTCTTAAATTCCAAATGTATCTTCATATTGTGATCTTTCATACTTTTAAAGACACCACTCACACTTATTCGCCTACTGATGTCAATCCACGCCATCTCCACACTAACAGTTCGGAACCTACCTCTTAGTCAAGCAGCTCGTCTCCTTTATCCAAAGTCTTCCCAGCCCACACTTTGCAACATATTTGTAAGGCTACTATTTTGTCGGAAATTACCCAGAACAAATCGAGCTAATTTTCTTTGGATTTTTTCAGTTCTTGAATCACGTAATCCTGGTGAGGGTCCCATACACTGGAACTATACTCTAGTTGAGGTCTTTCCAGAGACCTATATGCCCATTCGTTTATATCCTTACTAATAATAATTTCGTGTGGCTATTTATAGCCGAGTGCAGCCCTTGTACGGCAGACCCTCCGATGAGGGTGGGCGACATCTGCCATGTGTCGGTAACTGCGTGTTATTGTGGTGGAGGATAGTGTTATGTGCGGTGTGTGAGTTGCAGGAATGTTGGGGACAGCACAAACACCCAGCCCCCGGACCATTGGAATTAAACAATAAAGGTTAAAAATCCCCGACCCGGCCGGGAATCGAACCCTGGACCCTCTGAACCGAAGGCCAGTACGCTGACCATTCAGACAACGAGTCAGACTATATCCTTACTACAACCTCTAAACACCCTTATAACCATGTGCAGAGACCTGTACCCTTCATTTAAAATCCCATTTATGTGATTATCCCAATGAAGTTCTTTCCTTATATTAAAACCTAGGTTCTTATTAATGATCCCCAAAAGGAAGTTTCACCCCATCAACGCAGTAATTAAAAGTGGCAGGACTTTTCCTATTAGTGAAACTCACTACCTGCCGTTTAACCCCGTTTACCATCATACCATTGCCCACTGTCCATCTCAAAATATTGAGGTCATTTTCAGTCGCTCACAACTTTGTACCTTATTTATTATTCTTCATAGAATAACATCATCCGCAAAAAGCCTCATATCTGATTCCACTTCTTTCCTCCTATCATATATACAAAAGAATGTGCACATAAGAAGAACCTTACAAAAATTATTAACGGCACACAAATAATATCAGTTTCCGTCAGTAAAATACTTTCAAAGACTTGTCTCGTTTTTTCCATCAGGAAGTTGAAAACATAGGAAACGATACTTTTGGAGAGGCCCATAAATTCTCTCGAGTACCAGATTAATTCCTGGCGAGAAAATTGATCGGACATGGCGGCAGGCACTTTTCTACATGGTGCCGAGCTTACGGATACTACAAGCTTTCGCCTTCCACTTCACCAAGGAAGTTCATAGTCTGTACACGACGCTTTCTTACAGTCGCTATAAAGGAGAGAAACAATCACTATTTCAGCGCCTGTTATTTGATTTTACTTCCCACTAAATAACTTTTAACGAATTTACTACGGAATAATATAACAGGAGAGGAAATCAAAAATGATTTTGGAAATAAATTGCTAAATATGGAAGGAGTCCAAGGCAGAAAGAAACAAAAAATCGTACGAAGTGGTCTGAGGAGAGAGAGAGAGAGAGAGAGATAGGAGTGGGGGAGAGAAAGCGAGAGAGAGAGAGAGAGAGAGAGAGAGAGTGAAGGAGTATTGGAAAGAAAGGAATAGAAAGTATCAAAGGCTTAGTTACTAAAATAGATGTGTGGTCTCTGACAGGACTAAGGGGGCACCAACACCTTTGACCGACCAAAAATACGATTTTTCAATTTATGTTTTGCATTTAAAATGTTAATTTTCACTTTATAACAGTGCAAAAGTGTTTTTAATATCTCCAATACATTCGTAGTTACCACCAAAAACGTGAAGCCGTGTCACCCTTTGTTCATTTCTCCTTTCCCTTAAGATTTATTTTTAAGGACTCTTTCCCTGATAACTATGAGCCTTTTCGAGATATTAAGATAAAATTTTTCATGCAGGTATATTTCACATAGAAGAATATATTTTAGAATTATTGACCTAGCATCATTGGCTAAGTTAAAAATATCACATGTTAATTAATGAAAACTGATTACATGAAAATAACTTGAAGAATAAATATATATACTGGATTGACTTCAGTGATTCCAGCACATATTGTAGCTATAACATTACTAATCACAGTTAGAAGAAAGGAAAATTATTCATGTCTTCGGATATTATCAGGGAATTGGTAAAATCGTGGCCATGTTACGCCGCCAATTTGGATAATTAATTATGTATAATGGCATAGTTTTATATGATTTCTAAATATGTAGGCATATTATTAATGAATAGTGTGTTTGTTACACCAAGTTTCCTTTTACTATTCATTTCCATTTGTGAGGGAAGAACATTTGATACAACCGATTTTTGTAAGTTCAAAGATGTAGGTTCCTCGCTCCACCCCCACCCTCCCCCTCCCCCCGCAACGGGAAGAGAAGAAGAGATACTGAACAGAAATTATTCCGAATCTTTTAAAATCTCGTTTTTGAATCGCTCACCGAACCAAATAAGTTTCAGAAACTGGGGAAGTGTACTCCTTGGCTGGCGAAATGAAACTGTCCCAGAAAACATTTACAATACGGAGTAGGAATGCCGCGTATTGTTAATGAACACCACAGAAGTTGCTGGAAATGGCCCCATTTTAATAAATGAAAAACTGAGGTCACAAAATCAATGACCCCACTTCACTCAGAAACCACACCCTAATGTTCGTCTAATCGCTTTAACTCAAGCACAACAGTACATTTGTAAGGATAGAGGTGCAGGTCCTGTTTCATGTTTCGACACGACGATCTCTTGTTCCCACTTGCAGAGATAAATGTCGTTCAGATTTCGTCGAACTTCGTTCCAGGATTTACTTCACTCGAGCAATGATCCTTGGTGTTTGAACTTTTTTTTTTCTTTTGGACAGATAAGATTTTCATTCATTACAGTGCCTATTTCATACTATTTTACCCCTAAGTTTTGCTTTGCATATTTTGCTGGAATTTTTTTACCAAAACTCTTCAAGCCTTAAAATTTTGCACAAACAGCCCCTCACAGGTTTGCTACGAATCGTGCTTCGCATAACACAAGACAAGAAACACGCGCTGCTTTATCGTGAGCACCATTTCGTGTTGCATTCAACTGGTCACTAAACATTTCTCCTCCTCTCATTCACTCACACGTAATGACACAGCGACGTACTCAGCAGATGCGGGAGATGCGCTCGCTCAGACACGTGACAGCAAGCGACTGATGGATCGAAATCACGATTTCCAGCATTTCCTGCAATGGTCAATATCGCATCAACGTTATAAATAGAGCCCGGATTTTTATGCATTAATAGGTTAGAATGCAAACTTACTGAAGCGAGTAGCAAGTATAGTCTACCTTCACAACGACTATGCTATGAGGTTTGCATAAACATTAGGGGTACGGTCCATCAGATCCCCTATCATTTATGTTACTCTTGCTGCATAATGGAATAGCGGGTGACCGACACTTCCTACTAACCAAATTAGTTTGCAATCTAACTTGTTACTGGATAAAAATCCGGGGTTTAATTATAAATATTTTCTGAGGCTGTTTAATTTCGTTCACTCTATATGTGAAAAGATAGGATTAGAATATTATACCTTATGGATAGCACGCGGACTATTAGATCTATGAAGGTTATAGTTCCAAAGCTCTACCATAATATTTAACTGTAAAAACTAATATTTTACTACAACGTTTCCTAATAAAGTAACTGACGTTCATTACTAACTAATCAGCTCATCAGTTCTGGAGCATTAGTTGAGTGTAACTCTCTGGAAACAGGCGAATCATGAAATGGAACATGTTGAGCGCACAGTTATCCGTGTCCGACCGCGATCCACTACAGGGGGTGACCAAACACACACTCACCCACCCTTGCTCACTCACCACACAGATAGGGTGCAATCAGACACAGGTGAAAACATGGATTCTATCCTTCTTCCACGACCACATTTAGGTCAATGAAAACAGAACCAACACTTTGTTATCAACTGTGTGATGATTATGCAAAGTTAAGTTGGTGCGAAATTTTACGAGAGCATGAGCGCAGAAGTTTGATTAAAATGCACTAAAGTTGGAATGTGCCCAAAAAACTAGCGAGTTAAATAATTACTTGAGTTAAATGACTATACATTTGCATCGAGGATGGCGGTAATCACCGAACAAATATAACCTTCAGGCAAGCAACTCAATGTTGAAAACATCGTAGGGATATGAGCTACGAATTTTAGGTAACTAAAGTATAATAAAGTATGGGAATATGTTCTTTATTATTCCTAAATTTATGTCTTTTTTTCTACCACCACGTCTGTTAATGTGAGTAAATGTATTGTTTCACTTAAGCACCACTACGAGCGCTAATGTGAATCAAAGCAGAGTTTCATTTAAGCCCTTACAACTACGCTCGGAGTGAACAGTTTTTAAATCATAAAGCGACTGAAGGTATTGAACCACGGAACACACTACAGAAATAATTATATAAATAACTTAATTTGGCTAGAATTTGCGTCAAAAGGGAAACGACTAAAAAAACAAGCGATTTCAGGCAGTGTTTCACGAACTGCACTTAGACCGGAAGAGATTTTCGAAATTTAGTTTTTTAGTTTGATAGGAGCCGGCCCCGTGGTGTAGGGGTAGCGTGCCTATCTCTTACTAGGAGGCTCCGTGTTCGATTCCCGGCCAGGTCAGGGATTTTTACCTGGACCTGAGGGCAGCCTACGTGATTAAAATTGAGGAGCTATCTGACGGTGAAATAGGGGACCCGGTCTAGAAAGCCAAGAATAACATCCGAGAGAATACCTTGTAATCTACGGGCCTTCGGGGTGAGCAGCGGTGGCTTGGTAGGCCAAGGCCCTTCAAGGGTGAAGTGCCATGGAGTTTGGCTTTATTTGG
The DNA here is from genome assembly GCF_040414725.1 of Anabrus simplex. Taxonomy (NCBI): domain Eukaryota; kingdom Metazoa; phylum Arthropoda; class Insecta; order Orthoptera; family Tettigoniidae; genus Anabrus; species Anabrus simplex. The sequence continues at coordinate 33,400,549 of NC_090278.1, forward strand.
TTTCAGTTTGATACGGCTAACTAAGACTCACAATTTGAAAACATTCCAGGCTATTTATCCCTTCAACATTCCTGCACAATTGAGAAAATGCTTAATTTTACGTTTTTCGCAGTATAGGTACCTCTATACTGTTAAGAATTGTTTTCAACATTAAAACGAGGACTGATTTTAAACCCAAGGGTGCAAATGGGAAAGGACAATTGGCAAGCTGTTCGCGTTGATGAAGAAAAGAAGGCTGTCTACCATCGAGACATACCTCACTTCAGAGAGGGATATAACATGAACACAAAGGCATGAGCGGAGCTCTATACTAGACTTAACTAAAGTTGGCGTCTGACAGGTAAGGCTGGAGGGAGGAGCACTACACGTGCCATTTCACGATGTTGCCACATTCCGGCATTCCTTTCTACATACTGTTACCCCTCGCTCCCGGCTCACTTGTTCCCTCATTCATTCTGACCGCTGTGATCTGTTGAAGACTACCTGGCCAGGCGGTGTCGTCCCATTTGCGATCACTCTTATACAAACAATCAGGTTCTTATCAGAGACAGTGACAGGTTTGGCAACTCCCAGCAAGACGAGCTGCCCTGAAGTTTTATCTCCATGGCAACCACAGTCGCCCCACCCTCGTTTCCATGGCAACCACACAGCCACTCCCTTTATCCCGCCTCGGCAGGCAGTAAACGGACCTCCCTCTAAGAAATGTCAGACACCAACTCTTATTATTATCAGTATAGGAATAGCTTCGAAGCACGTGATGGCCATCCTTAAACAAATCGGCATCACTTAAAATGAGATCGATGGCATCTGTACCAATCTTTTTAAAGATTCACTAAATATTTTATTATACCATTTGTATGATAACCTTAACAATATCTTGTATTTAGGTAATGGGAACGGGGAATGTAATTTTAGGTATTTGCATGTATTTACACCAGGTGTATGAATAAGTTCTTGCCGGTTTATGTAGTATAGAAAACACGTCATTTTCAAGAGAAGTTCATTTTTTATTTATTCAAAATATTAGCCGTCGGCTTTTACGCACTTCGCCCATCTTTCGGGTAAGTTATGAATACGATGTCCGAAAAACTGCTTGTCTTTTGCAGCCAACCATTCGTCGAACCATTTTCCAACTTGCTCGAAATTGCTGAAGTTCTACTCTGTGAGCGGGTGCCCCATTGATGCGAAGAGGTAATCAGATGGCGCTAGGTCGGGGTAGTACGGCGGGTGCGGAAGGATGTCCCATCGAAGCGATTTCAAGGTGTCTTTCATTTGTTATGCTGTATGAGACGGCGCTTTGTCGTGTAGCAAAATCACGTTGCCATGTCTTCTGGCCCATTCCTGTCGTCTGTCGATTAATGCGTGATTTAAATTAATCATGTGTTGTTGTTAGCGTTGTGCATTAACGGTTTCGCACGGGATTCAAAAGTGCATAATACATAATACCGCTACCAGAGCTCACACTGTCTTTCACATTGAAATCACCAGGTTTAAATTGAATCACATGTTCTAATCGATGGACCGTGTTCCGCACGTGTTTCCACCAGTAAACAATTACGTACCTCAGCCTTTTTCTTTTGATTTAATAAGAAAATCAATGCCTGCCGCAAATGTTCTTTTTCAGGCATAAACGTCTGCATGATCACTGAACGATACAACATAGACGTTAGTGTTCGGTGGACTCAACTTGTGTGTGTTGGTAGATTAAAGTCAGACGAACAAACTGACGTATGTGTCAAATTCATACGCTGTGTACTGTTCGCTGGCGCCATCTCTTAGTGAAACCGGAAAAGACTTGTGAATACTGTTGGTATTTGTGTCAGTTTGTTCTGGACCCTTGCGGTCGTTCAGAATATATGCAGGTTGTCCCAAGAGGAATGGTCAGTATTCAGGGATATTGCAGGAACGATGATTTGAAACAAGATACTTCACAAGGACATACGCTCTATGAAAAAGGACCGTACCTGCATTTGTCTGGAAGTGAAAATGTGAAAGCACAGACAATTCTCAGAACAGCCGACAGTGTGGTTCGAAGCCACTTGCCTCCCGAATGCAGAGCTTGAATCCATAGCCGTAGCGCATTAACACGCGTGGCTACTCCGCTCAGTCAGTGATTGCCGATCTATTCTATCATATTCTTAGTGTGACGGTAAGACATAAACCCGAGGTGTAGTAAAATTAATGCAGTGAGCTCGCTGTTGCGATCAACAGTATTCTGAAGGAAGGAAGTCAGCTCCGGGAGGAAACTATCCTTACATCGCTTTGTTTTCAAACCAACTTTGCTTTAGGGGAGTGAAAGCTAGGTGGACTTAGGATGTCTTATTCATACGTTAGAAGCAAACAGGTGGGCACAATTGCAAGAGGGTACACGGAATGGGGGAAATAAAGGCTAAATTAGGAATGAACTCGATGGATGAAGCTGTATGCATAAACCGGCTTTGATTCCCAGCTCTACTACGAAATTTGAAAACTTGAACGAAGGTTGGAACGGTGTTCACTCAGCCTCGGGAGGTCAACTGAGTAGAGGGGGCTTCGACTCCCTCCTCAGCCATCCTCGAAGTGGTTTTCCGTGGCTTACCAATTCTCCACCAGGCAAACGCCGGGATGGTACCTAACCTAAAGCCACGACTGCTTCCTTCCCTCTTCCTTGTCCATCCCATGCAATCTTCCACCCAAACCCCCCTCCCCACAGGGCCCCCGTTCAGGATAGAACGTGAGGCCGCCTGGGCGAGGTACTGGCCCTCCTTTCCAGTTTTATACCAAAACCCAAAGTGTCACGCTCCAGGACACTGCCCTTGAGGCGGTAGGGGTTGGATCCCTCGTTGGCTCTGAAGGAAACATCAGCCCTGGAGGATAAACAGATGAGGAAAGGAGAAAGAATCTTACTTTCGAGAATAACGGACACTCTTGTGGAGGGTAAGAGAAGTAGAGGGAGACCAACACGATGATGGTTATACTCGGTTTTTAACTATTTTAATATAAGAGGTATAGAACTAAACTTGGCTACAAATAGAAGATTGTGGAGGCGCCTGTTTTTATTTTGAAAAATGCTATTTGTTCGGGGCGTCGTCCTATAGAGATCTCTTGCCCCTACATGCACCATGTGATATAAACCTGCGTGTAATTGGAATTGAAGAAGTGTAGATTGTTGAATGTGGAGAAAGGAACTTTAAGGACGACACAAACATCCAGTCCCATGGCCAGGGATATTAATCATTTACAATTATAAACCCCTAACCAGCCGGGAATCGAACCCGGGGCCGCCGGGTGATAGGCGGACGCGTTGGCCCCTATACCGCGGGGCCGAACGTGGCGGCGTTTAGTAAGTTCACAAACGGTTGCAGACTGAACGCGGGAAGACATGACGGTCCATTATCAAGATATAGGGAAATATGTACACTCTTTTTCACATGTTACCACTTAACAGATTAACTTTATCTCATTAATGTCAACAATTTTTGTTCCTCTCAACTATTTCTGCTGTTCATTTCCTTGTTTCGTTTGTAAAAAAGCAATTATTGTCTTCGATTAATTCCTGCAATGAAGCTCTACAAACTCTGCTGTAAAATTTACTACTCTTCCACCTCATTCGCTAATCGAGTCAGGACTAAATTAAAATTCACTCCTCTTTAAAATCATCTCATTACAATATGACGTACATCGTGACCTACCTTTAATTCATACACATGGGATTCCTTAGCCTACATATCACCTAAATATAGCTAAACTGGTGTCAAAAACTGAAGCCATGTGAGTTAAAACGCGCACCGCAATATTTGCCCGCAATGCTCACGTCAAGTCGATAGAGAAAATATTGGCGATGGTGCACGAATACATGAGTTTATTAATTCAGGAGTATTTTATTGTGTTCCTGTCCAAAGCCCCTGCGGAAATAGGATGTTCTATAATGGAAATGTTGTGCAAACAGGGGTGACCAAAACAAATACAATGGAGGCGAACTGAATTCTCAATCCTTGATTTCTGTTTTGAATTTATACTGTTTCACTGTCCTATCAGTCGTTAAATATATTATCCAAAACTCTCTGTATTTACAAGAAAGGATAGGAATGCGGCTGATGATATTAGGGTAGTCACAAAGGTTAGTGACAACCTCAACATAGTGTCCACCTTCAATGGCAGTGGGCGGGGCATTAAGACCGAAAAATGACGATAGATAGACCAAGATTGTTCTTGAATGGAGCCCAAGAAAGTCTAGAAAGAAGGCCACCAGATAGTTGGGATAAGGACATCTGAATGATCACCGGATTAAGCTGACAAAACACTGCGCAAGATCGCTGCTTATGTGGAAAAGACTATTAAACACTTGTCTGCGTTGGTGACTTCAAGGGGTCTCATCATTCACTGATATAACTGGGTAATTGTGATCGTTATTTTACCTGAGACTGTGGAAGATCCGGTGAAATTGTTGTATGGTATGGACATAGAGGAGGAGTGCAAGATGAACGTGCATAAATCCAAAACAAAACGGATTCCAATCAAACGAAGTCGGGTGATTCTGTAACATCTTCCGCAAAGCTGGCACATGAAGGTTGGGACCTCACAGCTGGCAGACCAAGTTAGTGTAAATGTGCATACCTAGGACCTCTCTGATAGACTGTGCCACATCAACCCAATCAAGTAAACATTGGCGAAGGGGCACGAATTCTTCTTATTCTTCTCACACTTCTACCGTTTCTCCGACACCTTTGGAGGCTCACTTGCGAATTGTGTCGCACACATTGATTTAGCCCCGTTTTTCGGACGAATGTCCTTCCTAACGCCACCCCTATATGCCCTATATGTAGGAATGTAATCCGTCTTTTTTATGCAGTTAACAGGTTAGATTGCAAACTAATTTGGTTAGTAGGAAGTGTCGGCCACCCGCTCTTCCATAATGTAGCAAGAGTAACATAAATTATAGGGGTTCTGATAGGCCGTACCCCTAATGTTTATGCAAACTCCATAGCATAATTGTAGTGAAGGTAGACTATACTTGCCACTCATTTCAGTAAGTTTGCATTTTAACCTATTAATGCATAAAAATCCCGGCACTAGTGTCACTTATTGTGTATTTCTGTGGTGGTTGGTAGTGTGGCGTATTGTCTGAATATGAAGAGGAGAGTGTTGGACAAACTCAAACCCCCAGTCCGCTAGCTAGAAGAATTAATCAGAAGCGATTAAAATCCCCGATCCAGCCGAGAATAAAACCCTGGAACCTGGAACGACGGCTTGAATGCTGACGGATGGTATTGCCAAATATCCACGTGCTTAATAGCAACTTGAGGACACCAATCGAAGGAAAACACCTCGCCTGCGGTGAGATGTGAACACGCCCTCCGATCCGACAGGACCTCGCCACGGTGGCACTGGCTGACACTCACGGTGTGTTTGTGTCCGATGGTGATATCTGGAAATGACTCTCAAGATAGTCGTAGGCCACGTGCAGATTCAGGAACACACTCTCGGAAAGCACATTAGAATTCTCCCGCGAAGCGAAATTTTTTTCTTCATTTTTTGCGAGCTGCTTATCGTCGCACCAACACAGATAGGTCTTATGGCGACGATGGGATAGGAAAGGGCTAGGAGTGAGAAGGAAGTGTCCGTAGCCTTAATTAGGGTACATACCCACCATTTTTCTGGTGTGAAGATGAGAAACCACGGGAAATCATCTTCAGGGCTGCCGGCTGTGCGGTTCGAACCCACTATCTCCCGAATACTGGATACTGGTTGCACTTAAGCGACTGCAGCTATCGAGCTCGGTAGCACTCTTATTGGCTAAACTTCAGCAGTTGATAAAAATGCCAACAGCACGAGATATTGAATTACTTTTTCAAATTATGTATCAGTTTGAATAACCCTTTGCCACTCAAATACTCGGTTCAGAAATTATCCGACCACACTGTATGGCACTAAAATTCATTCTGACATAAATTAGTCGATTCCTATTCCCTTCGATGTGGAATAAGCGAATATGACGTTTTAAAAGCTTACAGCGAATTACTCTCATTTACTGGAAAAATAGAATTTGATTTTACGATCGAGTGAAATATTCTAAAATGGTAAAATAATTGTTAGTTACAAATTAGGCTGGCTACACCGAGTAAATTATGTTTTCTATACTAATATTATAAAGAGGAAAATTTGTATATTTGTTTGTAACGGATAGACTCAAAAACTACTGAACCGATTTTAAAAATTACTTCACCTATACAAAGCTACATTGCCAGTGAGTAACATGGGCTGTATTTTATTTTGAAAACAATTTGAGAGAGCGATGGGGGGAGATATAAAAATATAAAAATAATAAGCTAATATAGGCGAAAGTGAATTCGTTGTACAAGGACGAGACAAAGCTCATTTTAAGCCCCTTGACGCAAAGAACAAAACTCGGTAAGCCCTACGGTCCCGAAAACCATGTTTTAAGGCCCTAAAACCAACCGTTATGGAGATGTTGGAACCACACTACCCCTGCTCTAGGAATCGGATAAAGAAATGAACTGCCGTAACCATGGCAACGTCAGCTCCAGGATTCTACAGCAGCGAGATTATGCATGTTGGGCACAGCTGCAAACTAAAATTGATACACATATGACTTTCTATCTGGAAAAAATAAACTGTTGTGTAAGACGCTCATAGCACTCCTTTGAGCGGGGATGGAAAGGGAGTGAAGTATAAAAATAATAGCCCTGGAGATCTCCGTAGCACTACGACCAGCGGTTGCCGACGGGCCTCCGTTTTTACGTACTGGCTTAGGTTTGAGCATTTTTCGGAGTCTGTTACCTATAGTTTGAACTATTTGCTATCAAATCATTGAATAGTAGGATCACTGATGTTATTAATGCCGATATTTTGGCCCACTTTTACGATCATTGTAACCATGAAAACAACCTATGAGGGTCGAGTCATAACTCATGACAATTTTTTTCTCGCGAACAAGGAGACAACACGGAAAAGCTCACATATGCATTTGGAAATATAGTTCCTGAAGACAAATTCTGACTTCAGGAGATTCTCGTGTTATATAAATTACATTGATAATAAAAATTAATATTTGTGCTAGATATGTGTATTTACGTCTTCCTCTGTTGTGTAGTGGTTGGTGGGATTAGCTGCCGCCTCGGAGGACCGGGGTCGATTCCTGGATCCACCGCGAAATTGGAAAAGTGGTACGAGGACTTGAGCGGGGCTCCCTCAACTTGGATAGGACAACTAAACTGTTGGGGTTTCGATTTCCACCTCAGCCATTATCGGAGTGTTTCCCATTTTACCTCCAGGCAAATGCCGGGATGCGGTTCGGCCGCTTCCTTCCGTCTTCTTTGTCAATCTCTTTTGATCTCCCGATCCCTCCCCACAAGAACCCTGTTCAGCACAGCAGGTGAGGCGATGTTCCGGTTTTTGTCCCCAGTTGTATCCTTGATGAAAAGTCTCACGCACCTGAACACTACCCATGAGGCGGTAGAGGTGGTATCCCTCGCTGAGTTCAGGGTAAAACCAACCCTGGAGGAAAATAACAGATTAAATATGTATTTCTTGTATAAATCGAGTGTTGATCAAACAGCAAATACAGTTAATTATTAAGAAATGACAGAATATTAATAGAAATATACTTTTCTGTAAGTGCTATACAGGAGGTAGTTCTGGTCTTTACATTTCCACCAAGAGTTTTCACTGAAAGCTTTGGTGTTACTTAAGTAGTGGGAAGTAAACCGATTTCCAGGCACCTGCTTCACTGCAGGATGACCGGGTTAAATTCCAATGAAACTATGACGTGAATCGTCTGCCTTGTGATGGGTGGAGTATCTTTCTGCAATTCGTTGCGTGTTGTAATGTCGAAAGTACATACTGCCAGTGTCAGAACGTACATATCAATACCCAACTGTGCTCATCGAATTTTTCTGCAATTTAAACAAAAAGCAAGGACTGCTTATAGAGTGACATCTCAGTTGCTGTGGGCATCTCGTAAATATATATCAGCGAGAGTTGTACTCCTTACATTCTATTAAAAATATTCTCGAATAATGATTGCTAAATCCTGGATTTTTATGCAGTAACAGCTTAGTTTGCAAATTAATTTGGTTTGTAGGAAGTGTCGGCTCTTGCATAATGTAGCAAGAGTAACATAAATGGACGTGTGGCTGGTCGAAGAGCTGGTGGGAACATGGCAGACCGCTGAAAGTTGGCTCCCAGAGTATATCTGAGAGGTCGGACCGCGCTGAGAAGGTGGCTGGCTCTTCGCTGGTTGGTTGGCTGGCTGTACTGGGGCGAGCGGGAGCTCGCAGCGGAGGCAGAGCGAGTGGGGAGTGCTGGTGCTTGGCGGACGACGGTGGCGTATTATAGGGTTTAGGATGGGCAGTACCCCTAATGTTTATGCAAACTCCATAGCATAGTCGTTGTGAAGGTAGACTATACTTGCTACTCGCTTCAGTAAATTTGCATTCTAACCTATTAATGCATAACAATCCGGGCTCTAATGATTGCTATCAAAAGGAAGAAAACAGCAAGTATAAAGCCTTATAATGCCCGTCTACGATTACTGTGACGTAATTCAAAATAACCTTCATAATAATCATGTTATTTGGTTTTCGCCGCATTAACTACTTTTACGGTTTTCGGAGACGCCGAGGTACCGGAATTTAGTCCCGCAGGAGTTCTTTACGTGCCTGTAAATCTACTGACCCAAGGCTAACGTATCTGAGCACCTTCAAATACCACCGGACTGAGCCAGGATCGAACCTGCCACGTTGGGATCAGAAGCCCAGCGCTCCCGATTTCGAGGTTGTGGGTTCGGATCGCACTAGTGTCCGGTGGGCCATTTTTGTTCTGTACTTAACATCCCTTCAACACTTACTAAATGCACGTAACAGGACCTAATAGGTTGAAATTCCGTTTCGATTACAATGCGGTCGTGAAAATTCAACTTTAATTAAATAAGTTTTGTTTTTCATATTTCCAAGTTCACCATTCGTAATAAAAAACACTCATTTTTTTAAAATCACTATATACAAAGTACGAAAAATTGATTTTAGTTTTTAAAATATTAAGTTCTTAAAGGTAAACACAGAAACAAAACCAGAAAAATAATTTAAAATTCCGAGCTACACACAGTTCTGTCAGCCGCCGTGCACTACTCGGAGTCATTCTTAGAGAGATTTCTCTTCCTGCCAGGACTCACAGATCTCCAGAAGTGGTGCACTGCACAATTATACCTCAAAAGAAACAATGTAAAAATAAACTTTATAATCGGTCCAATGATAACGAAATGAATTCATAAAAACAGCAACAGCGAGCTCATGGCAACTAAGACTACAGGTGGATGTGAAAAGGGCAGCTGAATTTATACCTACCCCGACCTTGACTTAGTAATTTCGGCCTAGTGAGGGATATGTGACGAAAGACTCAAAGCTTGCTCTTCAATGACGTAATAGTTATAACAGCGTGAGTGAAAGATAAATTATGTTATAGCTAATTAAGCGAATACACGTACCATGCGTTGGGACGTTGGCATTCTACTTGTATTGCGTCGCAAGCGCGAGTTTGGCAGTTTTACGGTTATCGAAGTGTGCAGATCACTGACATCAGAACACACAACAAAATACAGACAGGTACTAGTTGCGTTACGTGACAGTCAGTTCACGTCGCAGTTATAAGATTGTGCATCCAGCCCGGGCTTCATTGTCTTACTGATACAGAAGGTGCGAACATATCAGTGTACCGACAATATACACACGAATGACCAGTCAAATAGTCCAACACGCGTTTATGTGAGCAAACTGTTAAAAGTTCCTGTGAAGCAGCACTGTATAGTACAACCGATTTGAAATAGAGTATAGTATGACTGCTGGCCAATGGAAGTCGAATTGACTCAAAACCAGTTTCCGCAGGACTCTACAACAGACTCTACTGTACTTTCACATTATAGTGTGCATAAGGGATATTGTACTTGCACCGCTCCTGTCTCAGTCACTGACATGCATAGGTGTAAATATTATTGGACTCAAAGGAGAAGACACAAACTAAATTGCCTTACCTCTTGTATTTCCTACACTTGTCTTTATAATTTGTTTCTGGGAACTCCCTATCTTTCAGTTAAATATTCATCCTACTTACTAAACTTTGTGAAATAATGTATTATTCCTAATTTTTTGAATATTACGTTGAAATTAAATATTTCTGTTTTGTCTGTTCCTAATCCTTCAACATCAGTTTCTAAGATTTTGGACAGTAAATAATACAAAGCATAGCCAATTATACCAGCGCTCAACTAAAGCAAAATATCAGAGAACGACTTCATGTATTTCCATTTACTCTAATTATACTCGAAAGAGAAATTTAAAATCCTCAACGCTGGAATTTAATATTTAGATTTGGAGGATTCAACTGACTATTCTGTCATCATTGATGTAACTGAAAGAAGATGTAACTTGTGTTCTATAATATACTTTGAACAGACAACAACTAACATGTAAAAGTGCTCCACTGCAGCACGAAAATGTTCACACCTCTATAGATTCGAAGACTGAGGCAGATCAATAAAAGTAACAAACTTTTGATAGTTGATTCTAAAAATTATAGCACTGTGAATACTACTCGGATTTTTAAGCACTGATAGGTGACTTACTTAAGCGAGTAACACGTGTAGTCTAAAACTTTGTAGACATTAATATGGACTTATGGCCTGTCAAGAAAATAAGGTGAAAATCTTTACATTTTCCAGAGAACTTAGCTCCACGTCTTCAGAAGAAAACTCGCCTGTTCACGAGGAAGACTTCCACAATAATGAGGGTTTGAATTTAAGAATGCTGTACCGTTGGAGCTGTAGTGGTACGCTCGTTCGTCACCAGGTAGCTCGCTGTATGCTGGCACAGCGCTCCAAGCGGGAGCTGACGACAAATTTAAGCCCCAAATGAGATGTTCTATCACACCGTGCGTGCTTGAGAAGTATCAGAGAGGACATCAGACGAATCAGGAAGGAATGTGGTAAAAGAAATATAAACTAATGAAATAAAAGTAACGAAAGCTAGAACAGTCCGACTCATTGGATGAATGGTCAGCGTACTGCCCTTCGGTACAGAGGATTCCGGGTTCGATTCCCAGCCGCATCGTGGATTTTAATCCCTACTGATTAATTATTCTGGCTCGGGGACTGGGTATTTGTATCTATCCCAACACTAGCCTCTTCATATTCAGGCAACACACCACACTACCAAACACAACAGGAACACGCAATAGAGATTACATCCCTCCATATATGGTTGGCGTAAGGAAGGGCATCTGGCCGTAAAACAAGGCCGAATCCAATTGTGCGACATATGTGGGAAAAGAGCACACTCGGTGTACACACGTATGAAAGTATGACATTAACATATAGCTTGGAAGGAACCGAGAGATGATGAAGAACGTACGAATTGTGAAAACACCAAAACGAAATAAAAATACAGAAAGGAGAGGGAAGGGAACTACCTACGTAAATCCTTAATGGCTGACCACCACGTGTTACTTAATTGATAGTCAGTGTCCTTGTATAGTCTACTATGTACAACGGCTATGCTAGGAGATTTGCATAAACATTAGGGGTACGGGCTACAGATCTCCTAGAATTTATGTTACTCTTGTTACATTATGGAAGGACGGATTGCATGACAATTTCTATTTATCAAAATTGGTTTGCATTCTAACCTATTATCACCATGACGTCAATCAAATCGCTACATCTACGTTGAAATCACGAAAAGCAGACTACAAGACGGCTATAAAACTTACTTCAACTCAGTTTAACCCCCAAAATATATGAAAGGATGAGTGGTCTAAATCTTCACCTCGTGGTCTGATTGAATTCCATGACCCCACCATAAAACTAACTGGATTTAATTTCCCCCGGGCTATCTGGTCACGACTGAACAGAATTCGATGTGACACTGCCCGAACCGGTGCAAACTTACATCAGTGGGGCTGGATAGACTCGCCTCGTTGTGACTCTGATTATGTACTGCAAAACATCAAGCATATCGTACAGGAGTGCCCTCTACATACGTATCCTGGGTCTTTGGAAGGTCTTCATGCAGCCAATCCAGAAGCAATTGAATGGATTAAAAAACTACCAATGCATCCTTAAAGTAATATTTTCGTTTTGGTCCTAATGCTGTAAATTGTACATATTGTTTGATTCTTACTGTCTTGTACGCATCATACGCTAATACTAACCAGGTGAAAATCCGAAATCTACAAGTGTAATGACCATTAAATAAATGCTTTTATAAAGCTCATATGCTATACTGCAAAACATAGCACAAAATTCGGAAAATATTTTGTAACATTCCTGTAACATTGTTTGCATTTTTGATTATCTGCATTGCCGCTTTTGTGGCCAAACGTTCTGAATACTTCCGTGCTTCAGTTCGTACATGCAGCAGCTGACAAACCACACGATACCATAAATGTAAAACGTACATAGGCTACATACATCTCCAATTTTATACACACCGGGCGAGTTGGCCGTGCGTGTAGAGGCGCGCGGCTGTGAGCTTGCATCCGGGAGATAGTAGGTTCGAATCCCACTATCGGCAGCCCTGAAAATGGTTTTCCGTGGTTTCCCATTTTCACACCAGGCAAATGCTGGAGCTGTACCTTAATTAAGGCCACGGCCGCTTCCTTCCAACTCCTAGGCCTTTCCTATCCCATCGTCGCCATAAGACCTATCTGTGTCGGTGCGACGTAAAGCCCCTAGCAAAAAAAAAAAAAAATTTATACACTGCAATGCCTCTCAGCGTTCATTCTGCAAGTCTCTGTGAATTAACTGTGAGTATATGAAATATTTTACTTGTAAATAGCTTTGTGGCCTCATCCTGATTCTACACCTCAGTCTGACAGTCAAGGCGTCATCTGGCTTCACTCTGTTTCTCTTACCCTCCATGCCCAAGCTCTTCTTCTTCTTCTTCTTTCGTTTTGGCCTACGATGGACCACGATAATTCGAATTCACCTTCATCTGTTTCTGGGCTTTAATCATCGTCCACTACTCCTTCATCCTTTCACTCTGCAATCTCCTTTTTCTTCTGTCCATGGCACTTGGCTACAAGATATCATTTTTTCTTGAAAACTCTTTGTTATCCTCGACTTGTGCGTGTCCCTGTTGCTGATTTCCGTCCCTTGTATTTTCAATTCTTCCAGGTCCTTCTTCACCTATTAATACCTGCGCACCGTAGTTTTCCTGATCTCAAAAATCTTATTACCTTATTGGACAGTCTTCCAGGGTTCATTCTGTAGATATGTCCGAAGATCATAGTATCCGATTTCCTTTCCATCTTGAGATATAAGTCTTGATTTTCTTTCTTACTGTATGATACACCCGCCGTTCTTTGGAGTCCCAGTATCTTCCTAAGAATCTTTCTATCCACTACTTCCAACTACCTGACCAATCCTATTTTTATCAGGTTCAAAAATTCAGCTGCATAAATATTGTTGTAGGTAATCTATAATCCCACCGAAGTTCGCCCACACAGCTTCATCCATTGAGTTCATTCATACCTTATCCGTTATTTTCTCATTCCGGGAACCCTTCTGCCATTGTTCAGACCCATTTGTATTAACAAGCATCTGCTGGCGAGACCTAGTATTCACCTGTGGCTCTCTCTCATCCATGGCTTTAGCAACATGAAAGGTACCGAGGTACGAGGTATTTCTTCTCCAGCCAGTCCCTGTTTCAGTGGTATGAAAATGTGCCTCATAGGGCTGGTTAGTGCGTGCATTTCACTGGTAGACTGATATGTAATAGCCACTTCTGCCTCGATAAGGAAAGCAACGGGGAACTACCTCATTCCTCACTTCCCTCGTCATGGTGATGCACCTTGTTTTTAAAAGGAGCCCAATCTTTAGGTCATTGGTCCCAAATGGTACGAGATGAGACGGGATATAATGAAAATTAAAATTCCAAAATTCATCCACTGACTAGAATTCAAAACATAAATACGACGACGAACAATGATTATGAACTTAAAACAATCAGTGGATCCGGCCCGCAATGGCCAACCTACCCATAAAATAACTGAACAAAGGATTGGTTCCAAAGTAAAATCGTAAGTCGATTATACTGGTTGTCTTTTTGCTATTTGCTTTACGTCGCACCGACACAGATAGGTCTTATGTCGACGATGGGAGAGGAAAGCGCTAGGAATAGGAAAGAAGCAAACGTGGGCTTAAGTAAGATACAGCCCCAGCATTTCCCTGGTGTGAAAATGGGAAACCACGGAAAATTATCTTCAGCGCTGCCGACAGTGGGATACGAAACCCAATATCTCCCGGATGCGAGCTCACAGCTGCGCGCCCCTAACCGCACTGTCAACTCGCCCGGTATACTAGTTGTCTAAAGGGATCCAAAGTTCTGGTCACCGGTACGTCATAATGGTACTAATCGCTGGTAAAGTAGAACCATGCTGCTCCTAATGTAGCGGTACTAATCACACGCAGACCTAATGTAGACTCACGTTGTTCCTTACGGAGCGGTACTAATCACAGGTAATGTACTACTCACAGGTAACGCAGACCTATGGTGTTCCTCACATAGTGGTACTAATCACAGGACTATTCGCGGGTACTGTAAACCTATACTGATACATCCACGATTATACTAATCACAGATCCATGGTGTTACATAGTTGTACTAATCGCAAGTAAAGTCGACCAATGGCGCTCCTCGCGTGATGATACTAATCACAGGTAATCTCATGGGCAAAATCCATAATCCCTCGGTGGTCCCTTTTAGTCGCTTTTTACGATAGACAGGGGATACCGTGGGTTTATTCATCTGCGTCCCGCACCTACAAGGACTCACTTCCCTACTATGTCTCTTCAGTGACACCTATACAATCTATGTCAGAGGATGGTGGAGCTGCTGAAGACCAAATCAACCTTCGGTCTGAGTACTCATCAAGCATACATTCATACATACACACATACATACATACCTGAAGCAGGCCTCTCCGAAGGCCACAAACCTCTGTTATGGTGAACGTGCCAAACTTATTCTAGCTGATACACACAAAGTATATAACACCAGAGCAGGGTCCTGTCTCCCTTTACAGTGTGAACTGTAATGTTACACAAATGTTCACAAATTCGCAGGCCTGATAACCGTTACGTCTCAAAGTTATGCAGAGAGGGATTAATCAAATAATAACAACATTGACGAATTTTATCATGAAACTAAGTCCAACAGCTGAGATATCTACTGTAAGAGAAGTGAAGCGTGTATATTCTGAATTTCAGTCCAAGCCAGAATCTTCTCATCTTCTTGGACGGAAGAGTTTCCACACAGAACAAAAAAAGCAGAAGAAAATAAGAAGTAACTTGGTGTAGACGATGAAAATAGAATAAGTATTCCATAAAGAAGAGTTGAGGGAATCCTTCCCCGCGGACATGAGCCCGGTGATAAACAGGGAGAAGAAGCGTTGTCTGTTCAAACTTTAACGAGTCCTGGAGCAGCAGTTCGCCAGAGGAGGTGCATTATAAGCTGCATCCGGCCAGACACACTGCAGACACTGTGGGACCTGATCCTATACAGTGTTACCAACACCTGCACCAGTACGGATTGGTTGATTTATTAACTTATATTACATGGTACTTCCCCTCGATCAATCAATCAATCATGAGCATTTAGAGCTGCCACCCGGGCGGCAGGTCCCCTAACAATGAAACATTTCCCTTGATAAATTGTTCCAACTCTTTACTCCTTGTTCAATAAATGAGTATTTTCTCCAGTCTGTCCCCTTGAATTCTAACGTTATCTTCATTTTTTAACCTTTCCTACTTTTAAAAGCTCCACTCAAACTTATGCTTCTATTTATGTCATTCCACGCCAACTCACTACCCACGGCTCGAAGCATACCACATAGTTGAACATCTCGTCTCCTTACTCACAAGTCTTCCCAAAAACCAAGTTTGCAGCATTTTAGTAACACTGCTCCTTTGACGGAAATAACCCACAAAAAATCGTGCTGCTTTATTTTGAAAGTTTTCCAGTTCACGTATCAAGAGAGGTATACGCCCTTTCATTTACATTCTGTCCGACTCGTTGGCTGAATGGTAGGCGTACTGGCCTTCGGTTCAGAGAGTCCCGGGTTCGATTCCCGGCCGGGTCGGGGATTTTAACTTTCATTGGTTAATTCCATTGGCTCGGGGGCTGGGTGTTTGCGCTGTCCAACATCCCTGCAACTCACACACCACACATAACACTATCCTCCACCACAATAACATGCAGTTACCTACACATGGCAGATGCCGCCCACCCTTATCGGAGAGTCTGCCTTACACGGGCTGCACTTGGCTAGAAATAGCCACACGAAATTATTATTATATTTGCATCCTTACTACAACCCGTAAATACTCTCATATCCATGTGAAGAGATCTGTAACCTTTCTTAACTAGCTCATTAATATGATTGACCCAATGAAGATTATTCCTGACATTAGCACCTAGGTACTTGCATTGTGCCCCATTGGGTACTATCACACCATTAACACAATAATTAAAACTGAGAAGGCCTTTCCACTTTGTGAAACTTTCAACTTCACATTTCATCCCATTTACATTCATACCATTGTCTGCCGTCCATCCCCATGCAGTCGTTCTTCGAGGCCTGCCTTCCTTGTGTTAGTCTCCCTTTTATGTCCTCCTTCCTTCTGCGAATGTTAATATTCTAGTACCCACCAAACAATATTCACGTACTTGCTTTTAAGACTTCATTTCCCAATATATATTTCCACATCACCCAAATTCGTTTGACTGGACTCAGTTAATGTCGCGGCCAACAAAGTAGGTGCGTCAGACAAATTACTCTGTTGCCAAGGTTATGCATCAACTGTCGAAGAAAGGTGTAATTGAACACATCATTCTCGAGCACGAGGTAGATTGTACCTGATGTTACCTCCTAAAATGCTGAAAAACAAATTATACTACAAGCTTCGGGAAAGATTGGCGGTTCCAGTGGTATAACTATTTTCCACATAAAGTAATTAATATAATTATTAAAAAGAAAAAATCATGAAAGGGTAAATTAAAATAATGTATTTTTCAGGAAGTTGCTACCTTTTTGTTTCTTCAGGCAATAAAATGTTGTTTGCGGGGAAAATACGGAGATCGTGTTACTTGCAATTTTATCTCAAACATGTTTCCATGAGTCTTTCCGGTTTTCTAAAAAATGACCCGAAAAGTGGCCGTATAAATGTCGCTAGCTGAGGTTGTTCTGGTGGCGTCCACCAGCGCAGGACACAGGAAATCTTAAGTATTTTCAAGTTACGCATTAGTAGTAGGGCAATGGGGATTGAGAACCACAATAGGTCCTGCGTCAGCATTTTCTCACGAGGTCATTGACTCCTGCCAAGGTCACTGACCCCGTGACGTCATGACCACGTGATCGTGACGTCACATTGTTTGAAGACAAAGCCACGTGCTTGGCCACGTGCTCTTGACAGCTGTCATTTTGACATTAACGATCAGTGCAATGTCATCCGCAAACCTTAATTGCTTCAGCCTATTTCAGTTAATTCTGATGCCTCGATCCTTCCATTGTCATTTTTTAAACTGCAGAGAAGAGCTTTGATGGGATGGGATCATCTTTTTTTATTTTTACCTGCTGACTTATCAGCGGTTGCCTGGCACCTACGTCTACGTTTACTGCTCAGACAGAATTCCTCCAATGGATATCGGACGTGAAATGGCAGCCATAATTTAAATTTAAAAACGTAGACAGCTTAAAAAATTATCCTCTATGCGTTTATAAACCGTCAAACAGAAGGCTGAAATCAAGGAAAGGTTTTCTTCATTCTACACAAAATCTCACGGAACGGCCAAAAATCTGAGTAGCATCGTAGAAAAGGAGAGTTAAGATACTGTACTTTTCCTTGTGAAAATTTTCCTGTAGAACATGACAATGGATGTGTTTCGTGTGAAACGCTGAAGGGGTTGTGATGGGGGTAGGTAGGTTCATGGCGAATTTAAAGAAATGGAGATACCCTTCCGACACCACTACGTGCAAGTGCAGGAAAGAGGTAACCATCAATAAGCTTCTAGGCTGCAGATTATGTCTATCTAAGTGTACGATGAAAGGCTTGATTAGGGCCACACCTGAAGCATATGATGGTCACAAGGTAATATTTAATGCAGGATCCCTGCATAGAGCTCAGGACAACACCTGAAGCATAAGATGATCACAAGGTAATATTTAATGCAGGATACCTGCATAGAGCTGAGGACAACACCTGAAGCATAAGATGGTCACAGAGTAATATTTAATGCAGGATCCCTGCATAGAGCTGAGGACAACACCTGAAGCATATGATGGTCACAAGGTAATATTTTATGCAGGATTCCTGCATAGAGCTGAGGACAACACCTGAAGCATATGATGGTCACAAGGTAATATTTAATGCAGGATCCCTGCAGAGCTGAGGACAACACCTGAAGCATATGATGGTCACTATGTAATATTTACCGACCTCGATAGCTGCAGTCGCTTAAGTGCGGCCAGTATCCAGTATTCGGGAGATAGTAGGTTCGAACCCCACTGTCGGCAGCCCTGAAAATGGTTTTCCGTGGTTTCCCATTTTCACACCAGGCAAATGCTGGGGCTGTACCTTAATTAAGGCCACGGCCGCTTCCTTCCCACTCCTACCTCTTTCCTGTCCCATCGTCGCCGTAAGACCTATCTGTGTCGGTGCGACGTAAAACAACAAGCCAAAAAAAAGTAATATTTAATGCAGGATACGTGCATAGAGATGAGGACAACACCTGAAGCCTATGATGGCCACAAGGTAATATTTAATGCAGGATCCCTGCACAGAGATGAGGACAACGCCTGAAGCATATTATGGTCACAATGTAATATTTAATGTAGGATCCCATCATAGAGGTGAGGACAACACTTGAAGCATATGATGGTCACAAAGTAATATTTACCGAGCTCTATAGTTGCAGTCGCTTAAGTGCGGCCAGTATCCAGTATTCGGGAGATAGTAGGTTCGAACCCCACTGTCGGCAGCCCTGAAAATGGTTTTCCGTGGTTTCCCATTTTCACACCAGGCAAATGCTGGGGCTGTACCTTAATTAAGGCAACGGCCGCTTCCTTCCCACTCCTAGCCTTTTCATGCCCCATCGTCGCCGTAAGACCTATCTGTGTCGATGCGACGTAAAACAACTAGCAAAAAAAAGTAATATTTAATGCAGGATACCTGCATAGAGCTGACGACAACACCTGAAGCATATGACGGTCACAAAGGAGTATTCAATGCAGGTTCTCTGTATAAAGTTTTTATAACTTATCATTGCCGCTATGTTGTGACTGTTATAGTATAGGATAAATATTCACTTATATATTACACTTATAATTTTAATCATATAATTTTAAAACTGGTGTGGCTTCCGACATATCTGGGATCTAATGATGAGCTATGTTTTATATCGTATTTTATGCGAAACTCAAAACAGAATAAATGAATTGTTATGGATAGGTTACTTATCACTATAATTAACTTACTATGTTTGCATGTTCACAGCGTCTCTATTCAGCAGATATGGACGTAAGAAGGACCCTAAACAAGCACTACATGTTGGAATCAGGGCCGACTAATAAATAACATCATCGTAAGGATGGACATATAATTGAGTTGTCAGCAGGGTCGCCCTCGACACGCCGCAAATTAAGGGCGGGTGGGGGAAGTGAAGGGGGAGGGTAAAGGTTGGAGGTAAAAGTGATGTTAACATGAACGTTGGGCTTTTGAATAAGTCAGCAATGGGGGTGAGAGAGACCAAACTTCTCAATCAAGACTAGGGGAGCCAGTTCAACCTCGTTACTACCTGTCAGCGAACAGCGAGAAGTTTAAAAACTACCAGGACGAGTAATCCGAAGTAATATAGGATTTTATGAAACCTTAGTAGATGACTGCGAATGTGTTAGTGAACGAGCGTGTTCTTTAAAAGTTAGTATTTCATTTGCTGGTTATAGCTTAGAGGTTTATACTGAAATTTTAACATAGACTTATGTTCCTCAAAAAGGGAGGTATGAAAAGGAATATTTTAAGACACTTTTGGTGTTGGAGTATGTCGCCAAGAGTATTTAACTGAGATAGTGTTTAATATTTCAATTACAGGACGATTTGGCCGTGCGGCAGCTGAGAGCTTGCATCCGGGAGATAGTGAGTTCGAACCCAACTGTCGGCAGCCCTGAAAATCTTTTTTCCGTGGTTTACCATTTTTACACAAGGAAAATGCTGGGGCTGTACCTTAATTAAGGCACGGCCGCTTCCTTCCCACTCCTAGCGCTTTTCTATCCCATCGTAGCCATGAGAGCTATCTGTGTTAGTGCGACGTAAAGTAATTAGCAAAACATATATATTTCAATTGACAGACAAAATAGGAGGCTACTGATGCAAAAAAAAAAATTAAAATCTGAAACCTAGTTCAATGAAATAGCGCTTCAAAGTAAGGCAAAGTTGGTGCTAAGTATTTGACGTCACATGAGATTGCGCTGTGCTGACTCGCGCGCTTTCATCTTCTCAAACATCACTTTAATTTCAATGTGCCGGTCAAGTAACGTAGCACACTGGGCAATTCATTGATTGATCTTACTTTAACTCGTAATATTACTCCCTAAATCTTCGAATATGTCTGTTATTTCTCGTATCACAGATACATACTGTGTCGAGTTATTGCCCACATCGAAAGCGAACCACGTTTCACTGAGTAAAATGTATTATTCACATTAATACGAGGGACGTACTATATTAATTTACACTTTATTTTTTGTACGTCCCGCTATGGCTCACATTTCGCTTTTGAAGAGGGTGACGTGTAACTAGTGCCTTGTTCTACCGTTTAGGAGCAGCACACGCACAGCGGCCAGCGAATGCACTCGTCATAGCCATTTCATAACAACACTGTCAGCGTAAGAGCAGATAACATGGAAAGCAACCGTCAGGGACAACGCTATACGACTTGGTTCCTATGGAAAGAAGGCGTGATCACTGCAGAAGTTCATCGGCGCTTGGTGACAGTCTGTGGAGAACATGCGCCATCACGGAAAACAGTTTACAAATGGGTGGAAATTTTGAAAACAGGGCGCACATCGGTGGACAAGGGAACCAGCTCTGGATGGAATGTGACAATGTCAACACAAGTCAACATTGCCCGGGAAACAAATGCATCACATTTACGGAAATTGAGGCAGCCACGGGAATTAGCCGAAACACCCTGCAGCGTACAGTGCACGGCCACTCACGGTAGGGGAAGGTGTCATGTACGTAGGTGCATACACTCTTCTCTGCAGGGGAAAAGCAGAGGAGTGTGGACGTGTGCAGAGAACTGTTGCAACGCCATGATCAAGATCCAGCCGACTTCATGTCTCGGCTTGTGATTGGTGATGAGACATGGCTCCATTATCATGAGCCACAAACGAAACAACAATCGATGCAATGGAAGCATAGGGGCAGTCCACCGCCACAGAAATGTCGAACATTGTTGGGAACATGTTCGGGAACACGAAGAAACCTCTGCGTGGTCGCCGATTTGCGGATTTTGAAGAATTGGATACAGCTGTCAAGGCAAGGGCACGCAGCACTCCGAAAGAACGGTTTCAGGAAGGTTTGGAGAGACTGACACATCGGTCGGTAATGTGTATACAGTTACAAGGTGATTATTTAGAGAAGGTAGACGTAACAACTGATGTGTAGAAGAAATAGAGTGTAAAACAATATAGTACGCCCTTCCTGTTTATCTTTTAATTATAATAATAAGTCTACGGAATGGTCAAAACCATGCTGTCGTTACAATAGTGACAACCTACCGGCATTTTTATACTATTGTTATCATTATAATGGTTATCTTCATTTACATAAGTTGTTTCCAGGCATAGCGGAAGTAGTTGTGGATTGGATAGTATATTTCAAAACGACAGAAAACGTTTACGAACTACATCTGCTTTAGTTAATCACTAAAATGGGGAGAAAGTTCGTATTTATAATCAACAACTTAAGCAATATAGCCCGAAGGGTAGGACTGAGGATCGCCTACAACAAGACAAAGACATTGAATACCACTGAGGATTGGACAACACCGGAACGCACCGTGCAAAAGGTGGACAAATTGAAGTACCTAGGAGAATTTATAACAGGAAGGCATAGGAGCAATGAGGGAATAACAGAGAGGATAAAGAAGATGCGATCAGCCTTCTGTATGACCAGAGATATATACAATAAAAAGAATATATCTACAGACTCAAAGATTAGACATTACAAGGCAACGGTGAGAAATGCTGTATTATATGCTGCTGAGACAATAGCACTAGGAAGAAATGGTGCGGAACAACTAGAGAAAGAGGAGAGAAAAATATTGAGGAAAATACTGGCCCTAAGAGAGGAGATCAGAGATGGATGAGGAGACCCAGGGAAGAACTATACCGTAACATGAGGACAATCTCAGAATAAATCAGACTGAAGAGAGCAAGGTTTGCGGGACATGTAATCAGGATGAATATGGATAGAATGACGAAAAGAGTATGGGAAACAACAGCGAGGACACGAGGAAAGACAGGAACCAAGTGGGTAGCTGAACTCCGGAAAGATTGGTCGGAATTGGGGATCAAGGTGGAAGAAAAGGAAAATTGGAGAAGCAAGTACATACCGACTAATATGCCAGAGATCAATGATAGGGATGGATACAGGAAAAGGATTGAGAATCACCACTGGAGTAGACAAGAGAAGAGGATACTGAATATCTTGGAAGAAGAGCGGGAGAGAAGAAGAGAAAGGATGAAGAGGTTCTGGGAGGAGAATAAGCAGTCCATGAAGGAGCTGTCCGTGGTCCTACAGAGGCCGTAACGCAAGAAGAAGAAGAAGAAGAAGAAGAAGAAGAAGAATTTATAATCAAGTTTTGAGGTGGACATTGCCGTACTTCTCCAACGTATGGAACAAGATTGCCTGGAGTGTTCGAACGTGTTCGACAATCAATGAGGTGAAGTTTTAATGTGTGCATTCAGGCGCATGGTTGACACTTTGAGAACTTGTATTAGAATGTAGTATCCCTGTGGTACACCAACACGGCGACAGCTACTTGATGTGCGATGTTACCAATACTTTCTGTACAAAGTTGGAAAGACTGTATATCGTAAAATGTATGCAGTATGACGTACGTTCATAGGGACTTCTTTGTGTGTTTTAAATCATGGGACAACAGCGCCGAAGGGCCATAGCCTACCAAGCAACCGCTGCAGATTGCGAGTTTTCTTGTGCTCGGCACGAGGAACCCTCTCGCTTTCTAGACCACGGCCTCTATCTCACCGTCAGATGGCGTGTCATTTGTAATCACGTAGGCTGAGTGGACCTAGAACCAGCCCTCAGATCGAACCAGAGGCCTCCGGATAAGAGGCTGACGGCAATCCCTAAACCGCTGTCCGCCTTTTGTGTTGTTTTAGGGTGTAGTATCAACACCCCTGATTAATTCTCATATGTATGCATTGCCATCTGCATTCTAGAAGTAAATGGGTTATAATTATTTACATTGTCACTATCTCCAATTGTGCTATTAGTACTATTATAATATTGTTTAATTTTCTCAGTGTTTATAAATATTTTAACAATTTATATTGTTAATCGTATATTTTTATGGTGTCCAATCAACCGTACAAAAATTGGCCTGCAAAGAAATATTTTATTGTATGTATTCTCGAAACGCGAAGGTATTCGTAAACAGTAGAAACTCGGTAAAGAAAGGAATGATGCTTGTAATACTACCAACTGCACGACATGTTCATCCTTTTTCAAACAAGAGGATTTTGAAAGAAAGTTATGCTCTGCATATTATTGTGCAGTTGTCCGTACGTCGTATCTATCAATCAACTATTATGCGGTGGAATATGTAAGGACGAGTAAAATGAGAACTTTAAAATAATAAAAACTAGAAATTGTAAGAACGGTTCTCTCCGTTGTCAGCACTGTTATAAAAGTTTCAATGAATATCCTGTATGGAGCAGCACCATGCAAACAAGCAAACGTCGTTTAAGTAGCAGTGCAATAATGGCACCCACTTCAGACATGCACGAAATGAGTGCAAGATCTTTTATTTGCTTTTTGAATAGTGAAGTTATGAAATTTACTGAAATTCATCAATGTATGGCGATTTAGTCATTTCACAGCAACAGCACGACAATGCTCCATACTACCCGTGCAAAAGTTGCGACCATATGAATTTTTCATCCACCATATTCACCAGACTTCGCCTTCAGTGATTACTACCTGTTTTGGCCATGGTGCGCGAATGGCCGTGCAGGCCAATTTCTCTAGAATAATCCATATAATTTTTGCAATCAACGCAGTGGGGAATACAAAGAAATCTGATATCTGCATGCGAAATAGGAATATCATATTTAACCTTTCCGATTTCGTGATGGCGGAATACTGCCAATTTATACTAGACAAATCGACTAGGCATCTTCTCTATCACTGTAAGTCTGGTAAAGCAATACAATTTCGTAAGTTAATTTAATGCTTACTATGTATATTTCATTGACTTACCGTCTTAAACCGATCACGACTTAATAGAGTATGTTTTTTAGGAAATATTGTTCTATAGAAGTAAAGTATTTTTCCACATCACTTCTAGAGACTCTAGAACAATTAAAATTCAAAGTACATGCCGATGAGCGTCAGAATTCACCATTAATCATTTATGTAGAATTTTATCCATTAGCCCAGACCTCTCAAACTCTGTAATAAATTATCCGCAGATCATATTCCTAGTCCGAAATACCCTTCAACTGTAAATTCGAACAGTGGATGAGCACATTTCTACCCTATTTTATCGGATTGTACAGTGTTTTGTCAATCAAGCCCTAGTGACATGAGCATGCCTTGAGTGACAGTACCGGGCGCCAGCTTTGTACATACATCCCATTACTCTTTAAACAAAAAACGAACATGCTGCGTTCTCTTTCCTTTTTTCTATATGTATTTGGTTGGGGCGGGGGTTACATCACACAATCCATTGTTTGATGTCAGAGGCTACCATTTAAAGAGGCAGCCTATAGTGAAACAGATGACGGCCCGCTGTTAATCACGGCACGTAGCTTCATCAGTCACGTGCCCAGGTGCGTACGGCGCGCACGCGTACTAAACACGCAGTGACGCCCAGAATTAGGAATTCGAATTAGCGAACAAGAGATGCCAATCAATCATTAGCAAGTGTGACGAATGTTATTTATTTTGGCAGTGAGAGAAAGATTAGTGCCATTATGCTTGAATATAAATCCATTCACGGATGAAAAAGGTTCGAAATTGTGGCTAAAATGCAGATTATTCAGTCAGAATGATATTATTAATAATAATAATAATAATAATGCAAGGCAACATTTTGAAACAAGTACCCAACAAAACAGATTTGAGAATCTCTGCAGAAAAATCAAACTTATCATGAAAAAGCTCCAAAATGTTTACTGGCATATACTGGTTGAATCGAAAAGTGAAGAATTTCAATTTTCTTGGAGAGATAATTCAATAAAAAGGCTTAGAAAAGTCTGCTATAGAAGGAAGGACACGCAAGATGGAATGGTCGCGTTGTATTACACAGAGGTTTTACAATACAAATGCTTATCAAAAATTTTAAAATAAAGATACTATAATACGGTAGTGGTGAGCCTCCGTGGCTCAGGCATCAGCGCGCCGGCCTCTCACCACTGGGTTCCATGGTTAAAATCTCGGTTACTGCTGGACAAAGTAGAGCCGACGCGCGTTTCCCTCCGGGTACTCCGGTTTTCCCCGTCATGTTTTATTCCAGCGACACTGTCCAGTATCATTTCATTTCATCGGTCAGTCATTAATTATTGCCTCAGAGGAATACGACAAGCTTCGGCAGCCGGCACAGTTCCTATCCTCGCCGCCAGATGGGGCTTCATTCATTCTTTTCCTGACTCGATTGAAACTGGAAACAGACTGTGTACTTTCATTTTTATCTCCAGTAGGGAAACAAAGTGTTTGTGCGCAATCGAATGCCTAGCATTAAATAATAGATTAAACAAGACTGAAATATTAGACAGAAGAATCATTAGAAAATGCTGAGTAAAATAAAAACTAGAGAATGTTGGAATTTATTTATTTATTTATTTATTTATTTATTTATTTATTTATTTATTTATTTATTTATTTATTTCTCTCTCTTTGCATTTAGGCCATCTGTGGACCACGGTGCTTGTGTTCTAGCTGTGTTTTTGTCTTCGTCTGCCCCTTTTAGCATACTGGATTGTGTTCTTAGTGGCCTCTTGAGCCTTCCTGTTGGCCCAGTATTCCTTCATTTTCTCGCTGAATTCTTTCCTGCGCTCCTCTGACCAATTCCCGGCTCCTTTGTGGCTAGCTGATGTAAGGGATGTTAGGAAAGGTTTAGTTTTGACCATTAAACGGTATGCATTTCTGTCAGTAATGGTGGCTTGATTAATATTAAGCTCTGCAAGATCTTTGTCCACTTGTTTAGTCCAGGGGAATCCAGTAGCTTTGCCTTTGTTAGCAACCTTGCAGATCTTATGGGATAATCTATTAGGATCCATTCTGTATAGGTGTCCATAGAAAGTCAGACGTTTTCTCCTGATGGCATCTATGAGGTTCTCTTGATGCTGGTAGAGCTCATTGTTGGGTTTGTACCATCGCCTTCCATCTGGTAGGATCCTTGGCCGTATTATTCTTCTCAGGAATTTCCGTTCTTGCACTTCCAGGGCTCTCAGTGGGGTTTTTTTAGTTAGGGATAGGCATTCTGCTGCATAGAGGACTGATGGTCTGACTACTGCATTATAGTGTCTCAGTTTTACACTCTTTGATAAATGCTTTGAGGCATACAGTTTTCTGCAGGCATGGTAGGCCTTGTCTAATTTGATTCTCCTTTGTTCAAGAGCCATCGTTTCACTTAGGTCCTCCGATACCCACTCTTCGAGGTACTTCACATTTTTAGCCCTCTTGATGTGTTTTGTATCACTGACTCCCATTGTTGTAGGGGTATCTTTGATGTTGGTCATAAACTCGGTCTTTCCAATGTTGATCATGAGGCCCGCTTTAGCTGCAATAGAGTGCAGTGTTTGAAGCTGCATAGTGGCCTCATGCATGTCGTTTGCTAATAAAGTAAGGTCATCAGCAAAGGCCAGGCATGGAATCCTCAGGTTGTCTGTTTTAAACCCCATTCTTAATCCGGTGTTCTCAGGTAATGACCTGGTCCATTCTCTTATGATCTTTTAGAGGACACAGTTAAATAATATGCATGAGATACCATCTCCTTGCCTCACCCCTGTTTTGATTGTGAAGCTCTCTGATAATCGACCTCTAAACTTAACTTTGGAAGTGGTGTTGTGCAGGGTGGTTTGCACCAACCTATTAATTTTTTCGTTTAGTCCCAGTTCTCTTGAGGTGTTGAAGAGTGTGATCCTATCCACGGAGTCGTATGCCTTCTGGAAGTCGACAAAGATAGCTACCCACTGTCGGCATCTTTTCTTGCTATATTGAAGGATGGTCTTCAGATTTTGTATCTGTTCAGCACAAGACCTTGCAGTTCTGAACCCTGCTTGATATTCTCCTAATTCTTTATCCAGTTGTCTTCTTATGTGCTGTTCCAGAATCTCGGAAAAGACTTTATACGATACTGAAAGGAGTGATATTCCTCTATAGTTGCTGGGATCTGTTTTGCTTCCCTTCTTGTGGATTGGATGGATAACAGCTGATGTCCAATCATCTGGGAGCCTTTCCTTAGCCCATATGTCCAGGATTACTTTGTGTATGTGCCTGAATGTTTGCTCACCAGCTTGTTTCAACATTTCTGCCACTATTCCGTCTTCTCCAGGAGCTTTGTTGTTCTTGAGAAGTTGAATGGTCTCTCTTACTTCTTCATAGGTGGGAGGAGGGATGTCTTTGGTGTCCGGGTTAGCTGGTTCTCTAACTGGGAGGCGCTGCGCAGGTTCTTCAGCATTCAAAAGTCCTTGGAAATAATCAGCTAGGGTCCTGATGCAGTCATCATCATTGAGGCACAATGATCCGTCTGTTCTCTGGAAGTGTAAAGTTTGGGGTGTGAACTGGGTCGTCTGTTGTTTTAGACCTTTGTATAAGTCTCTGGAGTTGTTTTTTATTTATTTCCAGCAAAACCCTGCATTACCATATAATTTCATCTCCCAGTCATTAATCATTGCCCCATGGGAATGCAACTGGCTTCGACAGCCGGCACTTTTCCTATGATTCCCGCTAGTTGGGGCTTCAATCGCCCGAGTAAATCTTATAATGAGTGACCACAGTACAAATAATTAAGATTACTACTGATGAAAAATAGTGGAGGA
Source organism: Anabrus simplex (assembly GCF_040414725.1). NCBI lineage: Eukaryota > Metazoa > Arthropoda > Insecta > Orthoptera > Tettigoniidae > Anabrus > Anabrus simplex. Next base: position 33,428,887 of record NC_090278.1, read on the forward strand.
TAAATATATAGTAGAGAAGTATCGAATTAATAACTAAGGAATGTATCTATAACTAGCTTAAAGTAAAACTTATTCTAGTATGAGGTAATAAAATGAACTGAATATTACTACGCTACAATCTGAGTTCACTAAAAACCATGTTACTGAGTTATCTATTTCTAGCAACAGTGCATGGTCTCGAATGAGAAGAGTAAGAACGTAATGAGTCAGCCTAAGGTACTTAAAATTAACAAGTATTAGGAAAATTTATCAGGGCAGTACGATATAATTTTAATGGGTGATAACTGATTAATAAAAAGATATTCATGTACCCTGGGGAGAAATGATCAAGAACCACTTGGATTCAGAAGTCAAAGAAAGATTTGAAACGAAAACATATAATAATAATAATAATAATAATAATAATAATAATAATAATAATAATAATAATAACTTTACGTCTCACTAACTGCTTTTACGGTTCTCGGAGACGCCCAGCTGCTGAAATTTAGTCCCACCGGGATTCTTTATTTGCCAGTAAATCTACTGACATGAGGCTAACGTATGTGAGCACCTTGAAGTACCACCGGACTGAGTAAGGATCAATCCTGCCAAGTTGGTTCAGAAGGCCAGCGCCTCAACCGTCTGAGGCAATCTGCCCGACACTTTTTATTTTAATTAAGTCTTAAATGTGTAATAATTCCAAGAAAAACTGATTAAGAAAACTGGTACAATGTGGACTGAGGAGAGACACACACACACACACACACACACACACACACACACACACACACACACACACACACACACACACACACACACACACACACACACACACACACACAGAGAGAGAGAGAGAGAGAGAGAGAGAGAGAGGATGCACAGTGTAATGATGAAGCTGTGTCTTATAAATAAAATTCTGGAGTATCCGCTGTCTGTAATGTGTCATTTATTTCGCCAAAAATTGATATATTTATCCGTTTTAGGTCAACCCGAGGTCGTATTAGTAGTTTCTTTTCGTATTTGTTTGTTTGTTTGTTTGTTCCACCATCATGAGTAAACGGCTGAAGAGATCTCAACCAAACTTCACATTTAGAGTCTACTCATCCAGTAGCAGGTTTCGATATGCATATCATTTAACAATCGCTGAATAGACTGGGGGTTTATAGGAAGACCAGAAGAGTTCACGATTACTTATATCTCGATTAAAATTCATATTTAGAGTCCACTCATCGAGGAGCAGGATTACGTCACACTGACTGCTTTTAAGGTTCTCAGAGACCCCAAGCTTCCGCAACGTATGGCGACGATGGGATAGGAAAGGGCTAGGAGTGGGAACGAAGCGGCCGTGCCCTTAAGGAACGTACAGCCCCGGCATTTGCCTGGTGTGAACATCGCAAACCACATAAAACCATATTCAGGGCTATCGACAGTGGGGTTCGAACCCACTATCTCCCACTAGCTCACAGCTGCGCACCCCTAACTGTACGGCCAATTCGCCTGGTAACTTATTTATTATTATTATTATTATTATTATTATTATTATTATTATTATTATTATTATTATTATTACTGAGGCTGGCGATCCACGTAGTCAGCTCTGACAATGCAACATGAAAAGCTGCTTCTGACTGTTTAGAAAACACCATCATTTTTTTGTTTTGGAAGAGTTAACATATAGGCCAAATTCTTCACTGTGCTGAATTAAGCGTTTTATCACGCACTGAAAGGCGGGTAAATCACCTGCTATGGCAACAGTGTCACCCGCATACCTCATTGTGCAAATAACTTCCAAATTATTATCTTGATCCCACAATATTCCATCAGTGTTTCCTTAGAAATTACCTTGGAATAAATATTAAACAAAAGAGGTGACAATACACAACCATGAGGGACACCTTTTCTGACAGAAGCTGCTTTTGAAGTTCCTTGCTCGGGTTTGATATCTGCAGTTTGATTCCAGTACAGGTCGTTGTTTATGTGTAGATCATTACGGTCAGTAGCAATTCATCTCAGACTCAGAAATGACTAGGTAAAGAAACGTTAGGTAATCTGTCACCTAGGCGACTGCCCTAAATGAAGATCAGTGTTGATTGATTGATTGATTGATTGATTGATTGATTGATTGATTGATTGATTGATTGATTGATTGATTGATTGATTGATTGATTGATTGATTGATTGATTGATTGATTGATTGATTGATTGATTGATTGATTGATTGATTGATTGATTGATTGATTGATTGATTGATTGATTGATTGATTGATTGATTGATTGATTGATTGATTTATTGATTGATTGATTGAGTCATTGATTCATTCATTCATTCATTCATTGGTGGAAGAGAGGAACGAAGAGAAGTTCCATAAATGCCTCTTCCGACAGGGGATGGATAAGGAGAAAGGTTATTAGGAAGGGTAGGCTAGCCCATCCTTTCGTTATGTATGAAGAGTAACATAAATTGCAGGGGCCTGATGGGCCGTACCCCTCAAGTTTATGGAAGTCCCATAACTTAACCGTTGTGTAGGGTAGACTATACTTATTACCCGCTTCAATAAGTTTGCATACTAACCTATTACTGCTTAGAAATCTGGACTATAATCATGAGTATCTGTTATGGTTGGAATTTAATCCTTGTAACTCACATTTCAGGCCAAAGAAACTGTTTCTCAAATCACTAAAATTGTCATTCATAAGGGTCTAAGGCACCTGCACATCGCACAGTGGAATAAAGTGAAGTTTCATACTTGATCCTTCATAGGTAAGTCAAGTGCGGATATAATCCGCCGAATTCAAGGGCAGCGCTATCCAATGGATAAGTTTTGGCAAGTGTTAACGACTGCACATTTACAGAGCATTAAGTAAAGAACCTAGAAGAGACAGTACCACAGAAGGCTACTCTAACCTACTGTAAATAAAAGAACGCTGTCTACCACTCGTAGGAACATGCGTTTTAGTGCTCATCCTCTTTCACAGTTGCTAGCACAGTTGTGTGTTCACCTGCGCATCAAAACCAAATAGCGGTGGACATACTGAATATGTATATAAAGGAGTTAACCAAGGATTAGTTAACATTGGATCCTTCACGCTCCAAGAGGAACTGAGATTTATACGCTGGAGGTACATGCCACATAATTCAACTTTTCTTCTTTTTCACAATCCCCTGAGGAGAATTACTTTGCCTTTCCAGAATGCTCTCTCTTTCATCACAATGGGAGGTTGGGAATGCCTCTGAAGCTGTGAAACATAAGGTGCAAGTCCTTTGGTAATGCATAAAACAGTCTAGTGGCAAGATTCGGTCTCTAGTTTCGAATAATTAGTTCCCTACTTCAAATTTCACAAAACAAAAAGAGTTCCTACAATCATTCTTTTCTTGTTACTCCATCGAGACTCTGAAATGCTCTCTCGATGAACATTCGGCACTTTAATTCCTCTCTTATTCCAATCTACCTGCCGAAAGTTCTCCTTGAGTTGTGTGAGCCAGTATGTGTATGGCTTTTCTTATATCATCATCATTATTATTAGGCCTATATGTTTTATTGTTATCACTAGTATTATCACTCTTATTGTCTTACTAATTTGTTACCCGATCTTAATTGCTTATACTTTCATGATGCTGTTTGGTAATTAATATGCCTAAGTGAAATACACATATGTAGTTTAGTGGTTTGTATTTCCTGCTATCTGCTCATCATCACAAATAGTTTTACTCATTCCTAAGTTTAGTGGCCCCTCAAGTAACATCTCAGATGTAGCTTCGCCATCCCGAACGATCTTCGGTTTTCCTCAGAACACTTAAGAACACACCAGTGATAGTCTGTACTACTATTATTAATGATAATAATAAAGACTACAGAATAGAAACAATGCTGTAGAGGCGATCGATATTTTTTGAACATTTATACAGAATTGAGGACAACAGGTTAACCTAAGAGATCTTCAGATATCTTTCCAACAAGATGTCAACAACAACCTGATTCGTGAAATCAAGAATGTTTTGAAAAGAAACAACATTAGCGAAGAGTAAGCAACACAGAGAGATATTTTTAGAAAGAATGTTAAAAATGGAAGGAGTACAAGGTCGCTAGGAAAAGAAAACAAGCTCAAAATGGTCTGAGGTGAGGAAAGGGAGGCACAGTGAGTAGATGAAGGAGTATTGGAGCAGGAAAAAGGAACATCAAAGGATGAAGCATTGAAATTGTCTCGTGGTCCCTAGAGGACCCTAACGGAGAAAGAAAGAAAGAAAGAAAGAAAGAAAGAAAGAAAGAAAGAAAGAAAGAAAGAATGAAAGGTCACAGAGACCATTCGCAGGAGGAGAAAATATTTCAATAGCCTTATTGCCGTATGAATCTTACAAGGCTGAGTAATAGGATATATAATTACTTTCTCAATAAAGAAACCAAAGTGGCGTGGTTCACCGGGGTAGAGGAAGGCTTGCAAGAAGTAGCGATAACACAGGAGGATATCCAGAAACGTATTCCGCTCAAGAAGAAACTCCAAGAATATCGTGGTTTCCAAGAAAAGCCGAAACTAAGAACTGGCAAAATATGGACTGAAGCTAGGAAACAACAGCATAGGATTCGAATGCGGGAATACTGGGCGAAAGTAAAAGCTCAATCACAAGGGAAAGGAAAAGGACAGCTTAAAATAATAATGTCGTCCGTAGATGGCCAAAAAGACAGTAATAATAATAATAATAATAATAATAATAATAATAATAATAATAATGGCGTGTGGCCTCGGATGAGGCCTAGTGCAGGTCTTTCGTGTTGACGCCGTAGAGTTGACCTGCATGTATGTGAGTATGGGGCCCTGCGTATGGTGAATTCTAATGCTGAAGACAGTACAAACACCCAGCGCCGAGCCATTGGAATTAACCAATGAAGGTTAAAATTCCCGAACCGGCCGGGAATCGAATCAAAAGGCAGCATGCTAACTATTTAGCCAGGAGTCAGACTTAGTCTCTACTTGTCTGGTTACAGTCCTTCACTGTGGTCTACTGCACTCAACCTGCCATTCCATGATTAACGTATCTAGATTTATTCCAGGTCGTCTCGCCATGTGTCCAAGGAAGTGCATAATTCTTTCGTTGATGCGAGAAGAAAGGCTTTTTAAAATCTTTAGATGCTACTATTAATTAATTTCACTTCATCGTTTAAATAGTGCAGATATTTAGATATGTATACAGTATTTAGCTTTTAATTTCACTGACATTGCTTCATGAAAATTGCGTATCTCTCGCCAGTATTTACTTCTTTATAGAATTACTATGCCTTGCTTTAATTTTTATGTTTAAATATTCAAAATGATTTAGTATAAGAGAGGGCCATTAGCCCTAAATTCTCCACAAATGTAAGTCTAAATAAATAAATAAATAAATAAAAACCTAATGGTAGATCAAGTAAAAAGATAACACTTCTTAGCACGTTAATTTTGTATATTTTCATTCATCTTCTTCCTCATTTTAATAAATGTCATAATTTTGATCAAACATCGCTAACGACTTCACACTGTGCAAACAGTATCAATAGAGAAAGATTTAGATGGCTATGTATGGTATTAGGGAACAAATTCCTCCAGAGTATCGATCAGCCACCAAGTTTTCGACCACATCCCAGCTCACGTCAGTAAGTTCAAGAACTTTTGGACGTGTTAAGTTGTCTTCCTCTACTTCTAAGCCCTTCTGGCGGTGGGCACAACAGTTCCGTTATAGGTAGTTCCTCATTTTCAATGTTTAGAACATATGCCACAAATGTTTAGTTTATTTTGTCAATGGAAATTTCATCTAACTATCTTCAGATCCAGTTCTAATGGTTATCATCACATAAACATATGACCTTTAATGAATTAAGAAATTACAGAGCACAATTGTGCTCAAGAGAGGACAGAAAACTTAATTGGAAAACTAGAAGCATCTATGGCGTAGTGGTTAGCGTGATTAGCCGCCAACTCCGGAGGCCCGGGTTCGATCCCCGGCTCTGCCACGAAATTTAAAAAGTGGTATGAGGGATGGAACGGGGTCCACTCAGCTTTGGGAAGTCAATTAAGTAGAGTTGGGTTCGATTCCTACCTCGAAGTGGTTTTGCGTGGTTTCCTAGTTCTCCTCCATGCAAATGAGGAGTATCGTTTCAAATCGTATTAAGTGCACAGATTATAATTTTACAGGAAGTTAAAAAAACGTTTTACTTCCTAACCAAATAAGACATGTCAAAATTCTAAACGGCAAAATCTAGGTATTGAGGTTATGTTCCCGAATCAGTCATGATTCAAATCATTTCCCAATACATGAAGGCGTCATTCTAATAATAAAATTTTACTTAATACGTTTTGAACCAATTCAGTGAACAAAATACATTCTGGCACAACCTTTTATTCACATAATACGATTTGAACTGTTCATTTGATTCCGAAGATTTTAATTGACTTTATTGTTAGCTACGACGCATCATGTATATACCTGGCCCAACCTTATGCCTCGTTTCAGAAGGGTTACGAATCGCTTCGAGGGGTCATCAAACCTATGCGTCGGTTCCATCTTTACTGTAACGTGGTACTGACCACTTTTCTCGCTTTTCTTCAGAATCATAGTCTTCATTTCTTTAATCGCCTCCAGTTTCTTAAAATGCTTGGCGAGGATCTTAGAGTCACTTATAACCCATTCTTTTCCGAGATGTTTTACAGTCCCCACAGACTGATAGATCTCTTGGTATTTCTCTGGAGTAACGATGTCAGAGCACTTACTTTTCTACAACACCAAAAGACTTTTCTTCGGGTAAAAATGAATGTCCACCGACAGGAAAGATGACAACAATCTTGGAAATGTTAGCGAGTGCTTCGGTTTGTAGCCATAAACTCGAGCATAGATACAGGTGATCGATTTATCGAAATTTACCTCATCTAAAAACGAAGTAACGGCCTATGACACCTTGTTTGGCCCTCTTCCAGCCTCAGTCTCATTCCATAGATACAATTTTGGATTTTGAATACTGACATCGCTTACACACAGTGCGTAAAATGATATTTGGCACGAATAGAACGCTTCGCCAATTGATAATTTAGGAAGTGGTTGTGCCTGTTGCAAATCAAATCAGAAGGACATTGTGTCAGCAGGTCGTTCCCTAATAAGTTTGTGAAAATTCTGGAAGAACCACTTTTTCACTTTCAGGTCCGCGGAAACACTCTCCTACGGGTAAGTAGCTCTCCATGGTGATGGAAAGTGATCGGGTATGCCACGATGTGATACAATGTTAATATTTTGCCTATGTTTAATATGTTAGTTATTGTTAAGATCTTCGCTAATTGGCTGATGATGACACTCTAAATGTGTTGAAACCGGTCCCATTAAACAGGTTGTAACTACTTTTTACTACGGAGTATTGAAAGGTGGATCCTTCCCTATAATATTGTACATCTTATTTTCTCTATTCAATACGGAACAATCATGAAGTTTTTAACTTTAAAACAATACCACACTGTCAAGTACGATATAAAAATAGCAGGAGCAGCCAACAAAAGAGCGGGATAAATACAGGCTGGGAAATATTATCGTGAACATAATACGTTTTGAACCGTTCGCCGTGGTGCACATAATACGATTTGTTCCGAATCATGTTTGTCAGCTCTGAATTCCTATGGGAAAGAATACGAAATGACCCGATCTAACTCAACAGCGTTTAAGAGCATATCCTAATTGGCGGGAATCGCATCAAAACGTATTCTGACCTCGACTGCATTTAATACGTTTTGAAACGATGCTCCTTAAATGCCGGGACAGTACCTAACTTCAGGCCATGTCCGCTTCCTTCCCTCTTCCTTGTCTATCCCTTCCAATCTTCCGATCCCCCAACAAGACCCCTATTCAGCATAGCAGGTGAGGCCGCCTGGGCGAGGTACTGCTCATCCTCCACAGTTGTATCCCCCGTCCCATCGCCTTGCGCTCCAGGACATTGCCCTCACTCAGTCCGAGGAAAAACCGACCCTGGAGGGTAAACAGATTACGAAAGAAAGAAAGAAAGAAAGAATAACTAGACAAAAGATTGACTGGATGGGTGGCTATATTTATAGAATAAAACCTCAGAGAATTAGAGTAGGCGAAGCTTTATCTGACCATGTGATGAAATGGCGTGTGGCTTTTAGTGCCGAAGCGATTTTTACCCAAGTACACTTCTAGTTCACGATTACCTAGCTTATTGCATAAGTGGAAAAATGTCACTGTAGTTTTTTGATGGGGTTCGGAAGTATTCTTTAAGAATGCATAAAACAGTAATTAGGATATGTTCTGTATTCTCGATCTGTTTGTCCTGAATCGCAATTGCCGAGTCATCTGCATAGCCAAACTTCCTTGAATTGGTTGCAGGCATGTCAGAGATATAGAGGCTGAAGAGAAGTGGGGCCAAGACAGAGCCTTGAGGCAGCCCATTGTCAAGTTTCTTCTTATTACTGCTGGTGTTTCCCAAAATTACTTGGAATCTGCGATTCGTTAACATGTTATCCACAAGTCTGGCTGTTCTTCTAATAGCTTATGATGAAAACCGTGGATAGCCACTCTTGCAAATATGTGTCTTAATTCTTTATTTTCCTTTTCCCATTTCCTGTCCGTCATGGCATCCATGGTGTAAAAATCTGTCCACTTTTTATATCTCTTACGTCTCCTGATGCAAGGGTGCTTGGCCGAGGCAGTAAAGGCGTGCTCCGTTCATCCGGAAGGACATGGTTTCGATTCGCCATTAGGAAGCTAAAAAATTAAGAAACGAGTTTTCCATTTCTGGAAGTACATAATGACCCTGAGGTTCACTCAGCCTACAGCAGGAATGAGTAACAGGTTAATTCGTGGGGCTAAGATGACCACGCGTAAGGCTAACCAATCTACCCTACCAAGTGCCGAGGTTACGGATAGTGGAAGCATTTACGTTCCAATCCTCCAAGGGCCTTCATGGTCTGTAAGTAAATAGCATTGCTTAGGGTTTTTCTCTCCTGATATCAAGAATTGTGTGTTCCACTTGGGTTGCTGGAAAGCATTATCTTGTTGAAAACTCTTCAATGGAACAATATCTTTTTACCAATTCACAGAATATTTGGTGCTGTGATGGCGACTCCTAGCATCCTTTTAAGAAACAAGTCAAGCATTTGCTCATAATAATCAGTGACATCTTGACCTATGATAAAATTCAAATAGATCAGGGGCTCTCAAGGTGCATCCACAAGTGCATCGCATGGTGCATGGTGCAAAAGGCGACTTGGCTAGGTTGATCAGAGTGCAGAACCCCACTGCTTCTCTCTTTCCATATGCCTATCTCCCCTTTCCTCACTTGATCTGCAGTGCAGTTGAGCCGGGGTTAGCCGAGTCGCACCTATACAAAACGTTGGTCTGAACCGAGCCGAGTCGGACCGCTAGACGATGCATAGAATCTCTGTGCCTAGATTTGCACGCGTGAGATTGTGGGCGTGCGAGAGGCCATGGAACAGATGATGGAAATGCAAAATCAAATAAAATTATACAAACAAGTCGCGTAAGACAAGGCTATTAAGCTAGTCCTATTCTGTCCAATGTACACACAGCAAATAATGTATCAATTATTCAATACACAGAAGCCAACATCCTTACGTATGCTGATGATATAGTTGTTGGGGCCACAGCTAAAGATCATCTTCAAAAGGCAGTGGATAATTTACACATCCGGGCTAAAGAAAATAAATTCAAGATCAACGAAGGAAAGGCCTTCCAAATGGAAATAAAGCGTTTCTGGGCCCTAATACAGATAACACATTTTCTTCATCTACGTGTGAGGACTGTGTCCAAAAGGTTTGACCTACCTTAGTTTTACTGGCAGCAATGACTATAAATAAGTTGACACACAAAATAATAATGATCTTTGGTATTACTTCTCACCGAAAGAAAAATAATAAACACAAATCTACTGACATCTGTCGGTGTCTGCGTGAACTACGTTATTTGAACAAATGTTTTAGGTTTGAGGGAGCAGTAAATTTACGTTAAACACTACTCAATAACAGCAAGATTCGTGCGACGTAATAGTACTGCGTCTGTAGTTTTCTTATTTTCTCACAACGTAATATTACCGCGGTCAGCCAATGAATCACACAGGCTTTATCCTACCAGCATAGCAGTTGTGGGTGTTAAACCGGCGGGATTCCACGTTCTATTGTCAAGGCAAAAAGAGACACATTTTATAATATGCCAAATATGTGAACCCTTTTGCGCATTATATCGGAAAAACAAGGAGTATCCTTGAAATAAATCAGTGTCCTTAATAACGACCAATCTCTGGCTATTCCCTTACAGAACATTACTGTTAGACTTCCTTCAAATATGAAAGGATTGTCCAACGCATTGACTAAGGTAGGGATATAATCTGCGTGCCTTATTCTATAGAACACCGAAAGCAATGGACAAGTAAATACATAGAGAGAAAGGAAATCCAATACAATGTAAAAACCATTGTACCTGTATAATTAATTTGTTTATATTTCGAGTGGTCAGGAACGACGCTTGGTCGAGTCTTTTACTCGTTAGTCAGAAATAAACCCCTGTTGTAATCAGAGAGAGTGTATACGTGTGATTGGCTTATAGGATACATAAAAGCTTCTCTTCCCTGCCCACTGCATTCAGTTCCGTTATGAAACATATATTGAACAATGATAACATGAAGAAAGGTAAATAGAAATACAGCTACACGTTTATTTATTCTCCGTATTAGTAAATATTTGTGTCTGAGGCAGGATGTTGATGGAAATCGAAACGGGAAACATGTTTTGTAAGTTCTCCAGCAAGCAAATATTGCACTGACGTTTACGTAAACCGTCTGTACTGACTCACTTCACTCCTTGGCTAAATGTACAGCGTGGTGCTCTTCGGTTCAGAGTACCCCGGGTTCGATTCCAAGACGGGTCAGAGATTTTAACGTTAAATGGTTAATTCCGCTGGCCTGTGGTCTGGGTTGTTTATACTGTCCCCAATATCCCTGCAACACTCGCAACACTATCCTCCTCAACAACAACACGCGGTTTCTAATACATGGCAGATGCCACCCACCCTAGTGACCTTACATTGGCTGCACCACACGATGACAGTGCCGAAAACTCAAAACTACAGTCGTGTTCGAGAATAAGTTAGGGGGTACAAATCCAGTCCACGCTCCTAATGTCGTCCCCCTAGGGACTTCCAATTTTTACGGTTGGTATCTAAATTTAGCCGCACGCACACACGTAGTCTCATCTCGTTATCTTGTTGTGAGAGTTGGTTATGTGTACCGCGTCTAGTTTCCGTGTACAAGGGGGATTCACTTTTTATTCTGAGCTGAGTTAGTGCAGCCTGTTATTCCTAGAGTGAGCACTGATATGTGTATGAAGCACTGGATTGCATTTCAGTCTTGCAGTGTAGTTCCTGGCGTGTAATCACTGCAGTGAGGTGGCTGTTCGTAATTTCGTCCCCTTCATTTCTTTGTTGTTAACGAAGTTTATTCCTATTTTCAGAACGGAAAATGCAAGCAGTGGGATAAGGAGTCTACGAAAAGGGCTATTAAGGCAGTAAGGGACAAAATAATGGATTACAAACGTGCAAGCACAGTGTTTAACATCCCACGAGCAACGCTGAAAGACTATGATAAATGGCTTTCATATAATTCGTTAAAGGGCAAGTGTTTGGTAAAGTTAGAAAGGACAAATATATTAACATTAATTGTATGTTTGATAAATTTGTTGGGGGGAAGAAATTACGAACACGTTTTTGGTAGTTTAGTTCTCGTAGTCTTCCTGTTTGTATCAAATGTCGACTAAGGTACGTTATAACGGTTTAATTTTAACTTTGCCCTAAGTGAAGAATATATTCAGTAAAATATATACTAATTTCTAGTCTTTTCCAGAATATTCCTGAATTTCTGTAAGACCAAATCTGCTAAGGGAACGAAATATGGGCCATCTACCTTACACCTAGCATTTACTTTAAATGAAAATATAATATTGTTCTTCATACATTTTTATTTAAACTTGTCAAAATATTAAAATTAGCTCCCTAATTCAAAAGATATGTAATTTTCGAGGTCCAATTCGGGTATCGTTTCGTTCATTGTTGTTTTCTTTTTAAGATAATGCCGGAAATGGGTTGGGCATTCAAGGGGTTTCGGTTGATATTGCTGTCTTGATGAAAGCCAGCGCGTGAAACTTTGCGTACGTCTTGCCTTTTGTAATCAAATATTTGCTCTACGCTTCATATTAAATTTGCATAATAAGCATTTTGTCAATAAGTCTATGTAGGCGCCTTTATGTTAGGAAAGGATGGAATGTTGACGTTTAAGTTCTTTCTAAAATCATGTAAGAGTAGTACTGTACTATTGGTAAAGAGTAGATTAACCCCCTTGTATTAACTAGTTGAGGAAACACTCTGATACTATTGATTTCTATACTTCGTAATTTTCGGCAGTAATAGGTTAGAATGCAAACTAATTTGGTTATAAAGAAGTGTTGTCTATCCCCCTCTTCCATAATGTATCGAGAGTAACATCAATTCTAAGGGTTCTCATATATCTTACCCCTAATGTGTATGCAAATCTCATAGCATAACCGTTGTGCAGGTAGAGTATACTTGTTACTCGCTTCAGTTACCTTGCATTCTAACCTGTTACTGCCTAAACTCATTTCCGGCCGTCGTACTAGTACCCAGGGCCTGGGGGATCTTCACCTGGTCACTTTCTGTGTCAGGAAGTCTACAGACAACAGCAATTGTCGTTTCTTTGTAATGTAAACGAAAAGGATAGAAGGGAAAGACTTTCATTGTTCGGAACCTAAACGCTTAGCGGGTCACCTTTGCCCCTGACAAATAACCCAGCACCTGTTCGTCGCGTTTACTGACAGGGTAGGGCACAGTTCGGATGGGTCATCGATTTCGTTCAAACTTCAGGAGATTGATCAACGTCAGCTCGAGCAAGGAGCCACAATCGATGTACGCGTTGCAGAAACTGAGTCAAAACGCTCCGGCCATGCTATCGAAAGGCACTGTACTTCTTCATAACAACGCCAACCCCGACACTGTCAACATCGTATGGTATTCGCTTCAGACTTGGTTGGGAAACACTTCAATAACCTCCCTACAGCCCAAATCTTTCCCCATGCGACTTTCATATTTGAAGAGAGACACTTCACATCGGAAAACGACGACGAACAAATTGTAATCACATCCTTCTGCTTGAACCGAACTCGTATTTACACGTCTCACCTAGGTGGTCACTTCTTTGTGTAATAAGTAGTATAAAAAATTCGCTGATTGAATTTATATGATAAAGTTTCAATGGTCATACAGGTATCATTGGATCGTAAAATCCAGCTGAAGAACACTGAAGTAACAGTTCCTTTTTAAACTGAGTGTTGTTTAAATTGCCCAATGGTATGCTTATACTTCACTGACGGAGATAATGTGTGATAACTAGAGCCCAGGTGTTTAGTCAGTAATAGGATACAACGCAAACTTACTGTATTGAAGAAGGTAACAAGAATAATCCACCCTACACAACGGTTATGTTATGAGTTCTGCATAAACTTAGGGGTACGGCCAATCACAACCCTGAGAGTTTATGTTACTCTTCCTACATAAGGGAAGAGTTGGCACGTCGACAGTTCATAATAACGAAACTAATTTGCATCCTGACCTATCTGTGCCTAAAACTCCACTAATGATAATAATGGAACTTCGTAACAGTCTATCACTTGTGAAGTGAGTCTCCGAAGCCGGACCACGAAGGTATTGAGGGGGCAGTGTATATCCCAGTCAACTGACTACTGCACAGTGAGGCCAATGTAGAAAGAATCAAATGGACAATATTCTACAGTAAATTAACAAATTAACACCAAATCAAGCGTTAATAATGGTTTTGCGAGTAAAAATGGTTTTGAATGGGTAAATTGCAATTAAAAGGGAAAAATGTGAATTTCGTGAGTTTACTGAAGCATATGTAATATTATAGTACTGTTTTACATGATTTAAAAAATCAACCACTTTAATGTGACTGTTTTAATACACTCATGCATGCGAAAACAATTAGTTGGAAAAACAAATAATTAGGTGGGAAGGGTAATTTGAGTAAAATAGTAAATTATTCATGGAATTGCTCACTTGTGCAAGTTTATAAGGAATGCGTGACTAACCTCCTGTGTAATTAAACATTTTTATCAAACGATCCTAATGAACTACTTCCCATGTAATTTTAATCGCAATATGTAACAAAATATAGCCACAGCAGGGAAATAATATAAGCTACAATTCTACCAATCTGGTTACTTCCAGAGTGAGCACAAATTCATAGTTGTAAAAATGACAAAGATTACAGATTTACCATATGGAAATATTTCCTGTACACATACATATGAAGAAGTGTTTCACGAGATCCTCAAGTCTTTAATTTCTGAGACCCAGAACAAAGAAAATCTTCCTTTGAGTAGAGAAGCCTTAGAACAATTAAATTAGGTCCTTTTGTAATAAAAAATTCATTTCCTCCTGTAATTCATTTAAAGAAACCTTTTAAAATAGAAGAATATATCTTCTTTTAATCTCTCTTAATACAATGAAAATTTTTCTTCAATGCAAGTTTTCATCTCCGTTTGTAAATAGAGGAAAACTAAACTATATTTTACTTTTGACAAAGTACCTGGACCATAGAGCCCGGATGGGCCTTGGCCAACCAAGTGACCCATGCTCAGTTTGACGGCCTGCAGATTATGAGGTGACGCATGGTCAGTGCGACGAACCCTCTCGGAGGTTATTCTTAGCCTCCTAGACCGGGGCCGCCATTTCACGGTCAGACGACTCCTAAATTGCAATCACGTAGGTTGATTAAACCTCGAACCAGACTCCAGGTTCAGGTGAAACTCCCTCACCAGGCCTAGAATCGAACCAGGAGCCTCCGCATGAATAGCAAGTACGCTACCCCTGAACCGCGGGCCCGGACAGTAAATGTAATGAAGATTATTGTTCCACTTAAAAACAGAAAATTACTAATCCAGTTTGTAAGGAAGAATATATATTAGTTCGAAAATTTTGCTAATAGAAGATTATTTTTCATCTTTCATCAAATGTGCGAATACAAATACCGTTATTGTGTTTATAAATAAAAAATAAAATATTGCAATTAGCATACCATTATCTAACATGTGTTCCTTCATTGTTTACTTTTTCCCCTAAGCATAGTCGAAATCACCGAAATTCTAATTTTTCAGACCTTCCAGACTACAATCATCCTTTGCATGCATCATAAGTTCACACACTTAAATTTAATGCTTTGATTGGGGATCTCGCGATATGTTGCATGTAGTTAACCGTAGCTTGCCGGGAATTATTTCATTCGGTACAACGACAACAAAGTACAATGTGGCACACTATGGTCTGCTTTGTCTAAAAGCGTTACGCTGCTGTCGGGAATTATTTCCATCAGACGTGTGCGGCCCCACTGTGCACTGCGTGTGGTAGTTTCACCTCAACCATTATTAGAAGTTGAAGTCGCGTTGACCAACGAATTGATGAATTTTTAAATAATTTAATGAAATAAGTGAATAAATAAACAAATACTTCAATAAGGAAAACGTCTGCTTTATTTAAGAACCACGTTGTACGCAGTCGGCTTAAACGAACTCAACAGATTAAAAGTACATGTATGGTTTAGGAAGATGGTGGCATAGGAGACGAACTAATAGCTTACACTGTAACAGCACTCGATTTTTAAAATGGTATGTTCAATACAGGCCGACGATTATTCTTGAGGTATATGAGGATTCTAAATTACGCTATTCTCCTGTCGATAGTTTTATTGAAAAGTAAAGAAACTACCAAGAGAAAAACAATTGGCCCCTCGGTGCCTCCAAGAATCATATACGTAATTCAATTATTATTATTATTATTTATTCCATTCGTTAAGGGCATTTTTATTATGTTTACACCATCAACCAGATCTTCTATTTCTCAAACTTTTCCCTTTTCTTTGCATTCCTTCCAGATGTTCTGAAGTCTCTGACTTCTTGTTTGTCGCTCTTCAACCTAGATGTTGCGAGACTTGACGAGTTTCTCCAGTGCATCCCTCATTCTCGCAATTTTTTCCCTAAAGTTTGTTGTTCTTTCCTATATATCTCCCTCCTGGATGCTCGCTTCTTCCAAGTCCTTGTGAACATCCTTAAGCCATAAAAATTGTTCCTTCCATTTTTTCTAAACTAAATATGCTGTATGCCAGTTTCTTTGGATTCATCGTCTTAATGTGCCCATAAAATGATAAGGAAATTATTATTATTATTATTATTATTATTATTATTATTATTATTATTATTATTATTATTATTATTATTATTATGCTGAGGAGTTCATGAAAATTGCAAGATCATTAAGTGAGACTAAGAGCAAATTACGCAAAGCAAGGTATGACAAACGCATATAAATAGAGAAATATTCAGAAGCCAGGTAATTGGGTATCAGATTCAACAGATTCAACAGATTCATTATGCTGCATCGTGTTAGAAACGTGCAGAATAAACAAACTACAGAGTTTGAACGGGGGTGAACGAACGGCCCATATACTGCTGCTTTGATGCTCGTATTGGAGTTAACGACACAATAGTAACGCAAGTTTTCATTTCCTACGTGCAGATTTACGAATAAGGTTTTTATAAAAATATTAGGAAATATACGTTTTCTGAGAAGTAACGGGTGTAGAACAACAGGGATTGCTCACTTATTTTCGGAATATAAGGTGTGAGGATGTGGAGATTGCCATTATGTTTTTACGCTTGTCCTTTCCTACTGCCAGAGGCGAGAAAAATAATTTCTTTACAATAACATATTTCAGTTACAAGAATATTATTTTAAAAAATTACAAACATATCGTCTTGCGTCTGTGAAAATAGCTAAGTAATTAATTTTTTTTAGAATTACTGGTCCGTAACACATATACTGTGAAGAGCGAGAATTCCTTGATAATATTCGTACAATATCGAACCACGAATGACAGAACATTACCAGCCAAAGTTCTAAGTTAAAATATTTCACATAGTGGTTTTTGTACGCAGAGCCATGATATTATATTGCTCAACGACACAGTTCAAGATTTATGGCGCTACGACTCTTACTTCGACGGAATAATCTGTTGTTGTGGAGAATGTTCCAGAGGGTAAAATATAGAAATCATGCAAAAAGTGATAGACCTATTGGAACTCCATCGCTTTATCCAGTGAGATTACGTCCTGCAATATCTTTTCTTCTTTTTTGCTAGGGGCTTTACGTCGCACCGACACAGATAGGTATAATGGCGACGATAGGATAGGATAGGCCTAGGGGTTGAAAGGAATCGGTCGTGGCTTTAATTAAGGTACAGCCCCAGCATTTACCTGGTGTGAAAATGGGAAACGACAGAAAACCATCTTCAGGGCTGCCGACAGTGGGATTCGAACCCACTATCTTCCGGGTGCAAGCTCACAGCCGCGTGCCTCTACGCGCACGGCCAACTCGCCCGGTCCTGCAATATCAATAAAGAACGAATCAGCCGATCAGCTAAAATAACTGTTCAAATTTAACAAATAACGTAAATTAACGAGATGGATTATAATGAAGGATTGAAGAAAAACTGATGTATGTTACAAATTTAACAGAGTTACTTCTATAATCTGTTATGCTGATAACTAAAGCCTGAATTTTTAGGCACTATGAGATTAAGATGCAAACGTAATGGAACGGGTAACAAGTATAACCATCCCGCACAACGGTTATGCCATGCGTTTTGCATAAATAGTAGGGGTATTGCCCCCCCCCCCTCCCGTCATAACCTCTACAATGTATGTTACTTTCGCTACGTTACGGAAGAACGGGCTAGACGACAAGTCCTAATAATCAACTTCGTTCGCATTCTAACTTATTGCAGGCTGATAATATGAGGACTACCAAAAACATATTACGAGGCTGGAATGCTGTTGTCTTTAACTGTAAAGGCTAGTTTACATGATGACATTACGTTTCGTAACTGGCTTTTAATTGAATACTCTTGTAATTGAATAGAAAAATATAAGTGGCAGTCAAATTAAAACCGCACATCCACCATAACACATATTCCCCGCGAAAGGGGGAAAACACTGTTGTTACGTACTAGCAACTTTCAGGTACTTCCAACTTTTCGTGGTTGCAAAAGGTTCTGATCTATTATGTCGACTTGTACGCACTCCAGACCTGTTTTTTTTTTGGGATTCTAACAATGTTATTGCAAAAATAAAGTCGATTTCACTACCATACTGCTATTGAATCTATTTTGGAAGATAGTAATATGGATTAACTGACAGCTGACGAACTAAAAAACAAAGTTCATTCCATTAGGAACACTTACAAGAAAGTAATAACATTCAGGAAGATAAATAATTGTAAGAAGGCCAGTAGTGGATAGCATAAATATATAACCCAAGAATTCCCTAGTTCAAAATTGTAGATTACCTCCTGACAAAAACACCTTCCAAAACAAGTCATTTAATTTCGTTACATATGATTTATTATATAACGTAATAATATATAGAGCTGAATATTGTCTCTTTAGATAAAGTTTCAGGACGTCACGTCCAAATCTTCGACTGAACGGTCAGCATTGAGGCCTTCGAATCAGAGGGTCCCGGGTTCGATTCCCGGCCAGGTCGGGGATTGCAATCGAGTCTGATTACTTCTTATGGCTCGGAAACTGGGTAACTGCGTTTGTCCCAACACTCTCCTTTTCATATTCAGGCAACACCCTTCACTACTCACCACAAAAGAAACGCGCGGTAGTGATTACATCCATCCACGTAGGGTTTTCATTAGGAAGGAAATCGGACCGTAAAACAGGGCCAAATCCACAAGTATGGCACATTTTATACCCGCGTAACCACAGGTACTGAAGAAAGCGGAAGAACAAGTAGAAGAAGAAGTGAAGTAGATGGACATCGAAAATCCGATCTTCTCTTCCCTATTCTATATCCGCGACTGTAGTTGCTGCAAGTAAGTGAGCATCCATAAAGATAAGAAAATACTAAAATCAAATGCAGAAGATATCATTAAAATAGAGTATGGACTAGTGTCTCCAAGAACAATATTCATGCAATTAATTTTATGAAATCTGTTTATGAAAATTAGTTACAAAACCTAGTGTCGTCGAGTAAACTAGTCTTAAAGTTAAGTACTGTCCATTTCCGCTTACTTCCCTTGCTTCAACTTCCGAATCTGCACTTTTTGTACTCATACTATAAGGGACAGTAACGTAAAACACGAACATCCCCTACAATGTGACCCCGGAATGGTTTTATTCAAAAGTAATTACCAAAAGTGTTAATATATTTTTCCCACTGGGTGACGAGACGACCAATTCCACTTTTGTACAAATAGATATTTCGCTGACGGATCCACAACTGCCATTTCCTCGTCTGACTAAAACCGACGTCCACGAATGTCCTCCTTCAGGTGGCCAAAAATGTGAAAATCACAAAGTGAAATATCCGGGCAGTACGGAGGATGTTGAATGTTTCCCAACCCTTTCGTTGAAGGGTAGCCTTCATCATATTAGAAGTATGGGGGCGAACATTATCTTGCAACAAGATGACTCCGTCCGAGAGCATTCCAGGGAGTTTTGACTTTATGGTGTGTCGCAGTTTCTGCAAAGTGTCTTCAGAGCGCTGCATCACCAGAAAACGAACCACACTTCTCTGCTCTTCTTTGCTTGTCACCATTTCTAGAACTGGCTGAACACAGTAGGCATAACCCAACAACTGTGCGCACCCTGAATTATCACTATGCAGTTCTCCCACCACAGCGATGGCGGTATCGGTACGTAACAACAGTGCTTTCTCCTTTTCGCGGGAAATGTGTGTTATGGTGGATGTGCGGTTTTAATTTGACTGCCACTTATATTTTTCTATTCAAATATAGAATTGATTTTTCACATATTTATTCACTCAGTTTGATAAACAAGTTCCCATTTCCCTTGTGAATACCTTTCCAATATTTTGTCGGTGATAAATAATATTAATAATACATAGCTACGCACAGCATTCCTTTGCGATCATGAACAACAGACATCCTCCTCTGGGAACTACCTTTAGAGCCGAAACAAGAGTGGTCGCTCATTAAAATCACTGGCAAACCTACCGTTAAGCCCTGTACCACTTGACTTCACACAAACCTCATCGCATCGGATTGGGAACGAATACATTCGAGTGTAGATGCAAAAAGAAGTCCATTGATAATAGGAAGTGAAATGAATTCTGTTGAT
Organism: Anabrus simplex; assembly: GCF_040414725.1. Classification (NCBI taxonomy): domain Eukaryota; kingdom Metazoa; phylum Arthropoda; class Insecta; order Orthoptera; family Tettigoniidae; genus Anabrus; species Anabrus simplex. The sequence continues at coordinate 33,449,136 of NC_090278.1, forward strand.
ATAATGGGGCTGGAAGAAGGATCTCCTCATTGTATGATGAAACGGTGGAAATTTGTATACATCGGTGGAGGAAAAAAAGAACAGCTACATTGGGGATAAGAGTAATTCTTATTTTATCATCACAAAGCCAACGAGGGATACACAGAAACATATCAAATGTGGTTTGCGTTTTTCATTGCTAATGGAAGATAAGGGTTTTCTATTTTAAAGATTTGTTAAACCAAGAGAGGGACGATTATTATTAGCATTAACCCTTAATATAGATTAGGAGCTGAATGAGTGTTAAATGTAGTGGTGGTTGGGATACGTTTTTTAAAAAAATATAGGAACTGACAAGGGAATGGAAAAGCTGCCCTCTACAAAATATTACAACGTTTATAATCACAAACTCTGTGACACAGAAAACGAAATGACCACCCCCCTCAGCACACACACAGACACATACACACGTGTCTGTTAAAGAGGAAAAGGCGTACACTTTGATAGGTCATAACATTTTTCATCACTCACACCCCTCCTCTTTTTACCATCGTTCATTGATATTTTTGTCATAAAAAGAGAGTTCACTCTCAGGGAAGACTAGACGAATATATATATGTGTGCGAACAGTTCACATGTGTGTGAAAAGATACATTTATTAATCTGCATTTTCGAGGGAATAGTTTAAATGGTGTGAAAACATGTTAATAAAGCGAGAGAGAAGAGAAAGGAGAAAAAAGGACGAAACTGATTTTTAGTTCTCTGCTCTCAGATCGTTAGTACTCTATTGTGTGGAGAGAGATGTGTCGGCTGACAAAGAACTTGACCACCAGCGGATCCTTGTCTGAAACAAAATTGAAATTATGGGAAATTATCGTTACTACTCCGCGGTGTGGTAACAAAATAACAGATCTATATCCATCACAGGTATGTGAATTAAAAAACGACAGCAAATGAATTTGAAGTTCATTATTACTAGAGCCCGGATTTGTATGCATTAATAGGTTAGAATGCAAACTTACTGAAGCGAGTAGCAAGTATAGTCTACCTTCACAACGACTATGCTATGGGTTTGCATATACTTAGGGGTACGATCCATCAGAACCCCTATAATTTATGTTACTCTTGCTACATAATGGAACAGCGGTCGGCCGACACTTCCTACTAACCAAATTAGTTTGCAATCTAACCTGTTACTGGTTAATAATCCTGGGTTTAGTTATAGATATTTTCTGAGCCTGTTTAATTTCGTCCACTCTATATGTGAAAAGATAGCATTAGAATATTATACCTTATGGATAGCACACGGAATATTAGATCTATGAAGGTTATAGTTTCAAAGCTCTACCATAATATTTAACTGTAAAAACTAATATTTTACTACAACGTTTCCTAATAAAGTAACTTATGTTCATTACTAACTAATTAGCTCATCAGTTCTGGAGCATTAGTTGAGTGTAACTCTCTGGAAACAGGCGAATCATGAAATAGAACATGTTGAGCGCACAGTTATCCGTGTCCGACCGCGATCCACTACAGGGGGTGACCACACACACACTCACCCACCCTTGCTCACTCACCACAAAAATAGGGTGCAATCAGACACAGGTATTCTCCGACATTTTTTGACATTTCGTTTTTCGCCTTACCACAATGCACCCACTCCATCGTTTTTCGTTTCACAATCTACCTTTAAAGATTGCTATACTTCGATTTCAATTTACACTGACTGACAGAGAAAATGCAACACCAAGAAGGAGTGGTCAGAACTTTATGCCAATTGCAGGGTAGACTGACGTCACTGAGGTATGCTCATGATGTGAAATGCGCCGCTGTGCTGCGCACGTAGCGAACGATAAATGGGACACGGCGTTGGCGAATGGCCCACTTCGTACCGTGATTTCTCAGCCGACAGTCATTGTAGAACGTGTTGTCGTGTGCCACAGGACACGTGTATAGCTAAGAATGCCAGGCCGCCGTCAACGGAGGCATTTCCAGCAGACAGACGACTTTACGAGGGGTATGGTGATCGGGCTGAGAAGGGCAGCTTGGTCGCTTCGTCAAATCGCAGCCGATACCCATAGGGATGTGTCCACGGTGCAGCACCTGTGGCGAAGATGGTTGGCGCAGGGACATGTGGCACGTGCGAGGGGTCCAGGCGCAGCCCGAGTGACGTCAGCACGCGAGGATCGGCGCATCCGCCGCCACGCGGTGGCAGCCCCGCACGCCACGTCAACCGCCATTCTTCAGCATGTGCAAGACACCCTGGCTGTTTCAATATCGACCACAACAATTTCCCGTCGATTGGTTGAAGGAGGCCTGCACTCCCGGCGTCCGCTCAGAAGACTACCATTGACTCCACAGCATAGACGTGCACGCCTGGCATGGTGCCGGGCTAGAGCGACTTGGATGAGGGAATGGCGGAACGTCGTGTTCTCCGATGAGTCACGCTTCTGTTCTGTCAGTGATAGTCACCGCAGACGAGTGTGGCGTCGGCGTGGAGAAAGGTCAAATCCGGCAGTAACTGTGGAGCGCCCTACCGCTAGACAACGCGGCATCATGGTTTGGGGCGCTATTTCGTATGATTCCACGTCACCTCTAGTGCGTATTCAAGGCACGTTAAATGCCCACCGCTACGTGCAGCATGTGCTGCGGCCGGTGGCACTCCCGTACCTTCAGGGGCTGCCCAATGCTCTGTTTCAGCAGGATAATGCCCGCCCACACACTGCTCGCATCTCCCAACAGGCTCTATGAGGTGTACAGATGCTTCCGTGGCCAGCGTACTCTCCGGATCTCTCACCAATCGAACACGTGTGGGATCTCATTGGACGCCGTTTGCAAACTCTGCCCCAGCCTCGTACGGACGACCAACTGTGGCAAATGGTTGACAGAGAATGGAGAACCATCCCTCACGACACCATCCGCACTCATATTGACTCTGTACCTCGACGTGTTTCTGCGTGCATCGCCGCTCGCGGTGGTCCTACATCCTACTGAGTCGATCCCGTGTGCATTGTGTAACCTGCATATCGGTTTGAAATAAACATCAATTATTCATCCGTGCCGTCTCTGTTTTTCCCCCAACTTTCATCCCTTTCGAACCACTCCTCCTTGGTGTTGCATTGTCACTGTCAGTTAGTGTATATACCAGGTGGCTCACTAACGCCTTATTTTCCACTTATACTCTAAATGTCCTGTATGCACTAGTGATGAATGGGATGTCTAGTAACCGATTTCCACAGGGGTATTTCTGCCTGCAACGACGGATGCACATACATAATTTTCATATAATGGAGAATCGAGTCGGAATGCAGCCGAAGCTCGCTGACAGTATGCGCAGGAGTTTTCAAATAGCCGCCTGCCTTCTATTGAGTATTCTGCCGAACAGAGTTGTAATGTAGAGGTAATATGTCGTTCAAAGAGCATACAAAGAACTATTTGGTAGACTGTAATGTATGTATGTGTAATCTCTATATCTCTTACGTATTTACAAATGACCCTATTAGGGAACTTGTGTGGTAAAACATACGAAATATAGGACGTTCTAGCGCTCCATTATAAACCGGCCATTAGACATCCCATTCACCATCGGTGCAAGCGGGGTACTCATACGTAGAAAATGACGTAAAGCGAGGCAGATTTGCACAGAGAAAAGGACTCATTGCCATTTTCGCGCCGTGATAGGAAGTTCATACCAGAAACATGCTGTTTATTGCATGCCTTTATAGACATATACCACTAATATGAAGTTGTTAGTAGGCTTTGCACCGGGCGAGTTGGCCGTGCGCGTAGAGGCGCGCGGCTGTGAGCTTGCATCCGGGAGATAGTAGGTTCGAATCCCACTATCGGCAGCCATGAAAATGGTTTTCCGTGGTTTCCCATTTTCACACCAGGCAAATGCTGGGGCTGTACCTTAATTAAGGCCACGGCCGCTTCCTTCCAACTCCTAGGCCTTTCCCATCCCATCGTCGCCATAAGACCTATCTGTGTCGGTGCGACGTAAAGCCCCTAGCAAAAAAAAAAAAAGTAGGCTTTGCGAAATGATATCATGTGGAAGAATGAGAAATGAAGAGAAGAAGAATTCCGTACCGGTACTTTACGTAAAGTTATGGCAAGCACCGTTCATGGACTGAGTAATTACACAAAACAGCTGAGAATATTACATTCCTAGAAAAGCGAAAAGTGTCAGTTTGACCACTTATTAGAACTGCTTGTAAATATTCAAGGTAGAACTCAATAGGAGAAGTATTTTCTTCTACTGCGTTTCCAGAAATTTATTTTACTCACAAAGACCTGACATTAATGTATGGGCCTTTTTACTGTATATTACTGTTGGACACATGAATAATCACAAACAACTGCATCAAGTTTCTGTTTCTCTAAGGAGTTTTCACAGAATTAATATTGCAACAATTGCATGTTTTCAGAAGTATTTAAAGAAAACTTTAAACACATATTGCATACACAACACTGTTTGAGGCACTTTCTGCATGCATCGCTAGACTTGTTGCCTGAGGCAAAACGGTCCAGTTTGGGGTCTTGAGTTCTTTCTGAGCGTATTATTTCCGTGTGTCGCTTCATTAGACAAAGCATCGATTCATCAAAGAGGAGACGAAAGGGTCTAATGAAAGGGTCGTCAACTCTCTGGTAAGTATATATAGTCTGACCTGTGTGCTCTTTCAGGTCGTTCAGTGCAGTCTTACTTGCGGATAAAGAGTTAGAATCCAAGATCTCCCACTCAGTTCCGTCTCGAGCGACCATCTTTACTAATGAAACACGTAACTGAGATCAAGAGATCTGAGGCTAGTTGTTATTATTATTATTATTATTATTATTATTATTATTATTATTATTATTATTATTATTATTATTATTACTTATTATCTTGTTTTATATGGTGGGACTCAGGCTATGAAGCCTGCTATTCTGTCCGACCATACATACGCCTACATGAAGAGTTAAATATACACTAAATTACCTACAACTTAATAACTTAAGGTATCAATTCAATGTTTTAATTAACTTAATAACTTAGCTATGATAATCCTACTATGTTATAAGAAATTATTATTATTTATTAACCAGGTTTGACAGAGTTTCTTAAAGCGGGTGTGGTTTGACATGCTCCTAATTTCAGCGGGTAGGGAATTCCAAATTCGACTGGTGGCGACTACAAATGATCTACTGTAGACAGTTGAGCGGTTGAATGGGAATGCTTAGTACTGAGGTGGATGATGATCTCGTAGAAATACTAGAAGGAGATGCTAGGTAATGGAATTGTGTGGCAAGGTATTCAGGTGTGTTAAGGTTCAGTATACGATGTAACAGGGAAAGAGTGTGTAAATTTCGTCGCTCTCTTAAGCGTAGCCATAAAAGCCTACCAAATGTGGGAGAAATATGGCTAAACCTTGGTATATCTGAAATAAATCGAACACATACGTTATGTGCCTTTTGGAGCTTGATGGAAAGTGAGGCGTTCAGGTTATTGGCAGATTAGCACTTTCGACTTCTGCTGAAACGTCATCCTATGTCTCATTACAATCTTCATCCTCACTAGTTTCGGTTGTCTCAAGCAAAATATCTCAACCTGAACCGAATACATCACTTTCAGATTCAACATCTGAATTTGTTACCATACGAGACACCTCGTTATTAGAAAGACGATGGTAACGCGAAGTCTCTGTAAGAAGAACACTTTATTAATAATGAGATGAATACAATAATCCCTCTAACTGGAACATTCATCTGAGAGTAGAGCTCAACAGTACTAATAATCTAAGTCGGGCACACACACTTGTCTGACAATGTAAACTGCTGCATTGTAGAAAGGAATTGTACAGGTGTCAAAATGACCCCTTACGCTGTCCAAGGTGTCATATCAAAAATCTTTGAAAATGTACATTTTTGCTGGGTGCGCTACATCACCGTAAACAGGACAAAAACTATTAAAATTCAAGATATTTGAAGAGAAACAAAGCAACAGCGCTAACATTACTAAAGAAAATTTGAAGCTGAGGGTTATTTTGACCCTTCTCGCTGTTTTAGTGTTAACGATGAATATTGTTGCACAGTGATTAGGTACTCCGACATATACCCACGGCATTCAGTCCCGTTACAACAATTTTGGCAGAGTATCAGATGAACTGTTGCGAAGCAACGCGTGAAATATTTAATTACCCTGAAACCCTTCACATGGTGTTGAATTACAATGTTACACAGCCACGTCATCGGAAGCGGAAAGACTGCTGAGGGAAAAGCGTGTAACAATTCAATTGTGAAAAGATCTGTTCGTCAGGAAAGAGTAAATAGTTTGTAGCTGCGTCAGCACGCTTTCTGTATGTCAAGGATGATGCTATCTTAGGAAATATAGCTCGAGCTTCTCGCCGTGGTCACAGATCGTTTCCTGCCGCGGTAGATATTTCCTGTATGGAGAGATCTTCATCAAACACAAACACTAATAATAATTTCGTGTGGCTATTTCTAGCCGTGTGCAGCCCTTGCAAGGCAGACCTACCCATGAGGGTGGATGGCATCTGCCATGTGTACGTAACTGCGTGTTATTGTGTTGGAGGATAGTGTTATGTGTGGTGAATGAGATGCAGGGTTGCTGGAGACAGAAAAACACCCAGACCCCGGATCATTGGAATTAACCAATGAATGTTAAAATCCCCGACCCGGCCGGGAATCGAAACCGGGACCTCTAACCGAAGGCCAGTAGGCTGACCATTCACTCAACGAGTCGGACACACGTAAACTGGAGGATAAAAGATAATAAACGTTAATTTATGCAGCCGGTCGTCCAGGCACCGCCAGCGAATTACGTAAATTCATGCATTAAGAACTCAGCTGCAATATTTCTACTCATGCAAAAAGGTCCAGTTTACGCACGAGCTGCACAAATGCTCTAGCTGAACCTGGCATTGCTTTAACTTACTTGTACAAGGCTTATCTCTTTCATCTTATTCCCCTGTGGTCGGGCTGAGTGGCTCAGACGGTTGAGGCGCTGTCCTTGGCAGGTTCAATCTTGGTTCAGCTCGGTGGTATTTAAAGGTACTCTAATACGTCAGCCTCGTGTTGATAGATTCACTGGCACATAAACGAACTCATACAGGATTAAATTCTGGCACCTCGGCGTCTCCGAAAATCGTAAAAATAGTTAGTGGTACGTAGAGTAAGTAACGTTACTATAACTATTATCCCCCGTGTGAGTGGTAAGGTGATTGGAGTAGTCCCAGACAATTTCAAAGTAGTTGGGAGATTGGCGACCATAGGGTCCCTAGCTGGGTATGGCATTGCTTCCCCTTACTTGTGGGTGAATCCTCAATTTCATATTTCCTACCCGACCTCGCTGGTTCAAATCCTATTTTCTTCCTACCTCGATGGTATCAAGTTTTCGAAGCCTAGAAAGTCCTCCTTTTTCACGCCCTGCGTATTTTTCTTTTCCTGATACCTTCACACATCGAAGGGCGCGGGCCTTCGTTTTTTCCTCCGGCTAGAGTCACAGGATGACTGCTCAATTGTTTTTCCTTCCAAAACAATAGTAACCACCAGCACAGCCCGCCCTGTGGCCATGAAGTCTACACGACTGGTTCGAGTCCTGTTGATCTAATAATAATAATAATAATAATAATAATAATAATAATAATAATAATAACCCGTGTGGGGATTTACCGGTTACCTCCATCGGGCGCGTCCCATTGGAATTGGGGAAGCTCGCTGGCTCTCCGCCAGCAGAGTCAGAGGGTTGTAGGGAAATAAAATACCACCGTGAAAAAAAAAACTGGTCCCTTGCCAGGGTTACGGCGAAGACTGGTAAATGACCAGAAGCCAAAAAACATCTTGAGGCAACCTCTAGGGCTAACAACCCTAGTTGTAAAAGGATGGGTACCAGTCCAAAGCAAAGTCAAGTCAAAAAGCATGATGGCACAACATTTCAAGAAACATACCCCAGGGGGTAAATCTTCGGATAAATCCCTCGTCGTGAATGCCACGGCGCACGAGTCTCATTCGGATTCTGGGGGAGACTCGACATCATGCAAGAGACGAGTCGGAGCGTCTCGGTGTACCCCGAAGAGTCAAAAACTCAGGCCAAAATCTAAAACCTTTCTAGCAACTTTCAACATAAATTCACTTACACAAACTGGCAAGCTGATAACCCTCACCAAAGCTCTTCACGAAAATCAGATATCCATAATGGCCCTACAGGAAACAAGGTACCCAGATGAAGAGATTTTTGAATCCGAAGGCTACCGATTTTTTCAAGAGCAAAGCGCAAAGAGGAATCCTCAATGGAGCTGTGATGCTTGGAACCGCGTTTGCTGTTAGAACCAAGATCCTTAAATCGGTTGCAAATTTCGAACCTGTGAATGACAGATTGTCTATACTCACAATTAAATGCGCGAACAAAACCTACGCCCTAGTTAACGCACATGCTCCTACAAACGATAAGAACAAGTCTGATCCAGACGAAGTTGATAATTTCTGGGACCTACTGGATGAAAAATTAAACAAAATCCCCAAACACCATGTCAAGCTTCTTTTGGGTGACTTCAATGCCCAACTAGGTCGTGAACAGAAGTACAAGAAAGTTATAGCAAATTACCCTGCTCACAAAAGAACCAATCCCAACGGCAAAAGACTGGTGTCCATTTGCGAAAATCACAACCTGCAGGTCATGTCGACCCACTTTCGCCATCTACCCAGAAAGCAAATGACTTGGCGTTCTCCCGTCCAAGCTCTCGGAGAGTTCCAAATTTATCACGTTGCAATCTCCAGGAGAAACAGCCCTCAGATTGTGAATGTGAAGGTAAAGAAAGGCATCAATGTGGCCTCAGATCATTATATGTCTCTTATCAAATTCAAACCAATTCCCGCAAACACAAGGAAGACAACCAAACAGATCACACGCTTCGATAATGATAAACTTCGGCAAAGGGTCGAGGAGTTCCAGGAGAAGGCTAGACCAAATGACTGTGACTTTAACAACGCCAAAAATCTCCTTATTGAGGCCGCCAAAGACGTTGCAGAAATCAAGAGGAGCAAAAAGCATGCCTGGTGGAATGGTACCTGCGAATCAGTCCTCCAAGAAAGACTCAATGCATGGAAACAGTACTACTCTATGAAATCAGAAAATGATTGGGAAACCTACAAAACCCAACGTGCCCAAGCAGCTAGGATGTTCAGAACTGAGAAACGTAAATACGAAAAATCTCTCATTGAAAAGATAGAACAAAACCTTAGGAAGAATGAAAGCAGAGAGTACTACAGAGCCTTCAAACGCAAACTCACTGGCTATAAACCACCATCTCTATGCTTTGAGCGAAAGGACGGCACACTGGCGACGTCAAATGAAGAAAATTGCAGCATTCTGGCAGATAACTTCAAGAATTTACTTAATTGCTCTAAACCGCAAAGCGCCATTGAGACCAAGGAACCCTTACTCAGGTACCCAGATTCCAGACCACCCGACAGAGGTGAAATCAAGCGCCACATTGCCCGTCTCAAAAATAACAAAGCGCCGGGTGAAGACTGAGTAGTAGCAGAACTATGGAAATATGCCCCAGAGGAATCACTTAATATCTTGCAAAAGCAAATAGAAGAAATTTGGAACAAGGAGACCCTACCCGAAGATTGGAAAATAGCTTTGATCCATCCATTACACAAAAAAGGCAGCATGAAGAACATCAACAACTACAGAGGAATATATTTGCTACCCGTGACTTACAAAATTCTATCACTTGCCATCCTGGAGCGTTTGGAAGCACAAGTCGAACATCAAATAGGTGAATACCAAGGAGGGTTCAGAAAAGGTCGCTCAACAGCTGAACAGATCCAAAATCTCAAAACGATCATCAGATATTGTACACTAAGATCCAAGCAGTATGTGTCTGTCTTTGTGGACTTTAAGAACGCGTACGACTCCATTGACCGGGAAGTCCTGCTAAACATCTTAAATGAATTTGGAGTTGATTTGAAACTGCTGGCATTAATTAGAGCCACCCTGACCGATACAAAATCCAAGGTGAAGTTCCACGGATGTCTCTCGCATTCCTTTGACATCAAAACAGGAGTCCGACAAGGTGATGGGCTATCCCCGATACTCTTCAACTGTGTTCTTGAAAAGATCATCAGAACCTGGCGGGTGAGATTACAGGAAACCAACTACAGTCCATTGAGAATAGGAACCAAATCCATGGGGATCGCAACAGACTGCTTAGCATTTGCCGATGATATTGCTGTTCTCTCAAACGACATAGAAACCGCTAGAGCTCAAGTTGAAATTTTAAAGGAAATTACCGAACAAACTGGTTTGCAGATATCGTTTGAGAAAACAGAAGTAATGACTAACATCAAAGAGGCTCCACCAAAACTCCATACAAAATACGGGGACATCACCCGAGTAGACAAATTCAAATACCTGGGTGAGATCATCATGAAAAATGGACTGGACAAAGAAGTACTTCAAGAGCGAGTACGCAAACTGGAAGTAGCCTACCAAACATCCCGCACAATCTACAACAAAAAATGCCTTTCCCAAGACACCAAGATACGTCACTATGAAACAAGTCTGAAGCCAGTAGTTCTATATGCAGCCGAAACCCTGTCTCTAAATGCCAACAAAGGACTCCTTGAAGAACTGGAGAAAAGAGAACGCAAAATTGTGAGAGGAATCTTGGGATCAAAGTACAAAAATGGAATCCATCAAAAGAGATCCAACAAGGAAGTCTACAGCAAAATAGAGAAAATTACCGACACAATCAGAAAAAGACGGGCACGATTTTATGGTCATCTGAAAAGAATGGACGGAAGAAAGTTAACTAAAGAAATCTTTTACTTTTTTGATTCAAACCCGAAAACCACAATTTCCTGGTTTAGAAATACCAAAGAAGACCTGCAAATGCTACATATCTCAGCTGAAGACGCCCTTAACAGAGATCTCTTCCGGAAGAAAATATTGACGAACGGGATAAACCGAGACGAGCAACCGAAGAGAAGACACGGTGCCCCTTGGACAGAGGAGCGTAAGCAGGCCCACTCACAAAGAATGAGGGAAATTTGGGCTCTAAAGAAGGCCAAGTTCAGTGTCAAATGCAACAAGACTTAACGTGGTCCTTGATGGCCCCAGCGAATTATATATATATAATAATAATAATGATATTTGCTTTACGTCCCACTAACTACTTTTTAAGGTCTTCGGAGACGCCGAGGTGCCGGAATTTAGTCCCGCAGGAGTTCTTTTACGTGCCAGTAAATCTACCGACACAGGGCTGTCGTATTTGAGCACCTTCAAATACCACCGGACTGAGCCAGGATCGAACCCGCCAAGTTGAGGTTACAAGGCCAGCGCCTTAACCGTCTGAGCCACTCAGCCCGGCTTGATCGAAAAAGAAATCACCATCAGAAAGTTGGTTGGCAAGGTAGGCGAGGTGGTGATAAACAATTTCTGATCACTAAATTGTGTGCAAAAGGCCTCGATTCAATTCCAAACCTCTCCGCAGTGTTCATATGGATTGAGACCATATATCTCATCCGTCGGATGGAGACGTTAATTTCTGAGCAGACCCCTTGGTTTTATTGGATAGGAGTAAGCTATGTGCCGATACAGGAAGTTCACCCTCCCTATACCTCATTACTATCATCATCCCACATTTATTTACTTTATTTTCCGTACGGCCAATCTCTTCACAATCTTGCATACTTCTATTGACACCAAAAATTGACGAGTACTTCACACTCCCTCCATCTAAAAGGTCGAGTCTAGTAAAATTACAGTTCCTTCTTCATTCCTTCCAATCATAGTAAATGTTATTATAAGAGGCTATTCCTGACACCCTTCACATTTCATACCAGGGCATACCATCGTCTTATTGCTTTAATGTTTGTTTCTCCACGTTTACTTCAAACTAGTCATGGCCAGGGCTGGGTGAAATCAAGTGGAATCAAATGTCAGCTAAGTAAATGTGAGAAATTTACGGGGGAAAAAACACTATTTTTATCGAAAAGAATGGGCCACATAAAGACTTTGAAAACAGAATATTACTGACAACATGGTAAATGGAATAAATCATTCAACAAAGATTGAGAATCAGAGTAAATATTAGTATAAAGACGGTGATACCATAGCATCCTAGGTATCTCAACTGGTACGGCGTTATGCTTCGAGAGAAAATGTAGGATTGGTAAAGAGTATAAATTCAGCATTTCTGTCTTTTCACTCGATGTTCGTATTTTTTAATCGAGTTCCATTTTTACTGCAGATTTAACCAAACAGTGACAAAGAACAAAATCTGATGCTTAGAGTGTTCTGATGCAGGATCGTAAGAACTACATCAAACAACCAAATATACAGGTCTGTTTGTATTTCAGTGCGTCTAGCTTTCAACAAGAGGTGTTGATTTGCAACTCGGTCGAAAGACTTGTTCGTGCCTTGATTCGCACAGTCTAGTAAATGTATAGGACTTGATTCTAAACAGCAACATTTATTTAAGAGAGCATATGGGAGTTTTAGAAGAATGAAGTCAAATTTTATTTGATGTTACCGCTTTTTCTCTCTCACAAAATATAATATTCTATAGCAGGAACCATATTTAATTTTCATGTCCCTACCCTTAGCACGTGTCTCTTCACTTTTGTTGGAGGATCATGGAACTGCGTCCAGTTTGGGCAAGAATTTAGTGAACTAATAAACGAAGACTTCAGTTGTACGATATTAATTTTACAATGAAATATTTTGCCATGGAGGAAATAAACAAAGCTTAGTTCCATCATCTATAATAATAAAAGGAAGTGTTTGTCAGTCTGTGCGCGATGCCCAGCAAAATCTACATCACGCAGAGATCTAAAATGTTGAACATAGGTAGATGGAAGTGGTCCGAATTCACCTCGAAGCCACAATTTTCATTTTCGCTTTCGTTGGTGAGTTATGAACGAAAAACCACGGTTAAACGTGTATTGGGATATGACAATCCAACGTGCTGCCAGCAAGACTATATGCATAGTCACTGTCGCTACGCAACGTACATAAGATAGGTAGAGAACACAATATTCAAGGAGCCATTTTACGTCCAGGGCGTAGGAAGCCGTTTTTGGTCTTATATGGGTGAAAGCATATGACGCTGTTGATGGTGATTCGTCCGTGGGATGGGGACGTAAAGTCTTGAGCTATACGAGGTGAGTGGGCTACGTGCCGGCTCCGGGTTTCATCCTCTCCATTCTTACTGTCATATATCATGTCATTCATTTCATCGCATTAACTCATCTGATTAGGTTGATGTCATGAAAGATATCCGGTCGTAAAAACTTGCTACGAAGATTCATCTCACTTCATACCCAAAACGCGTAGAGAAAGGGGACAAGGGTTGGACATGTATACATTTAGAGGAAATACACAAGACGCATGGCTGTGTCTAAGATCAATTCTTGGTCCAAGAAGTAAAGCTGTCAAAGTCATCAACAAGCAACGTTTACAAGAATTACCCGATGTTCTACAAAGTTACAAGTCTATCGACTACACGGCAGAGCTTTTGAAAGACTTGGAGTCACCTGGAGTACCCTCGAACATCTTAGAGCGGACAATTGTGGCACCGATTATCCTTCTTAAGAATAAGAATCCTGCCCTCTGCAATGAGCACGACTCTGAAACTGATGACTAATATTAGTGAAGCCATTCTCATGATGGGGCATGCCGCGAGCGAAGCAATATTCATTCCTCGGATTCGAATAATTTCTTCGGATATACAGTTCCCCGTTTGTTTCAGTTTCGCTATGAACATCAACAAGGCACAAGAACAATCTCTTAAAGTTGTAGGACTCTATCTTCGAAAAGGCTGCTTCTCCCATTGTCAACTGTACGCGGTTTGTTCAAGAGTTGGAAAGGCAAACGAACCATAGATCGTAGCTCTATTTGGAAGGACACTAATATAGTTCAACTGGAGCTCTACAAGGAAAGAAAAAGTTTATTATATAAAACAGTTGAATTAATAAACGCGGGCAAAGCCGTACGTACATGCTAGTCAGTAAATATTCCTTTTATTACAAGGTATGTTTACAAGCATGTTCATTAGGTATAAAAATTCTGTTATGTTAGCTTTTTATTCGATTTATCTATTTTCATTACAGCACAATTCTGTTCTACATTTTAAAATCAAGACGACACATTATCTGGATTTTAGTATTTCAACTAGCGGACATGTAATATTTGTTATAAGTAAGTCAGATAACTCGCTATCGTAGTCATGTTTTGCCGGCCCTTTTGATTGATTTTATGAGCATGCAATAAGAACGGTGTTCTGGTATGCCACAGTTCGTAGTCAGAATTAATCCATTCTGACGTCATCATGCCATCTGTTTGGTGAAAATATATCCATATAATCGCTTTTTTTTAAATCCTGCAGTCCTTGATGTTAAGCTTAGTATTGTGTCGTAGAAGGCAATGGTTTGTTTTTTTTTTGTTTTTTTTGCTATTTGTTGTACGTCGCACCGACACAGATGGGTGTTATGGCGATGATGGGATAGGAAAGGCCTAGAAGTTGGAAGGAAGCGGTCGTGGCCTTAATTAAGGTACAACCCCATCCTTTTTCCTGGTGTGAAAATGGGACCCCACGGAAACCATCTTCAGGGCTGCCGACAGTGGGATTCGAACCCACTATCTCCCAGATGCAAGCTCATAGCCGCGCGCCTCTACCGCATGGCCAACTCGCCCGGTACAACAGCTTTTAAGATACATGGCGTTCACTCTTTCTAGTATACATTGTTTATCGTTCGATAGGTGTTCTCAGGTAGTGTCCAAGGCCTATGTCATGATGGGGTCCGTTTGTTCGTAGGCTTTTTTCTCTTAACAGCATGTAATTTATTAGTGACCCTCTGCCACCTGTTAGGTTAGAGAATTGAAGAGCATCTATAAGGGAGTAATATTCATCCATGGCTTGACAAGTAGTAATCAAATGTGGTTGTATGCAATGACATTACTAAGGATGAATGTGGTATATACGCAGTATCAGGATATGAGTGTTAGTTGCTTAGCAACCTGCTAAGTACAGAATGTATTGCGGTCAGGGTAAGCCTCCGCCCGCAATAACTGGAGTGATCATTTAAGGATTTGATTTTAGGATTACTCAAAGTTCGCTGAACTTAGAGACCTATCAATATCACCGACAGATAATTCCGGAGAGAATTAAAAACTAAAACAGATCGGTCCTTCAGAATGGACGGACGGATTTGCCGAACCTGATTTTAGTAACCTCTTTTAATATATATTTTGAATATTTTGCCGGGATCTGATTGGCTGGAGAGAAGACGAGCCTCCAGATAGACTCGCTCTAAAGTTGGTCCAAAACGGGACCGCTAAAATAACTCGTGGCGGATAGTAAATACATAATACATTAAGGATAGAACACACCTCCTATGGCGGAGAGGATGCAATGAAACTTACTGACATAAGGCCGCTCACAAAATAGTAGCGGAATATAAGTCTGAAATAAATTCCAAACGGACACAGATTTCAATGGCGAAATAGTCGGACCAAAAATGTAGTGGGAGAGGCCTAAAACACGCCACCTCGGTGACAATATTAACTTATATTTCTTAAATAAAATAGTTTAATTTGCGCTGTATTTAATCTTAAGAAATATATTAAGCCATCAGCATTGTTTGCGTCAGATATTCGAAATATTTTTCAACGGTTTACAAGTTACTTTCAAGTGAATATTTTAGCCGGCTCACTCCGCACAGATACGGGAGGTCGAGTGGGAAGTTTACGGCAACCTACAAATCAGTCCCCTGCTTCGTGTATATAATGATTTAAAATATGTATTTAATATTTCCCCCATTTTAATCTGTTCCTGACACATACCGAAATATGATCATTGCTTCCGACGGCTAGCAGGGATATAGAACGTTAATTAGCAATATTATGCAGATGAGAACGAAAAAGGATACAATTTACTCGATTTTTTATTATAAGTGTGGCTGTAAAAATGAGTAAACCATTCGTTCGCTTGCCATCGGAGGACAAATAGCAACAAATAAAAACGAAATTTTAATGACGGTGCTATTTCAAACACCGTAAAACGTGTCATGTGTACAGAGCACGGAGTGGGTACAGGATGAGAGCAATATTTAATGACCCTCAAAAATTCATTTGAAAATAATTTCTACTCTAACGTAATGCTCGTTTGATGGTTATTACTATGAGAATATAACTATTTTATAATTTCCTCAGAATAATGAAGTTTTACGAAAATAACATATATCGTATGTGATAATGTTTGTTAATATTGAAAAATGTCCTTAATGAGATTCTGCTGACAGCAATGTATCGATTTTGAAAGGAAAGTGGATAATTATTCCGCGAATTGAACATTTCATAATGTTACTTTGAGAACCAGGAACGTATCGGGTAATTTTTAACTTCGTGTGGCTATTTCTAGCTGGGTGCAGCCTTTGTAAGGCAGACCCTCCAATGAGGGTGGGCGGCATCTGCCATGTGTAGGTAAATGCGTGTTATTGTGGTGGAGGATAGTGTTATGTGTGGTCTGTGAGTTGTAGGGATGTTGGGGACAGCAAAAACACCCAGTCCCCGAGCCATAGTAATTAAGCAATGAAGGTTAAAATACCCGACCTGGCCGGGAATCGAACCGGGGACCCTCTGAACCGAAGGTCAGTACGCTGACCATTCAGCCAACGAGTCGGACAACGTATTATAACCGTTCAATGGCATGTGAGTCAGCTGCTGAGTCATTGAAGGTTATGTTAAGGAAAAGATTAACCGGATTTACTCGGAAAATACGTCCAGCAGCCGCAGATCAAGTTTTAATACGTCCAGTTGTGTCAAATAGCCGGAATAACTCGCTTATTCAAATAAGAAATTGGATAGATATAATAATGAGAACGGAGATTCATAAGCTCAGAACCCCCTGGTCACCGGATGCTCACAGTCGTGAGATATTATTTAATATATGCACTGAGACTAGCAAGTAAAGTTTACATTTTAAAACAGCATGAACAAGCAAGTCTACCATATTATATTCAGGTCCAGTAATAACGCGGCGGAGGCCATTACTTGACGTTATATGTTAAATGATCAAGAAGGCGCTGAAGAAAATAAATCGATTGCATACGTCATGAAAACAAACAAATGGTGAAGTGTTCCTTTGTGCATCTTTCTAATCAGAAGAGATGATGTTATCTCGGAATTCGTTTCCTCAAATGTCAAAAACATATGGAAGAGAAGTTGCAAGTTAACGAACTTAGCCCAAGATATGAAACGCGGAACAATATTATTTCTGTAACAATTTTAAAAATAACTTTTGTTTTTTATGAACAATTGTATTGTAATGAGAAAAACTCAGACTGAAGGTTGACCTAATAGTGATTCACGCGTCTTAACAAGGAGTATTTGGAGTAATAGAATTCAAAGGAAATTTTGAAAGACGTATTAAGAAGATAACTATATTGTATTTAATAACGACCCCGTACTTGTTGTCAAATAAGGCGAGTTTTCTGGAATAATAGTGGGAAATTATACAACGCCTACATCACTATACTAATTCTATTTTGTAAGTTTCAGGTCCTTGGACTCATAATGTATGAAGACTATTCCTGTGATGTGATGATGAAAGGTAATATGTGGGCGTGAAGGATTTAGCGTCCTAACAGGCCCGGGAGATGATGCTAAGATGAATGCTAAACTATGACCGATGGAACGGAGGATTGAGAGCAGTGTTATGTGGTCTTCACTGATAAATGCCCAAGATTTCATCTTCTTTACTCTATCTTGTAGATGCATAGTGGTAGAGTAGATTTTATTGTATTTTCATAATGAAGTGATATTAATTGAAACAGCTTGAGTGACCTAAAGCGATCGTCGCAAGTGCCTAGTTTTACTCGTGATTACGGTTAAGTCTGATGTGAAGGTATTGGGATCATTTGTCCTATGCGAGATTTAGCTCGTAGAATGCGCATTTTTACCGTGAGTTATTCGGAATTTCTTTATGTTTACTGCGAATGTAAGGCGGCGTTGTCTTCATAACTTCAACCATACGAGCACTGCATGAATATTTTTGTAAGGTGATGTGATTTAATGTCTATTTTAAAAAGGTCTTCTTGTGATAATATCATATGCGTACATGGTACAGTTGCGTATATTACGTAATATTGGTGCCGTGGTGATTGTGATATGTTTGTAATGATGGCAAGGTTCTTCGGACAGATGCTTGTGAATTTCTTAGGGTAAGTAATTCTGAATAAGTGTTGTGCGCGTGAAGTATGGTGAATAATATAAGGATAGGGTCGTCGATAAAGTGTTTAATATTGAAATAATGTTGTTATAGTAAATGGTTCGACGAGAATAGGTATTATGAAGCGTAATGAGTAAGTTTCGAGATTTTCAATGAACTTAGGATTGAGAAGTGGATTTAAGCGTTCATCATACAAGTTAAGAATCCGAGATAGGCAAGCAGTAAGGTTGTTATTAATTAATTTGAGTAACATGTCCGAAGGTTATAAGTACAGATCGGCATACGACCATCGATACACTGTTTTGCGGCATGATATGGAACGGATATCGAATATTTTGAACGAATGA
The DNA here is from genome assembly GCF_040414725.1 of Anabrus simplex. Classification (NCBI taxonomy): domain Eukaryota; kingdom Metazoa; phylum Arthropoda; class Insecta; order Orthoptera; family Tettigoniidae; genus Anabrus; species Anabrus simplex. Next base: position 33,467,698 of record NC_090278.1, read on the forward strand.
TTATTGACAAGAGATCTTCGATATTAAATAAACACAATATGGATGTAGTAGGATGTCATATTAATCAAATTATTATCACATGGTGTAATGTAGATTGTGATCTTTGTGTAGTTGCTTGTAGTATGAATCTTTGTAGATATTAGACCCTCACGACTCTCTTTCAGAAGGACAGTTCCGGCGAAACCAGATGCCGTTAATCATTTTAGATCTTATTGATTATGTAGTATCAGCTATATATTGTGCATTCTTTTAGGTAGCGAACGTGAGTTCCTGGCGCATGTTGTTTTATTTCAATTGAATCATTGATGAATCCAATTATCATATCTTTTGAATACTGGATGATCGCACATTTAAGGATGGTCATGCTGATAACAGATCACTATTAGGAAACTCAAGTTGATTAGCACTTAGTCAATTTATGAGAACAACGATAGAATGATAGGGCATTGAAAGATGAAATCTTGGATAAATGAACGATAGAAACAAGTGAGACACTTTTTAATTGTTTATTTTATAACGGGCGGACAATTAATAATAATGAATATTTTTTTCTGAGTGGGAATAAGCCTTCAGCAAGTTCCATATTTGTTTTCATCAAGGTAGAATTTTCAATTTAAATTAAGATTTTAATGATGGTGAATTATATAAATATCAGCCAACAAAGATTTTAATTTCATTTATCTGATTATTATCCAATCATTCTACGATGTAAATATTATTGTATTAGGTTAATTATTATGATTACATTAAATTGGGAAGACCCTTCCAAGAAACTAACATTTGATATCTTCTTATTCAAATGAGGTACATTTTTATCTTGTATAGTCTGTTGAACAATTATTTATTACGATAACAAGGATCTTGCGTTAAATGCCAGTAAAACTGCATAGATACTAATCGAATGTCGATGTCCTGAGTGGACACTTATGCATCACCGTTGACTCCGGCCGAGGCTTAATTTCAGCACCTACGAACCCTCAGTATCCCCGGGCAATGGACGGTTAAAGTATCGGGTAAAGGAAGTATATACTCCCGCGCTAAGTGGATGAGACAATTGAAGTGCCGGCCTTGTGATTTCAACTTGGATATTCGATCCCGGATCAGTTCGGTCGTAGGCTATTTGAAGATGCTCAAATAAATCAGACTCGTGTCGCTGGATTCCCTGGTATGTGAAAGAAATCCTGAGGGACTAACTTCCGGCACCTCGGAGTCTCAGAAAACCGTGATGAATAAATAGTGAAACGTAAAATCAACAACATTCTTCTTCTTTCTTCGTTGTGTCGAATTAAAAAAGCGGGTTTGAACTTGTTAGCTTCTTCTTCCTCTCCCCCTTCTCCTCCCAAAATATCTTCATGAATTCGATGTAGTGTCTGTTCCGTTCTTCTGCCCACTCCTTTCCAGTAATCGTTTTAGCTTTTAACGTCGAAAACATTTCGTAGCAGACGAAGTACGACTCCCCATACTACGAAAAACGTAAAATTAAGCAATTCCCCCAACTGTGGCGAACGTTAAAGGGCTAAAGGGCCCGAAAAGTTTTCAAATAGCGAGTCTTGGATAGCTCTATCAAGCTAAAAAATCAAATTTCGAAAACCACTGCCGGCCTAAATGCATTTCCGGAAAAATAGCCTAAAATAGATTATTTCCTTACTCGTGTTCTATTTTATTCAAATCCTAGAAAAATTAACTTATCTACATAATTCTTTCTGTAATGTGTTCCTTGGTTCAAAATCCTCAGGTGATTTAAAAGGTCCACACCGAGTGTAGTTATAAAGACGAAAGTGAAACTCTGCATTGATTTACATTAGCGCTCGTAGTGGTGTTTAAGTGAAACAATACACTAACACACATTAGCGCTCGTAGTGGTAGAAAAAGGCAAACTGCTAATCTAACAGACCGGATAGACCGGATAACAATGATTAAGAAAAGGATCGTAATTTTTAGGAATAAATAAAGAATATATTCTCATATTTTATTCTACATTATTTACCCAAAATTCGTAGCTCATATCCCTAAGATGTTTTTAACATTGAGTTGCTTGCCTGAAGGGCTAGAACTGTAGATTTTTTAACGATTGAGTGATTTGCCACAGGAATTCCAAACTATACGATTTTTATGGTGTCGTCAGTAGCGTTTATTTCTTGAAATTCCTGCTTAATTTCTTCCAGCCAGTTAATTCGGACCTTCTTTGAATTTATTACCTATATAAATAAAGTTGTAGGGGGCCCGCTGTCTGTAATTTCGCTTGATTGCCAATTTTTCAGATATTTATCCGTTTTAGGTCAACTCAAAACTGTAACAGTGGTTTTTATTTTTAGTGTCTGTCTGTTTCACCATCACGGGGAAACGGCGGGATAGATCTCGACCAAACTTCATATTTAGAGTATGCTCATCCCCGGGAAGGTTTTAATATACATATGATTTTAAAACCTCTGAATGGATGGGGTGTTTGTACGAAAACCATGGCAGTTTTCTTCCATTTTCCCTTATACTATTGATTTTTTTATCCGTGGACTAAATATGAAACGTCTCTTCAATATAAACAAAAAATTTTACGTACAGAATTTCGCTTACTCCTGGAAAACGACGGAGAAGATTACTATATTCTGCGGGTCTCATGCTCCGCACTGAGTGACCGACAGACCGACAGCGAACCTACTGGTTACCATGGCAACTTCCCTGACTTCTTGCCAGCCGGGAAGTAACGTATTGCCATTTTTTGCCAACATTCCTGTAAACTGGTGATTTTTCCTTGGGTAGAAAGCAAGAGAGACGTCAAACGGTCATTCTGCATGGCGGAATACCGTTGGAGGCTACGATCGTTGTTAATATTTTAACAGTACCGTGGCGTATAGCTCATTATTTCAAACTGTAATGTGTATTCTGGCATTTGCTATAATTTTTACTGTATTTCTATTCTACTTCTGTTTTCTTCTTTAATTTCTTGCCTTTGCCTTTCCTCTTTAGTCTTAAGTAATAACACAAAATGCATCTTCTTATGTGTTTACTTAAGAATCACTGCACGTAAATTTCTCCTGTATTAACTATCACCTTCCTATATCCGCAACTCATACCGTCACAATTTATTGAGGGGCATTTTATTTTCAAATACGCCCACTTGGTATTTACATATTTGTCCTATACGGCTGTCCACAGTTATTATCCTATTTGCTATTAATTTCAACTTTCTTAACTCTATTACTTTCTTCGTTAATTACTCCGTACATATGCGAGTGATAATCCCAAAACCTGGACACTCCTTCCGTTGAAGAAAAATTCCAAACTTTTGGCCCCGGAAAACATCGACATATGGATGCAATTTTTATGACGGTGCAGACCTCTGTTTCGGGGTAGTTGGTGGTTAAACGGTAAGTCGTATTTCAAAACAGATAGCACAATCGCCGTTCAATTTGGAGAGATCTATAACTTTCGTCCTAAGACTTATTGTCGTGTCTCGATTGTTGATACGTTAGATAGCGCTGCATTTCTCGATTATAATCATATCTCTCCAGTTCGATTGTGACGGGCATTAGGAAAAATGGCCTGTATTTATAATGAGAACTCTCCATCTGCACTGTGAATGGTAGTTGCCAAGTGAGCCTGCCGTTATAGTAGAAACTCCAGAGCTCGATTGTGATTGGCAGTAGGAAATGGCCTGCCATTATAAACAAAACCTCCCCAATGCCTAACTTACATCGGAAACAACGTATGGTGTCTTGTTTCTCGAATAACGCTAAGAGACATGCAATTTAATATGATGTTACTGCCTTTACAGTAATTTACGGAGAAATTCGTATACAATATAGAATACCGCAGCGAAGCACGGGTACATTTTCTGGCAGTTAATAGTTTTTTAATAAAGCTATCATTGTCCATTCTACAGACGTGACTAAACTACCCCTACTCGATCCAAGATAATTAGCCTCTCCAGGCAGTTAAAATCAACTACGAGAGTGGTAGTTGTATCTGGTTTTTAAATATTCTTCTCTCCCTCTGGCTGTCGGAAACCCCGCGGGACCTTCTGAAATATCTGTCATTCGGCATGTGGCTGGGGTTTACCGTCGCTGTTAGCTAACTTGAGGGTTATTCATGCTCCGATCTGCATATTGTAATCTGTGTATAATAGGCATCCAGGTATTGCTGATTTTGAAGCTTTTCTCTTAATGCATATTGTTCTGGTGTTTCTTAATTTCAGTAGCCTCTAGAATGTTTGTTTCAAGATTCCGTGGAATAGCAGCTAAAATAGAGATTCTGGCAAATAAAATTTCGTGTCTTGTTTCGGAGGAATGTTTGGCTACAGATGAAATGTCCACATCTTTCTTATTGGTGTCACGGATATGTTCTTTATGTCGGGCAGAAATCAATTGCATAGCGAGCTACCGCAGCTGAATTCAATATGGTAGACTCCAGAGGCTTGTAAATTAGTTTGGTGGCAGATGAATGATTAACTTCTGGTGAGGTTCATAAATTTTCTTGATTTCATATGTATTTAGTGTATTCCGAATGCTGTCTCATGAGTTACTGATGTATGGAAGAATCGCCGTCTTCAGACGGGTTAGTTCCTCGTCCTCCTTTTCATGTTTTTGAGCGGATATATTTCTATTCTCCCTTCATTTTTCCGCCCTATAACTTTCCTTGAAGAATTACCTGAAGCATTTCACATTTTGGATCGCTGATTATATGACGTAAATAAAATATATTTTTCTGCGTCTAATTGCCTGGATTCATTTTCTTCAATTTCTCCATTTGCACATTCCCTTCAATACGTCAGCATTCCGTACTCAATATCAACCAGCTCATGAAAGTTGCAACACAAGATGAGATGTTCATACCACAAATGCTCCTATTTCTTGATATTATTGGTACTTGATTGATAAATTGCATTTTTATTCCGTATTGATAGTCACCATAAGTCATAAATGAAAGAGAAGTTCCACCTAATCAATACTATTTTATTGTCAGATGTTGGACCTTTTGAGAGGTCGAAACCGGTCCTACATGTGACAATAAAATAGTATTGATTAGGTGGAACTTCTCTTTCATTTATGACTTATTATTGGTACTCTCATGGTCCATACACACATGCAATACAATCTCACAGGCTTGACATAGCATTTCACGCAACGCATCCTTAATTTCAAATTAATTTCACGAGAATTTAAAATTTACATTGTGAAAATATATGTAGCCATTTCACTTTTAATTTTCATTACTTTAACAGTCATTTTTATGAAGCCACCTACTCAAATATTTAAATTTATTAACACGTTCGATATCCGCCTCATTTATTTTCAACTTGTGCACTTATTATTGCGTATATTATTGTATTTTGCATTTGCGGATCTCATTTGAAAGCTGTCCGCTGGCCGAGATAGGGAGTTACACAAACGAGATACACTTTTGTTTTAAGAAGGTCGAGAAGACTTGCACTGGAAGAAGCAACACAACTGCAGAAAGATGGGTTGAGCTCAAAGGTGGAATGAGCAGGAGAATGGTTCGAAAAACATCCATATAACTAAGAACTACTCAGTAATTCGTCAGCTGAAATGCTTGGTTTCCTTCAAGCAAGAACGATAAAGAAATAAATTTAATAATATGAATAAAGATGTGGGATCAAACGTAAGGCTTTCTGCGGATGATATTATATTGTGTAGGATAGTAAATGTTACAGGAATGAAAGCGACTGCAAATACTGTAGACCTCGACAAAGTTGCGAGATCAACAGCAGACAATAGCATAATTCAGATGAATCAGATTGCACTTTTCACCAAGAATTTTTCTCCTAGTTTTAATTACTGTGTTGATGGGGTAGAAGTATCTCATGCGTATCACTGTAAGTACCTAGGTGATGTTTTCGAGTTGATTTACGTCACACCGACACAGAAGATCTTATGGCGACTATGGGATTTAAATGGTGTAGGAGTGAGAGAGAAGCAGCCGTGGCCTTAATTAATGTACAGACCCAGCCCCTGTGTTAAAATGGGAAACCACGGAAAACCATCTTCAGGGTTGCGGATAGTAGGGTTCGAACCCAATATCTCCCCTAACCGCACGGCCAACTCGCTCGGACTAGGTGTTATAAGGAGCGATCTACATTGGGGAAACACATAAAGGGGTTTTTAAATAAAGTGTACAGATTTCTGCACTTGATTATGAGGCTATTTAGATGTTGTAGTAAGGATATAAAGGAGAGGGCGCATATGTCACTCGTGAGAGTACGGTTATAGTGTATGAGACCCACACCAGTATTGCTTCATACAGTAACTGGAATGGATACAAAGGTAAGCAGAATGATTTGTTCTACGTGATTTTTGACAAAAGAGTAGCGTTACGAAAATATTGTACACTTTACGCCGGGATTACTTGGATGTAAGGAGACGAGATGCTCGACCAATCGGAATGTTCTAAGCTTTCACTAGAGAGATGGCAAGGAATAATATTGGTGGACAAATAAGCTTGAGTGGAGTTTTGAAAAGTGTGAAAATCATAAAATGAAGAAAGAGTTGGAATTCAAGAGGACAAATGGGGAAAATACTCGTTTACCAGGTCTATGCGTATGTCTTTTCCGGTGTCACTAAGAGATGGTGCCAGCGAATAATACGCAGCGTGTGAATTTGACACATCAGTTTGTTCGTGTGACTTTAACCTACCAACACACACAAGTTGAGTCTGAACACTAGCGCCTGTGTTGTATTGTTCAGTGATCATGTCGACGTTTGTGCCTGAAGAAGAATAGTTGGGGCACGAAATGCTTTTCTTATTTAATCAAAAGTCAAAGTCTATGGAAAGTCGGAAAGTCATCGTTTGCTGGTAAAAACATATGATGAAAACGCTCCATCGATTAGAACATGTGAGACAGGTTTTCGATATTTTAAACATGGTGATTTCAATGTGAAAGGCAGTGCGCGCTCTGGTAGAACACAAAAGCGGCATTGTGTATTAAGAACGCTTGAACCCCTGCCAAACCGGTAATGCACGACGCTATCACTAACAAATAATTAATTTAAGTCACGCATTGATCAAAAGACGACCAGAATGGGCCATACGACATGGCAAAGTGATCTTTTGACTCGACAGTGCGCCGTAACACACAGGAAAACCAGTGAAAGGCACCTTGAAATCGCTTGAATTTGACATCCTTCTTCACCCGCCGTATTACCCCGACCTGGTACCAACTGACATAAACTCACATAATTCACCTCTTCGCAGAGCAGAGCAGCACTTAAGCAATTTCGAGGAAGTTGGAAAATGGCTCGACGAATGGTTTGCCGCAAAAGACAAGCAGTTTTACTGGCATGGTACTCATAACTTACCTGAAAGATGAGCGAAGTGTGTAGAAGCCGATGGCCAGTATTTTGATTAAACAAAAAAGGTATTTTTCCTTGAAAATTATGGGTTTTCTCTACCACAAAAACCGGCAAAGACTTATGCATGCACCTGGTAGGAAGGGGAATTAGGGATTAGAGTAATTTATCAAGGGAAATATTTGATAAGCTTCCAATGTTTTCAAATCATTTAAGAACAGACTAGATAAAGAACGTTTCTTCTTTTTATTTTACTTTCGTCGCACCGAGCTTGCCTGACGTGAAAATGGGAAACCACGGAAAACCATCTTCAGGGCTGCCGACGGGGTAAATAACTAAAAGGCAATATGCCACCTTGGCGATAACCCTAAATTCAGATCAATGGTGGATTATTTATTTATTTATTTATTTATTTATTTATTTATTTATTTATTTATTTATTTATTTATTTATTTATTTATTTATTTAAGCTTGTGATAGAATATATATCACACCCTCGCACTATATTCACAAATAAGAGATATTGTCATTATTGTCATTATTATTATTATTATTATTATTATTATTATTTCATTTGTATTTTATTCATAATATTTTAAACTGGAAGGTCTCCATTATGTGATGTGAGTAATTTGGTTTGTACAAGCGGATGGGAAACAGTGCTATTTACAACTCGGAAAGTTTTCGTGAGTCGTGTGGAACAGCCCGGAGTCCGATGGCGTGGCTTTGTTATTGTCTTGGGACCCAGAAGAGGTTCGGAGCGTGGACTTGGAATAGCAAGAGGATCTTCCACTCGTGATTGGATGGGAATAAAGATCAAGCTAGGCGTGCCATGAAAGAGTAGGAGGAAGCTGAGGTCTATATCTGCATGTGAGAAAACAGCGAGAGAGAATTCAAACTTTGGTGGAACGTGGTTGCCTTGACGTTTTTGTGGAATGTGATGTGTGGTACTGACGTACAATCTGTGGAGTGCTTAGGCACTTGGTATTATATCACTTGTGGCGCTTCGGTGTCATTTCCATCAAGTGTCATATGTTGGGGGTACTGCATCTCATTTATTTAATTTATTAAGTTATTTGAGTTATTTTATTTATTCAGTTGTCTTATTTATCTATTAAAATGACGCTTAAGTATTTTATTCATATTTTATTGTTCTTTTAATCTTATTTCGAACTAAACTGATACCGTACAAGTCAAGAAATGTACAAGAATCTCAGCAAAAGTGAGGTTTCTGCAGGGATACGCTATGTGACTGTGGTGCTATCCAGAAAGCACACGTCGCAATAGAGGTATGACCCAAAAGAATATTTCCTGGTGGGCCAGAGGTCCTTCACAGAGCGGAGGACGACGCCCTTGCATGTACGAAACACTTTGATTGGATAGTTTATTCTGGAACGCTTTTCTATATACTGTGTATAATTGTGGGTAAGACTGTAAAAAAAATATGTCCTCAATACCCTCTTGCCATTTATTTATATGCATACATATTCATTGTACACTGATACGCCTTTCAGTGAATTTACTAAATGCCGCCACAATCCTTGTTTGTAAGTAACTCTGTTGCCTCATTCAGTTATATACTTCTTATCTTAAAATCACTAGAAACTGCGTCTAACCAAGGTCATCATGGTCTTCCTCTACGGCTCTTAACCACCATAACAGAGTCCATTATTCTCCTAGGTAACCTATCCTCCTCCATTCAGCTCACATCATCCCACCACCGAAGCCGGTTAATGCGTACGCTTTCATCAACCGAGTTCAATTCCAACTTAGCCTTTATCTCATCGTTCCCAATAGCCTCTTGCCATTTTTCCCACCTGTTAGTACAAGCGATCATTCTCGCCACTTTCATGTCTTATTTCTAACTAATGAATACGATTCCTGAGTACACCTAGATTTCACTCCCGTAAAGCAGATTTGGTATGAAATCAGACCGCTGTAAAGGTAGTTTCGGCCGGGAGTTGACTTCTTTCTTGGAGAACACAGCTTTACTGCACCTTGATTCAATCTCACTTACTACACCTTAATACTTGAAATTATCTACCTGTTCCAGCTTTGTATTTCCAACCCGACATTCAAATCTCTTAGGTTTCTTGAATACTGACTTCACCCTAGTCTTGGAAAGGCTTATTTTCATATCATAAGCTTTGCACCTATTTGAAAGCTCCAAAATGAAGGACTGCAGGCTTTCAGCACAATCTGTCATAAAGACCAAGTTGTCACCATAGGCCAAACTGCACATTATATTTTCACCTGACTCCCTCCCTGCCTACTAATACCTTTCAGTGGATGATCCAAGTAAACTATGAACAGCAAAGGTGAAGAATGGCAGTCTTGTCTAAACCCTGTAAGTACCTTGAATGAAGAAATGTTGTATTACGAATATAATGCTATTGGTTTTTTACATCCCACTAACAACTTTTACGGTTTTTGGAGACGCCGAAGTGCCAGAATTATGTCCAGCAGGAGTATTTTACGTGCTGACGTATTTAAGCAAATTCAAAAGCACCGGATTGCGCACCGATCGAACCTGCCAAGTTCTAATTTCATTATCAATCTGTTCTTACCCTCTAATGTTCTACCATCACTTTCTTTCCCTTCATGCTTGATTTTAGTCGTCTCAATCTTATCGCCGTACGTTTCTGAACGTGACGAACACATTCTAATGTGATTATATTTACATCATTTCCACAGAGTTTAGATTTCTGAACCACTTTGAAAGCCGTAGAGTCAGCATACCCTAAGTAATATATATACCTAGCATTGTACCACTGATTAGAAACGTTGGTCAAGTGACTTGCAAGAGACCGTCGTGTCTACTCACAGCATAAATCTAGCGCGCATCATCATATAAATTATTTTGTAGTTATCATATCATCATAATACATACACCATTTTCAAGAGGGCATTTGACATATTAAGAAATAACAATAATATTAAAATGACAAATTTTTTGGAACAATACCCATTCCGTATTCGACGACATGGGTCGACGTTACTTCGGAAGGAAGCCGGCTTCCAGCTGTGAGGTCTGAAGGGAGAAGTACACTACCAGAAGAGGTTGATTTGAAAAAGAGAGGAACTATGGAGCATGCTTTAAATATCTGGAGGAGAAATACATAATCTTGTTGCGATACTGGGAGGTGATTCGACTGCTGTTCGGCGCTCGAATAATAGTGCCAAAATTCTGTCTGAACTTCTTTCGGAATTATGGCATTAGTGTTTCGAAATTAGAAGAAATTGACGTCAGTAATCTGACGAACTCTTTCCAAATTGTCAATTATTTCGCATGTACTAATACAAATTACAAATGAAATAAATAATTAGATTTTTAGATGTCTGCCTCTTCAGGGGGAATAATGAAAAAAATCCACAGTTGCACTTCAGGCAAGCAACTCAATATTGAAAACATCCTAGGGACATAAACTACGATTTTTAGTAAATAGAATGTAATAAAATATGAGAATCTATTATTTTTATTTATTTATTCCTAAAAATTACAATCATATTCTTAACCATCGTTATCCGGCCGATTAGATTAGCAGTTCGCCTTTTTCCACCACTGCGAGCGTTAATGTGAGTCAGTGCACTGCTTCACTTACGCACCACTACGAGCGGTAATGCGAGTCAATGCAGAGTTTCACTTAAGCCCTGTCCGACTCGTTGGCTGAATGGTCAGCGTAGTGGCCTTCGGTTCAGAGGGTCCCGGGTTCGATTCCCGGCCGGGTCGGGGAATTTAACCTTCAATGGTTGATTCCTGTGGCCCTGGGGCTGGGTGTTTGTGCTGTACCCAACACCCTTGCAACTCACACAACACACACAACACTATCCTCCACCACAATAACACGCAGTTACTTACACATGGCAAATGCCGCCCACCCTCATCGGAGGGTCTGCCTTACAAGAGCTGCACTAGGTTAAAAATAGCCACACGAAATTATTATACTTAAGCCCTTATAACAACATTCGGTGTGGACATTTTTCAGAAAAATCTAAAACCCTGAGGTTTTTGAACCAAGTCACACATTACAGAAAGATTTACTTTAATACGTTGATTTGGCTAGGATTTGAATTCAAATGAAAACGAGTACAGAAAAGAGCGATTTTAGGCTCATTTCCAGATTTGCATTTAAGCCGGAATTGATTCTCGAAATTTGTTTTCTTTTTAGTTTGATAGAGCTATCCAAGAGTAACAATTTGTTACTTTTCTTGTCTCTTTAGTCCTTCAACAGTTGGCAAAATTGAGAAAAAATCGCTTAATTTTATGTTTTTCGTAGTGTGGGCCCCTACTTTTTTCTGCTAAGAGGTGTTTTCAACATTAAAATAAATTGAGAAATGAAATATAATTTTAATTCAAATTTTATTACAAAAGGTATTTAATGGAGTAATTATTAGATTTTACCTTCACTGTAACCCTCTCTCTCTCTCTGCAATTACTAACCAAAACGGTATCATTAGCATAACGTATGTTATTGACGTACCTGCATTTTAACATATTAATGCATGATAGTCCGTTCCTTAAAAATAATCATTCATTACAAAATCAATTGTAATATAATGAATTATCATGTTGCAATTATTGTTTTAAACAATGTGACGTCTCCCCATTTACCATTCCGCCTCTCCCTTCCCTAGCGGTGGTTGTTCCGTCATAAATAACAAATTTTTCCGGCAACTTGATAGAGTAAACAGTTTAGGATTGTTATTGGAAGTAAATAGCTTACCAAGTTAATTTACTGATGATCGATGGATGGCATTATATCCTATCCCCACTCACATGCCAATTTAAAAATACTAAATGTGCCATAACGTTTTGTTATTCTGATTATATCACATTGTCATGACAAATGATGGAGAGGAAAAGAGCTTTTGAAATGGATATTTAAAATGTCAATGACTCTATTATATACCTGAATATTGGTTAATGATAGCTGGCAGTTGTAACTCCATGTGACCTTTTCAGGACCGTCCATGCGAGAAAATTAAATTACCAGATTAAGTATCGCATAGGGTTGAAAGGGTTACTGTTTAGTGACATAATACTTTGGAAATATTTCATATCAGTATCAAATGAGCAATGTTCGATGTTAATAATAATAATAATAATAATAATAATAATAATAATAATAATAATAATAATAATAATAATAATAATAATAATAATAATAATTGTACCGGGTGGTACACCTCCACGCCGCTAATTCAAACTTTGCGCCAGTTAAAACTCCTCTACTGGAGGAAGCCTGAACGTTAACTGCCATATTAATTCAACGATTTCTCAGAAGATGTCATTACTATAAATTTTGAAGCAACGAGGTGATGTGTCAAATTCACACGCTGCGTATTATTCGCTGGCACCATCTCTTAGTGACACCGGAAAAGACATACGCATAGACCTGGTAAACGAGTATTTTCCCCATTTGTCCTCTTGAATTCCAACTCTTTCTTCATTTTATGATTTTCACACTTTTCAAAACTCCACTCAAGCTTATTTGTCCACCAATATTATTCCTTGCCATCTCTCTAGTGAAAGCTTAGAACATTCCGATTGATCGAGCATCTCGTCTCCTTACATCCAAGTATTCCCGGCGTAAAGTGTACAATATTTTCGTAACGCTACTCTTTTGTCAAAAATCACCTAGAACAAATCATTCTGCTTACCTTTGTATCCTTTCCAGTTATTGTATGAAGCAATACTGGTGTGGGTCTCATACACTATAACCGTACTCTCACGAGTGACATATGCGCCCTCTCCTTTTCTTCCTTACTACAACATCTAAATAGCCTCATAATCAAGTGCAGAAATCTGTACACTTTATTTAAAACAACGAGTGCGAAGTGAAAGAACTGTATTTTTGGAGAAATTTTGGGTTCATAAGTTTGTTTTTTGTTAAATTTCTTTCAGTCATTGTTTAAGTTGGCAATATTAACCCTTTCTTTCCGCCAGTTTTGAATTTGACCAATAAGGAATTTCTGTAATTAATTTTCCACCAATTAGGTGTTTCTTCTTCGTCTAGTGTAGTAGTTTTTGCCATTATCCAATAAAAGGCTTGTGGGCGGGTGTTCTCATTCCTGAAACGCCTCGAACTTTCCACGAGGGTATATAAACTGCTGATTTTCGGGTCTCCGCGCCACTTCAGTAACATCTATCAGTGTGTAAAGTATGTAACAGGGGGCGGGAAGCGCCTCTTTCTTCGGGCAGCAGTTCAACCACCAGGTAATGGCCTTTTAATAACTTCTTTTCTTGCCAGCTCAGCAGTTTAACTCTCGGGGCAGGTCCGAAGCCTTTTACCATGTAACTTTCCCCTAAAATGTAAAGACACTTGGTATCAATTCTATCTTTTTAAATTACATATTGGGATAGAGAGTGCTTAACCCTCTCGAGCTCCCTCTCATATTGTGTTGAGGTGAACTTATTTTCACAACCGTTTCTTCCTTAACGTAATGTAAATTGTCTCCTTCTATAAGTCACCTCTTTAGTATGGGATTAGCCCTTGCATTAGAGGCCTGGTGCCAAGTAGGTTTTAATAAGGCGTATTTGGAGTGCAGTTTCGCCTCCTCTCAAGTTGGTATTGTGGAGGCCATGTAATATTTCTGTTTCTTCACTGAATAGGCCTCAGTAGGTTGGGTATTTTTACCCCTGTGTATATGTCCTTGGAGGACAGCTTGAACGTGGAGTTTGGTGTGGCCTTTGATAGGCTTGAACTTAAGAGCGGGTTGCTCTTTCTTAAAATCTGTTTCTGCGTGCCTCGAGGAGGCTTTACTGTGTAATTGGGAGCAAGTGCTCCTGGGCATGATTGGGGTCTTCTGCCCCTTAGTTGAATCCTGTATATCGTAAGGTTGAGCTTATAGCTCAAGAATTGTGTGTCTGGCTCTCGGAGCCCAAATCCTGTAACTCTGTAATTGTACATTCTCGAGTTGTGTTTCGGCTACTGAGTACCTGTTATATTTGTTATTTCTTAATCTTGAAAAGAAAATATAACCTTGTTAAATTTTAAATTAACTTTAATTTCGTAGATTGAGACCTGTTCATCCCAGCACCTTCTTTCACCTCTGCACATCCACAAAACTCCGTAATAATAATAATAATAATAATAATAATAATAATAATAATTAATAATAATAATAATAGTTTGCAGGTATCGTTTGAGAAAACTGAAGTAATGACTAACATCAAAGAGGCTCCACCAAAACTCCATACAAAATACGGGGACATCACCCGAGTAGACAAATTCAAATACCTGGGTGAGATCATCATGAAAAATGGACTGGACAAAGAAGCACTTCAGGAGCGAGTACGCAAACTGGAAATAGCCTACCAAACATCCCGCACAATCTACAACAAAAAATGCCTTTCCCAAAGCACCAAGATACGTCACTATGAAACAGTTCTGAAGCCAGTAGTTCTATATACAGCCGAAACCCTGTCTCTAAATGCCAACAAAGGACTCCTTGAAGAACTGGAGAAAAGAGAACGCAAAATTGTGAGAGGAATCTAGGGATCAAAGTACAAAAATGGAATCCATCAAAAGAGATCTAACAAGGAAGTCTACAGCAAAATAGAGAAAATTACCGACACAATCAGAAAAAGAAGGGCACGATTTTACGGTCATCTGAAAAGAATGGATGGAAGAAAGTTAACTAAAGAAATATTTCACTTTTTTTTATTCAAACCCGAAAACCACAATTCCCTGGTTTAGAAATACCAAAGAAGACCTGCAAATGCTACATATCTCAGCTGAAGACGCCGTTAACGGAGATCTCTTCCGCAAGAAAATATTGACGAACGGGCTAAACCGAGACGAGCAACCGAAGAGAAGACACAGTGCCCCTTGGACAGAGGAGCGTAAGCAGGCCCACTCACAAAGAATGAGGAAAATTTGGGCTCTAAAGAAGGCCAAGTTCAGTGTCAAATGCAACAAGACTTTACGTGGTCCTTGATGGCCCCAGCGAATTATATAATAATAATAATAATAATAATAATAATAATAATAATAATAATAATAATAATAATAATAATAATAATAAATTTCAACCTTGTTCTAGACAAAGTCATTCGAGAATGGGAGAAGGAACTGAAAGTTCAGAAGCACTGGAAAGCCATTCAGCTTGGTCGAAAGAACGATGACATAAAAGTCAGTTGTTTAGCTTTCGCAGACGACCTAGCGATACTAACAGACGGTGATATTTCAGCGATCAAATAGATTGAAGCCCTCAAGGAATGAGCTGAGAAAACTGGACTACATATCTCATTCGAGAAGATCAAGTTTATTTGCGCTAAATTCGACATTCAGGAATTACAAACAAAATATGGGCACATCAAACGAGTTCCATACTTTAAATATCACGGTGAGATCCTAGAACCAACACGGTTGGAAAAGGAAGCACAGAAAATTCGATTACAAAAACTCAAAAGAGCATGTTGGAGAACTCGTCACATCGACAACAAGAAAGGCATGTACATACATACAAAAATCAAACATAATACGGTGATTAAACCTAAAGTTCTGTATGCATGTGAAATCTTGGTACTTAATTATAAAGGTGATCTGGAGAATATATTGAAGGAGGAAGGGAAGATCTTGAGAAAAATTCTGGGCCCAGAAAAAAAGGGTATAGACTCAAATCACGCAAAGCTACGAAAAGACTGTCCAACCTTGCCGCAGACGTCAGGAAACGAAGACTGAAATTCTATGGACACGTTCACAGACTATCGTCTACAAGGCTAACCCACAATATTTTTAAATATGCTGAAAAATTGAAGAACTTACCATGGATACAAGATGTTAAAAATGATCTTGAAAAGGCCCAGATAGAAACATCAGAAATACTGGACAGAGAAATTTACCGTCAAAAGTTAAATAGTTGGGTAGTAAAGCCAAAGAATGAGGTCCCTAAAAGATCGGGGACTAAGTGGTCAGAAGAAAGAAAACAGGCACATAGTGAAAGAATGAAAGCAATATGTTCTGTTAGAAAGGAGAATCGTAAATTTAATGCGTGATCCAACAGGGTCCATACGCAAATAATAATAATAATAATAATAATAATAATAATAATAATAATAATAATAACAATAATAATAATAATAACACAATTCTGATGCACAGATACAGATTGCTATACTGGAAGAGCAAGCAGTGAAAACGAGACTTAAAACCTCATATGAAAAAACTAAATTTATGACAAATATGGATACAAATAAAATTGCAAGAGTGAAGGAATTTAAGTACTTAGGTGAATGTATCACTGAAAATGCAATGAAAATAAATCAATAACTTCAAGAATTCAGAACATGAAAATTGCTTTTCAACACACAAAGAATATTTATAACAATAAATGTTTTTCTTAGAACAGTAAAATTCGTCACTACTTAACAGTGATCAAACCTGAAGTTCTTTATGCTTCATAAACGCTCAATTTACATAATGAAAATTTAAAGGAACAATTAGATATTAAAGAAAGGAAAATCGTGAGAAAAATTTTAGGACCAAGAATTAAAAACGGAATACATTACCCCAAACCCAACTCGGAAACATATTTAGAAATATCTAAACTTACTGATACAATGAGACTGTGACTAATTCAATTTATAAGCCATTTGTAAAGAATGAATAACAACAGACTTACTTATCGAATACACAAATTTTGCAGTTCAAACCTACTAGTTCAAAATGGTATGGTAGAGAAAGACCCCACTGAATTAGGATCACCAAATCTGCAGCACAGAAATATAATTAGGGAAACTGTTCATACAAGGAGATTTGAGGAAGACGAGAAGAAACTTGTTCGGAGAAACAGAAATTACAACAATCAATGAAAATAAAGAACTATTGGGCATGGAAGAAAGCTCAACAAATGTTTATTTCTCGTGGTCCTAAGTGACCCATACGCGCGGAATAATAATAATAATAATAAGAAGAAGAAGAGAATCTGAGGATGGAAACTTCGGAGCAAAAAGGAAGTTTACCAGAAGGTGAAAAGAATCTCAGAGACCATGAAGGAAGGGAGACTGGGGCTGCACCCGTCCACCTCCCGAGTCCCAGACTAGCATTTATCTCAGGGGTGTCGGTTCATTATTTAATTCATCAAATATAAATATAACGGCATAATAGAACACGGGGATGAACGGAGCAACTTAAAATTAAAAGGGGGGGAAGGCTCGATTGTAACTTGAATTTAAGGACTCCATGATAGGACTAGGAAGTGACTGTTACTTTAAAAAGGGCATCATCTAACTACAATAAAAAGATTATGAGAGTGGTTTCCTTTGAAATAATTTGCCAGAAGGAGCGGTTTATTACGCCATTTGACGTATAAAACTTTGATACACGTGGCAACAATATTTGAATTTACACACATGTTACATATATAAATCACTTGCCATACCGCAAGTGGTATCAATATCTTGCTGCGTTGCTTCTGAAATAAAATGACATTTTGGAGGTATAATTTACGGATCGATTCCATTTGAATCGAACCGTTACTCAAGGATATAGCTTCCTTCTATCGGGAGCCCGAGCATAACCCATGTTACGGTCGGCTTCCCGATTTAACTAAGATGACGTACTCCGGCTATATACATTTTTCCGAGACCGGTACTCGGACTGGGTAATGTTCTCGTGAAATGCGAAAACTGGATTCCACGGACAGTTCCTATCCTACGATATCCAGCTGATGCCATACCAATGAATTAGCATTTACATATGATTTACATGTGATCTGAATTGTCACCAGTTAGCCTCAATAGACTACTGCCATAGATGAGATAACGAGAAGCGGTGGGAAAATACCGTGCCAGTGGCCCCCCTCGCATCGCGAGCGAAGTAAACAAACACGCAAGTATGACTGTAACATCGTCCCATACGGAAACCGTACAAAAACGAGGCAACCAAATGATTCTAATATTATCACTCGTATTATTCAACATACGAATAGAGGGAAGTTGTCACCAAACAATTTAATCCACGAAATTATCATCCTTGAAATTATTATTATTATTATTATTATTATTATTATTATTATTATTATTATTATTATTATTATTATTATTCAACGGTTCCTGGCACTGTCACGTTAGATTAATATCATCATTATTATGCGGGACGCAAACACAAATGGTTATTACTGTTATTATTATTATATCCCTCTCGTGGTTATTATTATTATTAATGAATAGGTGACTCAAGATATTTATTATTATTATTCACGTCACACAAGTTTATTATTATTATTAATTAACCGGTCACTTCCGCCAAAATATATTAAGATATCGGTCGCAATTACAAACATTTCCCTGATCAACCAACGACATCATTACAGTTATTATTATGACAATTATTATTAATCTGACCGCGATGATTTAACATCTTCCTTACATTGTTATTATTATTATCGGTTGCATATTATCATTTAGATTCCCGTTTAACATCGTTATCAACGCTCAATTAATTAAGGCGGTCCAATCCTTTATCTGCAATATTTATTATTATTATTATCACGACATCATGATTGTCCTCGCTCGTCATTACAATGAATACAATATACGACCATTTATGTGGAATCTGAACTCTCATTATCCTTAGATCCGTTGTATCTCAACGAACAGCTGTGCAGTCTATTTATTTCGTACATGCTGTCACGGGTTCGAATTCTACCCGCTGCGTAACTCAGTATTTCTCTGTGACACTGCCCGTACATTTTACACTCATATCAATAGCCTAAGTGTCTCTCGTACGGAATTTATTTTCCTCTATATCTCAATATTCCTCGATTCATTTATTTCTCACAGAATTATCAACTGACTTATTTATTCATTCCTGACATCGTACGACCTTTTATTATCTGACTGCAGATTCTTTCACATATTCTATCTCATTTTGATCTACGCTTTAGTTCATTCTCCACAAATAATCGTAACATCTTGAAATTATATTTACCAAATTTTGACAATCATGGTCTCGTAATATTAGCACTACATGTTCCGGCTAATGAATCGCAACTTCAAAACGCGACATTTATACGTAAAAAAAAATATTGGACCGTAATTTAAACCACACGTTCATTAACATGTACGGATTATTAGCACCGATCTACATTTCAATATTATTAATTGACCAAATTAAATTACCACGCACTTTAATTCCGAATTAAAAACGACATCCCGTCATTAAATGATTCCCAATAAACTCAACACTTGATCACATAAATTATTATTATCTCCAAATCATATTTAAAAAAACAAAATATCTTCTTTAAAAAAATAGTTATATTATTTATTTATTATTATTATTAATATTTAAAAAAAGCCCGCCTGGTGGCCATGATCGTTAAGGCGCTGAAGTCTAAAACGGTCTAACACCGAGGTTAGCCGGTTCGAGTCCCGTTGGTCGAAAAAATTTTCACCATCAGAATGTTGGCCGGCAGGGTAGGGGAGGTGGTGGTATACAATTTCTAATCACTAGATTGCGTGCCAAAAGCCTGGATTAAATTCCAAACCTCTCCGCAGTGCTCATATGGAGTGAGGGCATATGACGCTGTTGATGGTGATTCGTCCGTCGGATGGGGACGTTAAGCCTTGAGCAGACCCCTTGGTGCTATTCGACAGGAGTAGGCTATGTGCCGGCACCGGGTTTCACCCTCTCCCTACTATCATATATCACGTCATTCATTTCATCTCTCATTAACTCCTCTGATGAGGTTGACGTCAGGAAGGGCATCCGGTCATAAAAAAAACCGCCACGACAAATTCATCTCACCTCATACCCGACCCCGTAGGGAAACGGGACAAGGGCTGGACAAACAACAACAACATTAATATTTAAAAAAATAATAATTTCGCCTGTAATACGGTAGTCCACTCGTAATATGTTTAACGCATAACCCCTTTTACAAAGTCGATTTATTCTGGCACTAAACACTCCAGATATGATTTACTTGGAAATATTATATTAATCGCATCTCACAAATTTAACAACTTCACATTGAAAATATGACCATATTAATTACAACAAAACACCACTGGTATGGCGAAGCTGGATTTTCCTTCCATGTCATTAAATGGCTCGTTAAAATTTACAAAACATAAAAGCACATATCGGGTCTTATTTAACTAGCATAACCAAAATCAAATGTAAAGAAAATTATAGACTACAAAGAAAATATGAATGCATGCATGACTTAACGTACTACACTATATATATACAAATTTACATCTCCCACAAACTGAATACATAAAAGACCCGATTATTTACATTATTATGATTTACTACTGTCCGTGCTACAAATTTAGGATGGGGTCGTTAAGCGACCCATCTTGTTACAGAAGGTAACCAAGTATAATCAAATTATTCCCATTTTTCCCATCACGATAACATTTCCCAAATATTATTTACAGTTTAGTACTCATCTTAGTTATCGGTATTCCATTGCAGCTTTGCAGACGAGAGGCTCCATCCGGCCCCTCTCTGCGTTTTACTCCTCCATCCTTGATGGCGTAGTTTCACAAAAGATTCCCTGGCACATTATTATTTTACACTCATATCTTGATTACCACAAACCTTCACCATCTACAACGTTAACACTGTATACTTTAAATTGGATACAACAAATTACTATCCTAGACCCAAGAATTTAATATATTTGCACTATTTAATCTTCGTCCACCTACCGCACAATGGACCTGGACACGTACGACGAGGTGTCAACTATTACGCCCGTCGCGATACGCCCGATTTATACGGCATTCTTGACGTGTTCATTACATCGGTTCGGTATAGCTAAGTACAGGCTACTACTTCCTTAAAGTACTGCTCGTCACACAGTCTGTTATGCACGTACTTATGGTGATATACTTTATACTACTCTCTTGCAGGGTAATTACTTTACATCACTGATATTCACAAATGACAGACACTGTCCTACGTTACTATTTCCAGATTTAACATGTTGCTTGAGCGCGATCACATTTTACAAATACATGCGGATGCTCGCGCCATTAAATGACTGTACGACCGTAGAATTCTAAGATAGCGGCGACCAACAGTTCAGCTCCCGATATTCAATTCACGCGTGCTGGCGACCGTCAATTCAGCTCCAACGATTCAAGACAAGTTTGTTGGCGATGAACCCTTGCCCCGTATATATGGATGAAGCCTTTTTCCCGCGGATTTGTTGACGTCATACCCCTGAGGGAGGGGGTGGATTTTTAATATCGGTACTTGCACCCCGAATTGGAAGTTAAAATTTACATCAAATTAATCCACTCCGCTAGCATATCTGCTGGATAAAATATGAACTCCTGGTGATCACAGATTTAGGAGATATGGGTGGATTTAGCTCCTCACATTTCGCGCCTTCGTAAGCGTCTCTGACAACGTGGTCTTCTTTCAGCCAATGAGATTCCAGCTGTCCGGTTTCCAAGAAATCCAGCCTTCAATTTAATTAATTTGCCAATAAGTATTGATTATTTTTCCATGCGTGACATCTAATAAATTCATTACATCCATCCGCGTACTCATAATAATTTATTACTGAATACTTTTGTAGTTACGAAAATATCTCATCCCTCATTCCTTAAGATGGTATCACTGAGCCTCCCATCAAATTTTTACTATTGGCCGGCAAGCGGTCACGTGATTTAAATCTCCACCTGCTCGAACTTAGGCTAGCGAACGTACACTCAGCCGCTGTAATTTTCCATGAGGTCATGGAATTTCCGTCCTACCAAAAATATCCCAAGGTATTACTCATGTTGTGAGTTTCCTTTGTATGACTCTCCCCCTTCCTCTTTCTGACCAAGACTTATTTGTGGACTCTGTATTTCCTTGTACGCCAACTAATGATATTCCCTGCTGTGAAGTAGCTAAAAGTTGTCGTGTTGAGCTAATCCGTCAGGCTCCAGTCTGTCGTCCTTCCTTCGCTCTGATTTCGACATTACCTAAACGAAATATTTTCAACGTCCCTTCTGTATTTCAATAAATGTACCATATTATTTTACCGATCAAATCATGACTGACTATGGGCCTAAGTCACTCGGGTTCAGTACAGAATGAACGCAAATACACTTACCAAACAAATATTTGATTACTTCTCTAGAAGGAAGACCACTACAGCATGGATTAATGAAACGAAGAAAGATATGGAAAGATTAAGCATCTACGAAGTCCACCTATTAGAAAGAAATACGTTTAGGAACACAGTGAAGAATTTGGAAGGTGTTCTAGCCACAGGAAGAACTAAGAAGACCGGAAGAACCTGGACAGATGAACATCGGAAGCAGGCCAGCGAACGCATGAAGGATTAGTGGACAGAGAGAAAACTCCGCGCGAAGAGAAAGAAATGAAGTTGTAGCGTGATCCTTAGTGGTCCATTCGCTTGTCATAATAATAATAATAATAATAATAATAATAATAATAATAATAATAATAACATTGACCGACACAACAACGAAAGTAAAATTTTTAGAAGTGTCTGTACCATTTGAAATCAAAATAGGAGGACGAAACGGGATGAATTATCTCCCTTACTGTTTAATTTTGTTCTGAAAAAAGTAATTAGGATATGGCAAAATGAAACTAACGTTATAAATATTGGTAGATGTATCCAAAACGAAATTCACTTTAATTGCTTAGCAGTTCCTGATGACATTGTTAGCCTATCCAAAAACAGACAGGAAGAAATCCAATCTGCAGAAAAACTCCATGTAATAGCTTATAAAACAATACTCGAAATTTTTCATGAAAAGAAGAAGTATATGAACTGGACTAGATCAGGATTCAACAATCAGCCGTTAGTCACGAAATATGGAAATATCGTTCAAGAAGACAAATTTAAGTATCTAGGTGAAATTATTGAACCAACAGGGTTAAAAAAGCAAGCTATCAATGAAAGAACTGCATAACTTCAAAGAACACACAATATTACTTGGAACAGATAAAATAAAATCAAAAAGGCAAAATTACGAAATTTTAACTCAGTAGTTAAAACAGAAGCATTTTATGCATCTGAAAATATTATAATTGGTGGAAAATATCGAATAAACATGATCGAAGAACAAGAAAGGAAATTCCTCAGAAAAATCTTAGGACGAAAATGCGAAAATGGAATTTGGATAAAAAGAAATCATATTAAATCTATGAAGTTACAGAAAACAACAGAGATAACATCAAGAAATGGCGATTACAATCTTATAGTCACTTATATAGAATGGATAATATCAGGCTCACAAAGATAATTTTAAACTTAGCCTTATCATTGAAAAATCACAATAACTGACTAAAAGAAATCAGTGAAGATCTAACTGAATTGGCATTAATGAAGAAACACTCAAGATAGAATAAAATTCTGAATCTTAATTCGCAAACACAAAGTTTCTGTAAAGCCCACCCGACTAAATACAGGATAGACTGAACAACGTGAAAAGGAACACAGCGAGTCGATGAAGAGAGATACTGGGAGTAGAAGAAGGAATAAAGTGCTAATAAGTTCAAACGCACTCCTTCGCCAGGCATATCGAATCAAAATAATAACGTTCATAATAATAATAATAATAATAATAATAATAATAATAATAATAATAATAATAATAAAAGATTGGGAGAGGTAAGCGGAGTATAAGTATAGATTGTCTGGTATTCGCTGCCGATAACAAAAGAATTGAAGAACTCCAGGGGATAGCAATTAAGGCTGGGCTTCAAATTTATTTTGAGCAGACCGAGTTCATGACCAGTATTAAAGAGGTCCCTCAGCTGCTGAAGTCAGGATAAGAAAGGGTAAAAAGAGTTAAGAGATTTAAGTAGGCCTACTTGGGAGAAAAATTACAAGAGAATGGGTCGGGAAAGAAGGCCATTAAAGGGCGGGCGAGGAAAAATGGAAATGGCATTGCAACTGACGAGGAACAAAAAGCAAAACAAAGCTAAGTCACCTCTGTACAGGCCATGAAGGTCCTTGGAGGAGTGGAAGGTAAAGGCTTCCACCATTGTTAACCTCGGCACGTGATGGGGTAGAGTGGTTAGCTCTACGCCCGGCCGCCTTTGCCCCCAGGAATTAACCTGGTACTCATTTTGGTGTAGGCTGATTGAACCTCAGGGCCATGCGCACCTCCGGAAGAGGAAATCTCGTTTCTTAAATTTTACGACTTCCTGGCGGGGATTCGAACCCACGTCCTTCTGGGCGAACCGAGCACGCCTTTACCGCTTCGGCCAGGCAGCCCCTACTGACGAGGAACACAACAACAAAAAAGGTTCTGCTCTATGTAACTGTTGTTAAATCTGAGTCCGTGTACGGAGCAGAATCGTTGGATGTGATTGGTAAAGGATACCTTAAAAATATCGGGAAGAAAGAAAGAAAAATTCTCGGTCCAAATGTAAAAAATGGGCAGAGGAGAACAAAATCTAATCAAGAATTGTATCAAAGAACAGAATATGTTTTTGTATTGATGAGGAAGAGAAGGTTACAAATCTATGGACACTCGTTAAGGATAGACAATAACATTCTGATGAAGAGAACCTTTGAATTCTCCGGGAAGAGGACGACAAAGCTGAAATAATTTCGAGAAATGAGGTTGGGCTTGGGTCCGCCTCTGAGGTGTAGTGGTTAGAGTAATTAGCTGCCACCCCCAGAGGTCCGGGTTCGATTCCCGGCTCTGGCACGAAATTTGAAAAGTGGTACGAGGGCTGGAACGGGGTCTAGTCAGCCTCAGGAGGTCAACTGAGTAGAGGTGGGTTCGATTCACACCTCAGCCATCCTGGAAGTGGTTTCCCGTAGTTTCCAATTCTCGTCCAGGCAAATGCCGGGATGGTACCTAAATTAAGGCCACGGCCGCTTCCTTCCCTGTCCCATCCAAACTCCCTATCCCTCCACAAGGCCCCTGCTCAGCATAGCAGGTGAGGCCGCCTGGGCGAGGTACTGGTCATTATCCCCAGTTGTATCCCCCGACCCAAAGTCTGAAGCTCCAGGACACTGCCCTGGAGGCGGTAGAGATGGGATCCCTCGCTGAGTCCGAGGGAAAAACCGACCATGGAAGGAAAACAGATTAAGGAGAAGGAGAAGAAGAGGTTGGACTTGACTAAGATGTGGGGTACTGATGTCAATATAATGAACAGAAATCGATTTAGACAACTCTTCAAATAGTTGCGCGGTTTCCAGAAGACTAGTGAGAAAAGCGTGATGCCTTACACAAGAACACAAGGAGGAAGTAGGAGAAGGCAAAAAGTAATACAGAGGTTGTCAAACAAGGTCCATTGATGTCCGAAGCGAAAGCAAATAATAATAATAATAATAATAATAATAATAATAATAATAATAATAATAATAATAATAATAGTACTGCTCGGGACAAACTAAATGGAGACAACGAATCCATGTCGTGGACCACACCAGCAGGAGGGACAAATGCTGAATTAAAAAGAAGAAGAGCTCCCACTAACTACGTCAAAATTTCGGTGACGCTTAGTTGTCAGATTTTTGTCCCTCAGAGTTCTATAAATTATATTAAATGTACGACAAGAGATTGACGTATGTAACGTATATTATATATACATATATATAGATATATTCCCTCTTACACTTGAATTTGTTATTTATGCGATATCACCTCCTCCTTCTTTTCTTTTCTATCCTTTTCCCCTGAGTTCTGTTTTAAGTTCATTCTCCTGTCCGGATTTAATGACGATGAGAGTTGTTATCTTAATTATTTATCCGTAAATAGAGCAAAATAATAACTATTAATTTTCTGCAACTTCTGTTTTATATTATCATCCTTTATCAAGTAAGATCAGTAACGGTTTGTAATTATTTGAATTTGTTTATATTAACATTTTGTATTAAGTTCATTCTTGCCTTACCATTGTATGATGTAGATGCTGATTCCCATAGGGAACCTAAAATATTTGTCCTGAATGAGTAAATTTATAATATCAATATAATGGTCCGTTATTGGACATTATAAATTATCCAGCTAACTCATTCTTGGTTGCCTGCGTTTCGCCCTCGTGTGCTAAGTTAGGCTCGTCAGTTGGGACTGCTGGTCGAATGGACAGCGTACCTCAAATCCACGAGAGTGTGCAGGGTTCGAGGCAAGCGAGAGACTCGTTTTTACCTTTTCTTTCCCTTTTCTTTTGCGGCATATATTAAATCACTCATCTCCTAATCCCCCATGAAGAACAAATAAATAAAACAAAGTCCCAACTGACGAGCCTAACTTAGCACACGAGGGCGAAACGCAGGCAACCAAGAATGAGTTAGCTGGATAATTTATAATGTCCAATAACAGACCATTATATTGATATTACCATTGTATAATCTGGTCCGGAAGACGGCAGTCAGGTAAATATCATAGGAACTTTGGAATGTTATTGGAAGGTTCTTCTACATTACAATGAACTATTATAAATTTATATTACATGTTCACGATTAACGGATTAATTTCTTATTAATTATTTAATCGTGCCGCCATACGTATTTGAGCTACTTCAAAAACAACCCGCTGTGCTAGAATCGAACTAGTCAACTTGGGCTTAGAAGGGCAGAGGTTCATACACCTACCACCTGAACCACTCAACTAGACTACATTCATTTATTAACCAAGAATTATTGCCTGAAGAGATGGTCCCACTACATGAATATCAATGGCAGTACTAACAGGTATATCGAATAATGAGATCTTCCTCACGATACGCATATCCCGTACTCGCCATAAACATATTACTTAGACGAACTAATTAATTGAAGCTGAATTGGAAGTAATTACACTGTAATTATCTGATGCACAGGTCCACAAAGTAATTAGGGTCACAAATGAGGCCTGACTGGTTTATTTGTCTCATAGAACGTGGAACGTGCGTGAGAAAGTGTAACGGATAGTATTCTATCCAAGCTTTCCACATCGCATGGGAAAAACCACAGTTACGGGTCACCGATTTCTTCCATACTTTGAGAGATTGATCTACATCAAAAATAAATCTATACGTGTTCCAGCGTTTGTGCTAGTGGCTCTTAACTAACGAGAGAATGGACTTTTAAATTTGCCAGATTACAGATGATTCTCTCCAACACTGCTGGTCGAGTGGACAGCGTACCTCAAATCCACGAGAGTGTGCAGGGTTCGAGGCAAGCGAGAGACTCGTTCTTACCTTTTCTTTCCCTTTTCTTTTGCGGCATATATTAAACCACTCATCTCCTAATCCCCCATGAAGAACAAATAAATAAAACAAAGCTACAAGAAAGACAGAAAGGGTGAATTCACCAAGAGCTTCACTGTTAATGGTCTTCTTCTTAATCTGTTTACCCTCCGGGGTCGGTTTATCCCTCGGACCCTCTACCGCCTCAAGGGCAGTGTCCTGGAGTTTCAGACCTTGGGTCGGGGGATACAACTGGGAGAATGACCAGTACCTCGCCCAGGCGGCCTCACCTGTTATGCTGAACGGGGACCTTGTGGGGGGGATGGGAAGATTGGACGGGACAGGCAAGGAGGAGGGAAGGAAGCGGCCGTGGCCTTAAATTAGGTACCATCCCGGCATTTGCCTGGAGGAGAAGTGGGAAACCACGGAAAACCACTTCCAGGATGGCTGAGGCGGGAATCGAACCCACCTCTACTCAGTTAACCTCCCGAGGCTGAGTGGACCCCGTTCCAGCCCTCGTACCACTTTTCAAATTTCGTGGCAGAGCCGTGAATCGAACCCGGACCTCCGGGGGGGTGGCAGCTAATCACGCAAACCACTACACCAAGAAGGCGGACTGTTAATGGTGTAAAATCAAATACGATTATTATTATTATTATTATTATTATTATTATTATTATTATTGAAATGAAAATCCAAAGCCTGTTTCAAGTCAATGGTCCGGTCAGGAATGGAGTGAATGAAGCCCCCATCTAGTGGCGAGGATTAAAATTGTGCCGGCTGCCGAAGCCTGTCGCACTCCTCTGGGGCAATGTAGTAGATCTACCGATACGAGGCTGTCTTATTTGATCTCGTTCAAATACCACCGGATTGAGCCAGGATCGACATATGAAATGACAGTGGAGTGTGTTGCTGGAATGAAAGATGACAGAAAAGCCGGAGTACCCGGAGAAAAGCCTGTCCTGCTTCCGCATTTTCCATTACAAATCTCACATGGAGTAACCGGGATTTGAACCAGGGTATTCAGCGGTGAGAGGTCGGCGCGCTGCCGCCTGAGCCACGGAGGTAGTAGTAGTAGTAGTAGTAGTAGTAGTAGTAGTTCGTTAATCCAGACTAAGGAGCGAGACTGAATTGATTTAACTGATATCGATCCGTTTTTCTTCCAGACACTCTTCATATTCTCGCTGTGGCTTTTCTTGCGATCTACTAACCATGTTTTATTGGTGGTAGTGCTTGGATGGTGTGTAAAGCGGTGACTGTCGACTAATTTTCTGAACTTAAATCTCTCTTACACAATGTTATCTGTAATGCCTATTTCCCGACGATCTTTTCCAACTTCGAGCAGCCAGTTTTTTTTGTTTCATTGATAGGACAAGGTTCAGAATTTTTGGTCAATCTCTGATTACTCAATCTGAGAATAGGTCAGTCAAATTTAAACTATTTTCCTAAATATGTCTGAGATTTTCTCTGAGTGTTGATACAGGTCATGTGATTTCCCTCTCGTCCAGATTCCCTCTATACAGACTGATTCAAAAACGTACCTTAAGGTTTTTCTTTCTTGCTTTTCTATATATTTAATAAATTATCTGCCCCATATGATCAGTGTTTCAGATGTGTATAGTGCTTCAGGCTTGATTACAGTCTTGTAACGCCTTAATTTTGCGTTTCGAGATATGGATTTTGTATTATTTCTGTTCCAAGTGAGTCTGAATGCTCTTTGTAGTTTGCTTCTCGATTAAGCCCTGATGGTCTTCCAGCTATTTGAATTTAGACACTTGGGATATTTTGTCATATTTGGTTTTCATTGGTTGTCCATTATTATTATGTCAGAAACATCTATAACATTTTATTTCTTATTTTTTGTTTCTTTATTTTTTGTATATATTCATTTTACCGTCCACCTTTGACATCTTCCGGACAGAGTGAGGGATCCCACCTCTTCCACCTCAAGGACACTGTCCTGGAGCGTGAGACATTTGGTCGGGGATACAAATGGGGAGTAGTACTAGTAACTTTCCTAGGCAGCCTCACCTGGTATGCTGAACAGGAGCCTTGTGAGGGATGGGAATATTGGAAGGAATAGACAAGGAAGACGAAAGGAAGTGACCGTGACCTTAAATTAGGTACCATCCCAGCATTTGCCGCAGAAGTGGGGGGAAACCATGGGAAAACACTTCGAGAATGGCTAACGTGCGAATCGAACCCCCTCCCCTACTCAGTTTACCTCTCGAGGCTGAGTGATCCCGTTTCAGTCCTCGTACAGCTTCTAAAATTTCGTAGCAGACTCGGGAATTGAACCCGAACCTACAAGGGTGTCAGCTAATC
The DNA here is from genome assembly GCF_040414725.1 of Anabrus simplex. Classification (NCBI taxonomy): domain Eukaryota; kingdom Metazoa; phylum Arthropoda; class Insecta; order Orthoptera; family Tettigoniidae; genus Anabrus; species Anabrus simplex. The sequence continues at coordinate 33,497,441 of NC_090278.1, forward strand.
ATACTAGTCACTACACCACAGAGGCGGACAACATCCAGATTTGTTATGAGCTATACTTCCCACTAACTACTTTTTCAGTTTTCTGAGACGCCCAGGGGCGGAAAATTTTCCCGCAGGAGTTCTTTTACGTGCCAGTAGATCTACCGATACGAGGCTGACTTATTTGATCTCGTTCAAATACCACCGGATTGAGCCAGAATCGAACCGGCCAAGTTGGGGTCAGAACATACAGTTACAATTACACTCAGTCACATTAATCACATTTCGACCGAAACTTTGCTACATCGAGTGAATTCTCTGTGCCGTGAACGAGATTATCTTCTGTGCAGGAGGAACATCGAAGCATGCACTTTACAGAATGGTCCGCCCCGCATTCATACGTCATTTTGTTAGAATCGATGTAACCGTATCTCACTAAGGTCACTTTGGGACTGCACACATCTTATCTCAAAATATTCAGGGATATTCACGTTGTCCTGTTCTCTTTGAAGCGAGCTGGTAAGAATTCAGGTACTGCTGTCTGTCCAGGGATGTTGGGAGACTTTGTTTTCCATAGATCTAATCCTGCTTTCATTTTTGTGCTGTCGCAGCCTGTTTGTATCATCTTCTCTCTGTTAGATCATTCCTACTTTAATTATTTCCATACAAACCTGTGACGTATCGTTCTAAAGTAGATAAAATGTAATTTGACAAGACATGCGCTATTTTACAATGCCAGAGACTTCTGAAAATGTGGAGTCTTTGTAATGGTTAGGTCGAGCAAAGCCGGGTAGAACTGCTAGTAATACTAATAAATACTAGAGATTTACAAAATGACGTGTCAACTCACTCATTTATAAGAGATATGTCGGTGTCTACACTCGTTCAAATTTTCCAGCTCAAGCATTCACGCCATTGAGAGTTTGACAGAAAAATCCACCGTTCTAGCCCTTCAGGCAAGCAACTCAATATTGAAAACATGTTACGGGGTATGAGTTACGAATTATAGGTAAATAAAACATTGTAAAATGTAAGAATATATACTATATTACAATCCTTTTAGTAATCATCCTTATCCGGTCGATTAGAACACGGTCGACTGGATCCCTCGCTGCGCTCATAAGGAGCTAGCTAGAGCGACGCATCAAGTCGGCCGTGATTAGATTAGCAGTTTGCCTTTTACTACCACTACGAGTGCTAATGCGAGTCAATGTATTGTTTCACTTAAGCCCTTACAACTACATTCGGTGTGGACATTTTTCAAGAAATCAAAATGCCTGAGGGTATTGAACCAATGAAAATATTACGGAAAGAATTATGAAAATAAGTTAATTTGGCAGGGATTTGAATTAAAAAGAAAGCGAGTAAAGAGACAAGCGATTTTAGGCTGTTTATCTGGAACTGCATTTAGGCCGGAAGTGATTTTTAAAATTAGATTTCTTAGTTGATAGAGCTATCCAAGACTCGATATTTGAAACCTTTCTGGACCCTTTAGTCCTTCAAACTTTCGGGGCACGATAGAAAAAACAGCTTAATTTTACATTTTTCGTAGTATGGGTACTTTATCTACCAAGAAATATTTTCAACATTAAAACAAAAATTAAAATAAAAAGAACTCAGGTTCGAACCTCACTGACGGCCGCCCTGAAAATGGTTTTCCGTGGTTTCCCATTTTCGCACCAAGGCAAATGCTGGGGCTGTAACTTAATTAAGGCCACGGCCGCCTCCTTCCCACTCCTAGCCCTTTCCTGTCCCATCGTCGCCGTAAGACCTATCGGTGTCGGTACGGCGTAAAGCAACTAGCAAAAAGAAAAAGAAAACTCGAAAAGACGTTCAATTTCAGTGAACAAATGGGTCTATCTGTCTGATCACAATAAGCAGAATTAGGTTTCAGCAGACTGGATCAGTCCGGAAACTCGGAAGTTAAATTGGCTGACTCATTGGTACACTGTTATAACTTGCATTGTTTTCGGCACATCTTTATTGCACAGCTACTTATCGAGTTTCTAATTTAGAGTCTTCCGGTTGCGGGACAGTTTTGTCCGTGTCTGCCGCAGTATGAGACAGCTCAGAGACAGTACTCTTTTGTCATAGTACCTACCCACACGACAAACAGTGTAGCTGCAGTGCTTCATTGTGTTTCCGCCCTCTCTTCACACATTTTATTATTTCAGAAAATGCTTTCAGTTAAACGTGCTATTGTTTTTGCGCTCGTTATTTGGTCGCGTAAAAGAGAAATAAAATTAAGAGACAATACTAGGTTAATTCAATTTACAGTTCAGTATTACTAAAAGGAACGTTTTTCCTTTATATGATCTTCTTATAGCTTGCAGGCCACTTCTCCACCTCTTCTATTGATGGTTCCACATTTTAATCCATTATTATGCAAAATGAAAACATAAACCATATAAAGAGTGTATCAGATCTATACGGACAAAAACATCAGGGATGTTCTTCCTGTTATGTTTAAAACAATGCAAAAAAAATGAAATGGCTTAAGGCCCTTAGTGCCGGGAGTGTCCGAGGACAAGTTTGGCTCGCCAGATGCAGGTTTTTTATTTGACTCCCGTAGGAGACCTGGGCGTCGTGATGACGATGAAATGATGATGAAGACGACACATACACCCAGCCCTCGTGCCAGCGGAATTAACCAATTATGATTAAAATTCCCGACCCTGACGGGAATCGAATCTGGGATCCCTCTGGCCAAAGGCCAGCACGCTAACAATTTAGCTATGGAGCCGGACTTAAGAACAATGGTGCAATCGGATAGGCGGAGAAAGTTGTTCTTCTCGAAAAAATTAGGTAACTTCGTTACTTCCGGGCGCGCGATTCTAACTGAAGAATTTGCCGTATTTGCTATGGTAGAGCACAACACGCTGCCTGTTGCTGTTCGTCAGAAGAGGGAGGGAAGGGAGGGGAAGTGGGAAGTGGACGACAGAAGTAATGCTCGGTACGAATGCACAAGTTTCTCGTTCGTTTCGCATCCCAGCCCAATTAGGCAGTGTACAGTTTATTCTGCACAAATTGACTACTGTACAAACCCCATAGAACGAGAAGATGAACCAAGAATAGGGGCACCTTTCCAGGTCTTTTTTGACACACATTCAAAAGGTCACTACAACACCGTTTTATATCTAAGTAGGAAGTGTTGCCATATTGAAAATCTACTGTAAACAAACCATTGGCTGTATTGTTTTCTTCGTTCAGTATTTCATTCCATTTACAATGTTGTGAGTGAAGAAATACACAATCTTGAGGCGACAGCGTTGCATCTTCCAGCACGTTATATAATAAATAAAGTTACTGCAATCATCAGATAAGAGGAGAAACGATCTGGTGCATTCCTTGACTGGCAAGTGTGTCTTAATTACAATAGCTCTTGTACTGTGTGTACAGTTATGACTGTTTAATTGACGAACTGTGGATAATGACTGTAAGAAACAAGTACTACCCTGTGCGAGTCGAACGGGGAATGTTACCACCCGCAGTATGGCAAGACCACAGGTGTTAACGAACAGACATAATGTCACCTCCGTAGAACAATACTGGGCACTCGAAGGGCTACTGTGAGTCAGATGTCTGCCCATTTGAATGCTGGTAATCAGGAACCTATTTCTACCAGGACTGTAAGAAGGCAACTGTGCCACATAGGCTTCACCAGCGACGACCAACTTGTGTCCCTTTTTTGACACCTCCACACAGAGCTCAACGACGTGCATGGGCCCGCGAACATTGGCAATGGACCATGGAGTAGTGGCGGCGTGTGGTGTAGTCCGATAATCCCGGTTCCAGTTGTGTTGAGCTGATGGGCGCATGAGAGTGTGGCGTATACAGCGTGAAGATACGGATCCGGCGTCTCAACAAAGTTGTGTCCAGGCGGAAGGTGGCTCAGTTCTGGTCTGAGCGGCGTTCTGTTGGTCGCAAATAGGCCCCTTTTTCCGGCTGGAGGGAGCGCTGACAGGTGCATGTTACGTGGACATCCTTTCGGACCATCTGCATCATGTTCTGGCCCTAGAGTACCCTGGTGGGGATGCCATGTTTCAACAGGACAGTGAGCCGTGTCACCGTCGTGATGGAGCACTCCAATGAAGTTACGACCATGGATTGGCCCTCCATATTCCCTGATCTTAATCAAATCGAACATTTATGGGATGCTGTCGATGCTGATGTACGCTCCATGAACACCGCATCAAGTACACAAGACCAGTTGTGGGTAGCAGTACAAGATGCATGGTCCAGATACCTCCAGAGCAATTGCAACACCTTGTAGAGTCGGTGCCTCACCGTATTGCTACAGGACTGAGGGTTCGCGAAGGAGCAACTCGTTATTAACATCACATTCAGTGTCATCCCATGAATTTTGGTCACCCAGTGCATGTTCAGTCACCCTGTAAAAATTATTAAAAACCTACACAACGCATGAACTGCTTTCCGGTCCACTGTGTATCGAGTGATGAGCGACACGTTTGTCGTGAGTGTGCGGCCTTCAATGCGGTAACATTCTGGAGTCGGCTCTCGCATTAGCATGGAGTCATTTTTGTCTCATCCGTTTTGTGTCGCTAGTATGCGCGTCTCAAAACAATGTCTTAGCCCTTCACCGCACGACAAAATTGTCTCACGACGGGAAGTACCCAGTTTACGAGAGCTCTTATGTTGACACACAGAGTTCACTTTTCAAATATCACGCATTCCTGAGACTCTCAAAGCCAGCTCATTCTCAGTACAAACTATCTGAGTAGTAGAAGCGTAGATGTGTAATCTGGTGGAATGAGCTGAGACTCACCCATTGCATGGCTCTAATGAATACACTAGGGCTACGTGCGAAAATTAGATTACAAGTCACAATGTAATTAAGTAAGTAAGAGTAATTCAATTACGATTTAAATACAAGATCAATGTCACTGAAGGGAAATGTATTAACGTCACTTCTGAGAAGTAACTGCCTTTGCAGGCATTGAGGTGTAGGAAATTCCTCTCCCTGCAGTTCAGTCATAACGAGTTTAAATTTATGACGTTATAAATATGATATGTTACCAAGAGGAGTGGCAACGCGCATAACGTACTACGGGCATGGAGTCAAGTACTGTATTCGCGGGTTCAAACCCCATCGTTGGCTGTCCTGAGGCATACGCAGGAACAGTTCCTAATCATGGGCCACATCCGATTCGCCCTCTATACCCCATTGTATTCACCGTCATTCGCAGAAACTCGGGAAGAAACATCTACCATACGCATCGCCATGACGAATACAATACCTAGTGTGATCAGTCCGCTCTCTTAACATTGCCGTGGTGGTGCGCTGCAGTCTCTACGCAGCTGGAACAACATGCGCGCCAAATCGTCGACGAAAGTAATAGTGTGTGTGCGTGTGTGAAGTCATGGTAACAACTTAATGCCTATCGAGTGAATTTGCTTGTTCTGATATTTTCCGAAAGTCTGTATTAATATCTGTGCAGTGCTTTGTGTGTGCAACCGACCAGTTCTCTAGTAATTCGAGAAAATATCACATTGTTTCGTTCCTGGTTGTAAATCTGCCTACAGAAGTAAGCCTGATGGTAGGCGATCGTTTCCACGGTTAAAATAAAATTATCTGTTTACGAAGTGGACGAGAGTTATTCGCGATTGTACGAGGCGCAACGAAATGGCACGATAAATAAAACTTCAAAATGTATCCATTGACTAAAATCTAAAATCAATGATGATGAAAAAAATGACCACGAATCCAAAACAATCAATGGTTCCAATTCACAATTTCTTATTTTTGGACATAATTCTTGTGTTAAAGGGGTCCAAAATCCCGGTCACAGGTCCCTCATAATAGTACTAATCACTGCTAAAGAAGAACCATGGTCTTTCTCCTATAGAAGTAGTAATCACAGGTAACGTAGGCTCGTGGTGTATCTCGCATGGTGGTACTAGTGACAAGTAATGTAGACCCATGGTATGTCACACATAATGGTACAGCTCAGAGGTAACACAAACCCATGGTGTTTCGCATATAAAAGCACCAATCACAAGCAACACAGACCCATAATGCTCCTCATATAGTGGGAATAATCACGGGCGCCAAACGCCCTTGCGTCTCTGATAATGATAATTATTTAATGCCAGGTTATTTTTACTTCTTTTCTTGAGGATAACAATTATTGTCATTATTATTATTATTATTATTATTAGTAGTAGTAGTAGTAGTAGTAGTAGTAGTAGTAGTAGTAGTAGTATTGAGCAGGGCCTGTATTAACGAAAATAAAGGCCATTCCTTCTTACAGTGGTTGAGCGCGATGCCATTTGATAATGAAGTCATAGTCGCGACCGCTAACATTTCAGCCAGACCTCGCACACCAGAATTACAAAGAAAATGGAGAATTTGACCCTCAATGAGTTGACATACACATTACGTCTGTTGCCTTGAAGGAGGCGTGTAGTTCCTGCCTTCATTCCCCTCTCTCTTCACCGTCAAACCAGTGGGACGTGTGGGCAGGCGAGGAAGCTAGTACCTTCCCTTACGCGTGTGTTTCGTTCATGCTAGATATTTTCGTACTTCCGGTTTATCCACCTCCCCTCACTCTTCAGATATGTGCATGTGTTAACTCTTCTGATAGATTTTACCAATGAGAGAGAGTGTGTGAGCTGGTATTGGGTGGTTCTGAGGGCTGTACTGATTTCTTGTCTGAAATCAATATTGCTGGCCACGAGAACTAAAGTTTTCGAGTGTACTAATCACGGGCGATGCACAAACCCATAACGGGCTAGTTGGCCGTGCGGTTAGAGGCGCACGGCTGTGAGCTTGCATCCGGGAGATAGTGGGTTCGAATCCAACTGTTGGCAGTCCTGAAGATGGTTTTAAGTGGTTTCCCATTTTCACACGAGGCAAATGCTGGGACTGTACCTCAATTAAGGCCACGGCAGCTTCCTTCCAACTCCTAGGCCTTTCCTATCCTATCGTCGCCGTTAGACCTACCTGTGTCGGTGCGACGTAGAGCCACTAGCACAAACCCATCGTGTTCCTCACACATTGGTAGTAATTACATCCAACGTAGACCTATGGTGTTCCTTATATAGTGGTGCTATTCGTACGTAATCCAGACGCTTTCTGAACACAGTGGAACCGCACGAAGATAAGCAATCGTAAGCCAAAAGCAGAATACGTAACCTGCATTTTTCGGTAGATTTAACTGTAAAGTTGGGCTGTTCCGTTATGAACGGTTAAACCTTTGAACTTTCTCGTGTGAGGTGGAAATTTAAACCAGGCGTGGTGCATCGTATGTTTCCAAATTTACCGAAATTCCTATCCACTGAGGCAAAATCGCGATTTTAGGATAGGCAAGCGATATGATGTGATGATAGTGTTTCAAAAAGTATCCCGGAGATATTAAATGTCGAGCGTGTGGAAATCATCGAAATATGAATGTATGGTACGGCATGAAGGTACGATGAGTGTATTAATGGACGAATTTGAGTGGATCTTCGATAAATGACACTAATAAACAGTGAGATGTGTTCTTTAAGAGGGTAATGTCGTCTGTTGCAGTACGTTTGCTTCAGAGTAGTTGCTTATATGAGTTGATTTTCGGCAGTAGTGTTACTTACAGGAAATCTTTGGAGGAGAGCAGACGCAGTGTGGACATCTCAATATTACCGTTTACATTGAGTATGTCAGTAGGTAGGAGTTGTTTATTTTAAGTACGGCGAAGCTGAAAGTTCCAGATGAGTGCTGTCATCACCATGATTGATTTATTTACTGAATTTATTTGGTCACTTTGTCTGATTAACAAATGATTACATTATCATGCAACGTTAGGAATACTGGATCGTTGGGGGTATTCAAGTTGAATGTTACATAGATAGATAGTTCGACGATCAAATGGATAGAATATGGGAAGGCAGACTGTGGGCTGATATGTGACACCGATGAATGAACAAAGTGAATGTTTCAAAATTAATTATTTTATGATTGGCCGATTTTTCAAAGAACTATTAAATAATTCATGAGTCGTGGTCAAGCTTAACGAATTTCTCCAGTAAGACATCCTCAAGGCCTCAAGACCTGGAGGATGAGCAGGAGCATTGTCCATAACCAGCAAAACTTTGAGCGGCAGATTATTTTCTGAAAATTATTTCTTCACTACAGGACCAAAGATCTCGTTCATCCATTCAACAAACGAACAGCGGAGGGGAAAAAGTAGGCACACGTGACATTCGTATTGCGGAACCTCACTCGCTTATCAAGTTACAATTTATTTAAAATGTTTGCTCGTCTTGTAAATCACTCGTAGACCAAGTAACTCGCATTCCGAGGTTTCACTGTATTTTGGGATTAATTACCTACATCCGATAATATGTACAAACATGTTACATTCTTCACATTATATGTAAAAATATGTAATATTTTTCCATGAATATGTAAAAATATGAAGAAATGAAACACAGGTATAACTATCTCAGAATTATAATTCGGAGAAATGCTTCGGGAATCTTCCTCCCAACACTACTCCACTTCTCCAACCTGTGGATCATCAAGTCATTTCGAACTTCAAGAAGCTATACACCAATGCACTATTTCAGCGATGCTTCGAAGAGATTAAAGGAACAAACCTTACCCTCCGAGAGTTTGGGAGAAATCATTTCCCCATCGTGAACTCCCTGAAGATCATCGATAAAGCCTGAGATGGAGTTACCTCAACGAGCTTTGGGACTGCAGCGAAGGAATTCTCGTTCACATCTTACGAGCTATAAGCACCTTCATGCAGATGAGGAAATTGCTCACCAACTGCAACTGAATGCAGCCACTTGCTCAGTACAAGGGGGAGTATTCTTACTGGTGAAGAACGAATTTTTAAGCTATGAAAATGTCAAGGAAGTTCTGCGTGTAAGGCTCACTTCTAAAGGTAACGGAGAACTCGATGTTTTTGGGTGCACAGACCTGGAAATGGAGACGCTGACACGTTGGGTGGCACCAGATACACGTGGACATGCATTTTCCTGTTGGAAAAGCACATCACCTTGTTGATACATGAAATGTAGCACGACGGGTTGAATGATAGCTTCAATGTACTGTGCACTGTTCAATATTCCTTCAACGATCACTAGAGGAGAAAGGCCAGTGTAGGATATGGCTCCCCACACCATGATGCCGGGTGATGACCCTGTATGCCTCTGTCGTGTACACTTCAGACTTTGGCATTCAGCTGCACGACACCCACACGCATACGACCGTCATTGGCATTATAACCTTTCAATGATCTCTAGGTCGAGTATGAAGGAGCCAATGAAAGTTATGATAAGATTAGATCAACAGGAACTGTGCAAAAATACACATCCAGCAGGAATACGTCCAATCTATACGTCCAACTACGTACGTAAACCGAGATAACTCGCTCATTTAAGAGGAAATTCAATGGAATAAAATCAGGAGAAATGCTTAAGCTCATAACCCCGTGATATTCGGATGATTGAGTTAAGAAAACATGAGTTGGGATACGAATAGATACCAGCAAATAAAAGATCACATCAACAGCTGTGAAGAAGTTAATGCAACATTCAGGTCCAAGAACGTCACGGAGGCCATGGAACGGTTTGGAATAGTGCAAGTTTTAATCATCAAGAAGGCGTATGCTGAATAATGGATTGTATGCATTAAGATGAATGAATGGCAGAGTGTGTTCCTTTACGTATTTCCTTGAATGAAGAGAGCGACTGTGTTAGACAAAATGTTCCTCAAATGTCAAAAACATACGTAAGGGAGATTTACAGCATAGTAGTTTTAGTAGGAATCATGAAATGCGAACCGAAGTATTATTGGAATATTATAAAAAGATTCTGTTTTTATGGCAATGTATGAGAAAAACATGGATGAAGGTTGACTAAAGAACAGCTCTGGTACACGTTGAGAAAGAACTGATGAAATTATAAAGGAACTGAATGATATTGTAAGGTTTAAAGAGCTCGATAACATATTGCGTAATAGTAATATACGAAAGGCGAGTGTCGTAAAGAAAATTGAGATAATTTTAAATCTATTTGAGCTGTATTAATATCATTTGTACAAGTTTCAGATTGGAAGGACGACAGACCTGGTTTATCATTAACGTGAATCCAAACAAGGCAATGCTGTGTGCTTAAATTAAGACTAGTGTTTTGATGGATCCGAATTCAGATGGAATTACCTGACAGGATATGAAAATGAATGTCCAGGGCTACAGCAACCAAGAAGATGGGGTGAAGACCAGACTCGTCAATGATAAGTACCCACAGATCATTGTCGTCCTTTATTCTATCTGTAGAGAGCTTATAGTAGTATTAGATTTTTAACCATGTTAATCAGGTGACCTTAAGGATATACAGCTTGAGTAACCTAACGTGATCGTCCTTGTGTATCTCTCAGAGAGTGATAATCTGATCATTGGTAAGAGTAGCAATTCGGTTTGCCGTGAATTCAGGCAATGAAGGCATACAAGTGTGGTAATATTTTTTATGGAATTTCCTGATACTGTCTCAATGTAAGAGTCTGTTCGTAAATAAGGTAATACTGAGTGCTGCGTATGTAATTCTAGTGAGTGATTATATGTAATTAACCTGTCAGTATCGAGATCTTCTATAGAATGATTTGTGTCGCATAATAATTTAGTGAAGTGCGATTGTGCTGTCAATTATGAGATGATTTTATACGCTAGTAGTTGAGGTTCTTCGGATTCATGCGCTTGTGTATTTAGAATGATAGTGTAGGCATGGTGTACGTTTTGAGGTAAGGTACAGTAAATGTTAGGGTCGTCGAGTATATTATGGTGGTGTAATGTGACAGCGTTGCATCTTCGTGCACATTAAATAATGAAGAACGTTACTGCGACCAACAGACGAGAGGAGAAACGATCTGGTGCATTCCTTGACTGAGAAGTATGTCTTAAATACAGTGTGTTCTTTTACTGTGTGTGTAGTTACGTCTATTTAATAAACGAACTGTGGATGTTGCCTGTAAGAGACAAGCATAATCAGGTACGAGTCCAACGAGGAAACTTGTGCATACGCGCGGAGCATTATCTCTGTCTCCATAATAAACCCCCAATTCCCCTCCGTCCGCTTTTCTTCCCTTCCTTGGGTAGTGCTCTGGCATAGAAAATACAGCGAATTTGTCCATTTGAGTCGCGCGCCCGGGAGTAAAAATGTAACCTCATATTCTCGAAAACAAATTTCCTCCGATCCGATTGCACCATCCTTCTTCAGAGAACACGAAGAGCACCTTGATGTTTTTGTCGGTAGATTTATAATACGATATATATACAACTCCTTTTGGTTGACCCAAGGTTTGGACAAGGAATTGCTGAATTCAAATTGTTCTCACTCTTTTTTTTTTTTTTTTTTTTTTTTGCAAGTTGCTTTACGTCACACCGAAAGAGATAGGCCTTATGGCGACTATGTGACAGGAAAGGGCTTACCTACCTTAAGACGATCTGATTTTATTCTGAAGAACCATCTCCCTAGTCTGTAATATTTATGGATAATATTACGTATGGAATTAATTTTGTAAAGTATATGAATGTTTATATATATTATATTTCATCCTACGGCAGGACTCAAATGAGGACAGTTGAAATAAATAAATCCCTTACTTTTTATGAATGTTTCAAAAGATCTGAATTGAATTATGGCTGTACTGTGTAGTATTTCGTTGTCTACGAAGAGAGCAGCCATCGCTACGCCATCTTGTGAACATTAGAATAGTCCAACAAAATGGTATATGCACGTTTGATGTACAAACAAGAGAACATAATTTTAAAGAGGTATTGCCAAGTGGGTGAAATATACGATGAAGTCTGAAGAAAGTGACATGGAGTGTGTTCACCATGAGATTGTCTCATGAAGTTTAATTTAAATAGTACCCTGCTGCTATAAATATCCTTATTGGGCTCCAGAAAGTCCACACATTCACAGGGGAAAAACCCAGTTATTTTATCGGAGGTTCAACTGTACTATTCATTTTTGACGGTAGGTCACTGGCCTCGTGTGCCTCAAGATGCTGCGCGCATCATTTTAGCAAACAACGATGTGTTTTCTAGGGATGAGCGATATTACTTACAGCACGATGACACATCACCGCGCTGTCATCACAACGCAAGAAGCTACCGCAGTAGTTCTTAAATGCTGCGGAGACCTTACTGATGAACAAGAAAGGCACCGTGGACGACCTGGAAAAATTTGAAAGATGTATACTCCGGAAAATGTATGGGCCAAGAGTACTTCCTGATGGAACCTACCGACTGAAAGCGAACTCTGAACTGTACCAACGGTTGGAAAACACTAACACTAGCGTGCGACGACGGCGACTTACGTTTTACGGGCACCTTTCGAGATTGATCAAGAGCAGGCTTACGAAGAAGATCTTCTCATTCACCCAAAGCTACAAAACTGAAACCATGTGGCTCAATGAAGTAAAAAAGGACTTGGTTTCCGTTGGGATTTCTGATACTGATGTCTCAGTCCACCCTAAATTTTGTAAATTGGTAAATTCATGGTCTTCTCTACCAAAGGTTGTTAAAACTTGCAAAACCTCTTTCACAGGAAAGAAAGGAAGAACTACTAGCAGGACTCAAGCGGTATTAGAAACGATAGGGAACATCCAAATCGAACTAGTCATAAGCGCTCCCTAGTGGGTTTAAATCACTAACAATCCTTTATTTGTAGACTTTGTAGACAAATGGAAATGAAATATTTCGCCGAATTATAATTCTGAGATAGTTATGCCTGAGTTTCATTTCTTCATATTTTTACATATTCTTGGAAATATTACATATTTTACATATAATGTGAAGAATGTAACATGTTTGTACATATTATCGGATGTAGGTAATTAATCCCAAAGTACAGTGAAACCTCGGAATGCGAGTAACTTGGTCTACGAGTGTTTTGCAAGACGAGCAAACATTTTAAATAAATTGTAACTTGATAAGCGAGTGAGGTTCTGCAATACGAATGTCACATGTGCCTACGTTTTCCCCTCCGCTGTTCGTTTGTTGAATGGATGAACGAGATCTTTGGTCCTGTAGTGAAGAAATAATTTTCAGAAAATAATCAGCCGCTCAAAGTCTTGCTGGTTATGGAAAATACTTCTGCTCATCCTCCAGGTCTTGAGGCCTTGAGGGCGTCTTACTGGAGAAATTCAAGTTCGTTAAGGTTAAGTTGCTTCCTCCCAACACTACTACACTTCTCCAACCTATGTATCATCAAGTCATTTCGAACTTCAAGAAGCTATACACCAAAGCACTATTTCAGCGATGCTTCGAAGTGATCAAAGGAACAAACCTTACCCTCCGAGAGTTTGGGAGAAATCATTTCCCCATCGTGAACTGCCTGAAGATCATCGATAAAGCCTGAGATGGAGTCATCAAGAGAACTCTCACTTCCGGTTGGGGAAAGCTGTGGCCTGACTATGTTCTACTGTAGGACGTGACTTTGAGGGGATTGTTGTTGACAATGAACCGCCGATTGTCGATGAAATTGTGTCCTTAGGGAAGACTATGGTCCTGGAGGTTAATGACATGGACATTCAAGAGCTGGTGGAAGAACATAGCCAGGAACTGACCACCAACGAACTGATGGATCTGCACCACGAACAACAGGAGGAGGTTATGAAGATCTCGTCCGGGGAAGGGGAGGAGGAAAAGTCAATGGAATCTCTCACTTCAACTTCACTTCAAGTGAAAAATGTGGGAAACGGTGCAAGATTGTGTAGAAAATCACCATCCGAATAAGGCTGTGCAAGGGATGAGTCAGTTCAATGACAATGCAATGTCACATTTTCGTGAAATCCTCGAAAAGAGGCAAAAGCAACAGTCATTGGACAGGCTCCTCGTTAAAGTTGCACGAAAACAAAACAATTCCGTTAGTGAAATTCGTGCCACACAGTAACTCTTCTGATGGCATCTCTCGTCTCCCTTACACGAACAATAATTCTATTGTGTAGAAAAGTTCACTTTAATTTCTGTTACGTTATATTTTGTTTCAGAAACGGTATCCGCTTAAATATTTTTGTGTTGTGGACGAATCATCCGCGTTTCAATTGTTTCTTATGGGAAAAATTGCTTGGATATACGAGCGCTTTGGATTACAAGCATGTTGCCAGAACGAATTATGCTCGCAATCCAAGGTTCCACTGTATTAAAAATTTTGTTGGCTCGTTTAATTTTCAGATTATAATAAAATAATTGGTGACTTTAATCTCACATAAAATAGCCTATACTTCAATTGCTAAATTTGGCTTTAAAATTCCCTTAAAATTTGAATTTTTAACTCTTTTTCTGTGAAATACAGTAGGACCGAGTGTTTCAACTGCATACAACAGCACTAATCCTTTCTTATAATCTGGGATGGCTAGATTCGTTTAATTGATCAGAGTTTCTAACAATCTCAATGTAGTCTTGAAACGAAATCTGCGTTATTGAAACTCTCTATCGCCGGGCTGAGTGGCTCAGACGGTTAAGGCGCTGGCCTTCTAACCCCAACTTGGCAGGTTCGACCCTGGCTCAGTCCGGTGGTATTTGAAGGTGCTCAAATACGACAGCCTCGTGTCGGTAGATTTACTGGCACGTAAAAGAACTCCTGCGGGACTAAATTCCGTCACCTCGGTGTCTCCGAAGACCGTAAAAGTAGGTAGTGGGACGTAAAGCAAATAACATTATTATTATTATTATTATTATTATTATTATTATTATTATTATTATTATTGTTATTAAACTCTCTATCGGATTTCAGGATCATTATTGACAAGCGAGAAGAGCCCCCGGACGTTAATTCGCCCCTGCGATTTTTATCTTTTATGTTGAACAGTCCTTCACAGCATACAGCAGAATTGTATCGGATTAGCGCCAAAACATCCAAATGGGAAAACATGGAGAAGTACTTGGTTTTTTGTTGTTGTTGTTGTTTGCTAGGGGCTTTACGTCGCACCGACACAGATAGGTCTTATGGCTACGATGGGATGGGAAAGGCCTAGGAGTTGGAAGGAAGCGGCCGTGGCCTTAATTAAGGTACAGCCCCAGCATTTGCCTGGTGTGAAAATGGGAAACCACGGAAAACCATTTCCAGGGCTGCCGATAGTGGGATTCGAATCTACTATCTCCCGGATGCAAGCTCACAGCCGCGCGCCTCTACGCGCACGGCCAACTCGTCCGGTGAAGTACTTGGTGACACAATGTGCATCACGATTAAAAAAAAAAACTTGCTGTACTATTTACGTTACGTAATAGGGTTTTAAAACCAGATTCTATATTAACTGTATTTAGAAACAGTTTCTTATTTGTTGCATTTTCAGGGAAAAGGGCAACGGTGAATTGGCTACAACAATACATTGTGGGATACACTCCGCGATTTACAGTTGACAACATTATTTTTAAATACTTGAATTATTTTGATTATGTATTTAATTTGATTATTTAATAGTCAAAATTAGAGAGAATATAAATTATCTAAAGCATCAACGACTACTTTGTCATTAAAACGGATGTACTTAAAACAATTTTATTGTCTCATAACTATAAATCATAATAAAAGGAATATACCAACATTTTCGTTAATTTAGTACGTTAATACTATGAGATATTTATGAACATTGCATACTTCAATGATATTGACTATATTCTAATGTGTATGTTTTGCACTTTGATATTATAAGAAGCAGTCGAATGAAAACCGAACAATCGCTATAATGTGACCATCGAATATTTTATTCAAAGGTAATTAATTACCAAAAGCGTTAATACATTTATTTAACTGGGAGACTAAACGATCAAATCCAGTTTTGTAGAAAGAGATGGGTCGCTGGTGGATCCACAATCACACCCACTCTTGCATTTCCTCATCCGAATAAAACCAACGTCCACGAATGTCTTTCTCCCTCCGTGATTCGTCGGTTTTCCCGGATAAAGCTCCAATCCGCCCTAACACATCAGGAGCAATGGCCTGTCCTGGGCAGTGATGTGCGCCCTTCTCGGAATCTCCTATACCACTCGTGCACACTCGTCATGGACATGCAGTGTTCGCCATACACAGCAGCAGACATGTGACGATGAGTTTCCCGTACTTCGGCACCCTCAGTCACCAGAAAACGAACCACACTTCTCCGCTCTTCTTTGCTTGCCTCCATTTCTACAGCTGGACAAACACACTATTATAGACCAGTCCGCGCACCAACTACTGCGTGCACCTGTGAGTTGTCACTTTGCAGCTCTCCTACCACAGCGATGCCAGTATCGATACGAAAAAACAGTGTTGCCACCTTTCGCGCGGAATATATGCTAGGGCTGGTGTTAGGTTTTCATTTGACAGCCCCTTACACATACAAATCCGGGCCTTGTATGATGACATACGAACATGACTTTGGATAAGACGAAGAGATGTTGCTGAATCTCGACAACGACTTAACACCCTTCTCCACTGCCGAAAATGAGCTACACTACCTGCACCATGGGAAGAAACTGAGACCTCTTGTAGACCAAAAGTCTGTAGACTGTGTAGTGCTTGCTCAATATCAGAAGTGTCTCCATACACAGTTTGAACACCTGAACTGAATTGTTCGTTTGTTTGTTGTTTTTGTTTGTTTGTTTGTTTGTTTGTTTGTTTGTTTGTTTATCCAACCCTTATATCGTTTCTCTACGGGGTCACGTATGAGGTGAGATGGACCTGTCGTGGCGGGTTTTATGACCAGTTGCCCTTCCTGACATCAACCTCATCAGAGGACTTAATGAATGACGTGATATATGAGAGTAGGAAGGGAGAGGGTGAAACATGGTGCCGGCACATAGCCTACTCCTGTCGAATAGCACCAAGGGGTGTGCTCATGGTTTAACGTCCCCATCCGACGGACGAATCACCATCAACAGCGTCGTATATGAGCACTGCGGAGAGGTTCAGAATTGAATCCAGGTTTTTGGCACTCAATCTAGTGATTAGATACAACCAATTCCGATGGTGAAAATGTTTTCGACCCACGGGACTCGAACCGGCTAACCTCGGTGTCAGACCATTTAGACTTCAACGCCTTAACGATCATGGCCACCAGGCAGGCTAAGCACTTGAACTGAATGCAGTAATCAAATATATCTTGAATACGCCAACATTGTGCAGACATTTTTCACGTTGGTGTATATATTTTCTTTAATCCCTATGCAATTGCAAGCTCGAGACGTAAATAAATATCGAAAAGAGGCCAGTAATTACAGCATATTGTCTAAAAACTGGGACTGTGGACAGGTATCGATTGAGGTTAGAGGCACGATAAAAAGTTTGTAAGGATCAATAAATCAACCAACAAATCAATCAATCAATCAATCAATCAATCCAATCAATCATCTGCATTTAGAAATGTAGCCTAGCTAACAGGTTCTCTATCAGTTGTTTACCTAACACTTTGTTAAACATTTTCAAAGATCTTGGAAATGTATCGAATATTTCCCTTGATAATTTATTCCAATCCCTTAATCCTCATCCTATAAAGGGATTTTACCCCAATTTTTCCTCTTGAATTCCAACTTCATCTCCATATTATGATCTTTCCTACTTTCTGAAGCTTCGCTAAGCTTATTTTGTCTACTAATACCGTTCCACGGCATCTCTCTACTAACAGAAAGACAGAAAATCAATCAATCAATCAATCAATCAATCAATGAACTAGGCAATTTTATTCCTTGAAGGGGATATTTTATTAGAACTTCTAGAACCCAGGATGCTACATAAATCCAAAAATGTTCAATCGCTCTCTGTAATTAGTTTCGAACTGTGACAATCACCAACCCTTTGAATACTCTAATCAAGCTGTACATGTCGATGCATAAACGCATAAAAGCATGAATATATATGTGTGCACGTGTGTTAATAAATCTCTCAAGCTCCGCATTGAATACCAACAAATGGTGCTGTATTATTACAGAGCAGATCATCATTCCCCGCAGATAGGTATCGAAATAACCTGAACACATTCCAATCTACCGCGTTATTGAAATCGTCACACATTGTCACTTACTGGTATTCACTGTAGATATCTGCAGCATTTCCCGGATATCGCACACTGGGAGTTCGATACGGCCGAGTCAAGTGACACCTCAGAAATTCAAATATCAGCCGATTCATGTAGGATTTTAACGTAGAGTACATTTTATAGGTCAAAAGGGACACACAGATAGTGCTATCGACTGCAGTATAACGCATGCGCACACTGTAGATAGTTATAATAAAGTTATAATAAACCGATGATGATGATGATGATGATGATGGGGACGAGGAGGAGGAGGATTAGGGACAAATGTGTTAGAATGATATAGGAATGATTTTCTCTTCTCAGATTTTTAATTAAATAGCTTTAAAAAAACTCACAAATAAAATGCAGAAGATTTTTTTTTTGCTAGGGGCTTTACGTCGCACCGACACAGATAGGTCTTATGGCGACGATGGGATAGGGAAGGCCTAGGAGTTTGAAGGAAGCGGCCGTGGCCTTAATTAAGGTACAGCCCCAGCATTTGCTTGGTGTGAAAATGGGAAACCACGGAAAACCATCTTCAGGGCTGCCGATAGTGGGATTCGAACCTACTATCTCCCGGATGCAAGCTCACAGCAATGCAGAAGATAAGACGGTACAGTATTCATTAGTGTCTCCATGTAAACAACTGTCCGTGTAATTAATTTCATAAAACCAGGTTCACATATTTAGTTGCGAAACCTAGTTTCGTTGGGTAACCTAACCTTTATTCATTAAAAGTCCTCCCATCGTCAAACGCACGTTCCTAGATGTGCGTGAGGTAAAGTCTACAACTGATATTGAATTCCCCTAATGGGAGAGATCGATTATCTACCGTTGTACGTACACTGACTGACAGAGCAAATGCAACACCAAGAAGGAGTGGTCAGAACTTTATGCCAATTGCAGGGTAGACTGACGTCACTGAGGTATGCTCATGATGTGAAATGCGCCGCTGTGCTGCGCACGTAGCGAGCGATAAATGGGACACGGCGTTGGCGAATGGCCCACTTCGTACCGTGATTTCTCAGCCGACAGTCATTGTAGAACGTGTTGTCGTGTGCCACAGGACACGTGTATAGCTAAGAATGCCAGGCCGCCGTCAACGGAGGCATTTCCAGCAGACAGACGACTTTACGAGGGGTATGGTGATCGGGCTGAGAAGGGCAGGTTGGTCGCTTCGTCAAATCGCAGCCGATACCCATAGGGATGTGTCCACGGTGCAGCGCCTGTGGCGAAGATGGTTGGCGCAGGGACATGTGGCACGTGCGAGGGGTCCAGGCGCAGCCCGAGTGACGTCAGCACGCGAGGATCGGCGCATCCGCCGCCAAGCGGTGGCAGCCCCGCACGCCACGTCAACCGCCATTCTTCAGCATGTGCAAGACACCCTGGCTGTTCCAATATCGACCAGAACAATTTCCCGTCGATTGGTTGAAGGAGGCCTGCACTCCCGGCGTCCGCTCAGAAGACTACCATTGACTCCACAGCATAGACGTGCACGCCTGGCATGGTGCCGGGCTAGAGCGACTTGGATGAGGGAATGGCGGAACGTCGTGTTCTCCGATGAGTCACGCTTCTGTTCTGTCAGTGATAGTCACCGCAGACGAGTGTGGCGTCGGCGTGGAGAAAGGTCAAATCCGGCAGTAACTGTGGAGCGCCCTACCGCTAGACAACGCGGCATCATGGTTTGGGGCGCAATTGCGTATGATTCCACGTCACCTCTAGTGCGTATTCAAGGCACGTTAAATGTCCACTGCTACGTGCAGCATGTGCTGCGGCCGGTGGCACTCCCGTACCTTCAGGGGCTGCCCAATGCTCTGTTTCAGCTGGATAATGCCCGCCCACACACTGCTCGCATCTCCCAACAGGCTCTACGAGGTGTACAGATGCTTCCGTGGCCAGCGTACTCTCCGGATCTCTCACCAATCGAACACGTGTGGGATCTCATTGGACGCCGTTTGCAAACTCTGCCCCAGCCTCGTACGGACGACCAACTGTGGCAAATGGTTGACAGAGAATGGAGACCCCATCCCTCAGGACACCATCCGCACTCTTATTGACTCTGTACCTCGACGTGTTTCTGCGTGCATCGCCGCTCGCGGTGGTCCTACATCCTACTGAGTCGACGCCGTGCGCATTGTGTAACCTGCATATCGGTTTGAAATAAACATCAATTATTCGTCCGTGCCGTCTCTGTTTTTTCCCCAACTTTCATCCTTTTCGAACCACTCCTTCTTGGTGTTGCATTTGCTCTGTCAGTCAGTGTATTTTAATTCTACTTTGAATTTATAATTATTTCAATTAATTGTTTCTGATGCTCAACATTTTTATTTCTACCTTGTACGGTTACAGCAGAGACATTAACAGGCTCTATATCTGCGACGAAGTTGGTGTTCAAGAACTCTGTTACACTTAACCACTTACATTAGTATAATAATAATAATAATAATAATAATAATAATAATAATAATAATAATAATAATAATAATAATAATAATCATATATTCGTTTACGGCCATTAGAGACCACGTTAGGTAACATTTACATGTTTCTGGAAGCCTTCTTCACAGCCTAAAACTTAAGCATCCTTTCTCTGGCAGCCTGTCTTCTTTCTTCCGTCCACACACGGTTAAGTTTTGGTTCGTCATGGAATCCCTGGAATTTGTCGATCACTGAACTAAACTTTGTTCGGTTTGAGATATCTTCTGAATTTAGTCCCACCTGTTTGAGATCCTTTCTCACCTCCCTGAACTATTTGTCCGACACTTTAGGTCTGCTGTCTATAATAATAATAATAATAATAATAATAATAATAATAATAATAATAATAATAATAATAATAATAATAATAATAATAATACTTTTCAGCTGAGATGTTTTCTTGAACTTCTGAAGGCCTGTGTTTATTGTGAATCACTTCATGACCTACCTCCGTAATAACTAAAAACATAACCACTAAGTTCCTCACATAAATTACGATAAGAAATTAAGTACATTACATATAATCTCATATCAGTTACATATGTTTCATCTGAGAATGCAGAAGATATGGAGGCATTTCTGAATAGTATGGACGGTGTCATAGGTAAGGAGTACAAGATGCAAAATAAATAAGTACAAAACAAAAGTAATGGAGTGTGATCAAACGAAGTCAGATGATGCAGATAATATTAGATTAGAAAATGAAGACTTAAAGGAAGTGGATAAATATTCCTACTTGGGTAGCAAAAGAACTAATGATGGCAGAAATAAGGACATAAAATACATACCAGCACAAACAAGGGGGACCTTTTTTTAAGAAAATAAATTTGCTTTCGAATATTGATATAGGAAACAGAAAGATGTGTGTGAAGAATTTCGTCTGGAACGTGGCATTGTATGGAAGTGAAACATGGACGATAAGTAGCTCAAAAAAAGTGAATTGAAGCTTTTGAAATGTGGTGTTACAGACGAATGCTGAATGTGAGATGGATAGATCGAATCACGAATGAAGAGATAATCGAATTGGTGAGAGGAGATCGATTTGCCTAATTTTATGAAACGAAGAGGTGGAATGATAGGACACACGTTAAGACAGCCAAGACTTGTTCATTTGGTTTACGAGGGAAGTGTAGAGGGTAAGAACGAAAGGGGTAGACCAAGGTATGAATATGACAAGCAGAATAGCACAAGGTGGGGTGACGTGGAGAGCTGCGTCTAACCAGTCTATGGACTGATGCCTCAAACAGTAACATGTAATAAAACACAGAGGTCCGATAATACTGCCTTGCGGTATAACCTCCCGCTTGATCATTACTGGATCAGATAGTCCACATTAGAGCTGTTAATGAATATAGATAATCTCTGTAAAAAAAAAATAAAGAATGAAATTGAGACTAGGAATATTTTCATCGAATACGGATGAGCTTTGAAGCTTATTTTTGTATTACATCAGTTATTAATGTCGCCTTTCACTTGGTCGCCAGTGGTAATCCAAAATTCCTGTGCAGGCTTCTGCGTAGCGCATGACGTCGTCAAGCGGAAATTGAAGGATTAGTTGGCACGAGCTGAGCTCTGTTCTATCTTGTGCATGCCTCCACATCTCCAGAAGGGATTTCAACCTAGTGAAGATATCTCTTAGCATAAAAGAATTTTATTATAACGGATCGGTGGAATTCGCCACAACAGATAGCATTTTATATCTAGGGTTGTAACAGTGTCAGAAAACACAGCAGAATTCTTACAAGAGTGGAATAGTAGAAACTGAATAGGTCGCGAACAGCCACCAGAACGACATTCTTGAATAATATACAACTAATATATCACAGCTCCATAAATGCATAAACATGTATGTTAAATTACTAAAAAGGAAGCCATACTTTTCACCCTCACCTCAGTCAATGAATATTTATTAAGATTGCCAGTCTATTGAACATTGATAACACTACTAGGAGGCTCTCAGTTAAAGCGCCTACTAAGGCTCCAGATCAGTGCCATATAGGGAGCCTAAGAGCGATCCTAGTGGCGAATTGAGGAACTACGTAAAAGCAGGCTTTACAGATGAAACCCTCTCAATTTCCCGGTTCTTTTAGTGACGTAGGCGACGGTATTTTTCTTGCAAAGAAGACGTAGGGGAAGTCCGTGTAATTTGAACCTGCGTGTAATTTGGACCAACAATGTTTTTGGTACTTGCAAGTTTGGTCACCCCCTGTCTGAGATAAGGTCAGCTAGACAGCCGAGGGTAGCTTTCTTCCTGGAAGTTGCTTCACTAATGGACTTTTGAAGGGGTAGGGGGAAACATATCCTAATACTCACATTCCTTGTAAGCTTATACGGTGACAAGTATGTTTTTGTTTATATTGTTTTGTTTTATTGTTTGTCCAACCCGTGCCCCGTTTCTCTACGGGGTCGGGTATGAGGTGAGGTGAGATGAACCTGTCATGGTGGGTTTTTATGACCGGATGCCCTTCCTGACGTCAACCGAATCAGAGGAGTTAAGGAGATGAAATGAAAGATGTGATATGTAATACGAGGGTACAGGGAGGTACACTTCAACTCCGTTCATTCAAAATAAGCGCCTTAATGAACTCCTCAATCGAACAAAAGGTGAAAATGATACTAAGTTACATGGACTTGGAACTTTAATCAGAAGATGTCACCACTTAAATATTAAGTCATTGTGTTATTGTGAAGTTCCCTAAACTAATAGAATTACTCCTTGTTTTGTTTTGCTCTACATCAAGAAGTTTGGCCTTTTTTCCACAGATGTCACTACCAAAAAACTATGATCATGCGCTCTGGTGCAAGGTAAAGAAAGTTGTTATTGAAAGAAATTTTGTGTTTATAGGTTTTTCCAACTTTCATTTGTTTTTATGTAATTCTAGGTTTGCAACACTTCTGTCTCATTCCGCCAGTTTTGAATCTGGCCAATGAAAAATTTCTGTAATTAATTTTCAACCTATCACAGGCTTCTTGCTTGATTTTGAGTATAACGTTTGAGTTCAACCAATAAAATTGAGAGGGTGTGTCCGGATTAGCTCAGAATCCTCTCGAACCTTCCCTGAGGGTATATGAACTGCTGCTTTCTGGCTACCTCGTCAATTGATCGTCGTCATTCCAAGTGTGTGTGTTAAGGCAGGAGGCGAGGCGCCTCTTTCTTCGGCCGGCAGAACATCAACATGATAATGGCCACATAAATTCTTTCTTCCTGTCTCCGCAAATTCATCCGAGGGGAAGGTCCGAATCTTTAACTATGTAACAAACTTTTCTAAAATGTAAATCTTATTTCGGCTAATGTAAAAATTTCATAAAGTTGAAATTGTAAATCGGGGATGGAGAGTGAGTTACCCTCTCGAGCCCCCTTTCATCTTGGTTCGAGGTGACTAGGTTTTCGCAACCTTTCGTTCCTGTAATATGTTAGAGTTATTTCCATGCGAGCGACCTCAGTAGTTTGGGACTAGCCCCAGTTTCATCGGCCGAGAGCCCTGTAGGTTTCTAATATTTCATTATCTGGGAGCGCAGTGTATGCCTCCATCCTGTTTGTGTTTGGGCCATTTATTTAACCTGTTCTTTTTCCGCAATGGCCCAGTAGGTTGGGTACTAGATACCCCTGTGTAATACTATTTCCTTTTGCAAATACGCGCAATGCGAGGGCAGAGAGTGTAATATTTCGATGTAACTTTGCATTAAGTAGGCTGGAAGAAACTGAGAGCCTGTAAGCTCTTTTCAAAGTTTGTAATAGTGAAGGGTGCCTCTGAAAGGCTAGATATTGTAAATTAGGGAGTAAGGGCTCTTTGAATTAGGAGATTTCTGCCTCTGACTAAATTGTTCCACTTTTTGAATTGAAATTTTGTAAAATTGAGCTCGTAGCTCAGAAATTGTAAAACTATGGGCTTGAAGCCCAAAATTGTTGAAGTTCTGAATCTTAGATTTTTCTAAGTCTCGTTTCAAGATTGGGATTGTACCTGATTTTTCATTGTGATCTCACCTATTGGAAATTTGTTAAGTTTGTTTTTTATTGAAAGAAATAAACCTTTGTTAAAATTTTAATTAATTCTTAATATTGTAGTTAGACCCATTCAAGCCCGCACCTTCTTTAAACTCTTCTGCTCCACGTGGAACCCGGTGCCGGCACGTAGCCTACTCCTGTCGAATAGTACCAAGGGGTGTGTTCAAGGCTTAACGTCTCCATCCAACGGACGAATAACAATCAACAGCGTCGTATGTCCTCACTCTAAATCAGCACTCCGGAGGGGTTTGGAATTTAATCCAGGCTTTTGGGTCGCAATCGAGTGATTAGAAATTGTATAGGCCTACCACCATCTCCCCTACCCTACCGGCCAACATTCTGATGGAAAAAATTGTTTTCGACCAACGGGACTCGAACCGGCTAACCGTTTAGACTTCATCGCCTTAACGATTATGGCTATTTGTTCTGTTTTGTTATTATATTATTTAATTTTTGATTAGATCTTTGCATGTCGTGTCATTCGGACTGGCCAGAGTGCGTAATTCGCACCATCGAAACAACTGTAATACTTTTCTTGGTAGTTTTACACGAGAATCTGAAAAAACTTGTTTTATAATTTAAGGCCGGTCCTTCGGTGTAGGGGCAATGTGCCTGCCCCTTACCCGGAGAACCCGGGTTCTATTCTCGAACAGGTTAGGGAATTTTAAATGAATCAGAGAGCTGGTTCGAGTCCTACGTGGTTACAACTGAGGAGCTATCTGGCGGTGAAATTGCGGCCCCAGTCTAGAAAACCAAGTATAAAGGCCGAGGGAATTCGTCGTGCTGACCACATGACACCTCGTAATCCGCAGATCTTCGGGATGAGAAGTGGTCGAGAAACTGTTCACTACAGACACAAGAAAAAATAAAAAACCGTTTTCATCGTATGTGAGCCTCCGTGGCTTAGGCGGCAGCGCGCCGGCCTCTCACCGCTGGATACCGTGGTTCAAATCCCTATCATTCCATGTGAGATTTGTGCTGGACAATGCGGAGGCGGACAGGTTTTTCTCCGGATACTCCGGTTTTCACTGTCATCTTTCATTCCAGCAACACTCTCTATTAGCATTTTATTTCAACTGTCAGTCATTTATCATTGCGCCCGAGGAGAACGACAGACTTCGGCAGCCGGCACATTTCCAATCCTCGCCGCTAGATAGGGGTTTCACTCATTCCATTCCCCTCGATCGAATGACTGGAAACAGGCTGTGGATTTTCATTGTATGTGACAAGTATTACGATGATGACTGAATTAAGTAAAATGGTTGTAGAAATTGGGCTCATTAAAACTGCGCCAAAATTCAGGAAGCATTTTTTATCATTTACCTACATGTCAAAAGTGACGACCTCAATTCAGAGTGCGTACTTCATTGCTTAGGATTTCATAATAAATATATTAAATAAATTGTAAGGGTTTATATTAACTTTTTTTTTAAATTCCTTTTACGTAACACCGATACAGAAAAGTCATATGGCGACGATGGGATAGGAAAGACCTGGGAGTGGGAAGAAATCGGCCGTTGCCTTCATTAAGGTACAGCCCCAGCATTTGCCTGGAGTGAAAACAGGGAACAACGGAAAACCATCTTCAGTGTTGCCGACAGTGGGATTCGAAGCCACTATCACCTGGGTGCAAGCTCAAAGCTGCGCGCTGCTAACCACATGGCCAACTCGCCCAGGTTTATATTTACTAGTCCAAATTACACGATCACCTGGTCCAAGTCACACGCTGTCGGTCAAAACTACACGATTACAAATTTTAGAATAAATGTTGCTCTTAAAATATCCTAACGATAATATGAAGATTTATTTTCATCAAATCATTTGATACATTGTACTAATTATCGTGTATAAAATTTGGAAAGTTTCATTACAGTCAATAGAGTTACGGACGTTTAAATTTAAGTGGTCCAAATTACACGGACGTCCCCTAACTCCATATGAGAACTGCGAAGAGATTTTGAATTTAATCTTGGATTTTGGCAGACACTCTATTGATTAGAAATTTTATACTGCCACCTACCTTACCCCGCTGACCAAAATCCTAACGGAAAAGATATTTTCGGCCAACGGATCCACCTAACCACAGTGTCCGATCAATTTAAGTGCATCATAGCCACCATACATACAGTTCTAAGGGATGTAAATTAAGCGTTTTCATACCCCAGAATGGAAGAAAATAACATTCATTTCGCTAGCTAGTTCAATTATAATGGTCATTATTGCGCTGTCCTTGTAATTCATAAGTTGTACCAGATTTATCTCTCGAAGGTCCCCGTTTTCTCCATATCCAGTATCTGTGCAAGGTAATAAAAGTCACGATGTACGTTCTGTACCTATTCCTGTCATAAATTTCACGGGGAGCAATGTCCAATTCTTGAAGGTCTTTTCTGACGAGTCTTGCCCACTTGGCATTAGTCGCTTTCCCTCTAGAGATGGTGTGGAAGATTCTGGAGGTGAGCCTCTGATTGTCCATTCTCATGACATGACCATAGAAGTTCAATCTCCTCTTCCTCATAGATGTTGTAATGCTCTCCAATTGTTGGTGCAGTTCGTTGTTGTGCCTGATTCTGTACTTGCCTTCTTTAATAGAGCCCATGATTTTTCTCAAGATCTTCCTTTCCTTCAGCTCCAGTTTTCTAAGTTGCCCTTTTCTTACCATGTTTAGGCATTCTGAGGCATATAGTACTGACGGTCTCGCTACAGTAGTGTAATGCCTGATTTTGAGGTTAAGAGAGAGGGATTTGGATTTGTACATATTCTTACATAGGTGGTACATGCTTTCCAGTTTTATGCATCTGCTGTTTATGGCCTGATCTTCATTCATGTTTGGGGTTATCCATTCTCCTAGATATCTGAAGAAGTTAGTCCTTTGTTCTGTTTTGTCCCTCAGTGGGACTGATTTGGGTGCATCTTTGATATTGGTGATAAACTGTGTTTTGTTGATGGCGATCTTCAGCCCTACTTTAGGTGCTATGTGGTCGAGAGAGGATAGTTGATGGATAGCTTCCTCCACACTGGATGCCAGGAGTGTAAGGTCGTCTGCGAAGGCTAAACAGTTGACTGTTAACTTGTCTTTCTTGTAGCCTATTCTCAATCCAGAGTCATTCTGTAGCATTTTCGTCCACTCACGAATGACTTTTTCGAGAAGGCAGGTAAAGAGGATTGGAGATAGGCCATCCCCTTATCTAACACCTGTTTTGATCTGAAAGCTCTGGGACAGTTCCCCTCTGAATCTGATTCTGGCTGTAGTGTTGGTAAGAATTGCTTTCACTAGATTTAAGGTTTTCTTATCTAGTCCCAGTTCAGCAAGTGCCTGGAAGAGTGACTCTCTATCTACTGAATCGTAGAATTTTTCTTGTAAAGAAGACTTTCAGTCTATAACTAGTACCAATTTCAGCTGTTGAAACCTTTTCGTGTTCTCAATTTCGCTGTGAATGATAGAATTAGGGGTTATATATAACATGCTTGTAAAAACACACTATTAAACAATGACATTACAGACTATGAATCTCTTTGTTGAATCCGTATTGACGGTTGAACATCTTACAAAATTATACAAAAATAATTTCAATCCTCGTAGTCAATACTATATATTTTTACGTCCAATTAGATGAAAGTTCACACATAAATATATTTCAATAATTTTATATATTTATACATATATATATGTGTGTGAACTTTCGTCTTAATTGGACTAATATATATATAGTATTGACTAGAAGGTTTAAAATAAATTTTGTACAATTTTGTAAGAAAAACAATGATATGTTTTGTTCTTGGAAGAACATCATCAGATTCTATCAAATCACATCTTTTGATTAATGAACATTGTTTAGAAATGTAGAACCCTTTAATACCTTAAACCCTGTAATACTTGGAAGTTAGAACTTAGCCTTAATTAAGATCATTCCTCAGCAATGGCTACTCAGGAAAACAGATAGACAAATTGCTACATCCTAAGCCAAAAGACGGATTATCACGTGATTGTCGACCTGTGAGTCTGGCCTTACATACAATCCGTCACGGATAACATTGATAATATTCTCATAAGGCATAATCTCAAAACCATTTTAAGCCTAATAATATCATAGACAATTGCTTGCGATCTGTCAAGGATCATATTGCTCTCTATACAGGACTGAGACGTCAGTGCTTTAAACTGAGCTGGAATATATCTGATTACTCATGTGCATTTTATTATGTTGGCCAAATATCTAGGTTAAGGACCGTAGCATGCACTGCGTCTTTAGCAACCAAAGAAGACTGTTGTGGCAGAATATGTTATAATACACATAATGGCCATCAAATCATTTCCGGTGCAACCTCTGTCATTTATAAAGAGAAACAATTTATACCTGGAATCATTCGCGAGGCGATAGGAATTGCTGAAACACCCGAATAATGTTAGCAAAAGTGACTGCTATACACTGAGTAGATCATGGAAACCCTCCACAGTTAACTCGTCAACATCTTTCTCCTTGGATCTCGAGGCCCTGGAAAGAACTACATTTGTAACAGGGTCTCTCTATCTTGAGTCTGATTACTATGGACTGACAGTTGAGAATAACACATTTGTTATTGCTCTTAAGACGATCCTGGCCGCAGGTTCGAGACGCGTCAGCATATTATAAGCATTCCATGACCTAATATCCCAAAATTAAGAAATATAATTTTATTATTCTTTTTTGTTTCGGCCATCTGAGGACCACGTTAATTGGTTATCAGCTTATTTTCTATTGGTCTTTCTCATTGTCGTTTTCTCGTGATGCATGTACAGACAGACAGACAGACAGACAGACAGACAGACAGACAGACAGACAGACAGACAGAAATTACGGAAAAGTAAAAAATGTATTTCCTTGTTACTGTAGACACGACCGATACAGAAATACCATTGTTTGTAAATTCCGAACAATGTGCAGACAAAACTCTTATTATATATGTATAGATTTATTTATTTATTTATTTATTTATTTATTTATTTATTTATTTATTTATTTATTTATTTATTTATTTATTTATTTATTTATTTATTTATTTATTTATTGTTCGTATGGATTTTAGTACCGGGAGTGTCCAATGACATGTTCGGCTTGCCTGGTGCAGATCTTTGGCATGACGCCCATAGGGGACCTGCGCGTCTGGACGTGGGATGATGATAATGAGTTATGGAGAGGGTGAAACCTGATGTCGGAACATAGCTTTCTACTGTCGCAAAACATTAAGGGGTCTGCTCAAGGCTTATCGTCTCCATCCGACGGACGGGTCACAATCAAGAACGTTACCCTATATGAGCACTGCGGAGAAGTATAGAAGTGAGTTGAAGATTTTGGCACGCAATCTAGTGATTAAAACTTGTATACCATCAACTTTCATACCCTGCCGGCCAACATTATGACGATGAAAACTTTTCCACCTACGGGACTCGAAGCGGCTAACCACGGCGGCAGACCCAATGGACTTGATGCCTTGACGATCATTGCCAACAAGCGGGATTCTTTATTAATATTATCATCATGAATAGTCGATCTGTCGGGGATACAACCACGCTTCGGTCTATGAAATCAAAATACTTACAACAAAATAATCGGTGCTCAACTCCCACTGTTTCCTTCTGTCCTTAAAAACCCCAGCGCATATATATTGATGCTTCAGGGAGATTTTGTGCACTCTTCAAGTTTTTATATATTTTAAACTCCTCTTCTCTCTTCCCAAACACGAGCTGGTGCATAGTTAAAGCCCGTATTCAGCTGTTTTCTGTAGTCATAGCAACCCCAATGTGGGTAATGACCCACGACTGTGGAATGACTGATGTGATTCTCTACACACTATTGACTAGAGCGCCACCTCGATCGTTAGAGGGACATTCAACAAACTGTGATTCGGAAGCAGCGGAAACCTACTTTTTTATGTTCGTCCACGAGGCTATGCTTAACAGTCTTGATTTCGTGCTCCGCTAGAGCAAATCTGATACATTGCCTCCTACCTAATACGTCAGCCCACCCAGTATATTGCTACATGGAATAGTATGTTCGATCGTTCTGAGTGAAATATTTATCGTCAAGAGCATTGACTGGATTGGGAAACGGGAGTGCAATGTTTCTATTAGAGATACAAACAATTAAGTTATCGAATGTGATTATGAACCTATAGTCAATTATAACTGGTACGCGTCTCCAGTACGTCGAAACACAAAATAAGAAGTTCATCTGCATACAGGCGGTAACTATATTACGATTTTAGTGTAGATGAGATATCATTGATGCATAACGAAAGAAGTAGTGGTCCCAAAACGGTACCCTGCGGGATCATTTTTCTTCCTACGTTACTATATTTCGTGTTTCGACTGGCAAGAGAAATGTATGTTATATTAACTGTGTATGACCTGAAGAACATTGGCTTCCTTCTTAAGAAATGTACAGTCGCTTGTTTGCAAAAGGTACCGAATCCAAAAGCAAAATTTTACAGACGAGGGAAAAAATGCTCATTGAAGATTTTGGCACTTTCATTATGTTTAGATGGAATAAATGCATTGTCATACAAAGTTTATCTGTTAAAACTTTTGTAGTTTAAAAATTATTGAAGAAAAAAGGGATGTATTTGGTAATTTTTGGCTTTTGAACACTAAACACTACCATCTGAAAAACATTAATTTCACTGCAGTCTTCAGAAAACTCGCTGTATTTAAATATAACATGATCATAAATTACGTTATCTACAGAGAAGGCACAGAGTAGTTAGATAATATTAAATGAAATCACCAAACACAAAAATATAAATCAAAGAAAGTGGTCAAGTGTTCTGAACATGGCTCCTCATTGGCTACATGGATACGTTATCTCTTGTCCAATTCGCCCGTGGGATTTGGTACTTAATGGCATCTAGAGTGATTTTCAATGCCCCGTTTGACATGGATATAGTCCATTTTGACGATTTCTTTTTCTTGCGTGTTATGGATCTTCCTGCCAACGTATGATTTTCATCATCATCCGAATTTTGATTTTTTGAGTTTGGTATAGTTTTGAAATAAAATTCACATTTGGGAATGAATTTTACGGTGACAGATCATAGCACCTACAATACAAACCCTTCCGTCCTGGAATTAACTTCCTTTTCGTAAGGAATTGCAATCAGTCACCGTTGATCTACATTTAGAACAGTCGAACTGGTAAAAGATTTCCTGTCTGTTGTTTACCGTGTCTTTTCTTAAATATTTGCAAATAATTTGGAAATTTAGTAAACATCTCCCTTGGTCAATTATTTCAATCCCTGACTCTTCTTGTTATAAAAGAATACTTGCACCAATTTGTCGTCTTGAATTCCAACTTTATCTTCATATTGTGTTGTGATCTTTCCTACTTTTAAAACCACCACTCAAATTTATTCATCAACTAATGTCATCCCATGTCATCTCTCCACTGACAGCTCAGAATATACCACTTAGTCGAACAGCTCGTCTCCTTTCTCCCAAGTCTTCCCAGCCCAAACTTTGCAACATTTTTGTAACGCTACTCCTTTGTCGGAAATCACCCGAATAAAATTGAGCTGGTTTTCTTTGGATTTTTTCAGTTTTCGAATAAAGAAATCCTGATGAGGGTCCTATGCACTGGAACCCTACTCTCACTGGCGTCATACCACAGACATATATGCCCTCCCCTTTACATCCTTAATACAACCCCTAAATTTCGTATAATTTACTGAGAATGTAATATCGGCTATGCCTGCATCACACTCACATTTCATACAGGCTATGTCGAACACAACCTAAGCACCTTCTACTCACGTTTCAAGTGCAGTAAGACTCCAGAGACTACATACATCGTTCAAGAGGATGACACAAAGTTTTCATTACTACATAAAATAAATATTTCATTCTTCCGAGTGCTGGAAGTATTGTGATGTAAAGTTCTACAATTCAATCATCAATTCTCGAACTTTTGTTTTAATAGTTTCGGTAATAAAACGAAGGATTGCGAAACGAATTCGTACAAACAAGATATAGTTCAGGAAGTCGGCCAACAGTTTTAAAAGTAGGACTTTGTTATTAATCCTTACTTTAACAGAAAATCACTTACTTCGTGTTTCTGTAAGAGTGGCCGTCACGCTTTTTGACTAACAATAAATGTTTCCGTTTAAGTTTCTTACAATTTTTAAAGATGATTTCACTACAAAAGGAAATTGGTGAAGCGGTAAGTGATTAGATGTTATATTATATATATATAATAGTTGTCTTCCCTTGAATTTTTTTCATAACGCTGTCATATCTCAGGAATGTATTCGTAAAACGGGACGTCAATACGATCTTCAAAGGGAAGAATATCTCTTTATCTTCCTGAACACATTGAGATAAAATAACAAGAATATCAAACAGGGAACAAACACCCTTTCCAAAACTTTATATTTATTAATACCTAGCTGTAGAACCCGTCATTGACGCGGGCAATCATATAATATAATGCAAAGTTATCCAACTCCCCAGCTACTTTCCGCCTATATTTAGGCAGTCTGTTTTACTCGGGACACAGCAGTAATCCCATCTATCGGAGATGAATGGCACCAGAAAAAAAAAGTCATATTACAACATTGATCAATGGAATGTTATTCAGTTTTATGATATTTCGATAGTGTAGGCCAGGGCCTCTCAAACGCCCAAAATCTCACGCATGAAAATCGAGGCGCAGAGACTCCGTGCACAGTGCATCGGACCGACTCGGCTCAACTCGGCTTGACTCGGATGGTGTAGTGTGCTGAGAGCGACGAAACGTTCGGTGATAGACGGCTTGTTTATCAGTGAAATAGATAAGCGCAAGACAACAACATAATAATCGAGAAACCTGTTTCGAAGAAAGCAAAGACTTCCGAAAGTCCATTTCAATCGAACTTTAAACTTTCGTATTTTTTTGTCTGTCGTGACGATAAGGTCAAATGCTTAATCCATGGGACAATAATTATGTGATAAGTTAATCAAATAGATCTATTTTCCAATACAAAGGCTTTGCTCAAATTCTACGAGAATATGTCGAAGGAAGATTTTCCTAAGTTGCATGTATGTTTGGTTTCACATGCATATGTGAAAGGTATTTTTACCTGTATTGACTTGTACGAAAACTAGATTGCGTGCGACTAGGCCTAAGTCCCTTGTTCCTGGCATAACTGGTATCATTGCAATGATAAAGGAAAATAAGAGTTAGAGAAGATAAATTGTCTGCTCAAACCAATTTGAAAGAGTGCTTCAACACCGGTAACGTTGTCCCATACAAGTGTGTCATCGCTCACCGCACATAAACATTTCGCAGTGAGGTGAGGATCAGCGGGGAAGGTGAAGAAGGCGAAGACAGGCCGAACGGGTGAGACAGGTGTAGGGGAAGTGGTCAACCTAGTGAAATCGTCTCCTGCACCTTGCGCCGTGCAGTGCACGGGCGCATGCACTCTGAGAGGCTCTGGTGTAGGCCTTCACATTTAGTTTTCTTCCGACTGTGGGATATTAGAGCATCTAATGTAAAGGGAGTTCCCTTCGTTCTTTCATGAGCCCCTATTGCATTATTCTTCAAGCGATCGTTCCTTTACGGTTTTTTTTTCTCATTGCTAATCATCTTCAGAATTTTCCTGTCCACCTATGTGGTGTAGTGTGACTAGCTGCCACCCTCGGAGGGCCGGGTTATATTCTCGGCTCTGCCACGAAATTTGAAAACTGGTACGAGGGCTGGAACGGAGTCCACTCAGCCTCGGGAAGTCAAATGAGTAGGGGTGGGTTCGATTCCCACCTCAGTCATCCTGGAAGTATAGCATGCGAGGCCGCCTGGGCAACGTACTGGTCCTCCTCCCCATCTGTATCCCCCAACTTCACTAGAAAAGGAAATCGATGAAGCGGTAAGTGGTTAGATGTTATATTATGTATGTATAATATATACTTATTATTTACCACAGCCGGGACGATAAAAATGTATAAGACATAAATGATCGGAAATTTAATTCTATTGTATATACAGTAGCTTCAGTTATGCAGCATTTATCGACAGCACCGCTAATAACATAGATATTTGAGAATTCAATGTTAAACCTTTCCCCTAGACTATCATTTCACTCAGCGTGAATAAATTTATTTACAGACTAGATTGTAGTGCTTTATTCCCAGACTTCAGATATTGAATTTCATTAAATTATCTTCAGCCATTCTCTCGTGATGAGCGTACTTGCAGTATATACAGAGAGACAGAGAGAGAGAGAACGGAAAATTAAAAAGTGCATTTCCTTACGACTGTAGACGCGACAGAAACAGAGATACCATTCTTTTTTAAATTCTGAGATATGTACAGTCAAGACTCCTATTTTATATACGTAGACGAAAATAAATGTACATACATCTTCATTACAGACTTTCAGCATCGAGTGGGCTAGCCTCTAAATTGGCTCCGTTATCCTCTAGTTACCTCTGGGGCCTGATTGAGTTCCACACTTCTTACCTTTAAGTCATAGGTGAGCAATAAGGGAACCCCACCCTTGAGCTAACGTCAGGAGTGTGAGAATAACCATGACCAACTGACTTCTAACAGTTTGTGCTGTAAAGACTAGATGGTACTATGCGCAAGCAGAGCCACAGCAATGCACCTGGCTGAGTATATTATGTTTACGCAATACGATCGTAGAGTTCGTTAGTCATTCATTGTTTATGTTGTATTCATAAACAAGCTTTCATATAGATCTAGTATTTCTATGGGTGAAAAGGAGTATTTAGTTATCATATGTCAAAGTAATTAATATTGTTTCCTACATGTAACCCAAACTACTGCCATCAGTTTTTAAGATATGTTTGAATTTGAATTCCCTAATAAAGAATTCAGATCCAGGACGAAACTATCTTTGCAATGGTCTGTTTTCAGACCAACTTTGATGTATGAGAGTGAAAGCTGGGTGGATTAGGTTATCATATTCATACATTCGAAGTAACAGACATGGAGGTAGCGAGAATGATCGCTGTTAAAACAGGTGGGAACAATGACAGGAGGTTATTCGGAATGAAGATATATATGGTAAGTTCCGAACGAACTCGATTCAAGCTGTACGCAGATGGCTCGACTCAGTTTTCAATTATTTAAATATAAGAGGAAAAGAACAAAGCAAGGCCACAGAATTACTTACAAATAGAGAATTGTGGCTGTATTCACAGAAGCTTCCAGACTGAACGCTGAAAGGCATAACAGTCTATAGTGAATAGGTATGTTTTTTTTAAGCGTTTATTCACAGCATGTCCCATTACATGACAGTAACATTATATGCTTTGAATAATCATATTACAAATTTAACTTAATTTATTACCGTATATGTAAGATGCATTCGAGAGATGTTACGATGTTATGATGGATGTTTTCAACCTCTTTGCTGGGGATGCCTTTCTGCCATTAAACAAGTCCGTTTGCCGCGCAGTTATTCATGGTGTGTTGTGAGTAAAGTAGTGCGAGGGATTGAGAGTGTATCAGAGAGAAGCGTCGGTTAATTGTGTTTGTACACACGCTGGCTAGAATGCCACACATCGACAATAACGAAGAATATACAGATATGGCGTATGTGTACGGATCAACGAGCTAGAATAACATAGAAGGGCTGTATGCCTGATATCAGCGCTCCCTGCGGAAGCAAGTTGATAAGGGGCAGCCATGTTAATGGTTGTCAAGACAAAGCGAATTGGCGCGGGAACATACGTTGAGGTGACAGGGAGATCGTGCATGCCAATTTAATTTCCTAAGTCTTCGTAAGTTTTAAGAAGTGAAAAGATAGATTCTCGCATTTAAGAATGCCAGCCGTATGCTCAGCGTACAGTTGTACTAATCGGAGTAATAAAATCAAGGATATATCGTATTTATAAGTATGTATTACTGAATGATAGCTAAGATTCCTTTTGTAATCTCTGTTTGTAATTAAACGCATTTTATTGTTTATACAGGATAGCCACGGTAATTATTTGGCGGATTATGTTTCAGACTTCCTTTAAAGAACAAGAAATTAACGGAACAATGCGTTGTGAGGACGAAAAGAGTCGCTTATGCTCTGTACATTTCGAAGTTAAGTGCATGTATGAAACAAATGACCAACGGCTATTACTGGCAAATGCCGTTCCAAAAACCCTCTTTAATTTTCATTCAATTTTACAAACAAAGAAAATGGAGCGCCCATCACCAAGGAAACGTAACAACGTAAAGTATTTCGGTTAAACGTACACCAAGTATGGTAAATACAGTATTTTAGTGCTATTTGTGAAATTTATGCAGCCTTTATTGTAGATGTCAGTTGCATTGGTATTCAAATCAAGGCTTGACCTACACTTCATAATACCGAGCTCGATAGCTGCAGTCGCTTAAGTGCGGCCAGTATCCAGTATTCGGGAGGTAGTGGGTTCGAAACCCCACTGTCGACAGCTTTGAAAATGGTTTTCCGTGGTTTCCCATTTTCACACCAGGCAAATGCTCGGGCTGTACCTTAATTAAGGCCACGGGCGCTTCTTTCCCACTTCTAGCCCTTTCCTGCCCTTTCCTGTCCCATCGTCGCCATAAGACCCATCTGTGTCGGTGCGACGTAAAGCAACTTGTAAAAAAAAAAAAAAAAAAATCATAATGAACAACTTTCAAGGTTACCTTTCAGCTAGTAATCCCAATATGATATGGTAATGGGTAAAACATTATATGCTCCCCATATATTATAATAATTACATTGAACAATTATAGTGGTACAGTACTCATGTACTGGGCGAGTTGGCCGTGCAGTTAAGGGCGCGCAGCTTCCTTGGACTTTCCTATCCCATCGTCACCGTAAGACCTATCTGTGTCGGTGCGACGTAAAGCAAAAAAGTACTCATGGGAAACCTCTGTGGTGTAGTGGTTAGCGTGAGTAGCTGCCACACCCGGAAGCCCGGGTTCGATTCCCGGCTCTGTCACGAAATTTGAAAAGGGGTACGAGGGCTGGAACTGGGTCCACTCAGCCTTGTGAAGTCAACTGAGTAGAGGTGGGTTCGACTCCCACTTCAGCCATCCTCGAAGTGGTTTTCCGTGGTTTCCCACTTCTCGTCCAGGCAAAGGCCGGAATGGTACCTAATGTAAGGCCACAGCCGCTCCTTCCCTCTTCCTTGTCCATCCCTCCCAATCTTCCCATCCCCCCACACGGCCCCTGTTCAGCGTAGCAGGTGCATTCGCCTGGGCGAGGTACTGACCCTCCTTCCCAGTTGTATCCCCGACCCAAGGTCTCACGCTCCAGAGCACTGCCCTTGAGGCGGGAGAGGTGGGATCCCTCGCTGAGTCCGTGGGAAAAACGAACCCTGGAGGGTAAACAGATTAAGAAAGAAAAGAATCATGGAGATGCAATACTTTTAAAAATATGACCAGAACAAGGTTGTTACCTATTTTAGGTCTCTATCATTTTAAGGCTTTCTGTCATAAATATTTACGTCCACGGTTTTTATTGTAATTTACGCTTAACCACAATAGACACGCCTGTTCGTATATCACTGTGCGATGATTTCGAAATACCTTACAATCAACTGATCGTGATATTGGCCCTCCTGCCGCAATATGATGAAGTGGCTGTATTCGCAGTCTATGATTTTTAATGCTTTCGGCAACGGTCTTTAATTCTCCCCCAGTGCTTCTGAAATGCGTATTTTCTACACTTTTCGTCATTCAAGGGCCACGCCCCCTTGCTTGTGTGACCACAGTAAACATGGCGGTCTTTCGTTCTATTAGCTTCACCCAGGCAGCGCTTCCGCCTCACGGATACTGCTCCTGCTGTTATCAAAGAATGCTATCGTCACTTTCCGAGATACCGATTTCGTGATCGTAGAGGGCTTACTAGAGTTTTCAGCACATTGCGTGGAACAGGTATTCTTCCAAGTTCTCATACTTTTTTGAACTTGTAATTCAACAACTTATACAGGGATAGCAACACATTGTAGAAATTGAGCAGCGTATTCCTACTTACCAGCACACGTCGATTTTCTGCACGTCTCAATGTCCCGCAAACAAGTGCGTGGAGAACATTACATGCGGAAAACTTGTACCCATTTCAAAACGTTAAAGAATTTGGGTGGGTAAGACCAAGACCGACTACAATATATCAGACAATGCTACTATCGATTGTGAGGCAAATGGCGCCTCCGTGGGCGAAAGTGTGAGACATGTGCTTGGTACATATCTGTGTTTACATTATGTTAAAGAGTGTTATTTTGATCGCGTTGGGTTATGTGAACGAATGTGATCCACGAAATATCACTGTAATATTTGTCACAAATGGGAGACAGTAATTGCTTTTACTCAAATAAAGTCTTAAATCCCAGGTTGATTAAGAAATAATACGGAATATTTTATTTTAGAGAATACATACTTTACTGCCTTACAACAACTATTTCTGCTACGTCGCAGCGCTTCCGTAAGTGTTTTGTTTTCCAACACTCGTCTGTGATGTCTTTGCTCACTGAAGTTCTTTGGTGTCGTTTTATTGATTTTTCTCATTCGATGTAATTTGATGAGCTGTCACTTCATGTGCATTAACTGATTCATTAAACGATTTATTGGTCCAGGGATCATGCTATTTTTCAACAAAATACCCGTATTCCCATTCGCTAGAAAAAGTGCTATTTGGTGCCAGCCCTGGACCTCGAGTGGAAAAGAAAAAACGACGGCGCGAGCAGCGGAATGCAAGACATACGGCTAAAGATAACAAAAATCGCAGACATAGCACTCCCATTCATCGGTGTCAGCCCCGGACCTCAAGAAAGAAACAAAAGACGGCGCAAGCAGCGAAATGCAACACCATGGACTCCTATTTACTGCCAGTAAATACGTATACATATTTCTTGCTAGTAACGACGTATTTCTTAATCAACCTGGGATTTGAGACTTTATTTGAGTAAATCAATGATAATCTTTCGTTTGTGACAAATATTAAAGTGATATTTCGTGGATCAACATCGTTCACGTAACCTCGAGTTGTTGAAGTATAAATATATATTTGGTAAAATAGTAATCTATAACGGTTTATTAGTATGGTGTATTGTTAGGAGTGTATATGATGGTATAATAGTTTTTACATTGCCGTGCTGTAACATTTCACAAAATGGGTCGTTCCTGCTGTGTTCGTGGTTGTAGATCGAATTATACCGTTGCTGAAGCGTTTAAATTCCTTGAAGGTAGAAGGAATATTCATCGAAAAAATTTCGAAGTCAATGAGCAAACTATCGTATGTGTGTACCCAAAAATTATGGCTATGGAAGATTTCTTTCCAACCGAAAATGGTGCGTCTATTCGATATTTTTTATTGAGTCGGAGTAATTTGATTAAAGTATACGATAAATGTCAGTTTCTTTGTAGA
This sequence comes from Anabrus simplex, assembly GCF_040414725.1. Classification (NCBI taxonomy): domain Eukaryota; kingdom Metazoa; phylum Arthropoda; class Insecta; order Orthoptera; family Tettigoniidae; genus Anabrus; species Anabrus simplex. The sequence goes on from NC_090278.1 coordinate 33,537,265, forward strand.
ATATAAGTGTGTGAGTGTATTCATAAGGGTCAGTGGTCACTTAGAATCTGTAATTATGCGCAGTCAAGTGAGAATATGTTTGTTTCGATCGTGTTGTGAACAGGATTTAAATCAAACTATGGCAATGCCTCTCATACAACTATTTTAAAGTTTTCTAAGGAATAAAACATTAATAGAGAAGTGGATTAGGAACGTACATCGTGAATATTTCTGCAAAACAGTAGTGTGCATATGTCATCTGAGAGTAAGTCTGAGGTTAGGGAAGACTTATGCTAATTCTAATTTTAAATTGTGGACCTATTCCTCGAAAAGCAGTTCATTTAGATAGATATGGCGATGTTCCGTCAGTGTCTATGTGCCTCAAAGTGTCGCGTGATTTAGATGCAATTGTATTTCGCAAGAATCTGTGCTTGCCTGCGAAAACATTTGGCTGGATCTTGGAGCAATCTGTACACTGTTACACAGAAGAAACAGTGACTTGCAGGAATTAGCTTCGTTTGTAGCGCAGGGGTTTTATTGTACCAATACCTTCCGATTCATCCTGCGGATATCTGTTATCAAGCAGTCTACACCAAACTGAAGCTCGTCCATGTAGGTTAAAGACATCATTATTTAGAATCAATGGAGTTTTTGTACTCATGTTTCAATGGGGAAATCCTATTATATCTTTAGTGTCTGAACATTTCATTTCTAAGTTACCATCACTGTTGGAAGTGCTGCTATACCGTATGTTAACATACAGAATATTTCCAGTAAGGAAAGCTTAAGATCAACAGGGCCGTTCATTGGGCTGGCATAACCATTTCGGGTGTACTTCCCTTTCATTGAGTGCTGAACATTAGAAATTGTCTACGACGAAACTAAGGCAGCACGTTATGTTTCATAGTTCTCAAGAGAGTAAATAAATTGAGGAATTTCACACCTTAAATTAGTTAGAAATATTCAAAATGAAGTTCTAAATATCATTTCAACAGTTTTATAATGTATTTCCATCTATCAGCGAAGTGAAATCTAAAAGAAAACGTTATTTGAATAAGTGAAATTACTAAATAATCAGCTTCTTGTTCTCTTTTGCTGTCGGGAAGTCCATCTATTCTAGCAGAATATGTGTGATTTCAGATGATTATATGTGATGAGTAGTTGTTCTCGAAGCGTTTTCATAGTTTCAACAGTGATTTTACCTATGATGTTACATTTATCATGTTAAATTACTTGTACGTGATCTTTTCGTAATTTCTGGCGGATTGAACGAGGTACTGTGTAGCGTTTTCAGTAGTATCAACGAAAGTAAGTTAATGTGAAGCCGGGCTGAGTGGCTCAGACGGTTGAAGCTCTGGCCTTTTGACCCCAACTTGGCGGGTTTGATCACGGCTCGGTACAGTAGTAGCCTATTTGAAGGTGCTCAAATACGTCAGTCTCGTGTCGGTAGATTTACTGGCAGGAAAAAGAATTCCGAGGGACTAAATTCCGGCATCTCCGAAAACCGTGAGTTGGTTTACCGTTGAAATGAAGCTATTGCGTGCTACCCTAACCTTCATCACTCGGCAGCTACTCCACCCACGACGTCCACCATCTTCGTTTTGATCTTACAGTCTGATATATTGTAGTCGGTCTTGGTAAGGCACATACGTGCGCTCCACTAGCCCAAAAACAATTGTACATTAAGTGTGTTCAATCTCGGAAACTATTCGGAATAGGACACATGTCCATATTATGATTTTTGCTTTAAATGATCGTTCCTCTCATATCCCTGAATATTGACCATTTCTCCTGGGGCATCCTGTGCATGTATGTATGCTGACTTTCGAAACAGATTCCTGGAGTGCGGTCTGGTCCGCTAAATTTTTGTACAATCCACGGGTATTTCGCATAAAGACCAAGCGACAGCGCTAGGAATCAAACCCCGTAAAACGCATTCACAGGAGAATGAACAGGAGTGTGAGTGTATCGCCACAGGTGAGAGGTATAACTATTGTGTGTAATGTGTAATTAATCCACGCAGTAGCCTGGAGCACTCGTATTGACTGTGCACTACTCCACCAGGCAGTTGGTCAGACACAAACAATGGGTGTACACAAAGGGAAAGCTTACCTCCATCTGGACAACTACATCACACTATTCTAGAAGAAGAGACAGGAAGGCTAAAAGATCGGCATGTCTTGGATAGCTATCATATACAGATTATCAACATGCAAGTTAGATAATGAAAATACAGGACGAACTCTCAAGTTACATAACAACACTGGTATAGTTCTTGAGGTTCCTCGTGGACGACCGGCACGCTTTTGAAGCCTAACTAGTCGGCTGTGTTTACATTCCTTGTCCTCGAAGTGCCAGGATTTCCCCAACTCGAGACACAGCGTTGCCAACTCTTAATTTGTAATTATTTTTTTTATTTATTTACTGCACATTACAGGATTTCTAATCCCAATTACCGTGGCAATTTTACATATGTTTATTTTTCAATGTTTCTAATCAATTTAATAATATAATATTTAAACTATTCTAATATATTTCAAATGAGAAAGATATAGTATTTCGTATCTGAACCTTACCAGAAACAAGTAGATAAAAACATAATTTCGTGTCTAAATTAGTCTAACAACCTGATACCTGAACTATTCTAATATTACATTTATAATGAGAAAGGAACAATATCTCATATCTAATCTAATTTAATCTTTACAAGAAAGAGTAAAATAAAAAAATAAAATCGTAAAAAATAAAATGAATACAAAGTGAAAAGATAAAGAAATATCCACTGAGAGCGAGAAGCGAGACTGGGCAGAACTGCGTGCAGCTGTGCAACACTGGAGACCTGGTAAGCGAGACGGCCTCAGGATCGGCATGCTTTTGAAGTACTCCACGCGGAGTGTCACTGGTCAAGAGCCATCTGCTATTGACCACAGGAGAGGAGACTGTAGACAATCATAAATCTGATTATTATTCGGGGGTGGTTCTGCTTAACGTTTGAGTCTCCGGTCAAAAAAGGAGGCGTCTGAGAGAACTACGAGGGCTGCAAGTAAAGTAGTAGCAAAATTGACAGAACGCAATATATAATGAACTAATAAGTACAACTGCATTGCATTCCTTCATTGTAGCCACCCGCAAAGTCTATTATTTTCCTCCCAAATATCAGGAAGCCATTAGGGTGCGTTGGCAAGGCGTTTTCTGTTGATGACAGCGACGGAGCGCCCTGTTGCACGGAGTGCAGATGCCACGTCACGAAATCGGCGGCCTCAGAGGAGTTCCTTCAACTTCGGAAACAGGTTGAAGTCACAAAGGCTCATGTCTGGTAAGTACGGAGGGTGTTCCGAGACCTCTCAATGGCACCGTTGCAATAAGAGCTTGATATTGATTGTGCATGACAACGCACGATAAATCGATCGTCACACAATAAACATGGATGTTTGTGCCACATAGCCGGATGCAGATGTTGATGTGGAATCCAACGGCCGCAGCTTTCATGTTAAGATATTTCCGAAATATTTGCCACACCTTTTCATGACTCAGACCAGCTTCTACGGATAATTACCTGACAGTCTATCGATGGTCTACGGAAACGAAACCATTCGCGATGTAAATCCGATCTTGAGGAACGGACAGGCGATCTGTGTTGTTCAAATCCGCAGTCTTATTCCGACCCGCACGAAACGCCTTGACACATCGTACAACCGTCCTATACGGTACTGCGTTCTCTCGACAGACTTCACGTAATGCTGGATAATATTATGATTCATTTTTGCCACAGGCAACCCCAATTTTAATCTAAGAACGGTGATCAGCTCTTAAGAACATGCTTTAGAGCGGTGAAGTCGATACTCTTCACTTCAATGCCACACAGCAACTACGCTGCCAACTGAATGCCCGTCAAATTCACACTACACACCGACAACAGCGCCACTTGACCGCTCCCTTATCCTAATTACGTATGTCCTGTCTCCTGCGAGTGTCTGGGCTACGTTGTCACTACTTTGTTTACGTTCAAATGACACCCAGCTGACTGTCGAGTGAGAGGTATGTTCCAGATGTTTTATAGAAGACCCGTGGCTGGCGGTAGCCGGAGTGAAGAGAGCCTATTTCTTTTTTTTTTTTTTTTTTTTTTTGCTAGGGGCTTTACGTCGCACCGACACAGATAGGTCTTATGGCGACGATGAGATAGGAAAGGCCTAGGAATTGGAAGGAAGCGGCCGTGGCCTTAATTAAGGTACAGCCCCAGCATTTGCCTGGTGTGAAAATGGGAAACCACGGAAAACCATTTTCAGGGCTGCCGATAGTGGGATTCGAACCTACTATCTCCCGGATGCAAGCTCACAGCCGCGCGCCTCTACGCGCACGGCCAACTCGCCCGGTAGAGCCTATTTCAGGCGAGGCACAGTGACCACGTTCGTAATTGATTTTGGTTACCTGTAGAGATTGATTACCTCGGATCAAGTAGGAGTACATCAGTCGCCCTGATAATGAACACTGAAACGTGACCGAAACGTGAGCAACCTCTACTTAATGTATGATAAACAACAACGCAATTCAACCCTGGAAAAGCAGTAAATAGCAAGAATGGATAGTGTTCGTTAAGAATCAGTCTCCATGAAAAACAGTGCACATGATATCAACATATTTATTTAATAAAATAAGGCCGTGTGAGAGTGATACTGTATTTTCTCTTATTTCATGCTATGACCCTTCTCCAGTACTCACAAAGGATAAGGAAAATGGCACTTGACAGCTCTGTTACTTCCGCCACTGCTCTTTATTAAAAACCGTAATTGGTTAGTTGAACTCCGCTTCAGAGTAATCTAAACACGTACAGTCAGAGAGATCGTGACTCAAGGAACAGCAAACTTAACCTTGTTGAATTGTTTCTACGCCTGATTGCAGCACCGTGGGTCCGTACTCATCTGAACAAAATATGGCGTCTCTGAATTCCCAGCTCAAGTAATCTACCGCCATCACAATACTAACTAATGTATACGTTAATCCATTTCCAACAGATAAATATCGCAGATATCATAAAGTTCATATCACCTTCAGTAATTCAGGACGGGAGGATCATGTTTAAGACTGTAGTAGCTTAGTGGACGGTTCAGTGATTCAAATATTATTATTATTATTCTCTTCTTCTTCCTTCGTTATGCCCATTCATAGAGCGCGTTTGAACTTGATGGTTGGTTTGATGGTTTGTGCCTTCTTATCCTCCCAAAATCTCTTCATGAATGCACTGTGTTGCATCTTGCGTTCTGTCGACCACTTCCTACCAGTTGTCTTTTTTGGTTTCTCCCTCGATTAGCTACTTTGGTTCTAAAAGCTCCACGATTTTCCATGATGTCGTCTGTAATATTTATTTCTTGGAGGTCCGCCTTAGTTTCTTCTAGCCATTTTATTTAGACCTTCTTTGAGTTGATTACTTTGAATAATCTTTTAGTTAGTCTGTCGCTGTTCATTCTGTAGATATGGCCATAGAAATTAAGGCGCCTTTTCCGTACAGCATCAGTAAACCTGTCGGTGAAGGAGTAGAGGTCCGCTGTTTTCCTCTTAATCCACATTCCATTTTCTCTCGTAGGACCATAAATTTTCCTGAGAATTTTCCGCTCCTGCTTTTCAATTTCTGTAATTTTAGAGTGACCACCTAAGCATATGGTTTCTGAGGCATATAAAGCTTCGGGCAATACAAAATTTTTTTTGCTAGTGGCTTTACGTCGCACCGACACAGATAAGTCTTATGGCGACGATGGGATAGGAAAAGCCTAGGAGTGGGAAGGAAGCGGCCGTGGCCTTAATTAAGGTACAGCCCCAGCATTTGCCTGGTGTGAAAATGGGAAACCACGGAAAACCATCTTCAGGGCTGCCGACAGTGGGATTCAAATCCACTATCTCCCGGATGCAAGTTCACAGCCGCGCGCCCCTAACAGCACGGCCAACTCGCCCGGTTCTTCAAAATTTAGTAAAAGTTCCGACTCAGATAACGATGAACATATCATATCTTCATACATCAGCCACAAACGAAAAAGGAGTACAAGTCTCGTTTCTATATCAAAGAAAGTCTACGAGTATCTCTGTTAAAAAAAAAAAAAACACGGATGAGAAAATTAAATACCAGATTACGGAAAAGCATCTGTAAATTCAGAAGTAGGATACGGGTAATGAAATCAGAAAAAATACCGGTATCTGAACTTGACCAACAAAAAGAAAGAAAAGCAAACCAAATTGAAAAGCATGCTCAAATGGGTCATTTAGGAGCTTTATTCCTGTTAGAAAGAATTTAATTTTCTTCTTCTTTCTTCATCCGTTTACCCTCCAGGGTCGGTTTTTCCGTCGGACTCAGCGAGGGATCCCACCTCTACCGCCTCAAGTGTAGGGTCCTGGAGCACCAGGCTTCGGGTCGGGGGATACAGCTGGGGAGAATGACCAGTACCTCGCCCAGGCAGCCTCATCTGCTATGCTGAACAGGGGCCTTGTGGAGGGATGGGAAGACTGGAAAGGACAGGCAGGGAAGAGGAAAGGAAGCGGCCGTGGCCTTAAGTTAGGTACTATCCCGGCATTTGCCTGGAGGAGAAATAGGAAACCACGGAAAAACACTTCCAGGATGGCTGAGCTGGGAATCGAACCCACCTCTACTCAGTTGACCTCCCAGGGTGAGTGGACCCGTTCCAGCCCTCGTACCACTTTTCAAATTTCGTGGCAGGGCCGGGAATCGAAACCGGACCTCTGGGAGTGACCACTACACCACAGAGGCGAACACAAATTTAATTTTACGGGAAGAAAAAAGAGAAATACGGATAAACGCTAAATATAGCGTAACGGGCATAACATCGCTTACCAAACAGCGGCTTCAGTACGAATGTCAAAATATCAGATGTGCGGAGGAAAAGATTGGATCGCTGATAATTGGTGAAAGGGCGATTCAACTGAAAGTTATTTATGACCGCAATCTCGATCCACTTATCGGATACTCTGAGGCACAATTAAAGGAATCGGTAAGAAGTGACAAACTCGCTATCAGATTTCTCTGCTTCTTTCGTGAATTACTTATTTCGTTTAAGCATATTGTAAGAAATATGTTGTAGAAAATAAGTCAAACAATTGCTCTTGGTCTATCTTTGATCTCATATCTGTTTGCTGCCTTCTGAAATTACTAGTTTTAATTATTTTTTTTAAGTTTTTCATATTCGAACGTGTTGTAATGAGCGGGCGAGACAGAATAGTAAAGAGAACTCTAGCGGCGCTTGTCGGAAGTATCTCGAGGACAAGTTTAGTGTGCTGTATTTCCCGGCCTTGTGTATCTCGTAGGCAACGGCTGGGCTTTACCGTTGCCTACGTTATAATACAAGGCCTGGAAATAGAGCCCGTAAAACGATATGGAAGTGGTTACACTGAAGTTCAATGCCGGGCCGCTAGGATCGCTTTCTTGCCCCCTGTCTACCAGGCTCGCGCCTTTAAACGTGTTTATTAACTGAGTTGCTTGTGAATGTATTATGTATTCGTCTGGTGTTAAACATTCGCAGTTGCAGTCATGGTTTATTCACGAGAAATTAAAGGTAGTGGAATTTCGTATCACAAGTTTCCAGTGAATGTTCAATGTTCGAAACGTTATACAGAGGAAGTATTACGCATGAGATACGACTTCAAGCTGATCGAAGTAAGCCTATTTTCCTAAGTTTTGATCCGAGTTACGTCATAAGAATCGGGCGATCCCAAAATTTGTCACTGGACTTTTTTAAAACTATGCTACCGTGACCGGCAATCATTTGAGAGGCATCTTCAAACTCAGACATCTTAAATTAGGAAACCAACGAGGAAAATAATTTTCCCAACAAATTTCACGAAAATGAATGTAGCAAGAGCTAAAACTATTGTATTTTCCCCTGAAACAATCTCCGGTTTGTAAAGTATGGAGGTGGTTTTGTCCCGAGAGCATAAAATACAGTTTAAAATAAGCCATTTGTTATATGGAGCATTTTATTAAATTGTTCAATGCGCATAACGTCTGCAACACCTCACATGGGACACATTCAGGAACGAGAACAAACGAGCATCTTTTAACGGGCGAGTTGGTCGTACGGTTAGGGGCGCACGGCTGTGAGCTTGCATCCGGGAGATAGTGGGTTCGAATCCCACTGTCGGCAGCCCTGAAGATGGTTTTCCGTGGTTTCCCATTTTGACACCAGGCAAATGCTAGGGCTGTACCTATATTAAGGCCACGGCCGCTTCCTTCCAACTCCTAGGCCTTTCCTATCCCATCGTCGCCATAATACCTATCTGTGTCGATGCGATGTAAAGTCACGAGCAAAAGAAATCTTTTAGTACTGAAGATGAACTCCTCAGTTGGTTAATTAATGATTTCCTGTCATATATTAAGAAACTTATAATGCATTCAGAGAAAGTAAAAAAGAATCATGAGAGAAATGTATCAGGCATAGATCTTGACTACCCAGTCCACTGTGGCCTGCGTAAAATACCTCATAAGTATACATTTGCATTATGCATTGACGAGGAACCTAACGAGCTATGACATCGAGCTCTTCTTCAGCTATCTAAGACGCCAAGCGGAATACAATGACATTATGGTTCGTGTGGCAAAAGAAAAAACAGACTGTAAAGGCTGTTTAGAACATATCTGTTCTCCAGCTACTCAAAGTCCAACATTGTGTCTTATTCGTTTTCAAGATCGAGGAGCCCTCAGATACCGAAAATCATCGTCTGTGGCACTTCAGCAGTGAACGACGGAATTTGTCACCTCCACTACGCAGTACTTGTCCCGAAGAGAGTTACTAAAAGGTGTACGTTTATTTTTTCGAAAGACATGTTCAACAGTGAAATTAAATGTGGAAAGTGTAAAGGCGAAAAACCACCTCTTTTTCTACTATGAAAATTTCTGAGACCTCTGTTAGACAACATTACTTTGAGCCACTCAAGTAGAAGAGAGAAAGTCTTGAAACTTGATAAGAAGCCCCTCAGCAGGAAAGTTTTGAAACTTCAATGACATATCCAAGCCAATGCAGCACCGCTCTATAAATAAAGTACTGTCAATACTCGCTAAAACATTCAGTTCTTTTTATTTAGGATATAATTTACTTATTGACATATACGGCCATGCGAATAGATGGGGGGCAAGACCGCTATCCTAGCGGCTGAATGGTGAACTAGGAAGCAACCCGTTTCCACGAGTGCATTTCAAAGCCTTGTATTATAGCGTAGGCAACGGCTTTACAAGCGATTGTCAATACCGGTATAAGGAGCGCAGCGAGGGATCCAGTCGGCCGTGGTTAAACACTAACCATTGCCGCAGAGGAGTGCGACAGACTTCGGCAGCCGGCATAGTTCCCATCCTCGCCGCTAGATGGGGCTTCATTCGATCCATTCCTGACCAGGTCAAATGACTCTAAACAGGCTGTGTATTTACACTAAGAAAATGTTTTGTGCATATCGAAAAATATACAAGAGCGAGAGAGTATTTATTGTAAATATTCTATTCACAGGATTTTTATTGCGCATAATAAACAATGGTTTATTGCTGTGTACAATTTTGCAAAAGTAAATTTCAGAAAAGTAGAGGCATTTCTTTGCACGAGCAAACGTAGAACTACGATAAAAATGGCTCAAAATTATATCATGTCGGGGTGACGAGAAAAATAAAACGTGGCAACCTTCCTCGAAGTCTGTAGTATGTAGATAACATTTTGAAAGCACGTGTTTTAGCATTTCTACTAAAACTAGCCACAATCAATGCCAACACTTTTTTCAGGGTATCTATCGTATTTGCATGGCAAAACTAGGCTATGTACTACTACTAAACTGTTCTCTAATGCACTTGAGCTTATATACACACTGTCAAAAAGAAGATACAGGGACTTCAATGGATCTGCTAGATTTGGTATGAAGGGTTTCAAGTTATTACTACAACCTAAAAGCTTAAACATTTTTCTGTCGGTGCGATGGTATCAGCAATAAAGTAGAAAGCATCAAAACCTAATTCAACCATTAATTTGTAACGGTTCAATTCCCGTTACAAGGTGATATCTGCATTTTATTATTATTATTCCATCTGGGTTATTATTATTATTATTATTATTATTATTATTATTATTATTATTATTATTATTAGTTTCAGCCATCTATGGGCTACGATTACGCAACTTCATTGCTTTCTCAAGTTCTTTCTCCTTCCTTTTTCGCCAGCATTCCTTCATCCGTTGGCTTGCTCGTGCCCGTTCTTCTGCCGAGAATACTCTATTCTTCCTCGTTTTCTCATCAGCTAGGTCCTTCACATCCGCAACTCTCTGCCTGAAGGTTTTTCTGTTTATTATATCGTCTTATTATTATTATTTTTATTTTTATTATTATTATTATTATTATTATTATTATTATTATTATTATTGTAATTATTATTATTCTTCAATTCAAATTATGCAATGATGATCGCTTACGTGATTGTAGTTAAATGTATGTATATGTGCATGTGTGTGGATTAACACTAAAAACATGTACAGTAAGAGTTTCTGTACCCAGGGTATATCAGATGTGGAAGTATGGAGTGTAATAACTTGTGACATAACAACATTGGGTAATACTGCTAGCGTAACTGCCGAATCATCGCTATGTCACTGTGTGCATTTAGCGGTGAGTTCACTTTTTGAGATACCTACAGCCGTCCCAGGCAATTTCACCATAGTATGCAACATTTGGAGCCGGGTGGGAGGAGTGTTATTGTTATTTCTGGAGAGTGCGTAGGTGTGTCAACTAATGGTTATAAATACAAGGACCAGCGTCTTATAGCATCAGTCAACGGGATGGAGAGGCCTCAGTGGGTCGGTTATTTGGAGTCAAATGGATGGTGAACAGTGAGTGAGTCAATTGGAAGGAGAGTCTTCAGTCGGTCAATTAGTTGAAGTTACAAAGAAGGAGAGACTTGCCATGAAGTCATATAGAAGAGAGACTTGCCAAGAAGTCATATGAATGGAGACTCTTACCAAGAAGTGTTGTACTGAGATGATAGTAGTCAGTCATCTGGATGGAGAAGCAGTAGTCACATGGATACTTAGTTGTCAGTGAAACAAAAAGGATACATCACCAAATTAGGCTTGATACACCTACAGCAGACACCAACTCAACGGAATACGTCGTAATTACACTCAATGTGTTGAAGGTACAGTCAAGTGAACCCGTAAGGGATAAATTTCTTGTATAATTTTTAAATGTCCGGTCAAGAGGAATTCAAATTAGTGCCTAGTTTCTTTCAATTGCAATGTCATACTTTTATATTCTCATGTGTTTTATCGCAGTCAGTCTTACTATTTTTATCGAAATAATTTCAGGAATATATTTTGTTCTATCAAATTAATGTAGTGTTTTATTTCAATGCTAGAATGTGATAACCTCAAATTTAATGGGGAAACCGAACGACAATCTCCTTTTCCTAGAACCTATATTGTATGTTGTCAAAAGTAAGCTTGTTACCACACACCCTAGATATATTCAAGACTCTCATTCTCTTATTGCCGCATTGAGTTGCAGCTGGCGCCCATCAAATATTGTATGTGTAAGTAATCAGGTAAGAACTAAGTGTGAGTACAAGGTCCGACGATTGAGTATTTTATTTAATGAATATTAATTCTCATATTTTTCCATCTTAATTCAATTTCATATTTTTAAAGTAAGTAAGTGAGTCAAGAAAATTTACAAATTCTAAAACCTTAAGTGTCTGAGCTAAAATTATTCACCAGAAAAGAGACCAATGGTATCTTTATTCCCAGAATTTAATGATGAAGCCTCAAATACTTGAACAGTAGATTCTGCATCATATTCTTAAGTATTTTCAGCCATTCCTACTAATTTACGAGGTTTATATGAATTTCATCATACTCTTTTACAGGTGTACTTATTTCTCTCAAAAAGCTATTTCTTCAGCACGTATGCCTCGACTGCTGGCGCCTATATGTCTTGTGCCTGGGGGTCCATGAAAATTTGTGTTACGGAAGTATAACCCCAGACTGGTGGTCATCCGAAATTAGCAGCCGTTGATGGATAATTAAACCGCGAATTCCAATAGCAAGATAAACTCAATGTATAGGCATAATAAACCAATATTGAGGTCTGATGATATTGTAGTTGGTTTTGGACTCTTGGGTTATCATTAGCGATATATGGATGTTGTGTTGTTGTTGTTTGAGTCATCAGTACAGATACTTATTTGATGCAGCCCTCCACACCACCTATCTGGTGCTATCATTTTCATTTCTACGTAAATATTGCATCCTACATCTGCTCTAATCTGCTTGTCATATTCATACCTTGGTCTACCCTTACCTTTTTTTAGCAACTACACTTCCTTTCAAAACCAACTGAACAAGTCCTGGGTGTCTTAAGATGTGTCCTAACATTCTACCTCTTCTCGTCAAATTTAGCCAAATTGATTTCCTCTCACCAATTCGATTCAGTATCTCTTCATTCGTGATTCGATCTATCCATCTCACCTTCAGCATTCTTTTGTAACACCACATTTCAAAAGCTTCTATTCTCTTTCTTTCTAGGCTAGTTATCGTCCATGTTTCACTTCCATACAATGCCACGCTTCACACGAAAGTCTTCAAAAACATATTTCTAATTCTTATATCAATGTTTGAAGTGAGCAAATTTCTTTTCTTAAGAAAGCTCCTCCTTGCTTGTAATTGTCTACATTTTATGTTCTCCTTACTTCTGCCATCGTTAATTACTTTACTACACAAGTAGCAATATTCATCTACTTCCTTTAACACTTAATTTCCTGCATCACCTACCTTCGTTCGACTGCACTCCATTACTTTTGTTTTGGGATTATTTATTTTCATCTTGTACTCCTTACCCAAGACTTCGTCCATACCATTCACCAGCTTCTCGAGATCTTCTGCAGTCTCAGAGAAAATAACAATATCATCGGCAAATCTCAAGGTTTTGATTTCCTCTCCTTGGATTGGGATTCCCCTTCCGAATTCCTCTTTGATTTCCTTTACTGCCTGTTCTATGTAAACATTGAAAAGGAAAGGAGGATATATGGATATCGTTTGAATATACGGATTTATCATGTGCAATAAATATCGATTATCAAAAATAAGTTTTCAATATATTGCAATAACAATATATCGGTATTTAAAAATTTTCCCCATACCTAGTTGGTAGTGTTCCCACATACAAGTGACTCGAGTGACAAAGTATTGGACTCTTCAATCCTTAAATGTATCGACACGGGGCAATATTTATGCCATCCAAGTCCATCGGATACAGTTGAATATACAAGAGATAATTTTAGTTATTTGGTTCGTGTTTATTTGAATGTCCTTAATCGCTAGGCGACAGGGAGTATAACTGTATTTTATTGCCTTCAGTACAAAATACTTCAGAAATTGCTTTCAACTGCGACATTATTACATGACAAATATTACATGTCTTCAAACAAGTAGACATTATATGTTATGGTAAACCGAAAAACATCTTATTTTAAATATAAACATGTGGCCAACGAATATCTTTGTTCGGGATTGTTTTCCATTCCGCCCTCTAGATAGCACTGCGCTTCGTATCTGAGCTGCTCTCTTTCGGTATGAAAGTAAAGATATGCCCTGGCATCACTGCCTGGCATAACCAGGGAGTACAGAATACAGGGAGCTGCCCGCTACACAACAGTAATCAGTGGCTATCGCTTCAAGCCAACGGCCACGCCCCCCATGTAGAGCAAAACATAGCTGTCCTTACGTTCAAATTTTCCCGGAAGTAGGGAAACTTCGAATCGCACAATTATGAGCAATTGATTTCAAAATAACACGGCCATTAACAGTAGCAAAATTCTCTGGTCAATAGACCTATCAATGATTTATTATGAAGCTCTACAGAAGGTTTCTCACGACTCGCAGGCTTAAATCCACTCTCTCGCTAGTTGACTCTCGGTACTAAAAACTGAGTATCTTGAAAATAGGAGATGCAAATCTCCGGTAAAGGCGAAGAGTAGGCCTCATTCCGAATTCTTGAGGGCTATGTGGAATAAGTCACAAAACAGGGCTTAGAACATTGTTCACTAATCACTAGTTTCCTTTAGAGTGGTGGTGGTGATTATTGTTTTAATAGGAAGTACAACCATAAAGTAAACCATCCTCTATTAACACTAATAAGAGGGGGGAAATGGGGCGGGTTCAACACTTCAACAATTTAGGGTATGTTTGGGAAATTTTTACTTAGGCTTTTAAATATTTGTGTTGGTACATATATCAAACAGTTTAATGTTATTAAAAATATAGTGTTTGAAGATACATTCCCAACTTTGGTCCTCCAGCCTGGATATGGACTTCAACTGCAAACTCCATGAACCTGGCAAGTTTTTGTATTTACAAGGTATCAAAGGATATGATGTACAGAAATACTATCACTTACTGCATCAATTTTGTGAAGCATGTTGATTTGTGTGTGTTTTCAATGCTATGTCTTGTATATTTCGATGGTGACATCTACCGTAGCATTTACCATCGATACGATCGAGAAGACGGTGGCATTTACAAACTAACCTGCACCAAAGAGAATAAGAGACCTGTACAAAACAGCGGATCGCACATCGTTATATTGACAAGTGGCGTCATCTAATGTGACATATGGCAAATAACATCCGTGGTATGGAAATTCCAACACAGTTACATTCGTGCCGCAAATTAGACGGAATTGAAACATAAAGACGACACCAATCCTTTGTAAATATTAATTTCTACAAATGCAACATGGATACCGATAAAAAAAAGAGCTTTAATTAAGAAAAGATCCGTTCTCAAATCCAATTTAACACGCATACAAAGCGTTGCGACCTCTCAACTTGATACGCAGACATAATTTTAATGAATGTAAAACTGAATAGGCTACTTTATGTTAAGGAAGATTTCAAACACATTCAAACTGAACTAAATCTAAATGATGACAAAACATCGATTCATATATCGATTACCACCAAGAATTCGAAAATTTAGCAATCTTCTGGAAGGTAAGCTTAGAAAGGCTACCATTTTCCAGACCTCACATTTAGCTAACGAAGTACGGTGTCTTTCATCCTTTGATGCACGAAGCCTAATAAAATTGCCCGAAATCAAGCTCCCTACATTTGACGGCATATTAACAACTTGGCTTGACTTCAGGGACACCTTTCAGAACCTGGTAGCTAATAACAATGATCTGTCAAATGTTGAGAAGTTTCATTATACAATTAAGAAAAAAGAAATTGTAACAACATGAAGGCTTTGATCGTTTATGTTGATTTTCAAGATATGGAACGATGCCATGTAGGTATGTAAACGATCAAAGTTCTTGTTTCCATAAAATTTCTGCTCAAAGTACGAAAAGGTTCACAAGAATGTCACAAATTCCTAGATTAGCAAACACAATTTATAAAATATAATCACCACACTACACATAAAATATAAACTCACTAGAGCATAACTATCAGATCTCAATATCAAGCCAACAAGCACCTCATTGTGAACACTTCACCAACATTTACGACAGCAAAACCATGTAAATAAAACCATTTGCGGCAATTTGCCGTATACGGCTTCCTGTCAGTGGGTAGTAGACCAGCGCTCCAGCGGCATTACAGTGAAACTTTCAAATTACAGCTTTAAGCTGGGCTTCACAAGCGATTGTGAAGGCCGGTATAAGGAGCGCAGCGAGGGATCCAGTCGGCCATGCAACAACAGTACTAGTACGTGAAATGTACGCCAGATATCTCACGGTGATGCATAACCGATTTATATTTTGTGTTTCAAAGGTTACCAATACGAATCTCGAAGATAACCGAGGTCTACCGATTCAGCAGTTCAGCACTAGGGAGCTTTGATATCAAGGAATGGTTCGCGTGTAGAAACTCTGTTGCAGGAGTCCTGCATACTTGAGTTCCAATAGGTTAGTTTCTATTTCTCATGGATATGTACTGGTAATAGAAACTTAGTCAGGCTATCAATATTTAGTGTCAAGTTTTGTTCAATATGATATTGTCATTTTCAGGCCTCTTGGCAGCTAATGGCCGTTCTTCTGCAAGCTTTTGATGAACTAATGCACTCATTCAATGGGTGTCTCTAATATCATAAGGGTGAGTAGACTTGTGCCATATTTATTATAACAGAACTGAGCAAGTTTACGTAGGTAATAAAAAGTTAGTAATAATAGTCACAGATTACTAGCATGGTATACTTTTTGCATTCTTACAGATGGAGGTGCAATCAAAATCTATCTGGAAGCTAAAAGTCCACACTGGAAGACGTGAGAATGAGCCATAACTAGTCTAGATCATTGCTCTTCATAGTTCGTCAGAGGGTTGTATGTCTCCCAGCATGCTTGGATTATGTCCATTAAGTCTTTGAAGCTGTCATTAACATATATAAAGTCATTCAACCGCACCTGGGAGAACCTGGCTGTTGGAGTTTGCTATTTGCAGCTGAGGTATGTTAATCAGGATGCCCGTGAAAATGTCTTTAAGTTACATCACTTACATGGTGGTTGCAATGATCATCCCAAAATGTGGCACTTTTTAGATGCACGAAGACATGTATCATTAATGGTCCGTGAGGTTTCAGTTGTATAGGCGATGATGCAGAGCGTTCCTCTGTGTTGATCATGATGATGAACCTGTTGTACTTGAAGACAACAAATTGCTTCTAACCATACGGATGATACAATGCATGTGACTGTTTATTTCAATGTACGCTCTAAAGCCAATGTTAGTGATTATATTAAAAAGAGGCCCTGGGACCGTGGTCAGTGAGGGAATTGCAAATTTTTTCTAAAGCGGGTTTTTATTTTAAAAGCCTAATTTTCCATACATATGAATGAAGTCTCATCCCTAGTAATGACTTCATCGACGATTAGATTAACGCAAATACTTGTTCTTCTCCGAGCTGCACGCTAATCCATGTTCCTCAGCTCAATCTGTATACGTCCCGGTTCGTGATTAGACCGGCAAAGTGTCACTGCTTGAGTCGTTTCGCTGTTAGTGGTGGAACCCTTTCGAACCACTTGCAGTTAGGAGCGGGGAGGAATGAACCATCATTACTCGTTGGAACAGTTACACCCGCTGAAGTTTCTCTTAATTAATGCATCGGCGTAACGCAATAGTTAGGCCGTTACAAAAATTGTTGACTTCTTCTTCTCGAGGTATTCTGTCGCTTACTTTGGTTCGTGTTTATTTGAATGTCCTTTATCGCTAGAAAACTAAGAGTATAATTAAATCTTTTTTATATTCTATACAATATACTTCAGAAAATGCTTTCAATACTGAGATCATTGCATGAAAAATATTATAGTTCTTCAAACATTTGGACACTAGATGTAGTATTCAACCAAACGTCTTATTTTTTATATAAATATGTGACTCACAAATATCTGTCTACAAGACTGTTTTTGATCCCGACAATTAGATAGCATTGCGCTTCGTATTTGTGCTGCTACCTTTTCGGCACCGAAATAAAAATGTGCCGACTTGATCACGGCCGACTGGATCTCTTGCTGCGCTCCACAGCTAGCTATAGCGACGCATGAAGTCAGCAAATACTTTAATATAAAGTATTTGAAGCACCGCCATCTCAATCTCTATATAGACATTGAGACGGCGGTGATTTGAAGTCAGTCGTGACTTGATGCATCGCTCTAGCGGGAGGCCTATGATTCACTGCCATCTAGCTACGCCCGACTTGATGCGTCGCTCTAGCTAGCTCGGAGCGCAGCGAGGGATCCAGTCGGCCGTGATCTATCACCATGCTTGACGTCACGCACAGCCGAAGACAGCCGACTCCTTTCCGACACGAAAAGATATCTTACTCACATACTCTTACTTCACCACGGCCGACCTGATGCGTCGCTCTAGCTAGCTCGAGCGCAGCGAGGGATCCAATAGGCCGTGACTTCACGAAGGCAGTACTTTAGCACCCGATAGAAGAAAGCGCACTAGGACTCGATTAATGTAATGATTTATGAAAATACTGAAATATACACTTTTAGTGTACAGTACTCATTATATAAATGATGACATGAGAACATCCCCATTAGTCATAATTATTAAAAATAACTCGAAGTGTATTTTAACATTCGAAGTTTTTCTTAGAAATTGCAATACAAATTACGCAATAAATTTGATATTTAATATCACTTTGTCAGAAACATAAGGAATATGCCATCAAATCATTTTACTCAGACCTGTTGTGTTAACTGTGTCTTTAATCAGAATCCTTGGAAAACGCTCTGTAAATACAGAAAATGTATTCACGGTCACAAAGAAGTATATATTTCATTATTAAAGTGAGCATTAAAGGTACTATTTAATTTATTTTCCGGGTTGAACCGTGTTGTACTTGTACGCATATCACATACAGTTTGCCGACGTCGGCAAACTGTACGTGATATGCGTACAAGTACAACACGGTTCAACCCGGAAAATAAATTAAATAATTCTTCACACCGTGGAAGCTTCACTTCTAAGATTAAAGGTACTAGTTCTCAATAAATAATAAAATTGTACAAATGCAACATACCCAGATTTCATTCATGAAAAAGGCTAGTTACCTCCCTAGAAATTATGCCTTCAGTTAATCTCCTTTCTAATAGACACCTAGTTATTATTATCTCTATTTCTATCTCCATGACAGTGAGATATTGATGGTGATTATTGTTCTAAGACAAAATATAACTAGGCAATGATCAACTCTAAACACTGATTTCCCTCTTGTAGGTGGTGAGAGTAGCATAACACCCACGGCAGTTTCTGCTTGTCGTAAGAGGCAACTAAAAATGGCCCCAGGGTCTCTTAACTTGGGAGCGTGGGTTGGTGACTACGAGGCCATTTGCTGAGTCCTGGCATTTCTTCCACTTACTTGTGCCAGGCTCCTCATTTCGCCTATCATATCCGAGCACTCTTGGTCAACACTTGTTCTTTTCCCACACCGATGGTATTAGGTTTCGAGGCCTAGGGAGTCTTGCATTTCACGCCCTTCGTGGCTCCTGTCTTCCTTTCGCCAATACCTTCATTTTTCGCATTTTCAGACCCCTTCGATTGTTTTCACTCTGATTAATGTCAATAGAGGAAGGTTGCCTAGTTTTACTTCCTCTTAAAACAATAATCACCAGCACTTAACACTGATCACAGGACGAAAGGAAAAAGTGCAACACTTCAACACTTCGACGAGTGAAGGTATCGGCCAATTAAAGGCAAGGGCTACGAATGGCGCGGAAAAGAGACTCATTCATAGACCTAATACCACCGGGGTCAGAAAATGAAGATGATGATATTGTTGTTTAAAGGAGCCTAACCTCAGGGCCATCGGCCCGTAATGGCACGAAATGAGACGAAATGAAGGACAATTAAAAATCCATAATGCTCCACTGACCAGAATTCAAAACGTGAGGACAAAGAATGAATGGACGGATATGGAGTTTAAACTACCAGAGTATCCGACCAATGCCCCACATTTCCAGAAACTAGCGTTAAACAATAGTGTTACTGACCAAGGGACTGCTTCTAAAGCCCGATACTGAATCAATGTTGTTTTTAATCTAAACGGGTCAAAAATCCAGGTCATCGGCCCCTAAGAATGGTACTTTTCACTAGGAAAGTAGAACCATGGTATTTGTCATATTGCGGTACTAATCAAAATTAGCGTAGACTCGCGGTTTCCACAGTGGTGGTGATGGTGGTGATTATTGTTTTAAGAGGAAGTCCAACTAGGCAACCATCCTCTTTATAACGCTAATCAGAGAGAAAAAATGGAAGGGGTCCGACACTTCGAAAAATGAAGGTATCGGTCAAAGAAAGACAAGGGCCACGAAGGGCGTGAAAATGAAAGACTCCCTAGCCCTCACAAACCTAATAGCGTCGGGGTCTGAAAAGAACAAGGGTTGACCAAGCGAGGTCGGATAGGATAGATGAAAGCGAGGAGCCTGGCACAAGTAAGTGGAAGCAATGCCAGGACTCAGCTAAGGGCCCCGTGGTCGCCAACCCACGCTCCTAAGTTCAGAGCCCCTGGGGCCCCTTTTAGTCGCCTCTTACGACAGGCAGGGGATACCGTGGGTGTTATTCTACCGCCCCCACCCACAGGGGGAGCGGTTTCCACACATTGTGGTTCTACTCACAGGTAAGGTAATGCGCACATGTAACACAGACCTATGGTGTTTCGTACATTGTGTCGCTATTCACAGGCAACACAAACCTATACAGGCAATGCAAACCTATAGTGTTCTTCACTTAAGTGGACTAACCATAGGGACACGCACTAACCCGTGGTGTTCCTCACATAGTTAATACTAATCATAGGCAAGGCAGAACCATGATATCGCTCATGTAGTGGTACGAATCACAAGTACTGTAAAATGCATCCTGAGCACACACTGTTACTACTATCACTGCCTTCGTAATATACAGGCCGTACTGTAGAAAGCGCGCCAAGCCCATCAGCTGATCAACTGAGGCTAGCTAAGGGAATTTAAAGTTAAAAACTTCATGATCGTTCCGTATTGAATAGAGAAATAAGAAGATGTACAATATTAGAAGGATCCACCTTTCAATACTCCGTTGTAAGTTGAACTAAAAAGAAGTCACAACTTGTTTATTGAGACCGGTTTCGACACATTACAAGTGTCATCATCAGCCAAATAGTAAAATAGGGCAAGATATAAAGATCTTAAAACAACGAATACATTGAACACAGGCAAAAAATTAACATTGATTCATATCGTAGCAAAACACAATGATCGCAGTCAAGAGAGTAAACAGAACATCATTGTCTTGCGCCGAAAACAAATATAGTTGAAGTTCACAAGCAGGTCAAGTATGCACTTATGTAGAGTCGTTGCTAGGCAGGTCTTGTAGGCATTTGTTTCTCAGGCCGAAGAGTAAAAGGTGACGTAATTGAAGTCTTAGGAAAACAGTGTAGGATTTAATTTCGTCAAATTCAAAGTAGGTATATAAGTTTGAAAATAATTTAAAACATTAAAAAGAATAAAGTTAAATAAAAATATATTAAAAATAGGAAAAAATAATAAAAGAAAATTGCAATGTGAGGTTCAACTCGAAACAACTTGCCGTAGTAATTGATAGATGAATGGGAGATGATAAATAGAGAAAAGGTTGGGGAACGTTTATTAGAGGGTGGTGGTGATGGTGGTGGTTATTATTGCTATTAGAGGAAGTGCAAATGGGTAAATATCATCTATACAGGGTGTTAGGTGTATACGTGCAGATATTAAGCTAGTCGGCAAAGAAAAAGACATCTCACAATATATGCTATGTACTTTTTACCTTGTCCTATTAGTTTGCCCATAACTGAACCAAATATTTCAGGACCCAATGTGTTTTGAACGGCCGTAGCTGGATACGCCGGTGATGTCATTCTGTCCACGCGTAGTCCAAGTACAGTAGCAGAGTATAGAGTTTGTTGAACCTGTTTCTTATCGCAGGCCAACACATGTTGTGCACTTCCCCTAAAGGCTTGGCAAGTAGGAGAGGTTGACTCACCTGCCAGGCCACTTGCTGTACTCGAAAACCGGTCTAGGGTAGCCTGTGTGAAAAGTACACAGAATCCTTACGTTGACGTCGAAGATCCGTACCAGCACATGCATGCAAATCAAGTGTTGTGTAGTTGTGTGTGATTTATAAGACGTCAATGGCATTAATCAGTGACCCAAGCTGACAAAATGAAAGGAAATAGTTAATAAGTAAATGAAAAATGGGCGCAACATTTCTGTGCTGTTATTGCGACAGTCTGCGATGAATTTCTGACGATAGACCATGCGGGTTGTCTATGCTTATTCATAAATATTTTATGTCAATGAAAGGACGATGGACACTGAAAGAAAAGGCTATACATATTCAGTGAAATTATTATTAAAGAGACACATTTCAAAAACCGTAGTTTCATCCATCGTGAACATTGCTCGAAAGAAAAAGAGCTACCGGTACTGTGGAATTGCCGCCGGGCATTTGTAATATAAGGCTTATTCCTTTTCCTAATATTTTTACCCTCCAGGGTTGGTTTTCGCTGGGACTCAGCAAGGGATCCCACCTCTACCGCCTCAAGAGCAGTGTCCTCGAGCGTGAGACATTGGGTCGGGGATACAACTGGGGAGAATGACCAGTACATCGCTCAAGCGGCCCCACCTGCTAGGATGAACAGGGGCCTTGCGGGGGGATGGGAAGGGATAGAAAAGGAAGAGGGAAGGAAGCGGCCGTGGCCTTAAGCTAGGTACCATCGCAGCATTTGCCTGGAAAAGTGGAAAACTACGGGAAACCACTTTCAGGATGGCTGAGGTGCGAATCGAACCACCTCTACTCATTTGACCTCCCGAGGCATAATGGGCCCCGTTCCAACTTTCGTACCCCTTTTCAAATTTCGTGTCAGAGCTCGAAATCGAATCCGGGCCTTCGGGGGGTGGCAGCTAATCACACTAACCACTATACCACAGAGGCGGACAGAAGGCTTATTACTGGACAGTAAGTGCCGATAGGTAAAGTGATGACTGTAATGGACCCGCTTAATTAGAACTTCCGTAATCATAATAATATTACTAATACTACTAATAATAATAATAATAATGTCTTTACGTTACACTAACTAATTTTCACGGTTTTCGGAGACGCTGAAATAACAGAATTTTTTACCGCAGTGTTTTTTAATGCAAGTAAATCTACAGACACGAGACTGGCTTATTTGAGCACCTTCAAATACCACCGAACTGAGCCGCCATCGAACCTGCCAAGGTGGGATCAGAAGACCAGCGCTCTATCGTCCGAGCTACTCAGTCCGGCATTAGAGGTTGGAATAAGTTGGTCGTGTGGTTAGGGGCGCGCAGCTGTGAGCTTGCATTTTGGTGATAGTGGATTCGAACTCCGCTGTCGGCAGCCGGGAAGATGGTTTTCCGTAATTTCCCATTTTCACATCAGGGAAATACTGGGACTGTACCTTTATTAAGGCCTCGAACGCTTCCTTCCCACTTGTATCCCTTTTCTCTCCTATCGTCGACCTACTTGTGTCGGTGCGACGTAAAACAATTTGTAAAAACATGTTTCGGTAATTCCGGAGACATGTCCGCAATTATAAGATTAATAATAATTCGGACTTGTTAAAAGTTCACTATTTTCTTTAGTGTTTTCTGACAGATTACCAGCTACGAAGTTTGAGTGGGGCGTTTAACTCTTATTTTCGTAATAGTTAGTAATAATGGACTAACACAGTTTTTATTATCATATTGGTAGGTGGCTTTACGACGAATGCAAGCTGACAGCCACGCGCTCCTAATCACACTGCCAACTCGCTCAGTAATAATAATAATAATAATAATAATAATAATAATAATAATAATAATAATAATAAATGTTTACGTGCCAATGGAGACGCGCGGTTTCGGAATTTTGCCCACGGGTATTCTTTAACGTGCCTGTAATTCTACCGATCAGAAGCGGACGTATTTGAGCACCTTCAAATACCAGCGGACTGAGCCAGGATCGAGCCTGCTAAGTTCATGAAACCAGAGCTTGAACCGTCTGAGCCGCTCAACCTGGCAACGTATATTTTGATACGTTTAATAGGCACTGCAAAAGCAGAATGCTTTAATTTACCATTAAACAAGTTCTTTTCGTTTGGAAGCACGAAAAGGAAGTACGTTTAATTTATTTATTTTTAAAACATGTCCCTTATTGATATGAAGCAAAACGTTCGATGTGCTTTGACAATTCAGTTCTGATACTACTCACTTGGAAATCCTATCCCACGCATTCTTTCGTTGACGTAAGAAACTTTATTTACGTACACGTCAACACGGGGTGTTTCTGCATACGGCGAGTTGGTCTCCCAAGAATCCATGGTATTGAAATCACACTGTGGGAGAATATTTCACGTAAGCAGTTTGACAAATTCACTAGACCTGTCACGGGCCGGTCGGTCGTCTGCTGTTTCTAGCGACGGGGGTGTGGTGGGACGGGTTCCCGCCCCTACATGAAACCACCGGACTAGAGGTATGAGCTGTCTGTCTGACCTTGACCTGAATAACAGCTGTCAGAGAGGCGAATTATCGTCCGTACTAGTACGCGAGTTACTTCGTAGTAGTAGTAGTAGTAGTAGTAGTAGTAGTATTTGAATAATGCCAGTGTATGAATACCACGAATACCATGATATGCTGCTAGTGTATCGTGTGGCAGAACAGAACACGGGTCGCCCTCAATGAATCTATCGGAAAATCGGAAAAGGCTTTCCAACAGACGGGTGCCGAATCCAGCAACGATACTTGCTGTACTGCAGCGTATTCGCGATGCAGGTTGTGTTACATCACGCTTTCAGAAGCGATGGCCTAAACGGCCACGTGTAATTCTAGACGCGGAAGAAGACATCCTGACAATGGAAATGAAATGGCGTATGGATATTAGTGCCGGGAGATCCCAGGACGGGTTCGGCTCGCTAGGTGCATGTCTTTTGGTTTGACTCCCGTAGGTGACCTGCGCACCTTGATGATAATCAAATGAGGATGAAGACAACACATACACCCAGCCCCATGCCAGGGAAAATAACCATGATGGTTCAAATACCGACGCTGCCGGTAATCGAACCCGGGACCCCTGTAACCAAAGGCCAGCACGCTAACCGTTTTGCCATGGAGCCGGGCATCCTAACAATAGTAAACGATGATCCCGGGCGCCGTACGCGTAGTATAACACGTGCCGTTGGTGTACCAACTTGGACCATACGTAGGGCACTGCATGAAGAACGAGTGCATCCTGACCATGTTCAACGGGTGCAGTGTCTTTGACAGCTGATTACCATTTTCTTACGAGTTGATGTACGTCGCCACGACACAGATAGATATTACGGCGACGACGGGACAGGAAAGGGCTAGGATCGTGAAGAAGCAACCGTGGCCTTAATTAAGGAACAGCACCAGCATTTGCCTGGTGTGAACATGGCAAACCACGGAAAACCGTCTTTAGGGCTGCCGACAGAGGAGTTCGAACCCACTATATCCCACTCATGGGCTGTGGAACGTCCCCATTCAGTAGGAGAAGGCAATTTCCAGCACCGGTTATGTATTAATACCTGGATGGTTGTAGTAGGAAGTCGGTTACGTGGACTAATCATCTTTTTATTAATGTTACCTTGCTCCTGTAGATACAGTACGTTACTTGAGCTTTCAGAGGACGTGTCGCTTCCACTACGCAGAACCACGTGGATTTTACACGATGGGGCAGACATTTCCTCAACGGTGGACAGGACGATGTGGAACTATCAATTGGCCAGCCAGATCTCCAGACGTTATTCCAATGGACTTTAATGTCTGGGGGAACATGAAACACAAAGTATATCGAACTGAAGTAACCACTTCGGACGACTTCCGTGAACGTATTGTTTAAGCAGCAGAGGATATTCTGAACAACCCT